>NC_050482.2:52976938-53629428 GCF_012460135.2 Molothrus ater | reverse complement strand
AGACGGTTGTTTAATGAAACACAAATCAAATCCAGCTCTTCTGTATCTTCATTATGCACCAACCACCTGGTTCAGACTATTTTGAACTAGGTTTAGGAATCTCTCCATAGATTGTGGGGGACAATGCTGCAGGAAGAGACACAAGATGTGGAAGAGAAACAGCTTGAGGGCAACATAGCCTTCCCATTGATGGGTGTTGGCAGGCCAGGCCTGTGGTGCATATTCACAGCTTTGATGCACTGATGCAGGTCAGCTCAGTCCAAAGGTGAGGCACCAGCCTCAAAGCCACTGACTGGGTTGCTGAGCAAGCACCCACAGTGCAGCAGTTTTCACATCACAATTGCAGCTCTTAAGGTAGTGATATTGGATTAGCACAGTGAAGAAAGAGAGCTCATTGACAGAAACTTGAAACAGGATATTTGAGGCTTTCTCAAAGCAACACAAACCATCCTATGCAGTGGCTTCACTGACTTTTGGGACTTTTCATTATAGGTTACAACTTTCATGTTTCACACCGCATTAAGGATGCAAGCCTATTCCTGTCCCTCTGTATTTTGAATAATACCGAAGATGTTCAAAGGTGTTCAAAGGTATTCAAAGTGCTGACAGCACAGCTCTACCTTGCCTATAGCAGAGACTGAAAAGTGCTGTGCTGGAAAATTTATCATACAGAGGTGTCCACCAGCAAATATCTGCAATAGAAGCTGCATCAGTTCTTTCATTTTGGTTTTTTTCTGCCCACTTTATTCCTTCCCTCTACTCTGTTTCTAAATGCATTCTTCTTGCTTATCCTTGCTTATGACTTGTACTGGTCTATTTAACTGAATTTTCAATACCACGCATACCTTTTGAACATTTATTTTAAATATGTCAGAAGATATTTTTCTCACAGAAATTGTTCTTTTATTTTATATGGCTGATAAGGATACAGAAATAAAATTGCTGAGTCACACTGGGTAAGATGAGTTAAATGGACAGTTTTGAGTCTTCAGTGAAGAAGCTACTTTAAAAAGGAAAAGCTGTAATATCACATTTCTTAACCGCAGGGCCGTTTTCACTCACTGTAAGAACTAGATGGAGTTTTCAGTTTGCATTAGAGAAAGATGGTTACAGTGAACTCACTGTAACTCAGGATCATGGAGTAGGGAGGTCGCCATGGGTGACCTAGACTGTTAATCTTGAGGGACTCTCTTCCTTCACAGTTGTTGCAGCAATGCCATAAATCTGGCATTGCTTTTGAATAAATGCTGGTATAATGCTCTGGGCACAGTAGGTGGTGTGCATGATCCTAGGTGACAGGAGTGGTGTTAACTGTGAAATCCATCTTGTCTGGTCCTGTCTGACATCCCTAAACATACAGGAGTGGAAACAGGCTTTGCTCAGAGACTGTTATTTTAGCAGCAACACAGAAGAGTTGCCTTGTGAAAGTTGCCTGGAAATCCACTCAAACCAAACAACTCAAACATGGAGGTTGATGACTTGGTTCCAGGCATTGTTTTAATACAGAAGAAGAAGAAAATGAAAATTTCAGTTTTGTGCTGAAGGCATCATGTAAGCCTGGTTAGTAGAAACCTTCAGTGCATAAATCAAAGCTTAGTTCAAGCAGCAGGTTAGCTTTGCCATTGAGTTTTAATGTATATAAATGCTTTTTGCAGCTTAAATTATGTCAGCCTCGATATTTATGGAACTGTGGAAGTGCTGAGTCAAAAGCATTCCCATTAATAAGGAAGTGCTGGGAACCACTGGGCCGATGCCAGTGTCGAGCAGTGTTATTAAGCTAAGAAGTTCTTTGGCATGGCTGAGCTAGGAGCTAGGGAAGACCATACCAAAGTTATCTCTTGTGGATAGTCATTTGATTCATGGCTTCTGATTCATGTGTTTGTCTTGGACTGAAACCACCAACTTTCTTATCAACCAGCTAAGAAACATTGAGTTTTTTAGAAAGGTTTGACCATATTTTCAAGAAGGAAATATTTTCATATTTTTATTTATCAGGAATGTGTCTTAGTAGCAGCCAGTGCCTTACTGATACTTTACTGGTTTGCATCTTGCTGGACACACCACCTGTGGCTGGTGAGAGTTTAAATAGTGAGATTTATTTCTCTGAGGCCCTGCACAGATTAGTGCAGCACTACAGCTCCTCTCTTGTATGAAGGGGTACCTAGCAGAGATTGAGTGCCTTGAGTGCCCACAACTCTGCCTTTTTTCCATATAGTACTACTGAGAAGATTTGGGATCCTGGGTAAATACAACAGTTCCTTTGCTTTGGTTGTCCCCAGGTGGTACACTAAGAGAAAGATGTCTCCCATGTATCTTCTAAGTTTCCTCATCAGAAAAACCTAAGAATATGAAAAGAAGTGGTTTCACTAGTATAGCTTTATTTTAAAATTATAATTTTTACATAAAGTAAAAGTTTAAAAGTAACTGTTTTTCATTGTTGCTGGTGATTATTATGGGTTCTTTTCCTTGGAATGGGCATACCTATTTATTTATTAAGGTTGCTATAAGGCAGTTGCAGTTTCTGGGTGACAAGCCACTTACTGCTCCCTTTTGGATGCACCTCCATCACTGCTCACATGCTTTTTTCAGCAATCTCAGAGCTTTGTGAAAGGATGTGGGAAAAAGTATTATTATTGCAATTTTGTAATACAGCTATGGTCACACATGACTGGGGCAGATGGAAGCTCTCTGAGGTTTTTCTATTTGTGTTTTGAAGGCGGTATATTCCCTAACCTTACATACTCCACATGTCTTGGCCAAAACCATCAAAATGAGAAATTAGGAATATCAGTTTCACCTACCAAAGCTGACTGAACAACCATTTAAACCAAGTCTTGTTGGTCACCCCATGGACATGTGTAGAAAATCACTTTCAGAAGAAGACCCTAAAAGGCTCACTGAAACCTCAGGGGTTTGTGTTTGTTTTCTTTTTTCCCAGTGGTACATACTATTTGGCTGAAGAAACTTTAAAAGATGGTGGGTTTGGGCCTTATTTATGCTTAATCCATCCTCAGGTCCCTCCACCCTGCCAGGAAGTTCCTGGGCAAATAGACTCTGTGTCAGATGAGCAGGGAAAGGGCATAAACTTTATTGTTTTGAATTTTAAACAGAGATTTGTTTGGAAAGGAAGGAAGCCCAATGTTTTGAGGAGAACAAAAGGGAGGTTTTGGTGAAGTGGTATTTGCCACACTTGCAGAGGAAGACTTTTGGGGCTGGATTCAGCTGTTGTGTGAATGGGTGCAAGTACAGGCCAACTACTGATTAGAGCCGAGCCGTGCCAGATGTGCATCAGCTTATGAGAGTGTGCAGCTTCACTCAGCCTTTTTATTCCTGCTCATGGCAGGCTGCTTTTTCTCTTCTTTCAGCTTTCTCTTGCTAATTGTTCATGATGAACAATTGCCTACTCCTTGTAATTGGAAGGGCATTACAAGCCATGGATGCCATTGTTGCAGCAAACCACTTCCTTGTCATGGCTCTTATGTCCTTGTTTTGTAAGAACATAATGAGCTCTTGTTTATCATCTGAAAATAGGATAACATCAAATTTCTGCATCTGTCCAACTGAGCATCTGCAGGGTCTATTGTGCAGATGCATTTAACCTGGCCTGGCACCAGAAGCATTATTGCTGTCCCTAGAATGGCCTGGGATGCAATTGGATGTCAAATCCCCATACATTACACAGACTTGAGCAGACTACTGCAGTTTGCCACAAGCTTGGATTGTCTACTCACTTTAAAAAGAAAAGCTAGGACTTTGCTTTGTGAAACTTACCACACCCCTTACAATGCAAATCATACAACAGAAATACAGAACAAGCTGGGTTGGAAGGGATCTTAAAGATCAAGTTCCAAGCTCCCTGTCAAGGACAGGAACATTGTCCATTAGATCAGGTAGCTCAAAACCCCGTTCAACCAGGCCTTGAACACTTCTAGGGATGAGACATTTACCACTTTCCTGGACATCCTGTTCCAGTGCTTGACAACACTTTGGTGAAGAAATTTCTCCTAATGCCAAAACGAAATCTCCCATGGTGTGACTTGAGGCCATTTTCTCCTGTCCTACTGCCTGTTACTTGACAGAACAGACTGAACCCCACCTCACTAAAACCTCTTTCAGGTTCTTGTAGAGGAGCCATGCTATCTGGACTCTGTGCTGACAGTCAAACATCCCAGTACACAAATGCATCATGAGAGTGTCTGTGGGACATCTGCTCTGCTCCTGCCAGTTTCCCGAGAGCCCATCAGCTCCCTGGCCCTTCAAAGCATGGGCACAACCCTAGAACAGAGTTTGCAGTGACACGGGGACACACCCTGGTGATTATAAGCACATTTTATTGATTTGCTCAATAGGGCTTCAAAACATTAAACTGTCTTCTTAAGACTCTTTAGTAGCAGTTATGGGTTGCTCATGTGGTCCACAAAAGCTGTGCTGCTAAGATAATATTTCAGCTCCCCAAGTCACATATGACAGGGATACCTCAACCTGCTGTGGGTCTGGTCAAGACTTGAAGACCATTCAAGTGAAATTAAATGACACTAAGGCTTTCTCAGCAGTGCTTATCTTACTTCCCTGATTTGAGGAAGGGTTGCATGTGTAAGGAAATGAGGCTGACATAAACGGTAGATCTGTTCCTGGGTCCCTGTCAAGGTTAACTGCCTTGCCCACACTTGAATTTCTCCCTTGCAGTTAATCCCTCGAGTGCCACCTTAAGCTAGGCAGTGAGGTGTCCCCCTCATTCACTAGGTAACACCTCTGGGGCTCTCTCTTTCTAAATCCTGGAAGAGCTGAATCATGTTATTATTTCCCTGTAAAGGATGGGAGAGTGTTTCTGCTGGTGCTGGGCACACAGGGAGAGCCCTGGGAAGACAAGAAAGGACTGCTAGTATTGGAATGGCATTTGTGTGCATGCACCTTCTGACAAAGGTATACTATAAGATGATTAATGGTCCTTCAATGGGCAGAACCCTGGACTAGTCATCCATATCTAAAACACAACTGATTATAACCTACAGAACATAGTTTAGAGGTAGCACTTAAATTAATGGCATGTGCTAATTGCCAGTCATGTTGATTTTACAACACAGGCAACATTTCATTGATGCCCTAAAAGAGAAGGGTAAATAAAAGGCAAGCATAAAGCCCAATGTAGCAAGACTAATTCTGCAGAATGGCTGCTTGCTTTTTCATTTCACCAGTGGAAGTCTCTAAAATAAACAGAACAACCAATTTAAAGCAGATGCATGGAACAACAATTAGGTTTCATCTCTGGTTTTAATCTTTTTAAACCACAGTGTTGGGTTCCTTTGGCTCAAAGGAACTGCAGACCGAATCAGAAGTTGCTTATAAGTTAGCAGTGTGGAGGAAGCAGATTTATGGCTGTTTAACAGGGAGAGATGAAATGTCCCTGTTTAAACAACCAAATTTTAAAAAAACATGCTAGTGATGGAATCTGGAGATGAACATCCAGAGCTCCTGCCTGTGAACTTGTTATCAGCTTGGGGACAATAGAGCTAAGCAGTAAATGGCCAGCTCAGGCACTGCTTCTTAAACAATGAAACAGTAAACTCACGATTTTTATTGGTAGTTGCTATCCTGTGTGGCATAAAAAATGAAATCTGGAGTGAATCAAAAATGAAATGTGTATGAAAACAGGGCTTATTACTGAGAAGCAGTACGATCACATTTTTACTTCCCTTTGTAACTTTTGGGAGGGACTACATAACAAAATAGCAAATACAAAAAAAGCCCTCTGGAAAGCCACATGGGTCTGATTTCCCATTTCCCTGCCCACTGTGTCGTCATTTACCTCAGAGGCTTTGCATAACTGTGTGTGACTACCCACAGTTTCTGATCTGGTGAGACTGAAGTAATTCTTCAAACAGCAGTCAGCTTTTAAGGACTTGGTGGAGGGGGACATGATGCTGGGCCGGACAACTAAGCTAAGACAAAGAAATGTTTTGCAGGCAGGGGAGCAAATGCTGGAAATTCCCTGGGGAGCAGGCTTGTGACACAGTTATATCATTGCAGACAGTTTTTCAAAGCTGGGGGTGGGTTGGGTGCCTCCTGACAGCCTAGCTCAGACAAGTTGTGCAAAATAGAGGAGCTTACCTGTGTGTGTTTGCGCAGGGTTACCAGGACACTTGCGGAGAGCCAAAATGGTGCTGGAGGGAAGTTTCACAAACTAACTGGAACCTCAGTAGGGTCTGTTTTTGTTTGGTTTCCTTTCATGCAGTTTGAAGGGATAATTTAGACATTTTCCCACTAGCAGCTCCAAAACCCTTAAGAGCAAATCACCCTTCATCTCAGAGCGCATTGCAGAAGGGCTGTGACATGCTTGGTTGTGAGGGTGACCAACCATCTGTGCTGGCAAGAGCACCAAGGCAAGGAGACAGATCAGGCTGTGCCCACAGGTGTTACCCTCAGCTGCAGCACCCATATGGATCTGGAAATGGAGGTTATTTTACCTGTCTTTGCCATGTTTTGTGTTGCTGCTGCAGAGTTACCAAGACACAGGGGGAGATACAAATGAGAGAGGTGATGTTGTGGCTGCAGCAGGCAGGGAGGGATTCAGCTCAGGAACACATGCTTAATGCAATGAGGAGAACTGGAGTGCTTTACCTTAAGGTAGGGTCTAGTCCATTACTTAGCAACCATGCTGTCTCTCATTTTTCAGTATTCCTCATGTTTCTGCCTCTTTCTTTGCCTTTTTTCCCCCATTGTGAGTTATTGATCTTTAAGTGGTTTCTCTTTAGCAGCAGAATCTGCAGGCATGCAGATGACATGGTGCCTGATGAACCACCACTAGAACTCAGTACCTTGTCATGTTCTTTGAAGGCTCTTATCCTGATCCAAAAGATCCTACTGATCTTTTTTTTCTCCTTGCATTTACAGTTCCAGACTGTGAGATCACAGGACAGCCTGATATTTGTTAAAATTACCAAATGTGGAGTGAGTACCTCCCTCCCCTTTTTGCTACTCACATACATGTAATTAATTTGTGTTCACAGCTTCCCATTCTGATCTCCAGCCTTATTTTAAAACATTCCCCCCCTTTTCTCCACTCCTTATGTTCAGAGCATGTATTTTCAACATGCTTTGGTCTATTTCTGTGTAAAACACTCAAAAACAGCATCAGAAATTATGAAACCACTTAAGCCTTTGGATAAAAAAGAAATCCAGAATTTGTTTATATTCACAAATGGTACCTATTTAAACAGTTTTTGCAACTATTGCTTCCTCTGGTAGCAAGTTTAATTTTTAAAAATTTGAATTTAATTCCAAAAGGATAAATAGGACAGCAGATATTTACAGAAAAATTTGATTGTTATATCATGAAAAGAGCATTTTCTCCACAGCCTTCCAAATGGGATCTAAACAACATCTTACAAAAGATTAAAACACGATCTATCAGTCCAGCACAGAAAAAATTAACTCCAAGTGTTCTTGTAATAACAAAACATTACAGATAAACTGAGTAAAGGCTGCAGGGCCATTTTTCTACCCTCTGTTTCTGCTCTATCCTATTAATCTCTTTCTGCAGCACAATGAGAGTCAGTGTTATGAAATGGGTATCTAAATTCTGCATAATGTTCTTTTAAATGCATTAATTAAGAAAATGCATGTGTTTTGCTTGTAGAGAAGTATCTTAGGCTCTAAGAAGCTTTGCAGAAAGGTGAAAGTGTGGGATGATGAGGAAGTTGTCCAGCCCAGAGCTTGGATGCTGCAACCCTGTCCCTGCAGCCTCCCTTTGGAACAGCAGAAAATATTCCAGAGCATGGCAGGAGGCAAGCAGCCATGTGGATGTTTGCATATTTTGATGGACATGATGACAATGTTGGTAAATGATAGGACTTTTACCCTGAGTCCTGCTGCAAAATACCAGTAATGAAGGAATACAGTATTCAGATGCCACATGAATTCATTTCTCATCTTCTTCAGAAACAATTAATGTCTAAGGACAAGCCTGTCTTCCTGGTTAGGTAAAATTGGAAGGAGAGTAAAAGTCGTCACAACTTCCAAACCAATGGGGAACAAAAGCACCTTTTCCTGGCTACAGCAGACTGCTATGATTTATTGATGGATTCCACCCCCAGTATTTCAGTGTTAAATTCCGTTTGCTGCTGGTTTTCCTTCTCTAGAAACTGAAATATCAGACTGATTAAAATATGAGAAAATATACAAGAGGTGTTATTTTTAGGCAGCTTTTCTATTGGGAGAGAAATATATGGGGGGGAAAAAAAACCAAAAAAATTTGACAATTTATCATCATACAACTATGAGCAAGATGATAAATAAAAGTAGTTAGACAGAAATTAAAATACGCTTTTATCCCTGGTGATTTTGACCAGGAACCCATAAAGTGTGGCCTTGTCATTAACCCAATATGCCTTTGACAGGGAGAGGAGAGTCTTCATTGTAAAGGCATTTGAACATCTTATACTCAGGGCTGATCCTTGTTGTATCTCATGACATCATTCCAAATGTTTTAGTGGTTACTAGCTGTTTTACTGGACAGTAAAGGAAACTGATCAAAGCTCAGTTCCAGAGACATGCTGATGGTCTGGATTTTTTGTAGTGCTTCTCCCTAACCAAACCCCGCATTTGTCTCCAGAATCAATATGTGCGTATGCGTCACAGGTCTGCAAAGGGAAATGGCTTTATTTTGGATTTTTTTTTCCAAGGAATCAGCTTGCTCTGAACATATCTTTGTCCTAAGCACTACAAGAACTAAGTGCTAAATATTGCACCATGATACCCTGTTTCTCCTGGGAGAGAGTATTCACAGAGGGAAAGGAGGATCTTGGCATTCTGTGCATTCCTGGTTTGCAGTCAGGTTAGCTTAAAAAGATAAAGTGCAATCTGCTGCTTGCTATCTGTCATGAGAAATAAAGCCCGATAACTTCAGAGTAATGTTTAGCTTGTCATTCTTGGGCTATTACACTGTGTTAGGAGTGCTAGAAAAAGGGATTTATTTCCCTCTCTCTCTCTCACTGTAATAAGTCTCAGATTAATAATGCTGCAGGCTTCAAAGTCTGTTTTGTTCACAGATTTGCAATGTTCTGGGCATTAAATCCCTTCAAGAAGTGTCTTTTGGCACCATTGTGAAGAGCTATTAATGACATTCCTGGATGACTGCAGAAAAATAGCAAGTTTTTATAAATGGCTATAAAATCTTCGATTAGCTACCTGACAAATAGCTGTTTTCAGTTGATTTAGGGCCCAGATCTACTTTCTGCCAAGGCTTTCCTATAAAGTCTTTTTCAATTGCTGCTTTATAGGAGCATGAAAGGGAGCCAGGGCCCACTTTAAATGGGGGTTGGGATTTCGGAATGCAACCACCTTTTTGACAAACAAGCAAGTACGAAATGAATGGGAAGCAGCAACTGCAACATTTCATTGCATCTGCAAATACAAAACATTAAAAAAGCAAGCAAGCAAACAAACAAAAATCAACCAAAAAGCCCACAGAAAGTTAAAAACTCTAAAGAAAAAAAAAAGAGTAGGCGAAGTTGGGGACTCTGGCTGGCTCAGAGTAACAAGTATCTCTCAGGTGTGAGTATCTGAACTATATGAGCAGACTGCTGTGTTAACCTCACCACTTGCTAATGGCTGACCTCCTGGGAAAAGGACCACTGGCTGCTTTTCCCAGATAAGTCAGGCAGATTTTTAAAATCATACTGGAGGTTTCATTTTCAAGCTTACTTGAGTTTTTCTAACTTTTGAAGCATTATTCCTTGTGTCTAAATATAGGAAAGTGTGTCACAACATTAAGAACCTTTTGCTGAAGCTTTTCCTGTGACTCACACATGTACTGTTTAGGTTACTACATTCATTGCAAGTGCCTGCTCCAGAGAGAAATGGCAGCAAGAGTTGCTTAAACCAATTCAGACTTTTCAGCTTTGCAGAACATTATCCAGCATGTTGCTAGGTGCTGACTCTGGGAGGCATCACTCCCTGCTCTCAGGGCGGTGAACACTTGTAGTAGGTATGCTGGTAGTAGCTTTCTAACTAGGCAGATATTGAGATCAAGCAAGAGAATTGGTTAGGGAATGAGCTGTCTCAGAATTTAAATATTTCCTTTTATATTTTGCAATACCCAGAGCGTTAAAGCCCTCAGGGAAAAGTAAAAAAGAAGAGGGAGCAATATCATGCTGCTCCTTCCGTTTTTTTTTTTTTGTAATTCCCAAATGATGCTGGCCAGGTAGACCCACCACCAGAAACCTTTTCATTAGAGGAAAAACAGAATTTTTGAATGTCATCTATGTGTATGCAGTGAAACAATTTATTGCAAAAAAGTGAGTTCATGCACATGAACTCAATGAGCCAGGTTTTTTTAGCAGAGGACACATAGCAGACCAGAGTAGTCATGGGAATTAGGACACAGTTCAGAGGGGAAGTTCTGGTATTGCCCATAGCTGAGTGACAGCAACTGGAAGGAGCACCAGAAGGTCACAGAGTGGTCAGTCAGAAGCACAAAGCCAGGCAAGACTTATTGACTGCACCCTTAAAAGATTCTCTGCTGCAGGAATTCTTGGTGGGAGATAACAAATTTCTTGCCTCGTCTTACTGGAAGAGGTGGGAAGCAAGGTCATTTGTGGGAGTAAAATGCACTCGATCTGATAATTTCCTCATGTCATTTGTGGGTCCTGTCTAATCCTTTTCTTTGGCAATGTTTTTGTCCATCTGTGTTTATCTCTACTCTGAGTGTCCCATTGGCTTTAAATTTGTGGATGTGCTCCAGATTCAGTGATGAATTTGGACTTTATGATATTTATATCTCCACCCTTGACTGTTGCACAAGATTACACCCCTGGAAATTTTAACCCCAGGTTTTAAAAGAGTTATTGATTTAGGGGAGGAAAAGAAAAAGAGAGCTTTCTTGTCTTTAAAAAATGTAGAGAGGAATGAGGTTGAAGAGGGGGTTAATTTTTAACTGTGTTCAAGAGAGCTTGAACATCATCAGACTGTGAAATCTGTGAAGTATGACAGGATGAAAACATACTCCCAATGAAAGCAAGTTGTTGCAATTGGGAAAAGAAGTGAGGAACAAACCCCAAAGGAACATGATCCTGAATTGTGAGAAGTAAATCTTCAACCCATTCCTAGCAAATAAAAATGCTGCAGCTGGTCTTAGATGATTGTATAGTAGGTAGCAGAAGAGAAGAGAAAGTGAAGGGAGGTGGTGTTTTCCAGATGAAGGATGTCCCATATGCCAGGACAGTCTCTCCTCTGACCCCAGCTGCCCTGGAAGAGAACAAGCAGTCTCAAGCAATCTGGGCTTCTGCCAGCTGTGACTGGCCCAAGGCCCTTGGCAGCTTCCCTGAGATACAGGCAGGGTGGGGCTGCCCAAAAAGACCCTCTCTCCCTTCTCAGTGCAGCTCCCACTGCTCCCTTTGTGCTCCTGGTCCTTTGGTGGTGTCCCATGCCCCTGTAGTAGCAGCTGCACATCCTCCCCCTACCACCCACTGCCAGGCTGCCAGCCCTTTTCTTCCCCCTGGGCAGTCAGGGGAATGAGCTTTTACTCCTCCAGGACCGTTAATCATTCCTTGCACTGAAGATTGATTTAAGGGATGAAACCATGACTAGCAGTTACAAACTTCTGGCTGAATGTTTTTATTCTTAGGCTGTCACAGACCTCTATTTTCAGTCAGCTGGAACAGTGGCAGGATTATCAGCATTAGTAATTTCTGGTGTTTGTGATGCATTTTCAGAATCTTACTCAAAAGGAAGAAGTCCTTTTGAAATATTTTATTTCATCTATTAAAATAATTTAGTGAAGTTGGACTTTCATTTTTAACTTTTATTATGTTAAATTGCCAAAGCCAAGAAAACCACCCGCAGCTTTTGTTTGGTTGCTTTTTTTGGTTGTTGTTACAGTAGAATATTGCAAGAATCAGACTAATCAACAGCACAAAGCAGGAGGCTTTTTTTAAGCAGTACTGAGAAAGTTGCACAACAGTTGACATCTTTAAAGGGACTGAGCACACTTCATCTATTATTGAAATTAATGGAGTTTAGAGCTTATCAGTACTATTGATGATCAGACCTTGTATCTCTTTGCTTTGGTTTCCTTGAAGTTAATTGCACTTTAATTAAACTCTGGGGTTTCTTGAACTTGACTACATCCTAGAAGCATTACAGGAAATTATCTGGGACTCAAAGCACCTATTGCTTTTTCCTGAACAGGGGTGACGAGGAGCAAAACAAGCAGCTGCACATGGCATCAGCTTTCCTACACAAGGTTGTTGTGATTACTCACCTTTGTGCAGTACATGGTGTTTTATAAATGGTAATCACTCTGCAAGAAATTGATTTTTGTTGTTGCTTATAAAGGCAGAAAGAGAAAAATGGCTACATTAGTAAGAATTAAAGATACTGAACTATTGCATCCAGGGTTAATGAGAATTCAGGTCTCTATCCTCAAACATATTTAGTTGAAACTAATGCTTAGCTCCAGGTGGATGAGACTGTCTTTCTTCTATGGAGCTCCACATTAATTTAAACTCTGGAATAATCATACCAGGTTTTGAACATTTGAAGGTCTGGCCCTGTAAACAGTCGTTGAAAACTCCCATGGAATCCTAAGAAATCTTGAACAGATGGTAAGATTTGCAGTGGGAAAATGATGACTAATTGACATCCATGTCAGGTAATCTGTTACTTGCTAGAAAAATAGCATAATTAAAAGGAAAAAGCACAAGAGAGCTCAAGTGTGAACATGTAGACATGAGTCTGCACTTGATACTGGAGTGTTTGTAGTTTCCCCATCATTTTTCATATGACTTCCAAAGCAGAATAATTTTACTTAGTGAACTAGGCACAAGGAAAATATGACTCAAAACAAGCAAGTATTTTAGGTTAAAACTGCTTTTGCTTGATGTCTCATTTTGCTCTCAGTATGGTAAAGTGTTAGAGAAGGCAGCTGTCAGTACCAAAGTCCTTGCTGATAAAATGGACTGGTTTTCCTCTGACTGATGTGTATTTCAATGCCATTAAAATTCCTTCTCTCTCACTTTTTACTTTTTTGGCTAAACATTTGGGTTTTTTTTAAATTTTACCGTGCTAGAATCTCTGCAATTCCCTCATTTCAGCTGCAAAGACACAGTGTGATTGTCAAGTGCACTTCTCTGTGCAAGTTTCAGGGGCACAGCCTTTCTCCAGTAACTTGTAAGTGAGGACATTTGTTACAATGCAAGACTAAGTTATTCAAGGAACTCCAGTAAAAACATAAGTGACTAGGTCAAAACCACTTGAAAAGGTCTGTGATTATGAGTAGATGCCTTTTCTGCAACCACAACTTCAAGAACAATTTTGACATAACTTGTGCCATGTGGGAGCATTTACTGCAGGCAGAAGGCATTAGAGGCATCCTGCTATTCAGGGAACAACATTCTTGAAAGTAAATCCAGAAGTTCCTTCTGAAGAGTCCCCTTCCCACCCCGCTGATCTGGGGGTTAATTCTCATCGCACACTTTGCATTGACACCCCACACTGTTGCTTTCATTTAGATGTGCAGCCAGCTCATTTCATTGACTGCATTCCTACAAAATGCTGTGCTGGGAATGGCAGAAGTAAAAATCCAGCAAATATGGAGAAGGAGCCAGGCTATTGAAGAGTATGGGCTAATGTCGAAATTATTTTCTATGGCTGCCCTTCCCTCTTTCTGGGGAACATAAAGTAGCAGCAGTAAAATTCAAAGAATCAGCAGCAACACATAGGTGCATGCCAGGAACATGGGTATTTGTCATCTATACATCAGGTGCTTAAACTACCACAAGAGACAATGCAGAAAACAAGGCAGAGGGCTCATGGTTAATCTGTACTGTGGCTTCTTCACAGTTCACTGATACTGAAAGAAGCAGCAGAAATGCCGAGGAAAATATTGTCGACTAGAATTACAGCTTCTGTTTTACAGCCCAAGCTTTATGGGTTGTAAAACAGGCACAAAATTTCTAGCAGCGATTCAAATCACTTAGAAGTCATTACAATACCCGTACCAAAAATAATATGGGCTGGTCTACTTGGAATTGAGTTCAGCAACATCAAGTTTTCATTCCAAAAGCACAGATTTTTAACAGTGGTTTCAGAAGTCTTTCATCAGGCAGGTCCCCCCGATAAAGTAGGGCACAGAGCCCTGGTCAACTTCTGAAACTCTGATCTGTCTCCATAGAGCAACATAGGGACACATGAGGGTGCTGGCTCCTGTCCCAGCTGCAACATAGATGGCTTTGTGTAAGGCTTCATCCTTTTTTGAAGCAAGGCCAGTTAGTAATTATATAGCATTCAACTCTGAAAATACATGTTTTAAGGCTCTTTGCCTCAATACTCCCTGCTGGGTATGGACATGTCTTAAATCACAGCACAGCACTGAAAAGGCACTGACTCTTGCACTGTTTTTTTAAAGTTACCTTTGAAATCATGATGGGTGTGTGTACATGTATCCTTCAGTTTATTTAATTTTCCATTTAAATGCATTGCTTGAGGTCCTTCATCTGATCACGTTGTCCCTGTCCAACAAATGAGTCATCAAGGCTGCCTGTCTAGGAAGCAAACAGAGCTCTCCTGATTCACAGGCATCCTGATCTTGCAGGTAGGCACACAAACAGGTGAGCAATTGCAATAACAGATCCAAGAAGGAGCAAGGCCACCCAGGCAGGAGAGAAGCAGGACATTTTGCTCCCAGTTCCCTCTTTTCAAGGTTAGAGAAGGGACCAGCTCATTCTGTTGCAAACCACCCTCACATAAAGCATGACCCAGTTTCAACTTTTGCTCTGGGCCTCTACAATCTTTTGTTCTCTGCAGCTGTTTCCCCATTTTTATTTTTATTTCATTTTCTGATTTCCCCAGGCCATCAGCACACCCACCTCAAGAAGGAGGTCTGTGGGATGACTGAGAGCAGCAGTGCCTGCTGCCAGCACTGTGGTAAGCTGCGCTGAAGGGCTGGGGAGGGTCCTGCCTCAGCCTCCAAAGGCTGGGAGCTGGCTCAGTTCTTGACATCTGTTCCTTTTCTGCAGTAATCACTGGGAGTGGTCTTTGGATGTCAAGTCCCCTGTTGCTGCTTGCAATTTTGTAATGTTCCCACACTTAGAAGCTAAGGTATCTGATTATTTTCAAGGGCATTCACACATGCAGGCCCTACATTGTCTTTTTTACTGTGAACTTTTAGTCTAAGGGAATAATCTGTCTAAAATTGCTCTCAGCTTTTTCCCTGTGGAGCTGAAAATACCAATTGTATAATCAAGTGAAAGATGCTGTATTTTCTGCTATTGCATTTTGCTTTCCTTGGTAAAATGGCAAAATTATCTTGACTCTAGTATCACTGTTACTGCTGAAACAACTCTGGGTTAACTCCATTGATTTTACTTATTTATTGCCATGCCAGTTGTTTTGGGATTCTCTTCAATCAACAGATTTTTGACACTGAATTTCTGGTCGTTTCTGTGTTGCGGTCTGTGTTTATTTCATTGGGTTTGGTTAAACTGAATGTTCAATGGTATATTCTGTTATCCCCCATGTTTTCCCTAGTTGATTCCTCCCTGAGTTGTGCCTGCCTTTCCAGCTGTCCCTCAAGTTGTCTCCTCCCTTTGTTCTAGACTCTTCCTTGCCTATCAAGGCAACCCTGCCCCTTCTGCCTTGTCCGTCAAGGCAACCCTGCCCTTTGTTCCAGAATGTTCCCTGCCAGTTATCCCATGGACCCATCCCCTGTTAAGCCTTCTCTCCTTCCCTTATCCTGATTTAATGTTATTCCAAAACCACACCCCGAGTGTCACTTTATTGGTCGTTCCATTGTATCTACTGCCTGTTTTCTGAGGCTCTATAATCCCCCGCACAGAGGTGCCCCGGGCTTTCTCTGTGATCCCTTCAACCTTGGTTCTTCCTGTATCCCTACCACCTCAATAAACAGGTGAGAGCTTCACCGCAAGAGAGTCTCCTCTGCTTCTTCACCCAGTCCCTGTCGTGGTGTCTCGGAGCACTGCTCTAGAGCAGTGAGCTCTAAGGTTCTGCCCTTGGCACTACCCCAGCCAGGGCAGTTCCCCACACTCACTACTGCTCCAGAACACCAAAGAGCTAGCCTGGGCTCTGGCAGGCAGTGGCATTTCTGCATAGTTTACTATTGAGTGTTCTTCACTAGATGCTTTTGAAATTGCTGCTTCTATTGTTGAAGCTATTGAGATGGGAGGTTTTTCCTTCCCAGTCAGGGTTCCTCCTCAGCTCAGGAAACTCCTAATCCCATGTCTCTGACATCATGGTCCATTGCCATGGCAATGTCTGAGGGCTGTGCAGCCAACAGCCTGGTTTTCTGCAGGAACTTTGTATGTGAAAGGATGAAATTAGAAGGAGCATTAACACTCATGGGCTGTGCACTTAAACGAATTTATGCAGAAAAAAAGAACTGTTGAAGAAAGCAAAAGCTGGAAATCCAGAAGTTATTTGGGTTTTGTGTTTAAGGTGTGTGCTTGAAGCAGAGGAAAATTCTACTTTGTGTGTATCCTAAATTCCTAGCTCTTGGTCTTGTGCTGGACCTGGGCAGCATGACTTTTTCCAGCCAGCATACTGCCAGTGCCTTGTATTCACGGATATTAAGCCGGTGGTTGTCTTGGTTTGAGGTTGCTGTTGTTTGACTTTTCTGTGCTTTTCCCAAATTCAGGTAGTTGAAAGGCAACAGAACTAGGCCCAGAAAAAGGCTTCTTGTCTATTCTCCTCTAGATGTTGTGTCCTTAATTTTCTAGCAAACAGATAAAATCCCCAGCCTCTGGAATGATTTATTCAAATTATATTGCACTTTTTCCTTCTTCAAGCTTTCTTCAGGTTCCCACTCAATTGAAAATATTCAATAATGTACTTGATTTTTAAGATAATTTTTATATGCACTCAAGTGTCCTTCTCTGAAAAGCACTCTATGTCATCTAAGGAAAAATGCTTGTGCTGAAGCCTGCCCTGTTAAAACACAATTTCCTTTGTTAAACTCCACTGATTTAATTGACTGTGCTTAAATGAAACCTATTGCAATTAGTCACATCTCACCCATAGCTAATTTATAGAAGTCTTTAGTCATATGTCATTTAGACATCCATTACAATAGTGGAGCTGATTATGTATTACGGGTTTCTGATTCACAATGCAAACTAATCTTCAGTCTTTAAAAGAATTTTAGTTTATTTTTCCACTTGTGAAGGAGTCCTTGCCTGTGGGAAGCTAAGGAAAAGGGCAAGAATACACACTCTGTACTTGTAACTCTCTCATCATGATCAATGTTATCCTATTTGACACCAATATTTGGGTGAATCTCCTGAAAATGAACAGTTGGAGTACATGACCTGATGTAAGCCAGTTGCATAAAATATGCCCAGACCTGGCTAAACTAATTTCTCCTTATATAAAAAGCCAACCTGCAAAATGTGCTTTTATCTGGTAAGGCAGACCACTGCTGCATGAATTAAATGCACAATTTCCTTGATGACAACATTTTGTTTAAAGGTGGTGAATTACTCGCTGCTTTGCCAATTTATGACACTATTTCCCTCTGGGCATCCCTTTAGGCTTATCTGCTTCTGCCAAGATACGTGAATTGAATCATCTGGTAGTACTTGAGCTGCACATCTCACCCCAATAACTGGCTGATGGTCAAGCTGACTCAGCTGCTGCTGTGTGTTATACCCCTAAGCTTGTTACATTTACCTAATTAATTCATTCCTGCTTTCAGACTTTGGAAGCTGATAAGGGGAGGTTGCCCTTAGCTCACTTCCTATTTCTTAACTTAAACATTTGATTACATGTAATAATAAAATTACATTAATCCTTTGAACTCATATCTATCCATGATTCAGAGGGTTACAAGAAGTTAGTCCAATCTTTTAAGGAGGTTTTTGAAGTTTTGAGAGTATCTTTTATCTCAGGGACACACACTGTTGTGTTAGCCCCCTTCCTTTGTCATTTTCTGAAGGTCACCTTTAGCTTTGCAAGGCTGGAGGGGAACGGTTGCAGCCACCTCAACTGTCAGCTGCCTCCCTCAGTCCCTCGAGCTGAGCTTGCCTATGGGTTCCACACTGGAGGGGCTTATTATGCCTTTTTTTTAATGAGTTCTCCAACAAAGCCCCTACAAAATAGCTGTGCTGTGGAAGACAAAGATATCATGTGCTTCTTGCTTATGTGCTCTTTCACTTCAGCGGACTGACAACCATCAATAAGCCCTGTACCTCTGTCCAGTCCATGGACAGCAAGGTCATATTGTGTTGGCTAAGTACAAAACTTTGAATATCCCTAAATTCCTCAGATGCCTGATGAATTAACACAGACAATTGACAAAAGAGAGACCTTTCCCTCTGCCCACCAAAAGTCACTTCAAAACCTGCACCTGGTCTAATCTTTTCTACTTAAACTAATCGCTATTTGCAGTGGCATATGGAAAAAAGCTCCCTTGCCCAGTAGTGGTATTTCAGGCTACAAAGACATTTCATATTACTTGTTCATTTTGGAGACTGCCTACACATTGCAATAATTTTTCTTTGCCAGAACTGTGGCTCACACACACACACACACACAAAAAAAAAAAAAAAAAAAAGAGAGAGAGAACAGAAGAACAGATAGCAAGTGTCTCTGAGCTCTGAGAAAGCAAAGGAATTTTCATATTTAAAGCTTCCTGAGAGAAGAACCAGAGAACATCACACTTTGCTCATCTTCTTGAATAATTGTTATATACTTGCACAAACATCTGTAAGAGTTTCTAGTCTATGTGGGGCAATGTGTAAAAGTGGAACCTTTATTTATTTTTAAGTAGATTTGTCAAATTTAATTTTCTTTTGATAGACACAGTATGTGATGTTGTTAATATTTTACCAATAAGCTTTGAGAAGATAGTTGATGGCTGTCATCGCCACAAGGCATCAATGCTATCAGCCTCTCTGAAGCCTGCTGTAGTATAAACTGTTAATCTGGAAAATTAGGCAGAAGAAGGAAGTACAATTTCCAAATGTGTTTGTGCAGTGGCGTATTATGCTTATGAATGTTTATGCAAGCACTCGATCTTGCCATGAAGATACCAGAAAACAATTAACCTATCTTTCCAATATGCTATCAAGTGTAGTTTGTGGCTGTTGTAAAACAGAATTTACCATGCTTTCCTTACCCTAACATTTACTTCTTTTTTTAGAGAAGCAGATTTCTCTCCGTGTTCATCAACATCTTGGAGATACCAGGTCCTTGCAAGGTACACCCAAGTCCTTCCAGATGGTGTTTGGCCCTGCACCTCTCATCTCCAGGACAGAGGCTCTAATCTGCATTTGACCTGGAACAATCACGATGTCCCTTGTGGATATATGCCAGTGTTGGACATAAAGTTCCACTTTGTGTAGAGAAGTTCAGGGTTTAGTAGATTAGGGGCAACCTCTCCTCCTCTCTAATGTAGCTTTGGTGTTTTTTGGCAAATTGACTTGGGTGGGGGATTGGAAATCCCTCTTCTCCTCATTTACTGAAGCTGTAACACCATGGGGACATAGGGAGCCTTGTTCTGTGACCAGCCACCATTGAAATACTTAAGTAAGACAGGTCTGAGAAAAGGGGTTGGCCAGAACCTCACATACAATGGTTGCACAATCAGAGTGTTCACCCAGGGAGGTGGGTAGGATGCAAAATTATGTCCCCAGGCAGATGCTGGAATGGTACCTCTTTCCTACACGAATAGAGATTAAGTATCTGCGAGACTCAAGGTTAAAAAGCAAGCAGGATTTTTGCCTGTTTTTTGAAAAACAAAAGCAGCTGCGGTTTCTAAAAGTAAAGATCCAAAGTCAGAAATCATTAGCAAAGATGGGCACTTCCCTGAGATTTGGTTTGAGCTGGACAAACATAAGCAGCAGGGCTTGCTTGTCAAGGTCTTTGTTCCTCACCGGCAAGTGAGCTTGGCATCATAATTCTGCACTTTCTATATAATCCCACTATAACTATAGTGTCGCAGCATCTACCAAGCAGCCACTTGGTGCTTCCTTGCCAGCTCCCATGCTGCAGACTGCAGGGGACACTCCTCTGCGCTTGGGAGTGCAGAGGGGCGGCTAAGGGTGTTAGCTCTTTCCTCGGGAGGAGACAGTTGGTCGAGGATGGTGAAGGAAGGAAGTAGGCAATTCCGAGCGTAATTACTCCAAAACTTTATTAGGAGCCACTAGAAGCTTCTAGCCCTAGGGGTTACAGCTCCAAAAAGCCCCAAGACAATAGGAGCAGTATTTTTTATTCAGGGGTGGTACCAAAGGAGGGCGTTCAACTACCCACCAGTAGGGAATCAAGGGAGAGTGAATTGGGAGATAATCAACAACTAGAACAACCTTTCAGGAAACTTAGTAGGAGGGATCCTTGATCAGTCACTCAATGCCCTTCATGGAAGTTTCCAGAGACAGGGGCGAACTGAGTGACAGACAAGGCACTGGGGAGGGGATTTGAGGACTGACAGGGAAGTTTCTAGTGAAATCGGAAGAGCAGAGATAGGATTGACATTGGGGAAAGAGAGATAACTTAGGCTACAACCACAAACTGGGGGAGAATCAGGAACAAACCAAATAACACAACACAACACTATAGGAGTGTAACTACCGGAGCATCTCATGGAGTTGATGATTATGGTTTCTTCGGTGCAGAGTTCTTCCCTGTATATGTGCCTATTTACCTGTCATGGTTTGGCACTGGCATCTTCACTCCATGAAGATACCTTCTCCCTGGTTTCTGCTGTGAGATGTGACCAGGAATAAGCAAAGCAGGCTCCTACTTAGGAAAGAAAACAGAACTTTATTAACTACACTACAACTATAGATAAAAGGAACACACACAGGGAAGATGAAAACCTTACAAATACATTTCCTCCTCCCCCCACCAAATTTCCAACACAATACATCTATTCCTCAAATCACCAACTCTTAGTCCAGCACCACTCTTCAAACAATCAATCCTCAGTTCATCAAGAGGAGAGGAGTCCTTCTTGTACCATGGGCTTCCTCTGGAAACACAGCTGAAGCCTCGTGTGTTTCCGTGTCACTCGTGGCACTGCCCGGAGTACATCTGCCGTCGTGACCTCTTCCTTTTCATGTCCAGTGCTCTCACCACTGAACACGGACCAGAGCTGCTTCTAGGGTTGTCTTTTTAAGGATGCACTGTCCCGATCTAAAAAAAGGCACAGTCTCTCCTTTGGGACACCTGTCCCCACAATCTCTCCTTTGGGACACCTGTCCCCCCCATATTTTTTCACCCCCTGGGGCCGAGGGGCATCAACACTGAACCCTCTTGGTTCTGTGGCCATTGCCTCCCCCTAGATGCAGTCTCTGTATCACAAGGAACATGGTTCTGTCCATGGCTGTACAAAAAGAGTCCAGCAAAAGCTACTCCATCATCTCTTCCCACTAGGATTCTTCTCTACTCTTCCACTATCTCTCGCTCGCCCAGACCTCTCTCACACTTGCACATTTCCTTCCTCATCTTCCACTCTATCTTCTAGGAGAGGTCAATGATCTGTAAAGTTCTCATTCTCCAAAAGAGGGTTAAAAGCTCTTACAAGCGGCCGGCTGAACCCCCCCTTCTTCTCCGTCCCAGCCGTGCTGCCGGCACAGGCCCATGTTTATCAAGTCTCAAGGTTACAGTCCCAGGCAGCGGGTCTCGCGCGCTCTCTCTCTCTCTCTCTCTCTCTCTGTGTCTCTCAGGGGGGGCTGCCCGATGGCTCCCAGTGTCTCTCTCTCTCTCTCTCCCTTCCACCCCCGGGCTCAGGCCTACCTCTCTCAGCCACATGGCTTTTCCCCTCCCCCTGCCCAGCCAGCAGCAGGGCCGGGGGAGAGACCCGAACTCTTTCCCGCCGGAAACCCAAGAGGAGGCTCCCAGGGGAGAGCTCTGCTTTTAACCCCGTGTTCTCAGAGGCGTGTCCAATGTCTCAATGGTCAGGTTAAATGCCAATATTAAAGCCTGAATATTCATTGGCCCAAAACACAGCATCCCAAAAAACACATTTCCTGTCAAACCACCACATTACCCTAGGGAGAAAACGGTGATTTGTGAGAAGCAAGTTTAAGTTTGCATGCTGAGTTATGCTGCTGGCACCACACCCTCCTGAGTAAGACACTCTTCCACTGGCTCACCCAAGAGAGGCAATGGCGTGAAGGGAACATAACAAACCATGCCATAATCCCTTTTTCTGCGTTATGATGTTTAAAAAGTCTCTTCCACCTCAAATTTCTCTGAATAAACATATGCACAACCAAATCCTGCTCTTCATCCTGAGTGCGTGCCTCTCCCACATGGAACACTGGACACCCATCTCACGGCATCCCACCAGATTGCCTTGTCTTTACTGAGCTCTACCTTATCTATCTCTTATCTACCTCAAGTAAATTTAGACTGGTCAACTCTCTGAGGCCTTTTTTTAATGAGATAAGCAGGGAGAGAAGGGTAGAAAGTTTATCTGTCCAGCTTTGCCCTGGATTCCCTCCCAGGCAGGATGTCCATCCCCTCTGCACATGGGAACAATTTGAGTTTAAAAAGCTGAAGTATTCCTTGTTGTGCAGCTAGTGTCAAGGCTGACATTACATACAGAATAGGGATTATCTTGTTGTTTCCTATCGACTAATATGACTTTTTGATGTGAAACAGATTATTCTGATTTGATTTCCCACCTTCATTACAACGGCTATCCAACCACCACCACAGCACTCCTGCATGGCATCTGAAATCCTTGCTTTAGTAATTATATACAGCAGCAACTGGATTAAATTCGCTATACTTATGATTCACCTGCAGCAATGATTTTTGTCAGCGTGTTCTTTTTTAGTGGATAGATCATTTGAAGCACTACTTAGGCCATTTGACCTGCAGAAAAAGAACACCTATCATCATTAAGTTACTATCAAAAAGAGAAGACTGATAATATAAAGTTTATAGATATATCTTTGTGGATTAGGGCTTAATAGAAAAAAGCTCACAGAATTCCTCATTTGTTCCATCCCCAGTCATGCAACACACTAAGGAAAACCGTATCTTGTGGAAACTGCTGCGCACAGGAAGAACGGGAGACAATTTATAAAGCTTTGGCAGACAGCTCAGTTCAGTGTCTGAAAGGGAATGGGATAGGCTTAGTGGGGCTGAAGAAGCAGCAGAAGAGCTATGCAAGCTCGTGGTCCACAAAGAGATGGAGAATTGACGTGTTTTAGAAGCAGGTTTTTAAATCCTGTTTGAGCATTCCTCTATGAGTGCTGGTTTTGTTCAGTCCCCAATGGATCAAAAGGAAAGGTTTTTACTGACCTCACTGGGCTTCTAATGAGGGGTATAACCATTGTATATCTTTGATGACTTCTTTCCCTGCCTGAAAACTGTATTTATTAATAGTTTATTATTTCTTTTGTTCTCTGTAGGGTGGGTAGTTTGTAAATATAAATGTGAGGATTGAAATAGGTTAGTATATAATGGTGAGCCCAGAGGCACAAAGATCAATAAAGAAAAGAAAAAAGAGGAGGCACTGTGAATCTTGCTACAACCTATTTTCTGAGTGATTTATGTATCCCATGACAGCTGTGGAAAGCTAAGACAACGTTAGAAACTCTGGTTTGATAAAGTGTTTTTATGAAGAATGGTTCTCACAGTGTTTGTAAAAGATTTTCATGGCTTAAAAATGCAGTGGCAGCCCAAAAAGTGGCTTTGAGTGCAAACATGAGAATCCCTCTGTTTATGACACCAATGTGCATGAGGAATAAGGCCAAAAAGCATTCAAAATAGTCATTTGAATAACAGCAGTATTTAGGTTATAAATAAGGTTAGAGGTTAGAAATGAGATCAGATTAGAGATAAGTAGGAAGTAAACAAAGGGCAAAGACTAAAAGCAGAGGAATTAGAGGAGGCATCCAGCAAAAGAAACTTTATTTTAGCAGGATATCACCTTTTGGTCGGAGGGTTATCTGAGGTGAGTACAATCACTCTGCTCTGTAGTTTTAGGCATATAACTTTCTACAAACTATGGAAATAATTTCTTACATGTTTGTTTCTAAATCTATTTCAGTGGAAGAGTGTTATTTTCTGGGTTTCTTTAAAAAAAGTAAGATTGAGAGCAGCAGTTTTATGTTGGAAGTTTAATTTTGTATCACCCAGTAGCTACATGCATCCGTCCATGGATCTTGGCTGTTTCAGACTGAAATAAGTAACAAAACAAGACTACACAGCAGATACTGTGCAGGCAGACACCCAAAGGTCTCTATAGCATCCACAGATGTGCTGGTCTTGTCTTTCCTTCCAGCTCAGCAGCATTCCAAAATCACATGTTTCTGTCTGGTCAGTTCCCTTTGAGGTACCACTTTGGAATTCCTTTAAAGTGTCTCATTCAACATCAAGTTCCATACAAAAACAAAAGATATTGCTTCTTGAAGGAAACAGTTTTCCACCAGGGGATTACATGACTGCTGTTACTACCTCTCCTCCTACAGCTCTTTCCCAACATCATTGTAATGTTTTAAGGGGCCTGAAATACTAGTTTCTACTTTGACATATTTGCAAAAAAGCTGGATACTATAAATCTTTGTTCATGAATAATGAGATCATGAGACCTAGAGAGGCACTACTATGAAAATGTCAGGTAAGATCAAGGAGGTCTAGGGGACCTAGTTTTGGAACATTTTTCTTCCTCTTTTTAACAAGGCTAAAACCAACAGAAGTTAAAATTTGATACAAACCGTGAGGAGTTAGAGTAAGGCATCAACTGGTAGTAAAGAAAAAAAATCTCTCTCCCTGGCAAAGATCTGGTGTGTAAATTGGGAGAAATCAACAGACAATTGAAACCAAACATGTTGTACATAGTTTCCACTGGGTTTTTATGACTGCACTAGCAGCACAGCTGAGTTCAGAAGTGAAAAAGCTTGGAAAACTGTTAGTATCTGCCCCCATAGATTCTTTTTAAAAGACATTGTGTCATCATCACAATCTCTTATAGCATCTTTATGAAAGAATTGTTGGTGGGTTTTTGAAAGAATTACCTGGCAAAATATTACTGCAAAATAATGTCATTACACTCACTAAAAAAGAAGACAACTGTATGTTCCACTAGAAAGTTCATGTTTTCTACTGAACATGTTAGCAAGACCCTTCTTACTGTCACTGTCATTCTGGTGCCTACAAAGCCCCAGACCTTACCTCAGACCTGCTCAAAGACTTCCTGCAGCCAGTTTCACTTGTTACCTGAATGCAAAAATCTAAATTTCAACATTTCAGTGTGATGCTTTGCTGATGGCAGGGAACCATTGCAAGCCTGTTGATATCTGGCTGCTGAAGAGATGGAATGGTCTTGCCACCAGAACGGGGCTGTGCTCTCAGAAGGAAACATCATTCTGTTAAGCAGTTGGGTTTTCTGTGTTCTTTTAACAGAGTTAATGGGAATTGAACATCACTCCTTTTTTGATAGAAAGATAAATGGGCCAACATTTCTTGGCCATTGTTATGTGGGAGTGAGCATACATGAGGCAGACATTTCCAAATTATATTTATAAAAGTTATTACATGTAAATAATCTTTTTCGTCATAGTTCTAGACCGGTTTGTGTTGTTTCCTTCCTCTTCCTCTCAACAAGGGGTTTACTTCAAACACAGACAGCACGTGTGTGTCCATTTGCCTCTAGCAGTGACCTGTCTTTTTACGTAAATTAGCAGTGCTTTGAGTCAGATCTTAGAGTTACAGTTGGGGTTTTTTGCTCAAAAAAACTTATTCCTGGAAAAGCAGTTGGTAACCAATAATCAGGCATTCCTCTTTTTCAAACCACAGAAGCTGAGAATTGTGATAAATCAGAAGCATCAGCTTTAATCTGAAATGGCCTCTACTCTGAAAAGCCGTGATACTTTATGCCAAGTGTAGGCTTGTCACCATAGAGATAAGATGAATTCAAGGATTTAAGACTTGCCAGAAAATATCATGTACCATATTTAGGATAAAGTTTTGCTTGGTTAAATCAGCAATGCATGCTGAAACTGCAAACCAGCATGTAACAAAGACTGGCCAAAGAAAAGAAAGGACTCACATTCTTTAAATAAAAACTATGTGTTTCTAACTAAGAAGAGTGTAGGTACTGAAGCTATGTTTGTCCTCAGGCCTCTTTAACAACTATGGTTACTGTGTATTTTAGTGACTGAGACATGTAAGTATTTGATTTTTTGGGGGTGTTTCTTTCTTCCTTTTTCTCTACCTTCAAAAATAAGTGTCTTTGTTTTATTTTAATTTATCTCTTAATATATTAAAATCTATCTGGCCTTTTTCTCGGAAGCAAATGAAATCTAATCAGTTCTTTCTGATGATATATAAGGTGTTGTTTGAGATGCTTTTTTGGATGTAACAGTACCTCTGTTCCTAGAAATTCCTTTACTGCACCCAGATTTGAGCTAAGTATCCCCAAATCGCAGATATACTTCTCTCTCCTATCACCCATCAAAGAACAGCCAGAGTTCTCAGACATACTTGGGAACTGAGACACTGCTGTAACTGTGACTCATGTTATTGAAGACTATTCATGGCTAAAACATTTTTGAAAATGAGCTTTCTTTTAAAAATGATGCTTACGAGGAAATTCAGTGCTTTGGGAAATGTTGCGTCATATTGTCATGCTGCCCCTCAAAGTAGAGAAGAAGCTTTAATGCAATGTTCTTAAGAAGGATCTGTGAGAGATGGAGACAGGACCATCTCTCCACCACAAGAAACCTTTAGTGCCCCCAAAAAAGCCACTGTGTTCAGTGGGGATTGCTGCAGGCTGAGAACAGATGAGCTGCCCTTTCAGGCACTGCCTGTGGCCACAACAATTGCTGCTGAGGAGTGTGGTCACCACTCAGTTGCCTACACACAGAAGAAAACCAGGGCATCCTGGGGCCAGTCCCCTCTGTCCCACATCCTTGACACAGTATTTGGGGATTGCCCATCATCCCCAGCACCAAATGTTTGGCCAGGGTCATGGAGGAGGGTTGCAGAGTGAGCAGGGACACAAGGGGGGCTTCTGGGCTCACAAGGCTTGCTTGCTTGATGTTACTGTTACAAGGTAATAGAATCAAAATTATTAACAACAATAACAAAAGAATTCAAATTTGTATTTTTAGCTGTTGCCCATGCAGTGCCATAGATACTATACTAATAACACCAAGTATGATGAAGTCCCCACTTCAGAACTAGGGGCTCCCTTTTTAATCACAGTAAAGCCATTTTAATAGCCTTTGGCAAGCTCAGCAGCAATGCAAATACTCCAAGTATTTGTGTTTAGGAGAGGGGAGAAAGAGCTTAAAATTCATTTAAACTGAAAACCAGCATGCATTTCTCTAAATGATTGTTTTCAGTACCATAAGCCACATCCTTTCAAATTTCCTCTGCTTGGCCACACATCATTGGAATGAAGTGTCATACTTGGTTAAGTCACTTTGACATCATCCTGATGATGTGTCAAGCACAGGAAATTTGAAAGGACAGGGCTCAGTAAGGTCTTACTCTAACTTGCCTTCTTTTGACAATTCCTCTCTCCAGCCCCATACCCTCTCTGAGCCTTTTTGAAATTCAGTGTTTCTGAGTTTGGTTAACTCTTAAAATCCCTATGGTGAGGCTAATACTGTCAAAAGTGTGGAAACAGCACTCTGCAGGTCTCCCACCTTCCTTTCAAAGCCAGCATTTTCAAGGTGTCCAAATATTTATGGTGATGGGTCATAAAATTCATGAGTTACATTGAATTTGTCAGAAAAAAACTGCAAGTGAACCTCAGCTTACTTGAACCACATCTTATTATGAAGATGTGTGTGGCTGCAGCTCTAGAGAGTAGGAGTGGAAGAGCTACTGTAGGCTGTGAGCCTTCAGCCCAGATACATCAGGCAGCTGGTGGAAGTAGAGTTCATTGCATAAACTGATTCATAATAAGCTAGTGAGATTTTTTCTTTCAAATACAGCTAGTGGGAAACTGCTCCAAAAATTTACAGTTCTGTGTAGGAAGCAGTATACACAGCTCTCTTGCCAGAACTGTCCGTCAGCTCAAATAGCTCTTATTCTCTGATTTCCTCTCTACACCCACAGCATACTTAGGGGAAACAATCCTACCTCTTCTCAAGCTTCATCTTGATGACCTATATGAGCCCTGTTACATTTGCTCAGGAAGTAGTCTCTCCAGTCTTTGAGAAACCCTTCATTTAATTATTTGCAGTTTCAGTGCTTCTTTCTTGGTAATAGGTGAGCAGGAAAGAAAAGAATTTTCTCTCTTTCTGAAGGCTCAAACTAGCCAGACAGATGGAGGCAGACCTGTGTCTTTGCTCCCTCTGTGCAAGGGCGTTGCTTTCAGTTCTGTTACACACAATCTCATTTCTAGTGCACCGGTCCCCAAGGTTATCTGTTTCTTTCTTTCCAATTCTTTTAAAGCTTTCCAGTTTTATGTCATCAGTAGATATCTCTCATTTGATACTTTTTTACATGCCAAGGTTGCTAATGAAACTATTAAGTGAATAGGTCCTAAGGTCAATCCATCAAACAAGAGATTTCCTCCCACCTGATAATCTCACTTTCAACAGAAGCTGTTGTGAGGTACCCTTTAGGCAGTTCCCTGTTGACCTTATAGTTATAGTTATTATACTAATTCTCAGCTTCTGCGCATACTGTAACCTTTTTCCCTATGTCTTCATATGTAAGGTTTACCTGAAATTCAGATTAAATGCTGCATTTCCTTTGTCTACCTAAGTATTTTTGTCATCTAAGAAATATACTCGCTTATTATTGCATGATTCAGTTGTGTTAAAGCCATGCTCCATTTTGTATTGATTCTCATTTCTCTCAATTTACACTTTCTTTCAAAATTTTTGCCTATATTTTGTATTCTGCTGAAGTCAGGTTAGTTTTTAGTGGGCTATTTCCATCTTTTCACAAGGATTGCATTAGCTATGCTCAATTATAATGCAAGATGCCAATTCAATGTAAACAAAACAAAAATTAATGTTCAGTCTTCAGTTTCTTGTGCTGGCTCTTTCACAGTTACAGGAGAGATATTCTCTGGTTTGGAGATTTGTGCTTCAACTTCAGTTCTGCATATTTTCAGCTTGAGGCTCTCACTTCCATTACCCACCCTACTCTATTTCACTGTTTTTATTTTTTAAAAGGCAGAGTTTTGAAACTTTACCTGAATTACCATTGGTTTCTTTACCATCTTCACTCCAGTGGGGATTTACTTTTTCTTCACTATTATGCATATAGTTAAACAGCTTTTTCCTTGTTGTCTCAAGTTTTTTTTTTTACCAAGGTGTAATTCAGATTGAATTCCACTGATTCTCACTTTACCTTTGTATTTCCTGACATTTAATGTAGGTCATTTTGCTGATCATTCAATTTTCCATCCTGAGTAGACTTTTTAAAACCCTTCAATATATTCTTCAAGGTGGGTATTTACTACTTTCTGTCCAGAGTGCTTCCCCACAAGTTTACAAAGATTTTTCCTTTGCTTATGATACAGAGTCCAGATAGGCTTCATCCCTTTGACTATGTTTCTTCTGCTCTCAGGTCCTTGATTTCTTTTGATAGCTCACTAATTAGGTATCTTTATTTCTGAGCCTTTATCCATTTGAAATATAAAACCTTATAACTACAAAACTGCCTTTGTTTACAGTTAAATTGTATTTAAACAGAATCAACCCATGAAAAACTTGAAACAAATTTTTATTTCTTATCACTTATAAAAACAAAGTGGAATTAAGGGTGCCCTCTTGTTCAATGAACTTTATCTTAGTTGATAAAGAAAATTGTCTCCTATCATGGTCAGGAAAACCTGGACCTTATCTTTAATATTAATATTTATTTTTCATCCTATATTTTGGCATAGCATAACAGACAGTACATATATTCCAAATGGTTTTATCCACACTTAGTGATTGATTACTCCTTTATGGTCTCTTAAAGTACAGCATATAATGTTACTCCATCTCAGGTTTGTCTTAAAATATATTTTTTCCTCACAAGCACTTCAATATCCCTGTTCTCTCATCCTTGACAAAGCATCTTAGATTTTTGGCGAAAGGTGATTTAAGATTCTCAGCTACATATTCTGTTTTCCTTTTTTTCAGAGACAACCTGGATGTTTGAGTTATCCCCTAATTTTCCCTGGACTAGTAAGCAGGCTAAAAGCTGTCCTTTCTGTATAACCCAGGCAGCACTGGTTACTGATTATTTTCAGATTGAACTTCCCAATTTTCCTCCTTTCTATTCTTTCCTTCAGAGGCTGGGGAAGGTTGCTGAGTATCTTTCTATTTTTATAACCACAGTCTTTAGGCTTGGGTGTTCAGAAACAATAGGCCTGTAGCACATACAGCATTTTGTCCTTGTTATCAGCACTCCTCAGCTCAGCTCCGAGGCCAGCTCACGGTTTCAAACAAGTGATTCCCTCTGGGCTTACTCTTCATCCTGCACTGATATACTGCTGCTGTGTTCTGCTGGAAGGCACTGACCATGTATAATCCCATCCTTCTGGGTTTATATACGTGTACCAGCTGGCTTTCCTTCAATGGTTGACTGCATCTACCATCAGCTCCACAGAGTACCAAAACCAGCCCTGAGTCAAGGACCTTTCCAGATACAACCAAATGGAAGATACCACCTACATAACCTTCAATGCAAGAGATGGCCAGTGGACCAAAACATCCCTTTATTTTTCTACTATTTTGTACTATTTACACCACTAGTTATTTGTAATTTTCACCAGTGTAAGAGGTTAGTCAGGTCCACTGTTTTTGGACCTGAATAGGGATATTGCAGACTGTAGTTGTAAGTAAGAGATAGCTCTAGCGTAGCTTTCCTCTCTTTCTCTAATTATTTCTAATTACATTGTTAAATAATTTTGATAAGCAAGCTACATTCAGCCCCTATATTCAAAGTGCCCTTTGCCTGAACCCTTCAAACCTAGCACAGAAATTTCTAGTAAAATTTACAATACAAATGGTTTATGGAAATAAAGTGGCACTAGGAATGTTTTGACTAACTGTGCCAGTTCAAACCCACACAGGTCATACAATGAATTGTTATGGTTTGAAAAGAGCTGTTTGCATTTTGTTTTTTTAAAGCATTAATTAAATAATATATAAAGCTACTAACATCTTAGGTCAGGGAGAGTGCCAAAATGGACATTATAAAAATGTTCACTTTGGTATTAATTCTGTGTTTATGGGGCGTCTCATGTCTCTAAAACCTCCCTAGACCACTATTAATCATAACATATCAAGTATATTCATCACATATTTTTCCTGTCATACACTAAAGAATGTCTTATTAATTAAAGGGATGAAAAATTGGAAAGGTTTCTTTTTCTACCCTATTGTTTTGTAGAAGAGGAAATGATAAAGTTCAAACAGTAATTCTGTTCCTTTCCAGAAAAATGTTCTTATTGGGAAAGTAGACTTTTGTCACATTAAAAGCAAAACATTTTGCAAAGTTTGACCCAAATCTGTCTGGGATTGCTTGCTGATCTGGTTCTTCTGAACTCAGTTCACTGCAAAAGTAGAATTTGGCCTTTTAGCACTTGTGCTGCAAAATCCATGACTGTTATTAAAGGCATTTTAATTAAACCCAGCATTAAAATTACATTTTTCTTTCAAACCATCTATAACCAATAATTAGCAGCAAGGGGTTTTTCAAACCTCAAAAGAAATTGTTTGGGTGATATGCTATACATGGTTTATAGATTTAAAATCCCTGGGGTTTTGTTTTCTGGGAAAGAGAAGACAAATCTCCATCTTGAAGTTAAATGGGTTAAGTTTTCTGTTCATTCCATACTGGACAGTTGTCCACATCTCAAAAGCTGAACATAGCCTTAATTCATGACAGCTGTTTTCTTTACAATAGAATTGAATTTTATATAGCTCCATTCATATTTGAGGTGTCCCAAAGCATTTAACAATAAGGAGTCATTGCCAACTTTCATGGCCACTGCAGCACGTCAGAGTTTTGCTAGAGGAAGGTCCCTGGGATTTGGGTCTTTAGCTGTGGGTGATGGTCTAGGTATGGGGACCACCAGGGTAGAGGTTTTGCACTCAGCAGCCCCTTTCCCAGCCACAGGGGAAACACTGACAGGACCCTGGGGTTAGGTTCATACCAATCCATAAAGTACAGCAAAAAAATCCCCTTTCCTTTAATATCTCTGAGCAATGACACCTTTGGCCAATTCTACAAGCATCAGTCTGCTAAATTTCTGTGCTTTGTATGCTTTTCATCCAAAATGTGAGCCAACAACATTCTGCCTTGGATCTGCTGCAAAGGCTGTCTTGCATTAGTTCTGATTGCATCAGATCTTTACAGCAGAGCAGACTGAGGAGAGCAGGGATGGTAGGATCCTTCCATCCTGAACAGTGGTGTTGCCATCACACCACAGAGAAATCCCAGGTTAGTCACTGCCTGCTTATCAGAGCCCATCCATACATATTTGCTAAGCATATCCGGGACTCTAAGATGAAGTATCCATCTTAATCCTTGTCAATAGATAACAGCCTGAAAGTTGCTGTTCTACATCTCACGTGCTTCAATTTAGGCACTGCCTAAATGGGAACAGCAGAAGCATGGATGTAAATCTTGAGGTTTGCAGGCAAAATAACTCGGACCTACAGGTATGAGAAAGAAATTTTTCTTAGCTGCATGCTTACTTCTCGTTAGGATTTCATTGTAGTAGAATAGTTCTGTGGTCACACAAAGCAGTATTCCACAACAGAAATTCCTGAGAACACAGGTAATATGTTGCTTCTGAGCTCACCACCAGGCCATTGCTATTGCAGAAAGTCACACTATAATTCAGCTGTACAAGTAAGGGAGGCAATGAATACTTTAGAAAGATTAAGCCAGCCTATCTGTCATCTACATTCACACAGCTTTCTAAAACAGAGGATTTCCCAAAACCAGCTTTGGTTGCTATCAGCTTATTCAAATGATAATGATAAAATTGAATTAGTCTAGAAAGACATTTTCCGATGAAAATGTCACTAGTGAGTTTTGCCTTTGAAACAATTAGCTTTTCTAGACCCTCAGATTGGGGTAGGGCAAACTCTTTCAAGATAAATACATAAAGTACAGATTCACAAATTACATCAATAAACAAATTGAAGGAAGCTGTGCTCTGGGGTAGCATAAACCCAGGGGATCTAAATTCCTCCCTGCTGTGATTCTGTGAAATCAGCGAAGTTGCACTAGGGCTTTGTAATACCAGATTTATTGCATAGGAATAGCTTCATCTTCTTTAGAGCCACAGATGGATTTGAGCTATCATGAAAAAAGTAATTTTCAAGAATGGATGGCCAAAGGGAGCTTTCTGCAAAAGAACTGAAGAGAAGCTTGCATCACCATTACATGTTCAAAGTAAATCAACATGATAAGGAGCATGATTAAGGGTAAATGCAGACCTCATGGTGCCAAAAAAGATTTGGAGATGAAAGTCACATGTGAGCATGAGATCATGAGAAGGAGGGAAGAAGAAAAGGAATATACAACGAACAGATACCAAGTAGTTTCATGGCTGGAAGAATCACAATTTTATTGTCTGACCTCCAACACAACCCACTGCAAGAATACAGCAGGGGAAAGCAGAAGTGAAAATGAGTTGGGATAAAAATAAAGAGGAAGGCATGAAGCTGCTCTTGAGTAAATAGGGTAAGAAGGAAGCAGGGTCTCCACAAAGCCACATGCTAGAGCACCTTCCAAACACACATATTGCCCAAGGCTGATGCTGTTTTCCAAAAACCTTTTTCCCATTTCCTGTGTTAAGCTGAAGGGTGCAAAATGCACTTTTAATCTTTAAAAGGAGCAACTTTTCCTTCCAGAAGCAGAGTAGTCCAAGCTTGGCTCAAAGACTGTGAATTTTTTTTACTTGTCCTGTTGTAGGTAGGTTTTAGTGGGTAATGACATTCATCTGTTGTAGCAAAAGATAAGTAAGATTGTCCGTTCCTATTTTTCTCACAGGAAGAAATCCAGATGTGCATTCTTAGTATTATCTTTACCCTTATTCCAAAAAATTCCCATTCACCTCAAAAGCTTGCTCAGCTGACAGCTGACACAGGTTAAGGACCCAGACCATGTCTTAACAGCAGTTTAATGCTGCAAACAAGCAAATGAATGGGGAGATAGATGCTAGTAAGCTGTCACTTACTACAAGGCTCTGTTCTCCTTTGCAGTTTCCTACTCACTTTAACCACTAACTGTTTCCTTAGGACTCATGTTTTTGGTCTCTTTGGGTGGGGTTTGTTGCACTAACTGAACTTTGGTCATCCCAGACTGTTTAAAATCTCTCAGTAGAGAGATGTATCCATCTGTACAGGGTGAGTCACCCCATTCCACTGGAGATAGCTGGGATACAATGCCCTCTGGGGATACTTATTTTTCTCTACTGCTTATAAAGGAAACTTGGATGATTCTTGATTTTACAAAGCTGGACAAGATTACTCCCAAACTTTGTAAGCAGATATATTAATACAATCAAGTGAAAAAAAAAATTGCAGTTGGGCTATACATACATTTCTGTAATTTCCTGCCCTTTCCTTGGCTTCTCATCTCTTTGGTGCTTAAGTTGTACAGCTCAATAACTCCTGTGGAGACAGGAAGAAGTGCTGATAGTCTCCTAAAGAATAATGAAGTTCACAGCCAAGCACCTGGTTTGTTAAGTATCCATTAAAAATGACAATTCACTACAACTTCTGTTGTTGTGGAAATAAGTGGCCGTTTTTCATGTCAGTTTGGGGCCTTATCTATGTACATGAAGTTTTCTAGTCTCCTCAGAGTTGCCACAGGTTTTAAGGCATTCAAGAATCATAGGGTAATGACCTCTGGAAGTGGGAAATAACCCACTCTTACAGCTTCATGGCCTTTTAAGCTAAGATCATAACCTTCTTAATTAAGATTAATCCGAAATCCCTGGAGGAAATGGCAAAGGGCAAAGCAGCAGAAGTCTCCCTGTTTTTGTTTGGCTCTGCCCATGAGCTCACTGGCCCTTAAATTCCTTGGCATCTAGATCCCTACATAAAAAAGCCTGTCCTTAATCTAAGTCCCACTGAAACCAGCTGGCAGGGATGTCCCCAAACATCGGCCACTGAGTGCTTTCCTGGCACTGCAGGGGATGACTTGGATTTCTGATCTGACTCAGCATCAGTGCTCTTTCTCTCTGCTTTGGATGGATTTTCTTGATTTAGATCTTAAGGGTGCATATCATGATTTACCTACAGCCAGTGAGAGATGTGTTCTCCCTTCACAGTGGGTAATTAAAGTAATTCTCCTAGCATAAAGCTAAGGTTCTGGATTAAACCCAAGTTGCAGCCAGCATCATGTGATGTAACTTAATTATCTTACTGCTGGCTGTGCTTTACTAAGCATCTGGCCTTCTGTATTTCAGGTTGAAGCTCCAAGTTAATTACAAATATCGTCAGGACTGAGATGTAGCCTAATTGCACTTACGTCCTTCAATTGAAGCTCCAAGTTAATTACAAATACTGTCAGGACTGAGATGTAGCCCAATTGCACTTACCTCCTAAACATTGTTTAATCAGTTTGGAAACACTAATCTACACATCATACAGTTTATTGGACGTGTTAATTGGCTAAATCTGTCATTAGAAAGATGGAAAGAACTGGCTAATTTAAGTAGACAACAGAATTTAAAAATCCAATGGCCACATAGTCCTGTTGTTGATGTCATAAAGTTTTAGTCTATCCTTTTCCTTTTAAAAACATCTTTACAATTAAGATTTGTTTACAATTAAGACTGATTACTGTAAGGCTGATTACTTTCAGTGCTGCAGAGATTTTCCTCTCTTCCTCTCTTCTTCCACCGAAGTGTGGCAGAGGCAACATGAAATGCATTTGTGGATTCAGAAATGTTTATAGTAGGCAGAGCATTCAGATTAGCATGACACATGGAATTTGTGAACTGTTAGATTTGATTTCAAAGCATTAGGCTAGGATTTCACATTTTGTTTTTATAAATTGCAAATAGACTGCAGTTGCTTTGTTATTAAGATGGATTTAAAATGCGAGTCAGGGAGCAGATATGGAACTCATATCCCTTATGCAATCTTGCTTCCTGGAATGTTTTTTTTTTTCTTTTTTTCTTTAGAACTTCTCCCAGATGCTAAGTAAACTGCTACTTTAAGACAGGCCAACTAAAAAGCCATTCCCAAAAACGAAAAAAGAGGTAAGGAATGAATGAACTCAGAACGAGGGCACACAAGTTTTTCTTCCAAGAACTTGCATGGAGGAAGAAAAATCCAGTACACACTGGCCACAGAGCAGTCCCTAGTGTATGCAGAACTCCTCTGCATTAGAGCTTAAGGCAAATGACATGCCCTGTCTGGCAGCAGAGATCTCTCTCCCTCCTGGTGATCACACTATAACTCCTAGAGCTACATGCAGGAGTCTTTGTGGGTGTAGGTAAAGAAATAGAATCCCATGGCACATGGAAGCCAGGGAGCTCCAAAGCACAGTGTCAAGCATTATTGACTACCCTGAACACTATGGTATTCCTTGGGCTATGAGGAAAGGACCTAATGGTAAGTGTGCCTGACACCTGAAGGTCTCCTCAAAGCCAGGTTAGCTGTGTCCTGAGAGCAAGCATTGCCATGGATGCACTGCAGGAAGGCACTCTCTGGAGGACAGGCAGTCTCAGGAGAGAGCACACCCAACATCTCCTTATCCTGCCACACGCATCCAAAGAGACTTGAAGAAGTCTGCCACATGCAAATGACAGACTGTCAAACAGCTGCAGGGACAAGAGGTGGGGAGGTCCCAGATGGTCCCAGATTGAGCCAAAAAAAGATAATGGAGCAGCCTTTACAGTTACTTTGTGCTGTCATCATATTTCCAGCCATCAAACTGCAAGCAGCACCTCAAATGTAATTTAAGACTTCGAATTAGCTTCTAACTGGAATCTCTGAGATGAAAAAATCTCAGTGTGACAAATAATTATATAACCCAGTTTTCTAACAAAAGAAGACTAACATCTGCTATAAAGAGCATTTCCATGCTTGAAACTTTTAGTCCTAGTTTTAGTTAAATATTTTGGGAATGCATGTACACATCTGTGGATTGCCAGGAATTTCAGAGTGCTTTCAGCATCTCAGGTTACCCATTGTAATACGTGATAAACAGGAAAGGTAAAACGATCAATTGAATTTCTTGATAACTGTGCCTGCAAATAAAACAACTAATACTTTTTTTCTTTTTTTTTTTTTTTTAATCCTTCCTGCATATTCCAGACATAGTGTTGGCTAAAAAAGGCTGGACCAGCCAGTAAGGCTTGCTGGTGCATGCTGACATGCTTGCAGTGGGTTAGGAAGGAAGCATGACTGAGCGTTTCTATGGAGATTAGAAAGAACCGGCCTTGTTTCCTTGGCATAGCCCTAATTAGCAAATGCTTAAAGTTACGAAGATCTGTTGTTTCTACAAGGACATTTTGTTCCAGCAGAGGTTGTGTTTTCCTCCGTTAGCTCAGTCTGTGAGAGGCTGAAAGGGCAAAGGAATCCAGAGTAAACAAGAGCTTTCTGTCTTTCAAATCCACAACATCTGCCAGGAGGTACCACACTGCAACGGAGACCTGGAGTCTGAGAATGCTGCTTTGTCACAGTAGAATTAGGAGAGATTACCCCAGAACAAAACACATCCTTTCTAAATCAAAAGTGTAATTTCTCAAAATAGAAATTAGGTTTTTAGGATAAATTTCTTTGGCCCTCCCCTGAAATTACCCAAAGGAGAGAGAAAGGCTAAATAAAATGGAGTCTGATGCATCTATGTATTTATAGATATTTCTGGAAACATGCACAGACATATATGCAGATCTAGACTGTAAAATTAAGAGCATAACCCCGTAACTTATTTCACTTGCAACATCAACTAACATTTTGTTATCTGTTCTTAACTGTTAGTCTTGTAGCATGAACTGTGCTGGGCTGGAGCAAGTGATCTGAGGGAAAGGTTGAAACCTTGATGCAAATTCCCTGAGCCTCATGGAATGGAGACAGCATGTCCTTAAACCTGAAAAATTCTGCTTCCCACTTCAGCTGTGGTTTATTAAACCACTTTTTGATGCTGGGTCAGAATGGAATTGGTTATGTTGGAATGAGACCCATTTTCAGACAAAACTTTGATTTTCTCCATTTTCTCTTTCACAGAAGATTTACATCCCCAGCCTTTAGCTTGATAAAATCATTTCTGCCCTTTTGCTTGAGCTTATAAGGAGACACTTTCTCAAAATTCAAGTCCTAATGTCTTTTTATAGCTCCAAAATGCAGTACAGAGTCTACTCTTGAGCACTGAAGTAGTAATTTAGCAGAGTGGGGCAGAATTCCAGTACTCAAGTGAATTAGAGAGATGTATGTGTAGACCCAAGCTGTTTGTGTGCTCTCTTTGAAGTGTGCTGAGACCAAGCCAGCCTCTCCTAGCTGTCCTGTCATTTCTCTTACACTTTATACCCAAGTTGAGGTATAGAAAATACTGATATTAAACGTCTATAATGGCTCTCATTGTTACTTCAAAAGTCCTACCTTTCCAAAGTCTTCATGTTCAGCCAAGCTTGAAAGATATAGATGTCTTAGAAAAAAAATTACCCTTTTCTTTCCTTCTGCTTCTTGGCTGCATTTTCTAACCACTTTTCAGGGAAATACAGTATTTCAAATATCTCACAGAAAAAATATGACTCTTCCCAGACTCCTGAGGCTGCTTTCACAGGTTGTCTGTGGATGCTACTGCTCCTTGAAAGGAGCTGAGCAGTGGAACCATGCTGACTGACTGACACAGCATAAAGAAGTATCAGTTAAGGCTCAATTGCATTTTTAGGGGTGGTTTTGGACTTCATGGTAGACCACTCAGAAAATGGAGCAAGTAAGCTTGACTAGCCACATCCTTTAGCACTGACAGTGATGAAGGGACAAGAATATTTTTGGCTTCAGTCTACAAGCCTAGCTTGTATCCCTGTACTGCTTTTTCTGTCCCCTAATGGATAGAAGTCTCTGAAGTTCTACACAGTCAGTATCTGGATCTCTGCCCATGTCCCGTTCCCAATATCCTTTAGCCAGGGCATCAGTGCTCTGTTGTGACCTAACCATTCCTGGCTCTGGAATGCAAGGAATTTCCTGCCATTTTTTATGGGACTCTGAGGAGAAGCCCTGCTGCAGGATGATAACATTAAAGTGGGATTCCCCAGGGACATTGCAGTCACAGGCACCAAGCAAATGACCCACCACACTCCTGCTGATAACTGCTGTGATAAAGTATTTTACCTGTGAACTTTGCAGACTGCTTTAATATTTCCTCTTTCATCTCCCCCTGCTTTTTTTTAAAGCTATGTTGCTTACCTTCACAGGACATGTGTGGGTAATGGGTGGCCTATAAAGGGCAGGAGAAAGTGCCGAAGGATTACAGGACTCAATTCCACTGCCAGCACAGATTTCATCAGCTGCAGAGCCAAAGCAGCAAAGCTATAAGGCCTTGCTGTCTTACCACTGTTGAGACATAGGTGGGATCTGCTGTGACTTTGTGATTCATGTTTATCTTTCAGAGGTGCAAAGGACCATTGCCCCCTGGTCTTGTGTCCAATAGACATAAACTCGTACAAAACAACAGGGGTTTTATTCACATTCTCTGCCCTGAGGTGCAGAGGATTTTACTGTGGCTATATGCTGGGCCATAACTGGGAGGAGGTAGTGAAGGAGAAATCACTTGCCATGTGGCAGAGCATGTGTGCAGCCCTGATTCACAGGAAAATTTTCCATTTTCTCTTTCTCATGCAGCACTTCTGCTTTTCTTTGTCACAGGTGCAGGACCATAACAGCATCTCTGCAAATACAACTGTTATGTAATGAATGCCAAATTCGAAGAAAAATGGCAGAAGACTTTGGTAGATTTCATTGGTATTAATAAGTCATTAAGGACATGTAGCTCCAGTATTGCATAAATATGTGCAGTATGGTTAATAAGAGAGCTCAGAAGAAGCTTGAATACAGCATCTCAGCCAGTGGTGTATTGTGAGCTGGCCTATGTCTTGCAGGAAACTGTCCTTCACTGAAGATACTGTTATAGACTCCTGAGCACGTTTCCACCCAAAACAAAGGCATCTCAGGAATTTGAATATTGTGGGAAGACTGGCCTTGTCTGAGTATTATTTTGGGAAAGAAGTATGTGGGGGTAGATGAGAGGCAGTTCAGGTGGAAAGGAAGGAGAGAGCATGTGGGAAACAGGCAGTGATGTGGAGCTGCAGCACAGCCAAGTTGTGTGGATGCCTGTCCTGGGAGAAGTCTGAGAGGCTGGAGAGCTGGCTGGGAAAGATCTGCTGCTGTGAGAAGAAAAGTTGCCTCCAGTGGTTTGTGTCCTACTGTGTTTATGAGAGCAGACTCTATATTGTTCTACATAAAAATAGTTGCATTAAAAATACTGGTCTTTAGTATTAATATCTGTACTTGGAAAAAAAACTTGAGGGCCTGAATTTTGTGCAGCTGGAATGGTGTGGGATTTCATTTAATTTAATGTGGCATGTTTTCTCCTCTTCCCTGTGCTTCTCTGTAGTGAAAAAAGTGAGGTCCTGTCTGTTGGTCCTGTTATGGGGCTCAGCTGGTGATACCTACAGAAGAGGCTGAGCTTCAGATAGTTAACTCTCATCCATCCAAATGTAAGAAGTCCACCTGACCAGCTGTACTACTGATGGATTCCTTCATCTCAGATAAACAATGCTTAGAGGGGGGATGTCAAAACAAAGTTTAGTCACAGGGCTTATGAGAAACAATGCTTAGAGGGGGGATGTCAAAACAAAGTTTAGTCACAGGGCTTATGGGCAAAAGATCACCCTCCAGCCACTAACAACAATCTCTTAGATGAAGCATACCTGAAAGGTAATTCATAGAGAAAAATCCCTCCTACCTCTCTGAGCCCTGATAATGTTCTGGGAGGTTTCACACTTTCTGCTGAGATATTTAAAGCAAACGAACTAGCTAGAGAGGTCATCTACTAATGGAGATGCTGCCTCACTGGGCTTCTCTAATTGTGACCAGCAGTCAATTTGTAGCCATCCTGCTGAGCCACTAGCTGCAACTGGCAGGGAAAACAAAACAGCAGCCACTGAGATTCAAAGAGCTGCATGGCATCTGGATTGTGCATTTAGACTGTTTATTTAAAAAAAGTATTATCTACAAGCTGTTCATAAACTATGTTGTACCATGCAAGGGTCTTTGTACTATGTAATTGCCCCGCCTCTCTCTAAATGCATATTCCACTGGTTTGAATTAGCTGCCAGCTCTTAGTGATTAAAGTCGTCATTCATTTAGAACAACTCAAATCAGATTTCAAAGAGGTGACATCACCCATGCACGAGAGTGTCTACACAGTAGCAGCATATTGTCCTCAACCTAGGCCAAACCTATCTTCTATTTTCCTTCAGTGTCTTACAAAGCATATGGCTTATGCTGGAAAGTCTTTCCCTCTTCCACTGTGACTAACATGTATTGCAGTTAGTGGTATTTGAGACCTTAATTGCCATTCTAAAACCTGTGACCTGGCGCACGCACATCAAAGTAGGTTTGGTGTTTAACCCTCTGTGCATTTACAGAGAGCGTGCATTGAATCTGTGGGCATCTCCTTCTTGACATCTGGGACACATTATGTGTCTTCTGGCTCTTCCAGTAAACAGGAACCATATGAAGGCTCAGTGTTGATGCTCCTTCAAACCTGCCTAATACCAGCCCTGATGTTAAGATTGAAGAAGTCCCACAGAACAATGGAAGTAAATAAAATATTGATATAGCTTGCATACAGAAGATCTCTAAGTTCATTTAAAGAGCAACAGGCATAGCTGATTTTTTGGTAAGGTGCTGTATATTGGTAGGAAAATTGGTAGAAATCTGCAAGAAATGTTGGCAAACCTTCATAGGATTTTGATTTAACTATATTAGCACATAGATAGAAAGTTTTCTTATTACTATTCTGCTTCTTAGTATGTTGGCTGTGTTCTGATAATTTGGATGTTGAAAAACTCAGCATGATCAGGAAAAGATCTATGCTGAAAAACATGTTCCCTCATCATGCAGCAATGCAAGTCACAAGTCATTGGTGCCGAATCAATGGCACGTATTTCCAGAGCAGCAAAAGGATATATCTCATACCTTTCAGAAATGTAACTCATAAAGAAAAACTGTCTTCCAGAAGGTCAGCATAGTAAGGAAAACTTCTGGTAATGGGTGAGAAGTTCAGAATGAACTGAGTCCAGTCACAAAAACAGTAGGCAGGAAGAAAACAGAGAACACTATTGGATGCTAATGCAATAGTCCTGGCAATGGATTTGGAAGGATAAAAGCTATCTTAAAAGGCTTTGGCAGTATGTTTTTGACACTCACCAGTATGCAGAGACACTTGAATCTCTTTCTAAAAGCCTGCTTATTTGACAAGTGCATTTGAAAAAATTTTAACACCTTTCCAGGAGTGAAAATATGGTGTCTTTATCTAAGTATCCAAAGAGTAGAGCCTTTCCACATGTGTGTATATTAATGTTGAAGGTCCTGCTGAACAAAATTATGTTGGTCAGTGTCTGAAAAATAAAAATCAAAATAAGGACCAAGTTTTTTCCTTCAACTGATATGACTGAGTCAAATTTAGCTCTAGTATTTCTGGAGAAAAGTTTCCCAATGTCAAAGAAATAAAAAGTTGGATGTCCAGCCTCTGCTCTTTTTTTGTCTTGCCACAATCTACTCACATAATTAGAGAGGCTCATGTCTCATTTGTGCAATGAATTTGCACAGAGTAAAATGAAAGTAACAGAGGTTTGAAGTTCCAGCTGTGAATTTTCTCTTTTTTATTAGTTTCTATCAGAGCCAGGAATGCATATTCTTCATCCTCTTGTGATTTACAAGATTTACAAAGCGTTCCACAGAAGGCCTCACCTAAGTCTGTTTACAAGTCTCGGCTTACTCAGGTAAGTCAAACAAGGCAACTCATGTTTTCCATTCAAAATCCTTCTTCCAGGAAGCAGAGGCAAATCCACCCGACCAAGGTAAGTCAGCCCTCACAAGTGCTCTTATCAGTGAAATGTTGTCATACAGCATCAACCAGTGAATAGTCAGCCATGCAGCACTGTAATAAAAAATGTATTTGGCACTTCCCAGTGTATTTACTATTTTATTGAATCCCACACTACTCTGAGTGACGACTGCAAATTCCAGGGGACAATTGAGCCCACTCTGTCTTCAAGAATGGAATTTTAATGGGTCTGATAAGAAACAGCCATCTTTCATCAGATACTGTGGTGTCTATTTTAGCTTTTTGCCTCTTCTGTGGCAACCTTGTACGCACACAGGCCTGTGGTACCAACTGATGAAAGTCAGTCCTTTCAGAAGCCTCACCAAGGTACTTGAACAATCCATTACGCGGGGTAGCATGAGATAAATTTATCAGGAATATTTGCCTTCAGCAAAGGAATTGGTGCACTCTGTGTATTTTTTTCAGGCTTGGTTGGGAGCACAATCAGGGTCAAATGATGGAAAGGTTTGGTTTGCAAAGAAGAGGTGATTCCCTCATTCAGGTTTGCTTGAAATTTCATCAGTGTAAAATCAGTCTACTGTGAATTGGTGCCTCTGTATGGACATGGATGTAAGGATGAAAGGAGTGAAAGACTGTGTTTAACTTTGCTTTACTTGCTACATTTCTTGTCTCTCGATTTCCTAACCCCAGAAATGTTCATGCGGTTGCCTAAGTTGACATTCCACTTGCAGCCCAGTTCAGGATATTCAGACAGAAAGAACAGTGTGTACATATACTTACTTTTACAAACACTGGTCATTTGATCAAAGGTTATATTATTTGAAACTTCTCGCATTTCCAGCCCAAGAGTTGACCTGTCATTTATCAACATGTGTTTTCTTCTTCCATAAACAGATGCTCACTACAGTCTACTTTGGAAATGAGTTTTCTCTTACTCTTTAAGAAGAAAGAAATACTGTAATGGGCAAATCCAGGATGTGCTGACAGATTTGTCATGACTTTTCTTCAACACATCTACCAGTGCTTTCCAAGACAATTGGCTACAGCTTCAACAGTCAGATGTGATTGTCACTGAGACATCCAGTGTTTTGAAGCAAGTGCACCTTTGATCAAAAATATTATTTTTGTGTTAAAATTCGTGTGTCTGAATCTGGAAGAAAGGTGGAGCCAGCATCCATGGCAGATAAGTTATTTGTTGGGAAAAGCCTTCTCCCAAACTGCTGGTGGGAATTGATCCTGTGTTTTTTGGTGGATGGTGTCTTATGGCACCAGAGTTGTTCTTTCTCTGCACATAAATTCAAAACTGCTCAGAACAGTAAATTGGCCCCTTTTTAAAATGCCACTGTGCTGAAACAAATGCAAAGCTTCCCCCAGCCCCAGTGGGATTTTCTTAAAGTCTACAAGTTTACTCATGGCCAAGATGTAGGATGCAAAGATGGGAGCCAGCTGGGGTCTGGAGGGACGTTCTCAGAGGTTGGGTGCTTTGCCTTTGGGATTCTCTATTGGCCTGTCATTAGGCCTGTTAAAAGGTTATGATAATTATATCCTTCTGGATACTTCTAGTCGCTGATACTTCTAGAGTTGCATGGTGGAAGCTCTGGCAGGGTCAAAGTGCCTGGTTTGGCTGAAAGTGATCTCTCTCCTACACTACTGAGAACCCTCCATGACCACCACAGATTGGAAGAGTTCCCTGCTGACCCGACCAGAAGCTGACCCCTGAAGAGTGTGCACTCACAGTCCCAGCAGCCAGGGATTTGGGTCTCCTTAGTGTTATTAGTAATAGTATTTCTAAATCCTCACGAAAATTCTAGAGAGCAGGACTGGAGGTTGGACACCTTGTTTCCAATGATTTTTAATTGAAATACTTGTCCTAGCTGCTCCTTTGGATAATTCAGCTCATAAAAACTAGAATTTCCCAATGACCCTAAGCAAAGGGAGAACTTGTGCAAAGACCTACATTTATGTGGTCCCCTGGAAATCCTCTCTTTGTTTTGCTAACAATTTTCATGATAATTCACGTTTTCCAAACCCTGGCATAGAATTCTTAAGAAAAACACAATCTGCTTGATTTTCCAGGTGGATTTAAGCATTGAGTATGTGAGCCATGAACTCTGGAGAACACTCCCTGAAGGTCGGCAGCATTGGGTCAGGCTCTGCAGAGCTCCATGTGAGATGTGGGATGCACTTCAGGTTAATGACTTGCAATTGCATGCAGCCTTCCCAAAAGCTGCACATATAGTTAATATGTATCAGAACTTAGCAAGACTATTCAAGTTACTTCAATTTCCCAGTGATTTATGATGTAGGTTTCTGACATCGTTGGTTATTTATCTGTCCTTGTAGTGTTGCGAGCCAAAGCAAAGAGGGGAGAAACAGATGCAGTAAATTATGTTTGAACAAAGGGTCAGATGTTTTCAGAGACAGTACATGTTGGATAGGAGGCTAGTGAAGGACTTGAAAGTCAAAAACCTAGAAGAGACATAAGTCCAGTCCAGAGTCAAAGTGAAAGGGCTTTTCCTCATTTTTATTCTACAAAGGATCATTTCCTGACTCTGGAAGATGGATTCTATTCATTTAAGTAGTTTTCTAGGGTGTAATTTATATTGCAGACTGGAAGATTTTTACAATATGCCACTTACAAATTTTCATAACCCTAAAAATTTAGGCTTTTTAGTAGGAGAAAAACCCACTTCAGACACAGTACTTAAGTAAACAGGCCAAATTCTGTTCTCAGTTGCAGCTGTGCAACCCTCATCCTTAGTGCACGAAATATTTGAGCTTAGTAGAGGTTGTGGATTGAAGACCTGAGGTTCCAAAATGCACCCTCAGATGCATGTGTGTGGCTAGGACTGAAACCAGTGGGACACCCATATGTACATCCAGGGTAGACTTTGGCTTGTGATTTTTATTGTTTGGACTATAGGATAAAATTGATTTCAGTGTTATATTTCTCAGTCAGACTTATTTCTACATCATCATGCATCAAAATGTTGGCTCTGATCTCTTCTTCTTGATGGTAACTTTGAGGAGTATTTGTTTTCTGATTAGTTTGGACCCAGCATTAATCATTCTCAGGCTTCCTCTAATATTTTTTTTTTAATTTTACTGATGGCAGATTTAACTGTTGGCTCACCTTTATTTCCAAAACAGATGAGTTTTATTAGTCTCTAATATTAGCCAGATCCAACTAGTTGATAAAGTTAAACCAATGTGGGCCAGATGCTCAGCCTCAAACTGCAGCCCTATTGATCTGGATACCCTGTCTGGAAGAGTCTGACAGGGTGTCCAGTCAGGAAGGAGAAGAGTCCCAGATCACATGTGCAACCATGTAGAGCTGAAGGTCTGGTTCCTTGGCTCCTTTGGGTGCTCTAAATCAACAAAGAGAACTATTAAATTCACTGCTTTGTAACCAGAAGGAAGATGACCTTTCAGGGGGTGTGTTTTAATAGTTGGAGAGGTCTATTTCATAGAATTGTTAGGATTGAAAGAGACCTTTATAAGTCATCTAGTCCAACTCCACCCTGCAATGAGCAGGAACATCTTCAACTAGATCATGTTGCTCAGAACTCTGTACTTCTTCATGTTGGTGGAAGAGTGATTCTGAACAAGACAGTAAAATCTTTGGCAAAGAGCTGGGGGTTGTTCTTGAATTAGTAGCTTACATTTCCTAATGTTTTTTATCTTTGAAACTCATGTCAGTCACTAATCTAAAAGCCAGGTATCGGATTCAGGAACACAGGTAATTTTCTGAAGGACATTTCTTTTCTCATGTTTTGTTTTTACTTCTGCTTTTCTTTCTCCTGGGGAATGAGAGAGCAGTTTTGCGTGGCTCTAAGTCCACAGAAAGCATTCAGCAGGGCCATTTGCAAGGATTGCATAAAGGCTCAAAAATGAAAGGGGAAATGTGTGCCAAGAGGAATTTCATGTTGCCACCAGGTGGGCTTAGGGAGGTTCTGCAGAATGGATGAAACATCTGAATATTTAGGAACATCATCTCTAGCAGCTTCAAATGCAGCAAAAGAAGGAGTGCTACCTATTTCAGTGCTGCTATGTCAGTAGCTGTTACAGGTGCAGCCTACTGCTGAGGATTCATTTGTGCACTTTGAATAGGACAGACAGACCTGAATGCTTTCAAAGTAGACTTATGAGACTTATTCAAACTAATTAAGCTGAATTTAAGAACTCTCAGTTCTCAAGTAATTCTTAATTACAGGATCACATGAGGATTCAGGTCAGAGAGGACTTCAGGAGGTCTCTGAGCAGGAGCCTCCTGCACAAAGCAGGGTCAACTATTGTCTGGGTATTTAAAAAAAGTAAATATGACTGAAAATAATACCTATCAAATTTTAGTTTTAAACATAAGTGTGACTTCTCTCAGAGCTCATACAGCCTTTAAGAGAAAGCCTAGAACCCAATCTAATGAATTTCTTTATAATTCCATGCCTAGAAGTGGTTTTTTAGAACAATTTGGAGCAGAATTGTATGTCTTTCACCTGGTGTGAATTCAGCATCAGGCCCTCAGTGCAGTACAACAGCATTCCATGGCTGAGAGCAGGCAGGACAGACAACAAGCTTCGAATTAAACAGCAACATGGCATTGGTTCTTATGTCTTTCATGCACTTCTTACCTTCACTCAGGAAGCCCAAGGCAAGTCAGAAGGACACATTTGTCCTGGAGTGCTAGATCTGCAGGTTGCCATGGCAGTGACAGGTTCTGCACCCATACACAGCAGTAATTTTGCTGTCTGTAGATTTTTCTTGATGTTTATTGGTAACAAAAATATTTGTAATGTGGACATTAATTCCTGCAGAATTAATCACAAGCAGATCTGCAGAGAATGGTTTCCCTCAAAGTGGTTTTATCTGTAGTACACATAACCATTTCCATTTTTCCTGAGAAAGACAATCAGCTCTTTTCATTTCCCCAGTTTATTATGGGTTCTTTGCCCTGTTCCTTGGTCTGTTTGTGTAAAGTCTTATGGATCTTTTTCCATGGCTTCTGAACTGAGCTATGAGGTCAGATCATAAACTTCTCGGGAGAACAAAAGGTGCTTTACATGGAAGAGCCCTATGTTGGATTGTTTTCCTAGAGAACGTGGTAGCAATGTGCTTCACAACTGAGCTTGCTACTTGTGTGCCAAAATGCTATCAGCCATGGACAGTTCTACTATAATATGAAGAAAAGACTAGGGAAAAAAGATCAAGTATTTTGGAATATTTGGGCTCATGGGACTTTTGAATTGGGTATACAAACTTGGCCACAAAATTATCAAAACCTGTAGCCTTAGCTCAAAACTTCTCAACAGGTGTTATTAAGCCCTGTTTCAAACAGTGCTAGTTGCCTGTGACACCAGTTATTGTTAAAGACAGATTCCTGTGACAGGAACAGAAACCACACTGTGAGGTGCATCAGGAGCAGCAGGTACCAGCATATCTATGCTGTGCTGGCCAGAAGCTCAGGGTAACACCACTGTGCACACCAGAGCTGTCCTTGCACTAGCTGTCCTGTTATGCCTAATTATTTATTTAGGATACCTGCTGACCTCATACAGAATGTTTACAATGCTTGTGACAGTTTTATGTATAAATACAAAACCCAGAGAGTGTTGCTTTTTTCAAATTTTATCAGGGGAATGCTGTGAGACTAAGTTGTTTCCAACCTCAGACGCTTCTAGAGCCCAGTATCCCAAGCACAGTAGCTGCCACTGTACTTGAATGGCCAGCTTGGACATTTTAATATATCCTTCTCCACAAGCAGATCAATGGAGAACAGTTTCACATACCTTCATTTATCTCAAAAGATTTCATGCAAAAACACCTACAATTGCACAATGTCCTAATGTTTATATGCTTTAAAATCTACCAAAAAATCTTAAAAAAATATGCAGGTTAATAGTTACATGCAAGAACCATGCATGAAGTTATTCTCAAAAAATATACATTAGCTGAGCAGAAATGACCTTTTCATTCAGTTAGGGCTTAGCTCGGTGCCAGCATTACTCAAGCAATGATAGATCATATGGACCTTGATTGTATCTTAGAGAATTAGGTTGCCCAATGATCATCCTTATCCTCTGTCAACAGGGAATGAGAGCTCAGGGCTGTATAAATAGTGCAAAGGGAATGCTGCACTGAACAGTGTACCTTGGAAATAAGCCTTGGAAATAAGCTCTGCCAACATGGATAACCAGGCCTTTTTGAAAAGCCGTAGATGAGCATTGCTGTTCTCTCTCTGCATATCGTGCATTGTCACTGGTAGGCATATGGAGAGAGGAATGAGTAACCAGTAGCAAATAATGTGTGTGAGCAGACTTACCTCCTGCAGTGTAATTCTGTCACTGTCGGCCTCATTTCAGTTCTCTTCAGAAGAATTCCAGAAAATCAGATGGATTTGAAGCCAGTGGACTGATTACACAGCCACCAAGTCATAAGGGTAAAGCACTCTATCCTCAAGAGTCCATTAAAGCCCTGCTGAAACATGATCTACACTGATTAAAGGGTGAGGGGGAGGGAGAAGTTTTTGGGTTGTAATGCACTGAATGAAAGAGATCAATAAGTGAAGCAGGGTGATCTGAGAATCTGCCTGTACTTGCAAATGTTTTAGTTCAGCTTCAGCTGCATCCTGGATTCTTCCATCAGCTCCATGGGAATCAGATCAATTTAATGGGTTTACAGGGAGGGTGGGGAGGTTAGCGCTGTTAATGGAAAAATACTGACAACTGTATCAAATGCTGCTGCTAATTCGAAACATTAGCAAAATCTTCCGAAGTAGTGTTTCACCTCAACTGCCTTAGGGAATAATTTAGCTGTAATTGGAGAGTAGCTTAAAGTCATGTGCATTTCTGAAACTCAAGAAGGAAAAGGAACTCAGCAAGGAAGAAATGCCCATCTCTTCAGTCTATAGGGAAATTATTAACTTGGCAAAAACACAGGTGAAAGTTCAGTGATTGAGCAAGCTGACAGCGTGGAATCAGAGAGTAGGGGAATGGAAAAGAGGGCAGCAAACCAGCCTGGTCTTCAGAGACAGGCTTTACACTGATATCAGTGTTGTGCTGTTGAAGCACAGCTCTGTGGCCAACTGGGAATCCCACAGAGAGCCTGTTACCCAGGCTCAGTGCTTCCTAGATGTGGACAATATCTGTGAGGTTTCTGACTTGGAATACCCAAACCTATTATATACTACTGGAAAACAGTTACATCCTTTCTTGTAGCTGAGAAAGGAAAACAAACAGTTCAAAATAGTATTTCACAACTGCTCAAAGTCATCAGTTGATCCAGTTTGATATTAGCACTAGTACCACATTCAAGGAGGAGTTATTACTGCAAGGGCATATTTGCTGATTTAGAAAATGTGAAGGAAGTTGAGAATGACAGAGTGTAATTTTTGATGGGGCATTCAGCCATCTGGGTTTTTCTCCTAATTTTCTCCTAATTTTCTTTTTTTTCTTAAGTACTGATGGTGGTCACTTTTAATGAGCAAGACATTAATAATCTACAAGAGCACTCGGATAAAGCACTGGACTTTGAAAACATGCAGTCTTTAACCTAAAGATGTTAGTGGTAAAGGAATTGAAATGCCAGATTGAAATTGGCCTTGAAATGCCAGATGTATTTTACTATACATATTTTGTTATACACAATGTCTTTTAAAAGTGGTGTTTTCTGCAAGCTCAGAAAGAGAATCAACAGCAATTTTACATGGAATAACTAGAGTTATAGCTATTTAAAAGTTATTCTAAAGATCATTCCAGATGAGAAAGTGATGAGCTGGCATAGATTTCTTAATATCCTGAAAATATAGATTAGTGTACAACTGGGGATGTTTAGTGTTCTGCGGGGATTATTCATCTTTCAGCCTTCTATCAGAGATAAAGATTGCTTTGAGAACATCTTATGAAAGAAATGTCATGTCATTTCTACCCTTCTCATGTTCTTTTATTGACAATGGTGACTGCTTTGAAAATAGCCACTCTTAAATGCAGAAGATTTTACATAATTATGTAAGTTTTTAAAATCTAAAATGGGGGGAAACACTGCAGAATGACTCCTCATTATTTTGACCCTCTAGGTCCAAAAGTCATTGACAGAGGGCATGGTATTGCACTTCATTAGTTACAGCATCAGCAGGGACCATCCCAGCACTGGGGCCACAAACCCAGTGTTACAACCTGAAATCTGCTCAAACATATCTCTCAGGACTGGCCAAACTCTTTGAAATGCTGAGATGTGGAAGTGAGCACATCTTTCTAATTTAAAGATCAAATTGAATTAATTAACCAGCATATTATCTAAGACAAAAAAAAAAATCTCCTGTTGGCACTTATATGACCAAATTCAGACAAGAACCATTTCTCTCTGTCTTTGAGAGAGAATTGCAAATAATGGTGATTTCTGAGTAGGAGTAATCACCTAGGAGACAGCTTCCTCAAGGATTTGGAAACCAACAGTGGCAATGGCAGCAAGAGATTCAGGCCTCTGATCCTTGCTGTTTGCAACAACTAGAGGATACATCCTTCTTTTTGCTGGCCATTTACATCCCACTGAGTGGCAGCTTCTGTGTCAGTCTGCAAACCTCTAGGCAGAGTGCTAGTTGTAGTATTTCCCAGAGATCACTGCAAGATGAGCTACACAAGTACAGATCTCAAGGAGAAATAAATGTACAGACGAGACCATATATCAGAATTATTTAAGGACTTTTAGTTGCAGAGGGGCACTTGTGGGTTTCTTATTTTCACTGTCAGTCAATTTGATACCCAAATGGACTACTTTTTTGAGTAAAACCTCTATATCTCTTCCACAAAGGACAGAAACAGACTCCTGAAACATCCTGAAATGATAAATGCAAGGATGTTGTACATCCAGCTTAGTAACTGCTGTCCTCTCTGTGTAGATTTGAAGCTGTAATAAACAATTACAATGAGGGAAATATGTGCCAAGTAACGTTGGGAAGGAGTATCTGTGGGATTCTCAGGACAGTTTGGCATTGCCTGGACACAGTTTCAATGAACTGAGAAGCAGATGAACCAATGTCAGAGGGTAGTGCATATTTCTTATGGGAAGTGTAAATTCCCTGTGTTGAAAAGGGGAAGCATGATTGAGAAACAGCAGTCTGCAGTCAAAAGAGATGAGAAAGGAAATCACAACTGCTTGGGATTCCAGACATTTAAACAAATGAGAATAACATTTCTAAGCAATAGAGGGATAGAAGAATGAAAAGCATGAGGAAATTGTATACTGTGATTTAAAAATAGCCTGGCGCAAGCCAGGACAGCCCTGCTGAGTGTGGAGGGAGCTGTGCAGCTGCAGGAACACTTCTGCCTTACATGACTTGGGGCATGCACTAGACCTCTGAGTTCTTCCTCTATCCCAAGTCTGGGAACTTTAATGGCTGATGAGGGTAGAGAGCCAAGTTATGCAGTTAGAGAAGAGTCAAGACATGTAACTTCAGGCTCTCTGGGACGGAAGGGGAAGACAGTGCAATTTCAAAGGAATCACTAGTGTGGAAAGAATATGTGGAAATTCCTAGTTCTGGAACTAACTTTACAACTGGAGCTATGTAAAACTTGGCCCTTGTTCTTTTCAGAGATTTGCTGTTTTCTCTTTTATGTCAGCTCATGCAGGCTTGCACCCTCTGGCTTTTCTTTTGTGTTCTGGGAATTGAATAAACCCTGGAAGTAGTGAGAATCATCTGGTCTCACAACCTAACCATGCAAAATCCCCTGGCTGGAGTGGTTTTGATGTGAAATCATAAATCAGTCCAGGTTCACACAAAGGGTTTCTGAGCTGCAGCAAGCTTTAGACAAATGTGAATGTGGTTTTTTCATATTTTTATTTAAGTTTTCCTCTTAATTTCATCCCTTCTGTGGTTTTTTTCATTAATAAACATCTGGAAATTGCATAAGCTGTATTAATGGCTTATTATCTTCTCCCTCTCTCCCCTCTCTTGGTGTATACTTAACTTTTCCTTTTGCTGTCTCCTTTTCTATTCCACACACAAATGCACTTGAAAAAAAGCCTCAAGGAAGATTGTTGCTAGGACTACAGTAGCTTTAGGACTCAGAAAAGTATGTGTTCACAGGTCACACGAAGTAAGGAGCTGAAGTACTCCTCTCTGAGGTCTAATTTTGGTGTGTTTGAACTATCAACTGATCTTATAATGAAAAAAAACATGTATTAAAGTTTTGCATGAAGATCATGAGGAATAAATATATTCCTTTAGGTAGACCACTGACCAGTCATTAATTTTACTTATTGCTTTTCTTATTGCCACAGTTCCATCAAACTCAAAGCTCCGATGCTTATATTGCACATTCAAAGAGCCAAGAGGAATGAAGTGGTAGATCTAATCTAGTCATACTTTTAAAAAGCTTTTAACAGAGACCTTCACAGAACACAAGAGATGCTTAGAGAGTTTGAGGTCTGTGAGCAAACACAGCATCAACAACCCTGTTCCAGTGGATTTAGAAGTCATGTGGTAATGAATTGTGTGCAGAGAGACTGCAGAAGGGTGAGAATAGGTGGGGGAAAGATAGGCACTAAGCTGCTAGTGGCTCAGTGCTGGGCCCAAGACTTTGGTTGGCTTTCCAAATGCTGAGTCATATAGACAAAATATTTTTGTTGACTTGCTGTGTATTTTTAAGTATCTGTTACAGATTTTATAAAAATAAGTAACACAGAAAAATTTACAGCTGTGAAAACGTATTTTTAATGCAAAATTTCATTATACCAAGGTCTCTTCAGACAATCCAGTGTGTTTTGCAGCCATCATGTTTCTATTTGCCTGATATATAAGGCTGGTGCTGATGTATGAAGAGGAAAAAGACTAGATTCCTATGAAGAGCAGCCCAGAGCCAAAGTCCCTACAAATCTCCCTTCTAAGAACCCTTTCCACATCTGCATCTGTAATTGCTATAGGTTCTGTAATTTTTTAATCAGTCTCTTTCATTAGCTTTGGGCAGTTTTGTCCCTCTCTTTTACTATTTGAAAGGACAGAAGCAGGAATGTGTCTGGCAGACTGGGACGATACTTTAACAGAAAAACCAAATTATGCTTTGCAGCTTTGTGGCTTAGCACAAATTTTTCATTTTATAAGGAGATGCTATTTCTGTATTATTGGTCAGGCTTATATTCCTGGTTGTTGGGCAGGGCAGTTCAAATTCCCTTTGGTTCTATATTACTTGATCTTTAACTACCAGTTTTGAAAGATTGTTTGGTCCTGTAATTTTTTCTCCATCTTTTTTTTGGCATTCATTATTATTTCTTAGCCATTGTACATTATTACACTGTGAGGCACAATCTTCCTCCATGTGTCCACCTATATTTCAACAATGCAAGGACAGTAATCATGATAATATCTTCCTTCTTGCAGTAGACTATGTCAAAGGTGTTTTTCTAACTTTTATAAGTCTGGCTTGGTAAAAGAGTAAAAAGCTGTTTGGGGTCAGCCAAGCCCTACAGCAAACCTTATATCTGTGTGCAGCAATGGGACTAAATCAGGAAGAATGGAAATGCTTGGAAATGCTGGTGCAGAGAAATTCTTCTCTGTTTAATTCATCCTGCTTTCCCAGCAGATTTCAGCTTGAGTTTGTTGTGGTTTGTCCGAAGACCTTCATGCTTTCTTCTCATCTGTTAAAAAAAGTAAGCCACTGGTGGCCAGAGCTCTCCTACACTGAAGTGTAACTACAGTAGAAACATTTGGGAGCCTGTTGCCTGTGGTATTTGCTGGGTCCCCAGGACAAAGGAGGAATTGAGAATCTGACTCCATGTTCTTAGAAGGCTATTATATTATATTATCTCATATTATATTATATTATATTACATTACATTATACTAAAATTATACTAAAACTATACTAAAGAATAGAGAAAGGATACAGACAGAAGGTTACAAAGAATTATACTAATTAAAACTCATTATTGACACCTCAGTCCCAACACAGCTGGATGGCGATTGGTCATTAAGACAAAACAACTCATATGAAACTAATCAAACAACCATCTGTTGGATAAACAATCTCCAGACCACATTCCAAAGCAGCAAAACAGGGAGAAGCAATCAGATAATTATTGTTTTCATTCTTCTCTGAGGCTTCTCAGCTTTCCAGGAGAAGAAATCCTGGTGAAGGGATTTTTCCAGAAAATACGACAGTGACAGTTGCCTACTGTTGTTTTTGTGGGGGTTTTTTAGTGGAGGTGGAAGAAAAGATTGCACAAAGTTTGGGAGTTAAACTGAGTTCTTTGAGTTGCTAAAGCATTTTAAACCTTCTCATGTACTTATTCACTGGAGGAAGACACAAGACACTTACCTACAATAAAGGCATTTATAACACATGTCAGACTGCCCAGGGAGAGTCTTTCAGTTTTCTCTTTGTAATTCAAAACAGCATTTACATCCTTGCTGAAAATGGAGCCCTCGTCAACTTTCCATCACTCTGGGGAAAGGAAGCACTGAAGGATTGAACAGTTAAACATACATGACCCAAGTATCTCCTGTGCAAGGGAGTTTCACAGGAGAAAGGCATCTGTTCTGCTGAAGTAGCTGCTCTCCAGAGTTGATATTTAAAGCTGCAGGTTGTCTGTCACTCTTTTGAGATCTTGTTTTTCCTGTGAAGGAGCTAACACCATCCTATAATCCTGATAACAAAGATCTATGTGGTGTTTACCATATATTAAGTGCTATGCAAAGCTGTTTGCAAAATTCTTCATATGCATGTTAATTTTATTAGAGTAACAAAATCCTTTTAGAGCAGGTTTGATTTCTTCTTGTTTGCTTGTGAATTGCCACACCTTCCCAGTGCTGAGAGTTATCTATTTAAATCTTCCTGTGTCCTGCATTATCAGATTTGATTGGCCCTATTAGTCATCTCTGCAACTAAAGTTATTATAGTTTCATAAAGTTTTTATACTTTCATGACACTGTGCATTTTTTTAAGCTCAGATGTAACTTATGGTTCAATGACTGATGCAATTTACCTTTCAATTTTTCAGAATGGCTTAATAACAAACTGCTTGAAAAAGCAATCCGCTTTTGTCGGGGCTCATTTGTACTGATGTATTTATATCAATATTCCTCTTTGCAGTCTCATGAGAAAATATAATAAAGGAATTCATGCTTCTTGTTTTCAACCTCTGATAATTTAGAATATGCTAATCAACCCTCCTTTTTATTTCTGAACAAATCACTTACATTTTGCATCCTAATATGATGGTTTGAACCATGCATTTACTTTTGACTTCATTGCTATTTCACTATCATATCTAGCTTCCTTTATGGTTTCATTTTTGGAGTTTTTTTTCAGTTTAAATAACCAAGATCCAATTCACATATCCTTTAAATATGAAAGTTATTTTTTAAAAAGTAATATAGTCAGTGAAGATAATAAGATCCCATGGAAAGGTACTTGAATGAGAGTCAAGAAATCTAGACTTGGTTTACCATCTTCTATTGACCACTTGGGAAGCTTTTAGCTGGCCACCATATCGCTTTGTGCTTGTTTCTTATTCCACTCTGAAGAGAAACTGAGGCACCGTTGTGGTTTCTTTCCTTTTAAGTGTGAGGGAACACAACCCTTTTTTTGTTGTTTTATAATGCTAATGAGTAAAATGTGATAGTCCAGTGTCAAAATACTCACTTTTCGCTATCAGGAAAAACAGCAGAGAGCCAATTATGTTGAACATATCACTGTACATGTGTGATTAACAGGATCAACACAAGCATTCCTGGAAAAACATTTTTCACATCAGTAACTCACAAGTCTCTCAATTTTTAATCAGATGGACAGTCACAAACTTCCTCGCAATAAATTCCATCTGGTGTTGCTTGGCCTGAGTCTCCCCATGAACCTCAGAAAAGCTATAGCATGAACAATGAGCTGAGAAACAGACAGAAAGTGCAGGCGAGCCCAGGGGAGCTTGGACACCAGGGCTGCCTGCCTAGCAGCTCACAAAATAAAGATGCTCCTCACCAGCAGCACTGCAGAGAACAGCACCTGAGAGCAGCTCTACTGATAAATGTGGGGATTTGGGTTACCTCCCCCATCCTTCCTTCCCAGACTTGAGCATTGTCTCTCTGCTTTGGCTCAGTTCTTTGCTCTGAACCAAAGGGAGCATTTTTACAATAGAATAATCAGTTAGTAGCAGCCACAAAAAGTCCTTAGAAACCACTGTTTGCCACCTGTCATGACTGGCTCTTTTCAGGAGGGCATGAGGGCTGGGCTGGAGTTATGGGGAACCTCCTGAACTTCACACAGGTTTGTGCCCTGCAGCTTTCCCCTCCAAACATGATGCTCTGCCAAAGGCAGCATGAGGTTGTGGCGATCCTGCCCCCATATCCTCTTCTGAGCCTGCAGGCTGGGGGCTGACTTCCAGGTCACTGCTCTTTCAAGTTTTAGGAAGCCTCTGTATGCTGAGCAAGTCCCTCTTGCCCAAATCCCAGCTGATGACCTGTGAGTGAGAGGTGCTGTAGGGGGGAGGTGGGGAGCTGTCTACTGTCACTCTGGAAATGGGATCTCCTCCAACCAGATTAAGCTCCACAATCTGGGAAAACATCGTTTCCGTTTTCTCTTTTGTAGCAGCAATCCATGTTGTCAATTTAGATTATAGACCTGAATGGTCAGATTATGCTGTCAAAGGCTTATTTCTGAGAGGCTCTGTTGAACAAACCAGGTGTTGCACCTTCTCTTGTTCTTTCCGTAGCTCTTCTAGCTGATATTTTACACTGTGTTAAGATTGAAGATGGCCTGAACCAGACTTGAGCAGCAGAGAGAAGGACTAACGTGCCTTGCAGAGTGAAGGATTGCTGCTGACTGGAGCTGAGGTTTTCACACCAAAAGCAAATTTTCACAGATATATCTTTGAACCACATGCTGGGCTTGGGACCAAGCAACAGAAATAGCACCAGTGAGTTTTTTCTCTATTTGGTCATTGAATTTAGATACATTGAACTTCAGGAAAAATTGAGTTTGGATTTTAAACACCTTGGGATCTGAAGCACCCTGGACTACTGGGAGATGGTGTCAGAGAAGTGTGCAGCTACAGTGAGCTGTGGAACCCGGGCTTGTATTTTTTTCGGGCTCACCTCCAACCTTTTATATAGAAGTCTAATTAATTCAGCTGTAGACACTATCTACTCTGTCCTATACAATTTCATAGAGCATTGCACTGTTATAAGGCTCATTTGAGCCTACAGTAATATTTTACCTGTTGGAATGGGTTTTTGCTCCAGCTACTTAAAAGGCATGTTGTGGCAATGAGTAGGTCGGATGTATTTAGCTGTAATGAAAATATTACCATTCTTGATCTGAGCAGCTGAAGCAAGAGGAATCAGAGATGCATAAAACCACCAAATGGGCAAGGAGAGAGGCAGATGAGGGGGAAGAAGGAGAAGGGCAAATTGCTTCAAACAGGACTTTGCTGCATGGCTGGAGAAAATAATCATTTGTTTGCAGTTTTCCTTTGAAAGGGATGAGTCTAAAATATCCCTCTCTGACTGAAGTAAAGTAGTACCTTCAAGGTCAATCCCTTTCTTTCAGTGACAATTTTCAAAGGAATTGCTGGGTTTGTCCATGCAGGGCACTCACTGAAGGGAGTGTGTCTGTGCCCTAGGCTGCAGCCAGCTGCATGCCCACGGAGGGAGCAGGGAGCAGTGACAGGCGCTCCCATGTCACCCACCACAGCCCATTTTGCCATTACTTTACAGCCCATTTTTCACATTACTTCCCATTGTGGAAGGCACAATGTATAGTAACACCTCTCTGATTGCTGGATAAAGCTTTTCTAGGGTGAGGCTCAAACCAGTAGCACTGCACACAATTGACTTGGGTTAGTGGTTTACCTCAAAAAATGGAGGGAATAATTTAGCTCTTTAACCAGAAGATTACCACAGTCATAGCGGTTTTGCAGCAGCATGGATTTGGTGGATATTGCTTAGAGATGGAGAAAAGGGAAAGTCCTGTGGCAGAACTCATGGGCAGCAATTGTTGCTGGGTTGTGGGGTGCCAACATACACAACCAGAGCATCCCAGTAGCAACTGCAAGGAAATCAGCATCTTACCTACCTACATGTTTTTTCAGCAGCTTTATTTATAGCCTGAAGCTGTCTGTCATCCAAAATTCCTACCATCCAAGATGCAATTTGGATGAGATCAGTCAGGTTTGGTGCTCTGAGGATTGCCCTGGACACCCTCACAGAAGGTGGAGGGGCTGCAGGACACAGCAGGTAGAAATCAAAAACTCTGCCCTTTTTCCCACCTTGGGAGCCTCACTTGGGCAATAAGCAGATGCCTACCAGTCCTGGCAGACCACCACCACACTGCAGATTTTGGGAATGTGAGAGCCTGCAGGTTAGGGAGAAATGGGACTCACCACAGATGTCTTTGTCTCAGTGAGTCACATTTAGTTTACTTCTCCTCTAGTTAGCCGAGAGACAGTTTTCTCTGTGGAGAGATGCAAAGCAGCTAAGTTAGGTGCTCACTCTGAACCTCCCTGTAAAGTGTGCCTTTTTCCTTCATTAAACTTCAGGAAACTAATTTCACAGGGTTTTCTGGCTCCTATTTACATCCCTAGTATCACCTGAGTTTCAGGTTGTACATGCGTCATGTATCCTCTTGCATGTCCTCCAGGAGCAGGCTGGAATTTTTTGGCATTTGAAAGGTTTTACTGTGCTTTCACTTAGTAAAAAAAGTTGAGTGTTGCCTAAATCAAAGGGCCTCCAGACACAAAGGAAATAAACTTCCAGATAAATCTGTGAGGAAACATTGATTGTGCTCCACATTGGATGGAAACCCACCAATTACAGGGTTTGTAAATAATGTGGAAGTAGATTATGGCACTTTTTATGCCTGATGATAGTGTTTTAGAGAGGCTGTGACAAAGTGGCCTCTCCCTTTATGAGTCCATACAATTTTCACACACATGGCTGGCCCTCTACACAGAGGGTGGAAAGAAGGACCTCATGCAATTGGTAACACAGAGTAAGACACACTAGTGAGCCTATAAATTCCTTAGGTATCTCTCCATCTTCAGGACATATATTTAAGCCTGGTCAGGCCTAGTTACATATTGCAAGGAAATGGCTGGATCATCCCTAGAAACCTTTAAGGGCAAATCTGAAGGAGGAAGTAAACCATTGCAGCAGCCCTGACACACACAAGAGAAAGGATGCAGATACTTGCTGCATGCAGAAGGAAGGTCAACCTCCAGTGTTAGAGAACAGCACCTCTGAAAGAGACTCTTGGGTCTGGCAGAGTAAGGAAAGACAACAGCTGCCATATAAGGAGAGCAGCAAGAGCTCACTGGGGCTTCAGGGGTCCTCAGCCATCGAGGAGGGAGGACACTTTAAGCCCACAGAGTATGCTTACAGTCCAGTTCAGCAGAGACACAGAAAGCATATCCCATGGCCGTACATGGCTTAAACAGTGCTGAGATTTTGTCTGCCTGACGCTGAAAATCTCTGTAGAACAATGAAAAACTGAGACATTTAGTCAAAAGAAAATTACCTCCAAAAGGTAGGCAAGATACATAAGGTAGTTCCCCACAGTACCAGCTCCTGTCACAGTTGGTTCTCATCCAAACTAAAAGTGCTCTAGCATTTTACAGGAGGAGAAAAAAAGGAATTTCCAGGGAAGTGAGAAGATTCTTTAAGAGTCCCTCTGGAACAAGCATTATCTGTCTTAGCCATATGTGGTGAAAAGCATCTTAGCTTGTCCACCTCTGCTGTATCATCTACCCTACTCTAAAAATAGCCTTCCATCAATGAAAGAACTCCACTTCTGTTCTCAAGCCATGTGGTTTTCCTGCCTTGAATTTGTGCAGTGCTGTCACCTCTGTCAGATGTGCAGGCAGAGTGAAACAGCCATCTGTACTGACTGGCAGAGGGAATTAACTCAAACAAAAAATGCTCCCTTGCAGTGAGCAGAACACCTTGCTCTTCTCAGATTTCCATTTTGGTCTTGAGTTAAGCTGGGTCACTTTTCTGCTTACCCATCTTACCAAGATCTGCAGGTACAAAAATATTTGCTCTGCCAGAGCAGAGAGCAGCCAGTGTTTGCCACAGCCTCAATTCCTTGAAAATGTTTTCTTGTGTCTTCATATTCTCATCTTCAGCTAAACTCCATCCCAATAAGCCTTTGTAATGCAAACACCTTAGTGTGACATGAGGATCTGTTCCACAGAGCCAATTTAGACAGAAAGCATGCTTATAAATGTGTAACTGAACTGCACTGATATGCATGTACCAGGGAACATTAACATCTTCTAAACTCTCAATGGTTTCACATGCATGGTATTTTTCCAGATGGATTGTAGCTGAAACTGTATCTTTAATGTCCTTAAGATACAGCACTGCAACCCATAAACTTGCTGAGCTCCACAGAGCACGGGGTGGAAAAGCATTTGCTGTGCCAGATTTCTCCACTAAGTATTTCTCCTGACTGTGGCATATTGAAAAAACATGTAACTGTGAGATCTGGTAGTTACAGTCCTTTCAGAAAGAAAGAACAGTGTCACGAGCAAAGGTTAACTTACAGTGATTGATTTACTTAAGTTTTAAGCAGTCACGCTGAACCTTTGGATAAATGTTTATTTAACATCGAAAATGTGTTGTTCATTTTCATGACACAATAAACAAAGTGTCTATATTTGCTGGGACATAGCAAGGTTAGCTAAGTTCTCTGCCTTCAAAAACAGAGCCCTAGTACTAGAGAAGAATGTGAAAACCTACTTTGCCATTTACTGGGATAACACTTCATATTAGTCTCTCATTTATGGGTTTGGTTGAGAAGATGAGGAAAGGGATTGTTCCAAGCAAGATGAGAAATACAAAAAGTATTCAGCAGCAAAGTGTAGTACTTTACAGGTCTGGTCTAACACCCATTAATCCCCTTTTTAGTTGAATGTCAATGTAATTCATCAAAGTGTTAATTTTGGAAGGGCAGGTTTGAGAATTATCCATGTCCCTTCTACCTCTGTCTGTCCAATCTCCAGACTGGGTAACCAAGATGTTCCCCTTGATTCCATCAACAGGAGAAGGTGATCAGCACCTTCACAGACCAATGTGAAGGATGCACAGAATGCATCAGAATGCAGCAGAAACAGCCTGTCAGAAGGATCAGAGTGTGTCCTGTGCATTGAAGGCACCTGGGAGCATCGAGCAGCCCCTCAGCATTGACTTGCTGTGGAATGGGAAGTTCTGTGGCACTGGAAAACAGAGACAGTGAATTTAATGCTGCTTGAGTTGCCATTATGCTTCCGGTATCTCCATGGCTTTTTGGTGCTGTTTGTTTGTCTGTTTTAAGGTGAAGAATAGTCTTGTTAAGTTTGAATGCCATACAGCTGTCAGGGGACAAGCAATGTCAGTGCTGCTGACATCTGTTAGGGTGAATGCTAGAGCATCTACCAGCCCAGAGGAATTTTAGGAACATGACCTAGGGAACTAAAAGACTATTTTCTGGGACAAGTGGGGCCAGACTCCCTCATGAAGTCAAGCACCCCAGATTGAATCTAGCATGGGCAGATACCATGGTGCAGACTATAAAGTAATCCTTTGACTTCACAATTTCATCATCTCCCTCAGGATGGCTGGAAACTGTCTCTGAAAAAAACCATCATGCTTGGGAAGTTAGAAATCTTACTCTCTCCTGGCTGCTAGAAAATTGGAAGGTTATTTGTAGTCCTGAAGGGGAAAGAAGGAGAGTTCTCTTCCCCAGCAGTGTGTTCTCCTTCTGTTGTCCATGTTCTTCAGTTTGAGATCAACTGGGAAGGAGGATAGGTGTCAGGACCAGATCTGATTCTTGTCCGGACAATATCTACTGGAGAATTATGGAGCAAGAGGGTTGCACACAAGGCACCAGAGTTGGCTTGTGATTGCACTGGATCCAAATGCTTTCCCCTCAAATGTTTTTGTCTCTGCTTATTGGGACCAACCCAAATAGCTGCAGTTGTTGCCTCTTTGGAAAAAGTCAGCCTCTTACACCACTGATTTTAAATCCAGGGTCGGTGGGTAGGCTACTTTCAAAAGATTCATTAAAAAAAAAAGAAGAAAAATCTTTCCATTTGACAGTACCTTAGGAGGTGTGCACTTCCCTTGGAAGTTGTCTTGAGTTCTCCACATCTCCACAAAATGTTGAAAAATCACAGTTCTTGAGAGATTTTCTGTAACATTCCATTTACAGGTGTTTTTGTTTCTGTTCTTCTATAGAGTCCTCTTCTGAGGGAAAAAGAGTAAAAAAGTAACCTAAATTAAAATATCTGAAGATATCCAGTAAATCCTTTTTAACTTTATATAAGACCCATGTTTCCATTTAGGCCATTTTACATTCATGAGAGTCTACATGGGATTTACTCAATGAGTAAGTAGGGAAGAGCACAGATAATCCCTCCAGGCCTTAGTCTGAAGTTCTTACTCAGGCAAAACTTCAGTGATGTCAATGAGTCGTTTCACCATGTAAGTATTTCAGAAGTGGGCCCTATCAGATCAAATACAACTTTGCCCAAGATTTTACTCTATGAAATTATAGTAATCTCAGACCCTGGATCTTCTAACTACGACTAAGGTGCAGAACACTGCCAGTTTAAAAGCATAATCATATGAAGCCTTATCAGACCTGTATAATACATGCTTTTCTTAGTGTGGTACTAAACTGGCTCCCACATGTTTGTGGTTTTGGCCACACATCATCTTTAATAAGAACGTGACAATTATGGTAAATTTTGGACTAATTAACCATTAATTATGAATATCTCATACTCCACTTATATAACAACAGCTATGACTCCTTCATTTTTTAATTTAGTCAACTCTATAGGTAATTTGGAGTGGTCTGGACCATTTTTTTTCTTTCTAAATGTGCAGCTTGCAGGCTTGGAGTTTCAAGAGGAAAGGGAGAAGATTAATTACCCTAATGTGATCTCTTCAATATCAGAGAACTGATTATGACTGGGACATTGAATCCTGTGAGGAAGGAGAGGGATTGGGTAGAGACAAGCCTGCCTTTTATGAGTGTGTGATCTCTCTAGTGGAGGGAACATTGTCAGCGATTCGTAAGTTGTTCTTCAGGTAAAAAAGCAGTAAGGAAGAAGAATATGTTTCACTGGTCAGTCAGTCAGATCATCAGTCTTTCCATAATCCAAGATGTACAGAGGAATCTGGCTGAAAGGTCAGATTCTGTTTGAATCTGACAGAGACTCTGGTTTTGTTTCCCTTCTGTTTTTTAATAGATACGCATTTTCACACACTTATTTAATCTTTCTACCATATCCCTATCCTTGGTCCAAAGTTCCAGAGGGAAAAAAAATAGCTCTTTCAATATGCAAAAACTCACATTAGAATGGAATAGGAAAACAAATTGCAAAGCCCAGGTAGCCTAAAAGTGAATATTTAAAGCAAATTTTTCTGGGCACAAACCTCGATGATCGGATGGATCCTGCAGAAACTATTTTTTTAGCAGTCTGGTCGCACTGGCACATAGGTCCAAAACTGTGCCATCTGAGATATTTTCTGTGTGAAAAATTAAATGCTGATTTTTCTCTTGGGAGTTTGAATTATTTAAATGAAACCCTATCACTCAAAATTCTGGCAATTTGTAGTGAGGCAGGAAACAAAAACCTTGCAAATCAGATAGGAAAATACATTCTTTCTAAATCCCAGCTAAACTCTAGTGTTTACTGGGCTAAAGTTTTGGAAACATTCCTTTAGGAAAGCTAAATCTCCAGGGTTTGTGACTTGTCCTCATGTATGTTGTAACACGATGAGAGCATTGTAAGGTAATAAGCAGAGGTATACTAATACAGTGGTTAAATAATGCCTGACATTCCGAAGGACTCTTGCATGGGAGTCTTTCTTCCACTGAAAGTGCAGGTTGGGCTGATGGACGAGAGCACTGCTGTGTCTTCCACAGCCCTATTTCACTACCAAGCCACAGAGAATATTTCATACCTGAGAAGCCTTCAGAAGGTTGCCTGATCCAACACCCCCAGCCAAAGCTGGGCCAGTCTTGAGATAAGATGACATTTAGGTCAACACCATCAAGGATGTGAGCTTCAATCAAAGTTGATGAGGGAACCCTTGATCTGAAATCCAATCCGGCTGCTGAGAGGGTCTCCTGAAAAGCATTTTAATCAGTGCAAAGGCTCACATTGACTGCCGTGGGAGCTAGGTCAGACATCAGTTCAGTGAGACTGCCTGCCATAGTCAAATCACAGGATAATACAACTGAGCTTTTGTTGGCAGCATTCAAGGCACCAGATTGTGTTCTCTCCTGTATTGGTGTCTATCCAAAATAACTCCATTCACATCAATACAGCAATTCTTTACTTGTTCTGTGTAATTAAGAGAAGGATTTTTCCCACTAGGTTGGTGAAATCACTCAGCATTAGGGGTAGGGATAATCTGTTCATGTTCATCACTGTCATCATCAAAAGATTTAGGATCCTCTGCAGGACAGAACTTTTTTTGTGGGCTTCCATGTTGAAGTCATAAAAACATAAATGTTGCTATTAAGGACTTTTGAAAAATTAACCTCACCTGACTCTGCATTTCTACCCAGTTTGGGAATGCCAAATTTTCACAGCCTGTCTCAATAACTGACACATATTGACTATGTGGGTCCTGACATCTCCTGGGAGCTGTACTGCAACAAAGATTTGAGCCTGTGCCCAACTCTGACTGATGTAGTAAGTACTGGAGACATGGCAGAAGAGGTCCTTCCCATGTCTCCCATTACAGGTTTTATTCCCGTGATATCATGTAGTGGATCTTATAAGCCAGAAGAAAAGAATTTACAAGCTTTAAAATCAGAAACTTCTGAGCAAATCCAGAATCAGAAGCAGAGCTAACAGCAGAGTATCATAGCTAATGAACCCACTATGACATCAGTCCCTGAGGAAATTTTTCCCTGTGACATTTTTCTCTGAGGAAAAATCTCAGAGGAATAGGGAAGAGAAGAGACCTGGAAATGTCAGAGGAAAATTTGGAGAAGTAAGAAAAAAGGCAAAAATCCATTAGAATTTAATGTCAGATTTCTCAAATACTACTACACGTGCTAGGAGTTTAGCATCATTGCTGCTATGGATGACAAAAGTGCTGAGCATTTTTAGCAGCACAGAAATTCAAAGTAATGCCTCTTTAAAAGAAGTCAATCACCCAAGAGAAGCTGCGGTTTAACTCCAGCCAGCAACCAGGCACCACACAGCCACTTGCTCAAAAACATAGCCTCACAACAGCCACTGTGAAGAAAATCAGCTCAAACCCCACTGAAACCAGCACATATAGATACCAATCTTCATTTGCAATACAAGAGAAACTTCTGTTATAATCTATAGACTAGATATTTTTGACTGGGAATTTTTTCAGAAAGGAAAATATAGGCTAGAAAGGGTGGATAGTATGACACAAAATGGAAGCACAACTGCGGCTGCAGCAGTGGGAGAGATGCTCAAGAACAGAGCAATCACATCCTCCCTGACTAAGACCCAACTCACCCAGACCTCATCTGAGCTGTCAGAGGTAAGCAAAGCAGGAATCCCTGGGGTGTGAACAGTGTTACAGTGTTAACACAGGGACAAGTAGCTTCATTCATGGTGATTCATGTTTCTCCATGCAGTAATGGACATAACAAGATTGCTCTTGGATCTGATGTTTAAGTTTGTGAATATCCTTTTCCTCCAGATTAGTATGAACATCTCAGTGTAGGGATGCTTATAAACATCAACATACAGAGGATCCTGTAAACAAAATGCAAAGGTGTGGTGGTTTGACCCATGGACATAATGATCAAATTACCCCAAAATTTTCAGTGAGAGTTAAGCTTATCTAGTTAATTGTAAAGAAGAGGATTTGCTTTTCACACTTTTATACAATTTCATTCATGGCTGAATTGTATGCTCTGCTTACACTGCAGAAATGGCCAAACAATAATCCTTAGAAGTATTGTGCTGCCACATTTCTTTTTTATTGCATCATTGAGGGCTTGACTCTACACCTCTGAATTTAAAAACCATGTTATTACCATAGCACTACCACAGAAAATGTTCACAGCTCATGCTGTGAACAGTCTTCTTGCTTTCCCACATCAAAGAACTCATAAAATACATTATTCTCTATCAGTAGGTCTTCTGTCTAGTTTCTGGAATAAGTATGATTAAGAACTATCTGCTTTGCAGAGAGGATGAAGATAAAACTAAAGCAGCAGAGCTTTCTCTCATGTTTCTTTAGTATCATGACACAACTTGCCTGGCATCTGCTGTCTACTCATTCCCTCCCTGCCCCAAAGTAGCAGAAACCATGTGCAGGTTTTCCTGCAGCTGGGCATTATGTGATCCTTCGTTCCATGCAGCCTGCTCCAGGCCAAGGTTATTATCAATCCCTGCATCTGCAAGGGAGAAGGTGGCCCCAAGAGAGTGGCTGCTTTGACTCCCAGATTCTGTGTAACCCATGTTTTGTGGTTTTGAGGAGTTTAGTGGAGAGGGATCAGCTCTGCTCTCCTCCATGCAACTACTCAGTAGACTATGATGGAGAACCAAACCAGTGCAAGAGTTTAGGAAGGGCAGACAAATTGCTTTTCCCAGAATTTCCTTATTAATCAGACAACACTGAAAAAACTACCATTTGCTCTATTTGCTGCACAGCTCAGAGCATTTCTTAACAGGTGAGACTAAATCCAGTCAATACCTATTCTGTAAAGTGACGGTGCTGCCGTCCTGCAGACGGCAAAGGATCCTGTGCTGCCAAAGGATCAGTTTACCAAATCAATTGCCCTGGCAGTTCAGGAGAGAATTACCAATATTTTCAATGATTAGTTTCTCTTCCTGTTTAGTGTCCAGTTAGAGCATAAAGTTTCCTCAGTAGCAATTTCACTACCTACATATATTCCAGTATTGCCTTTAATATTTGGCATGTTTTTGCTGCAGGAGCTTGGTTCTGGTTTAAGTGGAAGACACCAAATGTTAGCTCAGATGAAAACCCACTGAAGCCAGGGAGCAGACATCAGTCTCAAATTTGGCCTACAGTCTGTGGTAACAAGGAAGAGGGACACAAAACGATATATGTGCTTGCTAAATGGTATTTTTGCCTGAAAGCATACTTGAATCTTAGAAGAATGCAACTATTTCAGCTTTCTTGGATGATATGCCAATGGTATAGCCTGCAGCTAATATGGATCATATCTTTCTTTTAGTTATTCCAGCACAATTTTATTGATTCAATGTGTCTCTCCTATCATGTTCATTAAGAAGAAACATCACAGATTCTCGATGATAGCTTTTTGAACCAAATCTTTAGCAGTGGAAAACTAGGATGAACTGCCTGAATACCCAAGTAAACCTATAAACTGCAGATCTTGCTGTGTACCTGCAGTGTCTTGCTATCTCTTTGTAGTTATGCCATTGTAGCTTGAGAACAGTAATCATGATAAGAAAATGGACATTCCTGTTCACTCAACCACATGGCACAAAACTCACTCTATCATGTTTTAGGTGATCAGAAATGGACAAGGCTGGGCAGACATTTACGTTCTACAGCAATTAGAGGGAAAAATAGAATTGCATTGCTTAATAGCTGTATTATACATAATATGTACACTGTATAAAAACAACATGCAAAGTGATAAATTAATTGCAGATGAAGTACAGTAAGCTCAGCCTCCTGAGAGTTAGACAGTAATATACAACAACACCACCACCACAGTCTCCAGGCCATGAATCCACCACCCACATCCAACACAATTCAAAGTTTCTTAAATAATTATGCCAAATTGTAATGCAAACATTAAGTGTATAGAACATAAATGCAAACATAAAGTGTACAGAAGGAGGAACAAGGAAAATAATTGACCTGTCTACCCTAAGGCTCTTCCAAAGATTAGAGAGAAAAGCCCTAGGACTGGCATATTATATGCTTTGTATTTTATCTTTTTACTGGTTGTTTGCATCAATTTTGGCACTGGATGACTTAGAGCACCCTTAGTTTTGATGGATACAGGTGGTGGCATGTGCATGGACCCTTAGTAAATAATATTACCAATGTGGGTTGCTTGAAGTGGCTCTGCTATCAAGAGTTCTGTCTTAATTTGAAAATACATCTATGTGATTAAATAATGTCTTAGAGCTAGATTAATTTGTCTTCTTTGATTTTCATGGCGTTCTAATTAAAACTCCAAATACATAATTATATGAACCAGAACAGTGAGCAACTTGCTTTCCCTCATTACAACTTAATGCATGGTGGAGATGCAGGGAGGTAATCATTTCACACAGAGGAGCGCTGCAGGAGACTATGGGTTTACCGATAGCAGTTGAGTACCCCTGGACTCAAGACCTCCAGATGTGCAGTTTCGGAATACCTGCACCTGTTCTGGTCACAGAGGAGCAGGGACATCACCATCATGGTCACAACAGCTTTTGCCTATGGAAAAACGGGTAGCCTATGGGGTAGGTCTATAAGAAGTTTTAAGAGAAATGTAAATAGTGGTCAGGCTGTTTCCTGAAGAGTACTGAGCAGAGGAAAAAAATAGCAGCAATTACCAGAAATGTGAAGGGCTTTAGAAGAAAGTTTGAAGGCACTGGCTGAGTGATGGTATGAAGAGAGACGTGCATAAATATTTGCAAGGGCTTAACACTTAGTGGAGAGTGGAATTACTTATCTAGGAACAACAGGATGAGCATGATAAAGTAGCCCTGTAAATGTGATACAGAGCAGTGCCCCAGTGTGGAATGTACAGCTATGTTGTTCAGCAAAAACAGGCACCAGAAACAAGAGCTGCTCCTGGAACATGGTGTTTGGCTTGATTAGGATAAATTTTACCACATCCTAGTGAGGAAGAGGAGTTTCAAGAGGGAACAACAGTTGCAGCTTCAAAATTCCCCAATATACCTATCACGTCTCATCAGAAAGACCACCCAGGAAAACCACAGCACTGGAAACCTCAGAGACTCACTGCATTCTCTCTTGCAGGGTTTTTCCCATATACTGTGGGGGATCATGTCCTGCATGCTCACCTGAAATGCCCTCATTTTTCTCTTGAATAGCAATAGAGAATTAAGAGCATGCTGGTGTACAGAGGCAGGGGAAAGGGTAATGTGAAGAAGCATAGGAAATGCTTTGAGTCTATTTCCTACAGAGGATGTAGAGTTTTAAGGTCTTTCCATATGTAGATGGCAGAGGAGACTAAGAAGATAGCAAAAGAAAGGAAAAGATGCCCATGCATCCCATATTGCATGAAACAACAGGGATTTTTTTGTCTTAATGGGTGAAGGATTAAGATGGTCTTTCCTTATTCTGCATGTATCATTCAAAAAGATACAGTGTCATACTGTTAATTTGCTTTTTCCAGAGAGAAAGGTTAAATAAAACACCAAAGAAAAACAACAACAGCAAACCAAACAAAAACCAAAACAATTCTGTAAAATAAGGATCATAGAAACTGAATCTAGAATGCTTACACTCTCTCAGCACATTAATTCAAAACCTTATAAATCTAAGAGTGTTGATGGAGATACTTCTCACTCACACCCTATATAAATCTGGAACCAAAAATGTCAGGAGAAAGACAAATATTTATCTCTATCACCAGCTGATAAAGAGTGAAAAAAAGACGTATGGGACAATGGGGCACAGTGCCCTCTGGGGACTGCTTAGTATTTTCCACAGGCATCAGCAGCATCTTGAGCCATTGTGCAAACGCAGCCATTGTGATGACACACACGGTCCTTTACGTGATCCAAAGGCATGAGATTGACATGAACATTTTTGCTCACTCAATATGGTGATGAAAGCTCCTGCCTACAATAATGATTTACGGATTTCTTAAGGAATGTTCTAAGGATGAGAAAAATTCAAGGACATATATAAATTATGCAAAATCTAATGAAAGGCTTCTGGGTTTTTTTTCCCTTATGTTTTTTTCTTTGAAAGGTATGTTTCTTTTAAGAGGTACTTCTTAATAGGAAACTGCTGAATACCCCATCCTCTTTCTCATTCAGGTCCTTGGAATGAGTCATCTTCAGCTCAGCTTTCCTTCCTTCCTTGTTCCTGAGCCATTCAGAAATGCTGCTGTTTCTGCCTTCTCTGTATTATCTTATCCAGGGAGACCTTTTGTATCTAAGAACCTTCCAATCATTAAAAACAGGCTTCCTTTTTCCTCTCTTTCCCTCTCTCCATTTTAAGACCACCAATTGGTGTCTTCATTTTGACTGCAACATTTGAAACAACAGGATTTAACTTGTTGGCTATCCGTCCTGAGCTGAGTGCCTGGCTCTGCTGAGCTCTATTTAATGGTGTCACTCAAGTATTTTCCTTGTAATCATAGAATAATTGCAGAATCATAGAATGGTTGGGGTTGGAAGGGACCTTAAAGATCATCTAGTTCCAGCTCCCTGCCATGGGCAGGGACACCAGATCAAGTTGCTCAGAGCCCCATGCAACCCGGCCTTGAACACTTCAGATTCTGCTCCTCGCACCATCCACAAACCCCCTTGAAGTCAGCATGGCAACCCACTTATGTCCACAAAAACCTAGCCCAGCTCTCAGCCAATATTACAGATTTTCCACTGGCTGTGTTTTACTGGGTGGGGAGAGGGGAGAAGGGTGACAGAATGAAGGTCCTGCTATGCCTCCCACTGCTATAAATACCATTCAGTGCAATACAGAGCAGGTTTTACTTTATTTCAGTCTTTTTCATAAGGCCCAAAACTATGAGATCACAGCTATTTTGTGTGAAAGTCTGGCCTGAGAGGTGAACTCTGCTGTTGGCAATATCAGCATTCAGCTTCCTCCTACTTTTATCTCATTCACCAGAGAAATAACCTAGTAGGGAAATCTATAAGTGTCATGGTTTGACGCTGGCACAATGCCAGTGCCCCCATGAAAATACCTTCTCCCTGGTGTCTACTGTGAGATGGGACCAGAAATAGAGCAAAGCAGGCTTCAGCTTAGGAATAGAAGGAAAAAAAACCTTTATTAACTTACAATATATAAAAGAAACACACAGAAAGAATGAAAACCTTCCAAACATTCCCTCTCCCCCCAACCAAGTTCCCAATACATCACAATAAGACAAAACTTTGGACTCTCAATTCAGTTGCCACCCCTCCGATCGCCAACTCCCAGACCATCACCACCCTTTAGATTATCAATTTTCAGTTCATCAAGAGGAGAGGAGTCCCTCTTGTGCCATAGGCTTCCCCAGGAAACACAGTTGAAACCTCGTGTATTTCCATGTCACTCGTGGCACCACCCGGAGAACATCTGCCATCATGATCTCTTCCTTCCATGTACAGTGCTCTCACCACTGCGCATGGACCAGAGCTGCTTCTTTTAAGGGTGCTTTGTCCAGTTCCAAAAAAGAGCACAGTCTCTCACTTTCGGGACACCTGTCCCCCCCAGATTTCACCCCCTGGGGCCGAGGGGTCTCAAGAACAGAGATCTTCTCCTCCACTGAAGATCGAGGGCACCAACCACCCTCCTCACCCGTCACCTCTGTTCACGCACTCCTTCACATAACATCACTGCACTCTCTTGGCTCCAAGCCATTGCCTCCCCCCAAATGCAGTCTCTGTGTCACAGGAAAAATGGTTCTGTCCATGGCTATACAAGAAAAGTCTAGCCAAAAGCCACTCCATCACCTCCTCCCACCTAAGATTCTTCTCCACTTCCCTTATGGCCCATTTCATCTTATCTCATCTCTATCTCTCTTCTCATTCAGCTCCAGGAGGATTAGCATTTGTAAGGTTTCCATCATCCAAGAAAAGGGTTAAAAGTCTCAGGCTCTGCCTGTCCAGAACTCCCATGGCTGCCCTGCCAGGCACTTTCTCACCGCAACCCCCCCCTTCTCCTTCTCAGCCGGCCATGCTATCAAATTTCAAGGTGGCACAAGCACAGACACCACCGTGTCCACCGTGTCTCTCTCTCTCTCTCTCTCTCTCTCTCTCTCTCTCTCTCTCCCCCTCTCCTGCCGGGGGGGGGGGGGGGGGGGGGGGGGGCTGGCTGCCCGATGTCTCTTGGTGCCCCTCCACCCTTCCATCCTCAGGGCCAGGCCTACCTCACCTGGCCACATGGCTTCTCCTCCCCCGCCCAGCCCGTGCTTTTAACGCCCGTGTTCTCAGAGGCGTATCCATGTCCCCAGTGGCCACACCAGGTGCCAATATTCAAATCTGAGCACCTATTGGTTTGACCACAGCATCCCAAAAAACTCACTTCCTCTCAAACCACGACAATAAGAAAAATAAATTCAGGCTCAATTCCTCTGCTGGTACAAATTGATATTATTCATAGCAGTTAACATCAGTAAAGGTCAACCTCTTTTGGTAAAACTTTAATGCTTGATCTCATTTTCTTTCTTCTTCCCCCCCACCCCCTTTTTTTTTTTTTTCCCTGAAGGCCTCCCTTTAAAATGCAGTTGCTGAGATCATATTCTTTGCCTATCAATTGCCCACTGTCAGTTCCTCCTGTCCTCTTTGATTCACTCTTCAGACTCCCTTGGCTTCAGGACATGAAGGTCAGGCTTTTTGTATGCAGTTTGAAAGCTCTCCACAGGCTGATCTTTCTGCCTACCTGCCCTTATAAATCCTGCACTGTCAGAGGGTGCCTGAGTTCCCACTCTTTATGAATAGAAGCAAGCAGAAGAACCCATTGCCCTCTGGTCTTTGGGGACCTCCAAATGAACAATGAACCAAGTCAAACTAACCAACTAAACCAAACATCAAACCCAACAGGTCACCAAACAAACTGCAGGATTTCCATAAGGGTTCATTGCTGTCTGTGAGCCTGTGAACTATTTCTAAGCATGAAATACACTGAAATACTAAACCTATGGCAAAACTGGCCTAAGTGAGTTCAATACAGTGCGGAGCAATCTTGATGAGGTATGGCAGAAATGCCAGTGAACTATCCATTTTCAGCAGATTTTCCCTTTTTATTCCTGAAAATCAAAGCAAAATTCAGAAGATACGAGCTTGTGCAAACCAGAACCAGAAGAGAAGCTTTACTGTGCCCACAAACACCACACCATACCAGCAAGAGCTGGAGATGCCCAAGCACAAACTCTCCATGCTGCCCCATGCCCTAGGAAGGACACCAGGTTATGTTCAAAGGGCAGAGCTGGGCAACCCCCTTCAAGTGCCAAAGAGCAGAGGGTCAGGATATCCATAGGATGCTGTGGAAGTTCACCTTTGTAAAGCTTCATCTGCCCCTGCTCTCTGGCCTTAAACCTGAGGCAATGGTGCCACCAGCTGTGTGTGCCAGGCTCCTGGCTGGGCCACAGGCCTGACTTCACATTACATGGAAATGAGGAGATTGGGAGGGAGTAGGGGAAGGAGGGGGGGGGGGAAGAACATGGCCCACTCAGTTCTTAGCCCTAAACAGGTTCTAGGCTAATACCCATACCACTAGACTTTCTTTCCTTCTAGATGAAGGTCATAGATTTAGAGCAATGAATGATTTATTAAAACCTCTTGTGAATGAGTCAGCTCAAATCTGTTCCCTTTTCTGTTCTGTCTGCTTCTTGCAAAGGCTCTGGCCTTGTTAATTGCCAGAATTTTCCTCCTGCCCTCACTCGATTATAGATCATTTAACAGGCATGGAGAAAAATGTCATTTGGTTGCCCTTTAGACTCTAGCCGGAAAGTGACAATAAATTTAAAGCAGTTTTGGGATAAAGCAAAAACTAATTCTGAAGAATGACAGTATGTGTTAAGCATAAATCTTGAAGCTTAGCAGCTGAATTCTGAACCCATGCAATATTACACTGCCCTCTGTCATTAGCAAGCTGCCAAAATGACAGCAAACTGGATTATCTCCTTCATAATGTAGTCTGTTTCACACAAAATAAATGAGTGCTGACTTTTAACAATGTGCAGGACCATTAGAGTGAAACTGTGTTGTGACCAGAGGCAATCCTACATGGAATTACCTTGGAAAATGAAGCTGCAATTAATCTTTTCTAGCTACACGTTACCCTAGGTTATTCTTATCAAAACCATCTAATGAAGTACTGCATTATTTCCAGTTTCATACAAGCCTAACTCGCTTGATGTTATTGGAATAATAATAATTTTGACATGGAGCAGTACCAGAGGAAAGCAAGGCATATTCCCCACATATTGCCTAGCACAACCACATCATCATGGTTTCTCCCACTCAAAGGGTGTCTCCAACACACTTTCTAATCACCACCTTCCAGGAGATATTAAAAGTTTAATACTGGTGCTCTCAGACCAGAAGCTGAGCAAAAATACTTGTGCCAGAGGGAAATGATGACAGATCTTTAAACAGCTACTGTCTTTTGATTTACAAAGTCTCTGTATTACACTAAGTCATAAAGAAACTCTGTAGAGATCTGATCATGAATCTTAGCATGAAAATCCAGCTGAAGTTTTTCCAGGGTTTAGCAGAACAGGACTCCTTTTCACTCTTTCAAGATGAAAGATTTAAGGAATTGTATTGTCAAGCCTAACTACAACATCCTGCACATGTCTCTACTGAATTTCATCCTACTTTCTCCAGTCAGTTTTCATAGGGTGATGAGATAATTTTAAATTCCATTTCTCACCCTAATGCACTGCAGATTTTCCAGATTTGTGTCTTAGATCAAGCAAACACCAACACTACCAACCTTCAACATCACTACTACCAACCTTCAACATCACTGCTGAAGACACTGAGCTATGCTGGAGTCAGGACAGCCTCAGCTGTTCCCCCTTCAGGGCATCCTTCCACCTGGCAGTGACTGTGCCACCAAACTGCCCCTTCAAAGCCTCATTTCTCTAGCTAGTGAGAGATGGCACCAGAAATGGTGCAGATCCCAGCTTTGGATGTTGCTGAACCTTGGAGGACATCTCAGTTGGAACCTTCATGGATCACCTGGGTCTGTGAAAGAGTGAGGCAGAAGGATGGACAGCACTGTAGCTCAGTCACTCTACCTTGTGTTGTGTCCATCTATGGGAAGCCTCCTAAATGTTGAAAGGCCTGGTGTTTTCTCCATGGGAACAGGCCCAGTAAGCAAGTTCTCCAAAGGCAACCACCAACTGTGGTGGTTTTACCTTTCTGAGAGAATGAAGGCAGGTTTTTTGCACAGGAACTGGGTGTGTCATTCCAGGCAAGCCCAGGCAGGTGGGCCATTTTGCATGTTCACCTGCCTTTTTAGCCCTTCCCTGCAGGCTGAGCGGAAACCCGTGTGGGCAGCTTATCACAGCATCAGCCAGGCCACAGCTGCCTCCAGATTTGGAAGGAGCAGGCTTCTGCCAACCAAGCACATGCTTCCAGCAAGCTGGCCTCTTCAGCAAGGCAAGCATTTTGCTAATTTTCTGCATGCATGTACACATCTCCACATGAGCACTCAACTTTCTTGGCTGCATCCAAACAACCAGCACCTTGGAGGAGTCACAAGGGAGAGGCTGCCCACCTCACTGCCAGCTGATTCATTAGTCTCAACTGTGTGTGACCTCTAAATAAGAATTCATCATGCAGCAGAGCTGACACGATCTGAGAGGGGATACAGATACCCAGAGTCAGCCAGAGGCGTTCTTCCTAATGCTATCGCAGTTTTAGAAGAAACACCTGACTACAGAAGAAAATACTCCAGATCCCAACTCTTTATGTTTTTGACTGGAATCTGAAATAAAACCCCCAAAGAGACTCTTAGATGATCTAGATTAATATCTCTCATATGCTTATTTAAATTATAAATCCTGGAGGATTAGAGGTGTGTGTGAACAGAGCTTGGGGCAATAGGGCTTTGTCTGTGGTGGTAGCACTAATAAAACAAAGAAGTCCAGATTTCAAAAGCAATCAGGTGTTTTATTAGGAGTTAATAATAGATCCCTGTGAACAGGTGGATTTGTGGCATCTTTCTGGGTGTCAGTGAAAATATGGGTTTTTTACAAAAGGGCTGTCCTCCGTCCCTAGTAAAGGTATTTCTGCTTTGCTAAAACTCCACAATGATACATCAGAAGATGTCACAACACAATGCATTGAATTCAGAGATGAGCACTGAGTGTTCATCCTCATGATAATAATCAATATGTTGCTACATTTCCTCATGCTTGGGATAGGTCCTGTATTTTGCTGTACTCAGTGGGATATTGCCAGTAAAATGGGGGTGATTTTGCTAAAAAGTATGCTGTGACTCCCCTCATTTTTCCCTCAATACAGTACTAGTCATACGCATGTGCCTGAGTTTTCAGCAGAGGAATGGTTCTGTTACAACTGAGCTGCTGAGCCAGCCCCTGAAATCATGGTAATTCTTTTCACCTGCGTCATTTATTTAGTAAAGCTTCATTCACATCAATGACTAAGAAGATATTTTTACTTTTGCACATTTGTCCTTGATCTATTGAATATTTTTCTTCCAACTACCAGTCACCAAAAGGGCATATGTCTTTATGTGTGCGTGCAGGACATTTTTGCCTAAATAATTGCCATGCTGCCTTGATGTCATTAATTAAAAAAAAATTAAAAAGGATTCATTGATGCAGCTCAGAAGTCTGAAGGGCCTAAAGACAGATGTGAAACCCAGCAAGATTGTAGTCTAGGCTCATGAAAATGTTCTTCATGCATATTTCATATACAAGCAATTTTCCATTTCTTTTTCCCAACTCATTTCCCAGTAGTCACCCAAGAAATGCATGCTATTCACTGAAGTAGAACCTACATTTTTTTAATGTCAGATGCTGGTTTGATGACAGAGAGTTGAGATAATTCCTAGAGACTGCAATACCCCTAAAAAGCTGAAAGGCTGAACTGCTGGAGTCTAAGCTACGGGTTTGGGGTGTTCTAACTAAAATGCCAAGCACCTCATGTCTACTGTGAAATAAATAGCAAGGAGACGTCTGGATCTCATGCGTGCACACACAAACACACACACACACAACACACAAAAGAGTTGGTGATAGTAGCAGAGCATTCCTTGGTCAGCACAGGGCTTCACCACTTTGACATGACAACAAATTAAGGATCTGTGCAGGAAAAAGTGCCCTTTAGAAGCTTGTTCTTCAAGGATTAAATGGATATTAGTTTTCTCTTGGTACCAGGAGACTAGAGAATTGCATCATGAGGCAGCCTGAAGAGTTTCTGAAGAGGAAGTGAGTCAAAGTTTGTTATTTTCAGTGCAGCCAGGACTGTGTTTTCTGCCACTTCTCGGGGACGTTGATTTACCCAGCATAGCTGTGCTACAGGAATCGCAGCCAGGATCAAGAGCAAACATCTCAATTGCGACATTCTGGCAAGGAGCTTGTTCTAACAAGTAGTTATTTTGAGAAAAGAAGAAAAAACAACAAAAGTTGGCAAAAAAAGCTGCAAAGGGCTGCATTGCATGTGGATGCTTCCTACTGCTCCCCAGACCTTGTAGACCTGGATTCACTGTCCAGACTCCTGCTGCGTCTGCTCTGCCAATACAACTTCTCTGTCTCTGAGGCTCTCCTAACACCCACAGTCTTTCTTAACTCTGTCTCTCTGTTCTTCCTAATCCATGGTTCCCATCCAGCTGCTGGCACTCCCATGCACTGTTCCTGCACAGTGTAGTTGCAGGCAGATCCAGTTTTTCCTGCACTGTTTGTTCCCTAATGCCTCAACATCCAGCTGCACTGAGGGGTATTGCACCATGTACCTCAGGCAACACTGCCTGCCTGTCACTACTCACAAGATCTGAAATATTCATGTGGGGCTTAACTTGCCACTGCCAGGCGTCTCCTTAAGTCATTTACATCTGCGCAAACATCAGGAAATGAAGTGGCTGTGATATAGGACCGAAAGTGAGTAGCTGTAAATTGACAAGGGCTGGCTATTTGTCATACTGCCTCCAAGTATTTCCTGTGTCACAGCTATTTTTATTTCTTCACAAATAAAGACTATAGACTTCAGTTTGCTCCTGCTCACATCAGGCTTGACTCAAGGCTCTGACAAGGAGAATGACACAAGGAAACTTGCCTCAGCACAGGTTGGAAACTGTACCCTACGTTCTGCACAAAACATATATACAAAACATATATTACAAAATATATGTTGGTGCTGGAGTACTAATCAGAATAAGAAACTAACATGATATTAACAGTCTTTTGTAGACAGATTGTGAAAATAGACTATTATCTTGAATATTTCAGAAAGATTGGATTCTAGGTTCAGGGTTGGCTTTTCTTCTTTTTTTTTTTTTTTTTCTTTTTCATTTACTCATTTAATGCTATCTAACATCAAAGGAAATACTTTCAAGCATTATCCCAAACAAATCTCTGCAGCTGAGGCACAGCAGACGTCAGACAGTGCAAAGTGCAGTAGCCTTGGAAGTGTTTGAGCCATCTGGACCTTTGACATTAGCCTCAGGTTTGCTAAATCACCTACTTAGATGCATGGCACAATGCTTTACACTGAAGCTTTCCACTGGCAATTGATGGCAAAATAATTTGTGTTTGTGATATTTATATGGAAGACTTTTAAAATATGAACAGGGAACATTTGGTTAGGACTAAGGAGAGTGTACTTGTGGAAGCATGATTTAACCTTTCTCTCAAAATCTCATAGTACATTTTAAATTTAAATTGAGAGATTTACTAATTAGCATTTGCTTTGAGATCCTTAGACTGGGGAGGACAAATGTGAAGACAGAGAAAGTCAGGATTATTGTTCCTTCATATAACAGGCTTCAGATTAAGCAAGCCTGGCATACATTGAATTGCAGTGACCTGGAGCCCTTATCTACCTCCAACAATACAACACAGCTCTGACTAATAAAGGTTTCTCAAACTCAGGCATCAAGTACTTGTTGAGACAATGATAAGGGGGCGCCAGGACATGCCTCAGATGTACCAGGATCTTTGAGTCACAGGAAGGGATAGCAGAGTGTTAGTGACTTGGGTTTATAGTCCTATGGTTACTTTCACCTGCTCAAGCGATATTCTTCCTTTCCTCAAATGACAAGTGGCCTCTTGTCAGCTACTGACCACAGGAAGAAAAACATCTCAGAGCGGGAACCCAAAAGAAAAATAGAATATTTTCACTCAGTGCTTTGGGAACTTGGCTGGAAAAAAGTTCAGTGAACACTCCCAGGACTGAAAGATGTCAGATGAAAATCAGCTAGTTCTGTCTCTTACAAATAAAAGGGATTCTTCTTCCTCACCAAGGTGATTTACTGGTCTTTAGAGATTTGCAGTCAACAGAAAATTGCTTTCTAGAACTGGCAGTTTTCTGGCAAAATACTTTATTCTAGCTAATTATTCTGTGCATTCTCTGGAAACCTGGTGTGATATCGTGTCTGGCTATAGCTCTGGTTTTCTCTCTCTTGTGAAATTCTGACACTGGCAATCACATCCACAGCACCAAGCAGCATCCCTGAGGGATTCATTCAATTGTTCAGCCCAGGAGTTGGCTCTCAGTCTCTTCCCTCTAAGACTCCAGTGATTGCATGACTGGTGGTTTTACCACTCTCCTTCCAGGTAATGGATTATCTGCCCAGGTTGAGGGTCTGAGAAGTTAAGCCTCAAGCAGATACATCAAGACAATCTGCCTGTGTGGTATTCACATATTCTTTGAACATATTCTCCTACCATTGAACAGAGAGAGAGAGAGAGACTTAATTCTCTTCCAGGATTTTCCTGAGGAGCTGTGAGAAAGCTCAGAGAAGGGAATGATAAAGAATTCTTATCTTCACTTGCGGCATCTGTTGTTTGGCACATGTGGAATGTGTTATGGAGATTGTTTACCAAAAGGTAGTTTCCTAAACTGGACACTGGTGATGGTGGTTTTGATTGATTCACCAATTAGGTCAAAGTTGTGTCATGACTGTCTGTAAGGGTCACCGGTTTTTCTTTAGTATAATATAGTATTAGTGTAGTATGTAGTATAATATAGTATAGCTTAATAAAGCATTTGTTCAGCCTTCTGAAATCATAGAGTCAAGGCTCTTTATTCTCCGGCTGGGGGTCACCCTGCCACAATGTGCCTGCGCCCATTTTGTTGTGCTTTTAGCTGACTTTGTACTCAATGTTTTCTCCAGTCATGCCTTTGAACTTCCTGTTGATGCCTGAAGTGTCTGCATGTTAGGCATTTTTTCCAGCCACAGTGTCATTCTTCTTCCTGCACCTCTTTTTAAACTTTCTAGCTCCTTTTGATGGTGGGCACAGCATTGTTCAGTGCAGTAATGCAGTGGCAAGAGGAAGACACAGGCAAATGAAGCATCTTTGTGATAAAGCTAAAGTAACTAAACCAAGCCTGCAGTTCTTTGCAGCAGTTGTTTCAGGTCTTGGCCTCTCCCAAAGTATTCTTGAGGAAACCATAACAGGGTGAGATGTTGACTTGGCTATTTATGTGACAGTCCTCAAAGTCCAGGTCACTAAGAGTCCATATTTGGGCTTATGCTTGGCCCTTCAGGCAGGATAGTCATAGCATCCAAGAGATGCCCAGGGAGTAATTGTATACTCCTTGTGTGAGGAGTATACATATAATTACATATTCCCAAAGTGTACAATGCTTGGTAATTATACTCAGTAGACCCAAAAATATCATTTAACACTTGTGCTGGTTTTTAAGGCAAAAATACCGGTGAACTTACTTTGTGATTATATGGTCCTTACCACATGGACTTACTTCCAGTATTAGATACTTACTATGCCATGAAATGGTCAGCAATTGCTTTGGAGACAAAGACTGCTTGGAAAACTGTTCTCTGCAAAATGGAGCATTATTTAAAAATCATTAGCATTTTTCACCACAGCATTTTTCCTAAGGAAAAAAATACAAATCCTGCAATTCGACTTCAGCCTACTTTTTTCTGGAGATGTCTTGTGTTCCTGTTATTCTGAGAAAGCATAATGGTGTTGCTTTCAAACGTTTTAAATCAATGTTTCTCTCTATCCATTTTCCTCTTTAGATACTTCTCTCCTAAGCCAGAAATAAAAATTGAAAGCTGATTTTGATTTTAATCTTAAGCAAATAATATCCCTGTTCCTCCTGAAGCCAATGGATGTGGCATAGCTCCCACTGACTTCCCATAGTCCAAGTTCTGTTTTAGGGATTCTTGTCATGTGGATGGAATAACTCCACCAAGGTCAACAGGTTTGCACAGAAAATGCCTGGGCACAATAGCAGCACAACCCATCCTAGTGGTAGGAGGATCTCTTCCAGCTTCTTCTGAGGCAGAATATCTACAGATGCCTGCACACACGCCAGAGTGGAGCTTGCAGTCCACAAGCTCTCTTTATATTTGCTAGCATGGTATGTTCTTTTGTTAGATTGCTGGGCTGCAGCACAGAAACACAAATCAGCCCAACTCAGCTTGATTGAAACTTAAGGAAAATGTAGCCTGAAAGAAAAAAATAGGCAACTCTAGTCAGAATATTCTATATCAAGACTTACAGGGCTCTAACAGGAGTAATTTTTATGGCTCCTGATGCAAGGACTAAATTCCTATTTAGCTCTTCTGCTTTTGCTTGAGTTTTCTATTTCTTCCAAGGAGCACTGAAATATTTAAGTGGTGATTCATAACAATATGACACCAGTTAAGTTCTGAGACTGGAATTCACTTGTTTTCAGAGGACCAACAGAATGGCTATATATTACTGCATTGTCAAAATAAAGCTCAAAGGATACTGGGGTAAAGCACGTACCCCATTCTAGCTGCCTACACAGGGGAGAGTTTCATCCTAGTTTGCAGATCTTTGCCAGCATGGCATTCTTCAGGACAAACTGTACTCAAAAGCAATGTGAGCATGGAAGACATGACTCTCTTTAGCTTCTGTGGTCATGGTATCTATCTGGGCAAAGAGGATCTGTTAATTTATGATGGCTCCTACCACATCTTTTTTTCAGTCCTGGTGAAAGCAATGAGTGGTTTATGGAAGCCAAGACCAGACAGCTAAGGACAGCTTAGGTGGAAAAGGAAGATATGAACACAGCACCTGGGCCACAGAATTACTTGCTGGCTGGTAAGTGCAAACACGTGATTTTAATAACAACAGTGCTGGACCACATGGTACAGTTCAAATGCTAAATGTCAGACTAAAAATGTTTTGGGGACTGGATTATTTAATAATAATAATAATAAAGTATTTCTCCTCTGAAAGCACATGCTTTCTTTAGCCATTTTCCTTTTGAGGAAAGCCACCCTTTTTCAGATGTTTCTCAGCTGACAGACTGCTACATCACCTGCCTTAGAAAACGGATGCATCCTGCCTGTGCATGCCTGTGTCAGAAGAGTGAGTTTGAAAATAGCTATCCCTACAAGAAAGACCTTCTGATCATATGACAATGCAAAGACAGTTCAGGGGTTCAAAGCAACTATACCCCTCAGGCATCTTTCTTCAGGTCCAAATAATATCATAATCATTTTCTCCTGGAACCTCTATTTTAATTGCTTGGGGACAAGCATTTTTTTTGGGAACCCAGTATGGCCACAGAATGACTGCCCTCAAATGCTTGTTACCAGCTGAGATAAAACATACGGTTTGGGGCACTGGTATTTTATAATACTACTAAAAATACTGTGTGAACCTTTGGGTTTCAGTCTTTCCCAGGTCATAACATCCTGATTCTCTCTGCTCTCCCACAGAGAACAAAGTGTACCCCTGTTTAACCAGCAAGAAAATCCAAAAAGCATCTCTGCAACCTCATCTAGCAGCAAAGCTAGTAGATCTGCTCTGAAAATAGAAGCAGCAAAAGAGAAATGGGTTATGACTCACAGCTTAGCAGTGCTCTTGTTTATAGTGGCATAAAACAAGAGTAACTCCCTTGACATTGGTTAACACCCTTTCAAGTAGCCACATTTCTTGGGTCATTTTAGATCAATCTACACTCATTCATCATGATTCAGCTTTGATATTGGATTGACTCAACTGGTTTACAATTCAGTGAGGCTCCAATGCATCTGATCAATCAAGAGTAATGAGAGAAGCTGAGCTTATTTGTACAAGTGCAAATCATTGCTTGGGTGACACAGGCCCTGCATCATGCAGCTATGACTTCCCTGGATAGAAGCTCCCCTGCAGTCACTAGACAGTATTAGTTTAAAACAAGTGGAAAAGAGTGGAAAGAAAGCTTGGCTGAGGGATGAACGAGAGTGTTTGTTGGTTTCTTGCATTTCCTTGGCATTACACAACACAGTTTATGCAGACATGGCTAGATTCTTTCCTGGAGGAACTTGCTGAGCACAAGGGTGGCCTGAGGATTTTGCTTGCCTGTTTGTTTTCCTCCAAAAAGCAGGAGGTTTCTCATTAAGAGTTTACAGGAAATGCAGTTATATAAAGGTGTCTCTGTTTTAGTGAAAATATTTACTGGGGGAAAATGTTTCTCATCTGTACTTTCAGTTCCTGAAAAGAGATAAGAAAGGTGCCTGACCTCCTGCGGGAAGTCCCAAAAGAGGACAGTGTCATATATGCAAAACAACCCCCAAAAAGCTTGGTGACACAGGGCAATCAGAGGTACAAGAAAAGCTCTAAACAATGCCCCAGTTACTGAGCTATCTATTGTCATTGCCTATGTAAACGCTGATGGATGTATTCTGCTGATCCAACAGTGTGTTATTCTCTGGCCAGACCCCCACTTAGATTTCTGGGCCACCCCACAGCAAGCAAGAAAAGTTATCAGACCTTGTTGATTGTCCACTGAGGAGTGGAAATGAAAACAGCTAAATATCTGCTATTCTTCACAGCAACATTACAGCACAGCTATGCAGTCCACCTAGCTCACTTCCACACAAACAAAATGTGGTGCCATCATTTCCAGTATTATAAATCAAGGTTACAATCTGAGATGCTGTTAGAGATCCTATAAATAATGATAAGTATATGTGGGGTGGGGGCAAAGATAATAAAAAAGATCCCACATGTGTGGGGATTTGTGCTGTTGGTCAAACAAAGGGATAGGATTCAACAGGCACAGCTGTTCCTTGCCTGTTGCTGCCTCCACCCATTCATTTTAAACAATATCCATATTTAATTGAGCAATCTCAATGATATTTTCTCAACTGCTTTTGAAAAGTCTGTTTGGTACATTTTCCTTGGCACCTTTATCCTCCAGCTATTCATTTCCTTATTACTAAGGACCCTATCACTCACAGGAGGTCTAGATCTTGACTGATCCTGCATTCAGTAGATTTTAAAGCTGATGTGGCAGATTATTATCCATTGTGATATAATGGCATTTTTTAAAAGTAATGATAGTCAGCCTTTTAAAATGCATATGGGAAGTCAATGCCTAGGTTTTGTCCCCTTTGGAGCAGCAGTCAGCAGCAACCAAGCACCATGCAAGTGCTGTTCTGTGCCTGCCTCCACACGTCCTTTTGGGTTCATCTCTGTAGTAATTTGCTGAGGGGAGAAAACAGTAACTTTTGGCTTTCTCTGCACTTGGCTACTGCACTGTGGAGCTGAAGCCTAAGAGAAAGGACATGTGTGGTATCTACACAACTGTGTGCAGAGCGGACAGGAGCTGGGACAGAGCACCAGCTTGTAACCCCCAAGGAGGGCCCTTGACACAGGTTGCACATGCTGGATAAAGGGTGCTCAATCTAAGGCTGGGCTACATTGCACAGATCTGCTCTGACATCCTGGAGGAGCCATAGCGGGAGAAGGAGAGCCCATGGGGAATCAAACCCTCATATATCTTCATAACTTCTGGATGCTAAGCCTTGCTGCTAACCCACTTTAAAGTCAGATATACAGGGAGTATGAAAGGCAAAGGAACCCAACAACATCTGGGAAATGAAGCCGTTTTTACAACTGGGGTTGCTTTCATTTTTGCTAAAGCACTGTCAAGTCTGGTCTGTGATCCCAACTCTAGACATCAGGGCACATTAAGTTCTGGGGTGGGCACTACTCCCCACCCAGCTCTTGGGAGGGAGGAAGGTGATGGGGGACTGCTGAGATATCCCAGAAAAGGGAAAATCTGCTACCCAAGACATGTGGTGCAGACACCCCAGTGTCACTGCAAGTAATCAGCCTGGGTCATTCAAGCTCAGCTCCTGGCAGGTTACCAGCATTTGGGACTATCTGAGCCCAGCCAACAGGGGCTGGCAGACATTGCTGCCCCAAAGGCCCTGGCCCTGAACTGGGGAGGTTACAGAATACCAGCAAACAGGATGAATGAAGCATAAGATTAGCATAGATAAGTGCAAGAGATTGTCCAGTGCTCCTCAGAGGTGCATTGTCTGTTGAAACCAATTAAATTTTGCTCAACAGAGTGTACAGTTTCGGGACTTGTTCTGGGATAACTGAATAAATTCAAACAATGGAAAGGAATCACATAGCAGTTGCAGACAAAGTCAGCATGAAGGTAACAGACTCCTTTTTATGTCTTTAGTCTCATTTATGGCTCTTTCCATCAATTTCAAAGCAGTTATCACCTCTTTGAAATTCAGTAGTGCTGAAGATCATGGTCGGGCTGTGGCCAAGTAATAGGATAGAATTTTAAGGGAAATGAAGACATGAAGCAGTGGGACAGAACTGTTCTATCTGCTTTGCTTAATGCATTTCTGCAGGCAATAGAAGTGGCTAATGCAGATCAGAGGTAGAGGAAACATTTAAAATCTGTAAATTAAATATTTATATTAAACATGCTTGTGTGCCATAAAGTATATAATTAAGAATTTCTTGCTAAAATGTATGGTTAGCAATGCTTATATGTAATTGCTATGGCAGTGTTATGTTCTACTTGCAATACTATTACATTCCACTTAGTTTCCCAGGGAAAACTTGGGAAATAATTTATTGCTACCTAGCTGAACACAGGAGAATAAATTGTTTTCACAAGCTGGATGTTTTTAATTACTCAGAACTAAATGCAGTGTCACTGACATTTGTTTAATTTTGAAATGCCACATACTAGGAAAGCATAGGAAAAGTTACCTGATAGATTTTGTGCATGTCTGCAAAGGAAGACTCCTTCTCTTTTTAATGGTCTAAAAACCCCCAAACCCACTAATAATCCTAAAATGGGATTGTGCAATTAATCTAATTATGTACTAGACTCTGGAAAATCCTGAGAGTTTCCTGTTATGCTGTTTGGCTTTAGCCTTCATCTTGGCTGAAACCTCTGAGCTCACTTTGAGTCTCTGTGACACCATGGATCTGATTCAGCAAAACACTTAAGTATACTCTCAGTCCAAGCACTTTGAGGACTTGCATCCTTGCTTGGCAGCACTTTTAAGCACTTACAGGATTTAAAGAGTATACTCAAGTCCCTTCAACTTCATTGAAGCATAAGATCTACTTAAGTATTTTGTTTAATGAAAGTATAAGTGATTAAAATATCACCAATGCAAATGTATTTTTCACTGGTTTGCACTGCTCACTTCTTTTTCAAGTAGCCCAGCTTATCAGACCTATTTGTTTGCACTCACTTTAAATGCAGAGCTGTGTGTGGGAACTCTACAAATAATTTCTCCAATCTGTTTGATTTTCCCTGCAGATGTAGGGTTCCCAACTTTTTTGGGAAGCACTGTGCTGCAAAGTATTTAGCACCATGCTGAAGTCAGAGCAGAGCTACAAGTCAGGTTCACTGCATGTGACAGAAGCAGATGAGCAAGCTAAGCTCTGTTTCAGCCCTCTTAGGCAAGATTTGTGCATCTTTGACTCTAATCTTGTAAGCCACATATAATGAAATAATCTTCATCCTCTCAAATAGATCCTTGAAGTTGGTGGAAGCAGTTGATGCACAGAAAGCTTGCAAGAACTGATCTTTATTTAAGCCAAGAGAAGAGAAAACAGTGCAAACACAATTTGAAGGGGATCACATGCATCTGCCACTGGAGTTGATGGCAATTCAGCACCAATTTCAGCTTCAGCAGGCACAGTGCTAAGGGCAGAGCTAGACCCTTTGCTGTCTGTGCCATCCACAAAAACCAGCAGAAAGATTGTTTTTCCCACATTATCATGGCATGATATAAATGAGCTCAGGCAAGACCATCTATAAATCCTCTTCTCTGCAGTCTCTTTTATAGGGCTGGGTAATTATATAGGAATTAGCTCTCAGCCTGATTTTTCAGTGGCTCCTGAAAAATACAAGGAAGGTATCTGACTCCATCAGAAAGCAAGTTTTGTACTGCAGAACTGTTGTGTTACATCCATGAGAAGAGCCAGGCAGCATAGCCTATGTGTCAACCAATCTCCTACTAGTCCTTCCCTTTAGCAGAGGAGTCCATCCTAATTTCTCTCTGACAAAAAGATACAGCTTAATTCCTAAAGTTACAGGATGACATGCCAGCTGCTGGGAAATTCTGCATCTGTGATGAAGCAGGAGGAATTTTGGCACTAGATTGTACCCCACAGGAGACCAGTTCTGCTTGGCAGCTTGGCCAGAGAGAGTATTTAAGTGGGATCTTTCTCAGGACATACTTAAGAGGAAAGCCATCTTAGAGGAGATAAATGCAAGTAGTAAAACTGTACCAGGCTCAATAAACTATCACTGATCTCAGCACCAAAATGAAAAGAAGATTAATCTAGCTTTGGTGATGCTAATGCACTGGGGAATCAATTAGTACAAAAGGACTGCAGAAATCCCTAAAAATTCTCACTATACAGAATTCTAGTCAGAAGGTTCTTTTCTAAAAGGCCAAAACACCCAGGAAACCAGCAGCTTTTAAACAGAGAGAGATACACACACAGAGGTCAGACAGAGAAAGAAATACTACTTTTTCTCTTAGCTTTGAAGAATTTTACCCTTGAACAGAGCGGGTCAGCAATACCGAACAACATCTGTAAGAGGAAGGGCAGCTAAGCACAGGACAGGCCTCAAGGACACACAATTTTATAACCATTATCGTAAATAGGATATCTTAAATCTGATTTAATCTCAGGCATCTTGAGTAATTTATCTGAAACATCCATATGAAGTGCTTTTTTGGCCTATGATCCTTTCATAGTCAGGAGAGAGGGTGATTCAGCTCACCTGCTCTTCATGTGCAGACTCAGGTGATGGACGAGGGAGTCACATCAGAGAAAGGACTTAAGCCCTGTGAATCAGGACAGGGCTGTTTCCTTGTCTTACATTCTTCACAATGAATGATAATAAACTCTTGATACTACTCTTCCTTTGATTTTTTTTCTATTTGATTTTGAAGATGCTTTTCTCCTGCCTGAGACTAGATAATCATCATTATTTTATATTTACTTTTCAGCCAGTGGTGGGGCAGGAGGTGGAAGTCCTTGGACAGCACTGCCAGAGAATGGATAAGCTGTCCTTTCCCTGCTCCCCTCAGGGAGAGCAGGAGAGTGGCAGGGCCTGAAACCTGGCTTCCTCTCCATGCTGTCTACCCTGCCACTGACCCCCCAGGGCCACCAATCACATAAAAAACCTAATTTTCAGAACTGCCTGACACCTGCAGTCTTCAGCAGGAGCTCCCAGTGCTCCTCACACTGGCAGGTCAAATTTGAGGCCTGCAGCAGTGGTTGGCTCCAGCCTTGTCGGGTTGGCACTGTGGTGTACCAGGAAAAACCCTGAGTAGCCTTCCTCTTTTCACAAGGAGAAAAAAGAGACAACATAGGGTCCCAAGGCAAGCCCTGAAAATGCCTGTGGAGTAGTAGCACCAGCCCTGCATGGTGACAGGTCGCCCTGACAATGGCTCACGCTATTTCGGCCCAGTCCTTCTGGGCCAGCCTCAGCAGGTGCCACGAAACCCCCAGGCCCACATCGTCTTCCCACCCACCTGCTGCCAGGTAAGGCCCCCGGGCCTCCCACTGCCACAAGTGCCCCTTGGCAGGGCCTTGTGGGGTCCCTCATGGCATGCAGAGTGCCTCCTAGCATCTGTTGGCCGTCAGTGCCAAGGCGGGGTACCTTATTTAACCCTGCTGAGGGAAACACCAGCTCTTTCCCCTCTCAGCATTTGCTTTCAGTGGCTAACCCAGGAAACACACGTCCTTTCTATTTACTTAGAAAAGAATGAATAACAACCATGTTTCTCCCTGGTTTCTTCCCCCTCTCCGGCCCTCTCCTCACTCTCCTCCCCACCTTGCTATTAAAATGGCAGCCTCTGTGCTGCAGACATCACCAGGCTGCTGGAGCACTTAAGCAGCACCCCCTGAGCTGCAGCCATTTACTATGTGTGATTGTTTCTTCGAGACCTAATAATTCTACCATTGTTATTACAACACTGCACTAATACAAATGAGCTTGTAAATAGTGGTCCAACTAAAATAAAACCATTATAATCACAGCCCAGGCTGTAAATCACAGACTAGTGTATTCTGCTGTGGTTTGACCCTGAGCCAGGCAATAGTCAAATAATCAAACTGCAGATGTTGGGATAGCAAATCTGCTTAAATTTAAACAGTGGCAAAGTTCTAAACAACAGGGAGGGAGAAAAGAGTCCTTTTCACAATGTAGGAATTTCCCCCCCCCCCCGCCTCTTGTTAACTGGGTCTATAATGTAACCGGGCATATTACCTTCTCTGTCTCATTCTGATGTCCCTATTCCTCCACGATAAAACCCAGCACACAGCTGCAGTCTGGACTCTTGCTCAGGAGAGTTCATGGTGGGCATTTAGCACCCTATGCTGGGCCGAGGGCTCATGTCCCCTACCTCAAAGCATCCTTGGGCTGGGCACACACAGAGACCTGCCTAGAAGTGTCATGCTGAGGGTCATTTCACTGAGCAAAGCAACATGCAGGGGGCAGCAGGGACACTGTGCTGCAAATGTGGGGCAGATGGGAAGAAGATTCATATGAGGCTGTGCACTGCCAGCTGTTTCTGTTGCTGTGGGAGGTGCGGTGTTGTAGCTTTTCCTCCAAACCAGAAAGCAGGATCTGTGTTGGTAGTACTCACACGTGGTGTGTTTTTTTCTGGAGAATACAAGATCCTTGTCTGTTGACCCATGACATTTAAAATGCTACTATAAGCTTCTTTAAGAAAAGTCCACAGTCATTTGTTTCCCTGACAGCCCAAGCAAAGAAGTTGGATGGGTTCAGTTGCTCACCATGTTGTCACATGTGGTTGCAGGACTGTTAAATGTGACAACCTCCTTGATGTAACTTTAACTTACTAGGAAGACATTTTTTATGCTTCTTTTTTTAATTTTTTTTAATGTAATATTTAAGCCGCTAACAAGCAACAAGTCATAAGAACAATCAATCACGCAAACAGATGCCACTAGAATACATCTCTTAAGCAAGTAGTTCAAGAAGTCATTGGGGGGATAGAATAGTGATCTCTCCAGGGTAAAATTAGTAAAATTACCTCTCCAGTCTTAGATGAAGGCTGGACAGGATACAAACCAGCCATCCTCGTGAATCTGCTTCTTCTCCGTGACACTGACACAACAGCTGTGAATATTAATTTTATTTCCCTAAAACCTTTTGACTAAATTCCACTAGGAGAACAATTTGCCCTTCCTGCTCAGGAAATATTTGCTGTTAAAATGACTTGAAGGGAACATGAACCAAGCTGGGGGGACTCCAGAAGGAGATTTTTGTTATAAAAGGCTCATTCACTTTTTTGGAACATTTTCCTAAGAAATTGAGAAACCAACTTGGATGGAAGTTCTCTTTCCTCCTTTTTTCCTCTATTATTGGTTCTTTTTAAGGGACAGTCTATCTTCTGGAGGTGGCAAACCTTTCTTGGCCTCGGTCTCCTCATGGAGGGAATACGATGTTAGAAGCAGGAAAATGTGCCACTCCAAGAAAGTACTGCAAAATTAACACCTTGGCATGCACTCCTTGAAAAGTCATTCTGCTGCATCCAAATTTTCACAGGTTTTCCTGCTCCATTTGTCAAGGGCACCATTTTTTAAAAGTGCTATTTTTTTAGCCTTTGATTTCCAGTAAGACCATTGCTCACAGGAAGCCTGCAGAAATGTTTCCTTTGATGCATTCCTAAGTGTCTTGGTGAGAGGAATTGTTCTGGTGTGTGAATCAACTCTGCTTCCTCTGCCTGTCAGAAAAACAGTGCAGCCTTGTATTGCTGATATATGCCATGCTGCACAGGATGTGGTTGATCTCTTCTGCTGCTGCTGCTCCGCCGAGATCTGTTTCACAATGTGAGCAGTAACCAGATTAAAATCAACGCTGGAGGTTGTTGTGAACATTAAGCATTAAATAAACTCCAACATTGTACCATAATTCCTCATGAATGATTAGATCATCCTGCTGGGAGTGCTACCATTATACATAAGGCAAATGTCACTGGGTGCCTCATAAATTTATTATACAAGTACTAAGCATATTAGGTCTGACTCATTGCTGCCTAGCTTCAGCTTATCCTAGTATAAGGCAGAGGAGTTACATCGGCATAAATGTGCAGTGAAACACTGGTTCCCTTTTCATTTTAAGGGATCAGCTGTTTCCACTGACTTTCATAACATTGATGCTAAGTAGATTCACAGTTGCTCCACTCCAGCTATGTTAAGTCTCAGCTGTGGTAGATCATGCAGGGGATCCAGTCCTGGGGAAAAATATGGGCTGGTATTTCTGGCATAGAAATGCAACCCTTAATAGTGAAGGCAGGTATAGATTGCAAAAAAAAAATAACGTGCTCTGGACCTGGGCAGACAAAATCAAATTAGCTGATTTAGAAGAAAAAAACCAGATTCAAGGCAGATTGGCTTTTGACACAGGATAGCTGCTAAACTGCAAGTCCAGCACAGAGCTTATTTTGAACAGGAGCTACATACATGATCCAAAAGCCAGATTGTCTCCAATCCCATGGTACTCCAATGAGGGCACTCCTGTCAGCTGCACTGAAACTTTCCTGGGGACAGGGAAGTTGGCACGACACCATCTCTGTGTTCCACTGCTCCCATTCCAAATACGGTGACTTTTCTCTTGATGTTTCAATTTTTTCCATAAAAAGAGTAATTTCCCTCAAAGAGAATTTCCCTCCATCTACTGTTTGGCTGGGAGGAAATAAAAGTCTTGTGGCTCAAAAACGTTGTTGGGAAAATCTTTACAATCATATGCCATTGACAACAGTAGCAATAATGGAGAGAATGTGGCCTGTGAAGCTCCCTGGTCCCTGACTTTCTCGCTGAAGGATTATTCCCTGCAATCCCCCTCAGTGCATGTTGTCCAAGGTATTTTTTTTAATGAGGTGTTGACTAATTCCCTTGGGAAATTTTTCTGCAGTCTGACAGGTCTCATTAGCATTCTACCCAGCCTAAATTTTGCTTTACCAGATTTTGTCTCAAACTATTTCCCTCTTTCCTTGGTGTATTATGCATCTTTCAAATATTTGTAGGCAGTTATCATATCCCCTTTTTTAGCTGTCTGTCAGCCAAGTTAAACATAATTAGCTTTTTTAATCTTCCTCCATAAATCTAGCTTGCTTTCTTGAAATCCAGTCCCCTTCTCCTACTTACGTGTCTTTTTGGTATGATGAAGCTACATATTTTGTGGTTACTTTTCACATGCTATCACTGATACCAGAAGGAAGAGGCATCAGAAAATCAGACAGTAGGTCAGGGATGGTTTCTAGTCCAGGTCAATTATTTTGGTTTTTGTAACACAGGCCACGCTCCACTGTCAAATAATTGAGGGTTTCCTTTGAATTTTTCTATCAGTCAATATTCACAAAATTCAAACACTGTAGAGTACTTTAAAAGCAAATTGCTGTAAGAGATTAATTAGGTATTTTGTGCACATTCTATGGGTAGACTTGGAACACTGCTGGAAAATAAATTTAATTGTCATGACAATGTGTTAACTGATGTGGAAAAAATTAAGTTTTTTTCCAAAAACAATTAGAAAATATTATCCAGGAATTTTGAGGGGGTTTTTTGTTTGTTTGGCACTAGTGAAACAAGTGTTCTAATATCCCAGCACACATTCCCTAAGCATTTGCTACAGGAGGCCAAAACCTCATTTTTCAGATCTATGTAAACAACAGGGAAGCACTTCCCATCATATGCATACCACAGGACTCTATGGAAGCCTAACCAGAGCATTGTTTTGCACTTACTGATTCTGGACACTGGCAGTTTCTATTTACTCATTCAGTCATTATTTATACATCTATATGTATGTGTGTGTGTGTGTGTGTATGTATATGCATATATGCATATAAATATGCTTATAGGTATGTAGGTATGTATATATGCAACCTTTGGGAAGAAAGGGACGGAATTAAATGCACACAGCAAATATGAACTGAGATTAAAAGTCTTCAGGGACTTAATAGCACTTTAATATCAGCTAGGCTCCAGAGGTACACTATCAAAATGCTGAAGAAATTCCACCATATGGAAAGTTTAAAGATGAACTGCCGCCAGGTCTTGGTTTGCTCACTTCTCAAGGTGATTCTGAAAATCTCAACTTCATGTATTAGTAGTAAATGGTTAAAACAATTCCCCAAGGAATGCGATCAATTCTTCATCCACTGGAATGCTTGTACCAAGGCTGGTTATTTTTTAAAAGATAAGTTGTAATTTAAACAGACACAGGTAATACCTGGTAAATCTGTACAACTGTTTAGCAAAATGAGCAGATTAGAATATAATCCTTTGTCTGCCCTTAAGCATATACTAACACCTCCTTCCTCTGTTGTATACATGCAGATTTATAGATTTTCACTTCGGTTCCCTCAAATACCATAGCTATGACAAAAAGTGTAAAGAGGCATCTTACTTGTCAAAATGCCTTCAGGGAAATTAGCAACTGAAGCAGGAAAATTCCTGCTGGAAGAAAATCCCCTGAAGCAGGGATAGAAGCATGCTCAAATGTAGGCCTCCTTCAATATTAATATCCTTCCTGTAGGCAGATGTCTTTGTTCTTCAGGCCTCTTATGTACAAATTCTCAAGTCTCCTCTAAATACAATTGCAGAATGACTGATCCACAGGGCTGCTTGAAGTTTGTGGTATTTTGAAATTTATATTAAGTGCTCTAATTATAAATTGAAGGGAAGCTGGGGAAAAAAATTATTTTTTTCAGTATCTTATAGTGTTTTCACAACTTTTCCTATGAAAATGTTTCTGTACCCAAAATCACTGAGACAGTGATTGTGTTATGTAGGTCTCCAGTTTCTCTGGTTTAGCTTACAGTAAATTTATAAGGAATTCAATTGTGGAAAAGCTGAGAGAAAGATCCAAGTCCAAGCAAATGAAAATTAAAAGACAGGGAGCTGCTTTTGTTATAACAATAGCTCAAAATTTCCTGAGCTGCAGATTTTGCTCACTGACAAGCCAAAATCCTTGCTGATTTTCATTTTGTTTCCTGATGATGGTACTTTTGCAAGATCTCCCTACAGTCATCATGAAAGTGGAACAAAAGGCCTGAAAGCCACCATGAGACATCTGACATGAGTAATTATGACATCAGTGATCAACGATTATGACATCGTTGTGCTCAGCGAAGGACTGTGGGATACATGCACATAAAAATGGCATAGCTGTGTATGTGTTGTACTCCTGCAAGGTATTGCAGTGTGCCCCACACAGCAGCAATCAAACAGCATGAGAGATGCAGCCTGCAGCTTGATTTTTTAGTTCATATTATTTAAAATAAAAATAACATTACTTGTTTTTACTTACTGGAAAAAAGCTGAATGAACAGCCAGGAGCAGACGCTCGACTGAGTGAAGTCTACCTGGATGCAGTAGTCAAGGCAGAGCCTACAAACTCTGAAGGTTAGTGAAGGTCTGAGGCACACAAAGCGACTCTCCTTTCTTTCTCAGCAAGCAGGAGAGATTTTGTTCAGCCTGACAGGGATTCCCAGCACAGAAACCAACTGCTCCAGTTTCCCCAGCCAATCTTTCCTTCCTGAGCTTGGTTATTTACTTTTAAAGTAAATTGTCTGTGCCAGCAGGAGGTGTGAATTAGCCTTATCTAAGGGGAAGGAACTTTGGGTTGGGATGACCAGTTAAGAATCAGTCTCTGATGTTGTCTCTGCAAATCCACAAATCAAATTAGCTTGAACAAACTAGAGGGAAACACATGGTACAGGCACCCTGGCCCTTGAGTAGCAATGAGCAGCAGCAGGCCAAGCTTCAAGGGGAAAAAAACCAAAACAGTGGTGGAAGTGGGTACAAAAACACCCTTCAGGGGATCCCTGAAGTAATTCAGCTCATGGTGTGTGTGGTCCAGGTCCAGAGGATATTTGCAAGGGACAACACAACAGGGATCCTGGAGGTTTCCTGGGTGTGATGGCACTTTTGGAGCAAAGTGTGAGTTTGCAGGGAGGCTGCTGCTGATGTGCCCAGCCTGTGTCGGTGCTACACAGCCCATGGGGTGTCAGGGAAACCCAGTACAAAAAGAGGTGGGGAAAGACTCCTTACAATATCCATTTGCTTTGAGCTTTGACTTTGCATCTTCTTTCCTTCAAAGACTGTTCACTTTGTTCTGGTACTTAAAAAGAAATCAAGCAGGTTAAAGGTCAGCTTTATTATTTTTCTTGGGTTTTTAAAGAAGTTTAAACCATAGCCTAAGGAGCCTACCTGTGCCATTTGGGAAGGAAAAATCAGCACATAAAGCCAGTCATTTTAGGCATCCACTACAGCAGGGAAGATTTTATGGGCTACAAAATCGAATATAACAGTGACTCTGGATGTACTGAAACAGCCTCTTCAGTTTTTGTCTTCATTACTAAACTTGCTGATTTAATTCCTTCTGAATCCGTAATTATATAAAAGAAGATCAAAAATGTTCATTCCTTATGCAATAACTCCTATAATGATTCTACCAGAAATGGGGAAATACTCTTCTGGGTATAGGATAGGCTTATGAGGGGCTATCTGTAGAAAAAGAAAAATAACCTCTCTAGGGGTTTTGCCAGTAACTTGAACAAGAGTAGAGCTAGGCTTATGCTGACTGTTTTTGAAAATTCCAGCTTTGATTTGTTAATGACCATTTGTATGACTGCAAGTCAAGAGTACTGCAAGCCATTTATCTGCAGAAATAAATACTCAAAATGGAAGAAGAAAACAGGACACAGCCAGGTAAGCTGTGGTTTGTACCAAAGCTTCATATTTGCAGAAAGACAGATATATAATATTGCTCAGTTTTTTCAGGAAAACCTACTGAAGCATTTTTGCCAATCTTTTTGAGTTCATGTTAAAAAATAATACTGAAAAGTGATCTTTGGGGATTTTCCTGGGTAGCATTTCACTATCAGATAGAAAGCCATGGCCCTGAGTCAGCAAGGTACAGGCAGACCTACCTTTAAACATGTGAAACTAATTTATAGGAGTAATTTAGTGAATCAGGGTTCATAGGAGAGAGATAAGGGGGAAAATTTTAATAAAAAGGCTAAACTAAAGGAAATCCTGGCAAAGTTACATTTGAAATGTAACATGGGCCCTCTCCCTACCTTCCTTTTAAAATGAATTCATTAGTTGCAGCAAAACTCTTCCTAATAAAAGTGGTAGTACTTTGTGGGAAGACAGACTTAACATGGTTGCTTACCAACAGGGTGGTAGATTCACGTTATGATGGAGTATGAAATCTAAGCAAAGCCTCGAGATATCAATAGAGAACAGATTAATGGCTATTTCCTCTGCTAACACCTAGCTGAATTCATAGTTTCCTGAATGCTGACAGGCACCACTCAAAGAAGCAATCACCAAGACCTGCAAGGCAGAAGAGCGCCTACACTTGCTGTGTCCTCATAGGAACCACTCATTCTCTAAAAATCAAACTTCCCCAGGATGCCTCAAGTGGGACACTCAGGAACCATGATAGCTAAAGCTTTTATAAAACCTCTAGCCTGAAGCTACAATGAATTAGTCCAACACAAAAAGAGATATTTCTAACAAAACCTTGCCTGTTCTCATGAAAGACAATATTTGTAATCACTGGTAAGAAGACCTACATTTGTTTATTTTTTCTAGTTCTTCCTCACCCCTCGAAACAAGCTGAAATGACCTTTCAACAACAGTTTGTTTCTTTGTGGCTTGATTTGAACAAAGGCTTTCTATGCACATGCATGAGAAAGGAGAGTATGGATGGTTTAGCAGTGAAAAGCCAAATCTCTCCTTTGAGCTTTGCAGGCTTTCTACTGTCCTCTCAAAAACCAACCAACTGTTTGCGTGTGCTGAGGACTGTATATACCAGGGCAGGGGGCTAAATTAATTTACAGCCTTCTGATGCTTCCAACACACTTTCATTTAGTGGGCAGTTAGTCAGTATGGCCTCGCAGTATTTCTGGGAATTTGGCACTAGACATGGAATGTTCATGCAGGCAGTGTGGACAAGCTTTGACTGGTCAAAACTGATGTCACTTTTGTTCCATTCCTCAAACTGACTTGAGCTTAGCTTCTATAACTGGAGGATGTTGCTTCAGTTTTTGACCAAGGCTTCTTGAGAAGAAAAGGTTTGAAGGGAGAAGGCAGATAACCTAATACAGGAATTCCTGTCTCAGTAGTGCCAGCTTTGGCAGAAGAAAAGCCAAATAACTTTGTGGTGGAACAGTACAGCTTTAATTAAGGTTTATTGAGTGTGTTGACAAAAAAAGGCTTTTGTGCTGTTTGAAGCAATCAGGTCTGCTCTCAACACATGTATTTTCTGAAATATTTTTAGAGATGCCCTCTGTGGCTAGGGTGCTTTTGCAGGTGTTCGGGAGCATGTTGATGTCAGAGGGGAAAATATGCAAATCTTCCTTTGTTTGCATGGCAGAACTTCAACAAAAGCTGTCCCTGCCAGCCCCATTAAAGTGCATTGAGGGCTCTGATCCCTCTCTAACGCTAAAGTAGTCTTTGTCCCAGGGTTCCTGGGCAGGGCTCTAAGGGCTCTCCCTCAGCATGTCAGCCAGCAGGATCCCAATCTCAGTGAAACTGTGATCCCACTGCAAATGGTGACAAGGGACAAATCTGCATCTCTTGTGAGCAAACCTAACTACTTGTACTTGCCCTGGGAAAAGAAATAAAGGAGGGTCTAGTAAATCTGCCCCAAATTCAACTTAGAACACTAGGAGGAAATTAATTTATTCACTCGTATCCAGTGCAAGAGAAGATTGTTCCTCTCTTCTCTCACCAAGAAAAAATGTTGCCCTTACTCTGCCATGTTTTCTGTAATCATCAATAGTTTTGTTTGTTCCAGAGTTACCTGCCTAAGTCATTGCTAGATAAGGATAATAATTTGGAACTTCTCAGAAAGCAACACTCTGGCTCTAGTAAAAAGCAACTGCAGTTACTTCTTCATAGGCCATGTGATGTTGTTCACGTGCTACTCATCTGGGCTTTTTGTGACTTCTCTATTAATGTCAAAATAGGACAATTTCCATGCCCATTCAGACTAGTCTGGTGGGATACCCCGGGATAAGACCACACTAGAAACTTGACCAAAGCATCATTTCCCTTAGGAAAGGACAGGTTTATTGAACTGTAACACTCAAGTTCTGGGATATTGAAAGCTTTGCAAGTGTCTTGTTTTTCCAAGGGGCTGAAGCTTCCTGTCTTCTATGCAGTACTCGCAGTCATACACTCCTGAGAAATTAAGAACATTTTGATTTCCTAAAAAAATCACACTAATGATAAAATTCCTATTCAGCTGAGGAATTGTACAATTTCCCCAAAAGTCTACAATGCCCTGGGATGTCAATATTTAGAAAGACTCTGAAGAGCTAAGGAAAGACTCAAGATTTCTGAGTATCTCTGTTTTGAAATGTCCAGCCTGAGGTCCAGTAAGCCTTATCCTTGTAAGCACACAGGACCACAGCTCAGGCTGAATTCACAGAGAGTAGATGGCGGCCATCAGTTTCAAAAATTCACGTGTAGGCAGCTGAAATTGGCTTCTCAGAAACAGGTATGTCTAACACTACTTTTGAAAGTACAAAGTACAAGTCCTCATATGGAGAGATCAAATCATGAGCACGTGTGGCTGGAAGCCATTCCCACTCAATCCAGTCACAGTTTCACAATGCTTGGAATTTGGTTTTTAAGGCTGGATGCTTGTCCACTATTGGAATATGATCTCAATATTATCAGGTGGAACATGCCTGGGCTCGTCTGACCCTTGCTGCTGGACCAGAGGTGGCAACTGAGGTATTTCACCTCAGAGACACCTTTGGCTGGCTGGAAGTGGCAGCTAGCACTTGGAACAAGTCCAGGCAAGCAGGAACTCAGTTTACCTCTGATGGAAAGGCTTTAGGCGATGGTGAAGGAGAAAAGACAGATTCTGCCAGAGGGTTTAATCCAGAGCTTTATTCTAGGGTCACAGGTCTCTGAATCTTGTAACAGCTCCAACAGAATACTGGACCGTGTGGTTGCCGTGTCTTTGAACCCTGGGGAGAGGGGGAGGGAAGGGGTAGGTGTGCCACCAACCAGGTAGGAGGGGGGGAAGGCTCAGGGGACAAGTGACACCTGGATGGCCCAATGACCCCAGGGCTGAGGGGCATCTTTTGAACTTGTGCCAATCACACAACGCCCTTGCTGGCATGCTGAGATTGATGGACAGCTCTCAGCAGGAGGCAAGGGGAGGGGAAGGGAGAGGGTATTGGCACACCTGGGAAAGGACTGGGATAGCTGAAACAGGATATTACATCACACTGCAACAGTCCACGGTGGGTCACCATCAGTTTGCACCATGTGGGGATACTTGATTGTTACCCATTGCCTCTTTCCACCCTGACACAATTTTGTCCTGCGAATGCAAGGGTCTTAACTACCTTGGGGTTTCTAAGGGCTGGAGCTAACTGAACATTCCTTGTGGCACACAGTTGTATGGGAATTTAGTAAAGATCTCTTCTCAGGCAGCAGATCCCTTGTCTCAAGAAATCTTCTGATTATATCATCAAGCTGTGGGACGTGCAGCTAAAGAGAACAGAGTTTGAAGGAACATTTAAAGAAATATTTTTTACAATTCCCAGGGCAGCTGGGATGATGACACACACTCTGGTCCTAGCATTCTTGCCTGGCAAGCGAGGGCTAGGGCTTTGTATGCAAATAAAAATATATATTTACATATTTCCTAACATCTGTTATTAATTTGTTTTCCCTTAGGTTCTATTTAAAGTATGTCTTGTCCTGTTATCTCTGAGGCTGAAATTTGGAAGGGTTTCTTAATAAACTATATGTACTGCAGAGCCACAAGAAATATTCTCCCTCCTCCACAGCTTTTCAGACAGTCCTTCTACAGTTTTTTTTTCTTGTATTTCTAAATGCATTAGCATCTCCCCAGCCTATGAAAGGAGAACAGTTTTCTTAGTGGGATTCCTGCTGGGAAGGGTATAATCTCACCAGTAACTTCCAGGGATTTATATTGGGTCAGTCTAACCCATTTGTTCTGGCAGCCCAGCTTTGTAATTGTCCTGCAGCTTGGTGCCTGTTTCAGAGAGCTTCCTGCTCCTAGGTCAGCGTTCCATCCACAGTTTCTGCATCCTGGCAGAAAAGCTGCCTGCTGCAAAGGACCAGTGCTGGAGCTACCACTGCAGAGATGGATCTCAATGGCCTCCGAGACCAAACGATGCCACAGCCAGGGTTAGAGCTGCAGAAAGACCTTGGGAACAAAGCTCAACCCATTGTCCTGGCAGGAGATTTATGCAGCCTATGGAGCAAAGCTAAACAGGACAGCAAGCAGGATTTGGACTACGTGAGAGAGAGACACACTTTATTTGTGTTAAGTAAATAGGATAAAGTGGAAGGGGAAAAGGCAAAAAAGAAAATGTCAAGGCAGGTCAATGCCAACATTCCCACATGGTCTCTGACAGTAAAGGCTTCAGCGCAGGGCGCTTATTGTGTGACAGATTGGGTACTGATTTTCAGAGGTGCTCAGTGTCAAAAAAACCTGAGTTCACACTAGCAGTCAAGATGCTTTGCTGAATGAAAAAGTCGGGTGATATCCTGACCCAGAAGTGCACCTATAGCCAGCACCCACAGCTGATTTCCTTATTTTGATAGCAGTCACCTACATAACTCCTTTGTGGCCCTGGGCCTGGTGCAAAACTCAGTGTGAACTTGAGCTGATATGAGGAGTCTTCTGGAGATTCGTAGAATTGTCTTGTAAAATGCTTTTCCAAGGAACAATTAAGCATTAGTGCAAATAAATATCATTTCCTTAAAAATTCAGGGCTTTGTATGGCCAGATGACACACAAATCAAAGGGTTTTCTGCACTGATGAAATTCCAGGAAATATAGGGCAGAGAGTAAAGAATAGAGATAGCTAGAAACAAAAATGCTCAGATCATCTATCCAAAAAAGTTGCTTCTCCAGCCAAATTACTCAGTCCTTTATGAGAAAGATGTCTTGGTTTGACAGGGAGGAAAAAACAGTTCCACCAGACAATAAAAAAAGGCTCCAGTTGAATTCTAAATACCAATAATGGCAATGGAAACCCAGCTTGTTCTCTGCTGTGGTAAAACTTTCAGTTGAAACCCTGAAATGAGTAACCCTCGAACAGGTACCAGAGGCCTTGGGCTGATGCTAGCAAAAATCAGAGTTTCTATAACTCTGTTTCCACAAAAGCATTCCTGCAGATTTGTCTCCAGAAGCAGCTCATTAAAATGAGCTGTGAATCACAGAGATAAATGTCGAATCAAACTGATAAGCTTCTTATATATACCAAATTTACATGAGTATCAGACATCTCCCTTCATTAGGCTGGTTACAACTTACCCTGTAGCTATAACTGAGGCTCTACTGTTTTACTGTACATGCTTATGGAGTCAGTAACAAATTCATCTGCAAATTCATTTGTCTGCAGTAACTAAAAATGCTCCTCTCTTGCTTCCTTGCTTCTGCCTTGCCCAAACCATAAAACTCAACATTTTCTGAGAACCACTGGAATGCCTATGCAGTAAACATAAAGGAAGACCAAGTCTGTCTACAGATTTATTATGTAACTTCAGCTACGGCATATGGCTCTGCACTTATCTTCTGTAATAAATAGGAAAATTAAAACTCTGAGTTCCCACCCCACCCTAGAGCTGTGCACTCAGAGCTGTACAAACATGTACATAATTACACCTCAGAGCTTGCCACAAATATGCATCATGCCCAGCCATCCAGAACTTTCTAAAAGTCATTATTTTTAAAATTAAACAAAGAGTTTGCCCTCAGCTTCAATTTTTTAACTAATGTGTTAAAAAGAAAAAAGAAGTTGTTTCATAATTGCTGTTACAGAAGAGACTTGCAGTATATTTTCCACCACTAGCACAATTAGACCTTATTCACCTCAGGTGCAAGAACAGGCGTGCTGACTTTGACTATACACCTCATAATTCCTGACTCAATTAGGACACAGCAGATAATAATTCCTTTTGTAATGTATTAACATCTGCCTACCCTTCTGTATCATTGGCTTCTTCCCTTTATTCCCACTGGGTTTTAAGTGGTTGTAATCTAGCAGCTACAGCCATGGCTTCTTGTTTTAAAAAGCTCAAGAGAGATAAAATGAATTAGAACAATTAAAGCCGTCTTCTTTTTTCATAATATCCATACCTTGGATCCTAATCCAAACTGCCTATAATTAAAAAAAAGCAGAAAATACACCACAGGTATCTTGGCTGGCTGCATCAAGGGTGAAGCTTAATGGTGTCTTGCTCGGAGCCAATACAAAGACATTGCCAACCATTTCCTTTATTTTAACAAGTCCCCAGCACACACAGCATACCTAACACCCAGCTTCCCTTATGATGTCCACTTGTTTTCCAAGAAAAAAAATCTAAAACCTTCTAGTGATCGCAGAGATTCCAAAAAATGAAAACTGACTCCCCTTTTTACCCTCTCACTAGCTGATTATTCCGTCTGTTCAAAGCCATCTGACCAAATTCACACTTGACAGCAGTGAATGGCCATCAGTCTTTTTTGATCAAATTACTGCTCAAACCACCTAAATTTTACCAACAAAAACATTGTCAATAAACTGCCCCTTCCCAGACAGGGAGGAGGAAGGACCATGATCATCTGTCTCTGAGCTACAAATGAGTTGTGCTCTGTCTGCTCAGCCAGCTCTGTCTCACCTACAGCACACCTGGCCCATCAACCTCATTTATTTTCAACAGAAAACCCCCAGCCACCTGTTCTCCACCAAACTTTTCTAGAGCTGAAAGCTCTGTGTGCTTTGCAGTGCCAAGTACTTCAGAGGAAGAGAGTCTCTGTGGCCACCCACATTACATTCAAATGCACAAATGAGCCAAGGAGGTTTGCATAAACAACTTGGTACAAAGTGCTGAGATGCTGCTGTATTTCTGCATGACAAGTTCATTACCATTTGGCATTGGCTCATGCTGATATACAGTGAAAAATAAAAGGGAGACAGAGAGACAATTCACAGTTACAGTAATTTCATTTTATTTAATAAAAAACAGTATCAGATTAAAAATACAAACACTTTGGGTGATTATCCAGCGTTTTTCCCTGTGTGCCTTGAAGAGCTCAAACCAACCAAGGATTGGGAGAAAAAAAACAAAAAAAACCCCAAAAATAACACCAAACAATTTTGGCTGGAGCTGTAAAATAATGTTGCACCAATTAAATTACACCAAATATATTATTATAACTTTGAAATGGCTTTCAGACCAATAAATAAAAAAAAGACAAATTCAAATAAAAAAGTTGACTTTGTATTACAAAAAAAAATTAAATAAGAATCACAACACTAATAGTAACAATGTGCAGTCAAGTTTTTTTCTTCTCTTCTAGGAATGATAACATGCCAGTAAACATGTAACATGCCAGTAACATGCCAGTAAATCCCTACGTAACATTTCCAGTTTGGCAGCAAGCAGTCACTCACTCATTCACATTTGTACACAAGGAAGCAGGCCTGGGCAAAAGCCTCGGAGATAGGAGCCTTCAGGATGCTCCTCACTTCCCTACCACCGCCAGCTGAGCTCCCTTCCCTTCATCCTGAAATCTCTATAACTCCACTCAAAGTTTAGTGCTAGATGTGCATGGAAGGCGTGATGCATTGGACAGCACTGCATGGGAGAGCACTGACTCACACCAGCTGAGGATGCAGCTCTTACATCCCAGGGCATGAGTTAAAAGCTGTGGCTGCAAGGCACATCCACCCTTTTTTCAGAAAGGCCATGGAGGCTGTGTTGTTTTTAAAATGCACCACAGCAAACCTGTTAAATCAAACCACCACTGCAAAATGGTGCTGGTTTGGGATGGGGTAAAAAAGCACATGCAGGGCTTGTGAAAGAAGATGAGATGTCTGAATATCATACAGAGAGGTACACATCTGTGACCTGCAGTTGCCCTTCCTGAGCAAATGACAGTGGGCCAGATTCACTTGACCACCTGAGAGTACATCTCTCAGAGATTTCATGGTTTTGATGCTGTTTATTTCAGAGTCAAATTTCATCATTCAGACCTCTATCCATTTCCTACATTTGGTCCAGTGTAAGTGGAAAAGTAAAAGGTAAAGGTTCTCCACAGATTAACTGATTTAGGAAACTCAAGCTGGTTCATCTTTATGCTAGGTAGCCCACTTGATTTTTAGGAGGAACCAGCAGACTTAAGTACCATGACACACTGAATAAGAGGAATCTGCAAGTGAAATAGCTCCTGGTCCCAGATGCCATTGATATATGGAATTATCCCCAATTCCCAAGGAAGCCCCAGAGGAACTCTATTCGGTTTCTGCACCATCTCTACAATTTGGGACACAGTGGGTCAAACTCTGCTTTCAGTTCCAGTTACAGGGCAGGAGTGAGATCAGAACTTGTCCCATGCCCCCCTGCTCTGGGTATGAGGATACAAGTTTTGCAGCTCTGGATCATTTGACATCATCAGCTGAAACCTGTGATTTAATCACACCAGTGCACCTCCAAGAAAGCCAGGGGCTATGTGCTCATGGAAATGAGACTGAAATGGGCCTGAAGATTCCAGTTTGCCCAGGCCTGTCAAACACACAGTGCCTTTCTGACATAGGCTTACATTCAGGTAATCCAGTAGACCCACATGGTACCTTTATGGGAGTTGAAGCCTACAGTCTGGATAGCTGGATATGTCTGAGAACACAAATGCATATCCTTTCTTTTTTTTCAAACTAGTATCATTGCACGCTCAGTACCAGCTACACTAGATAGAGGCAGGCCCACAACTTTATGCTAACTCTGTTATTAAATCTATCGTTACCATTTCATCATTCAATTCTTTCTGCTCTGTTAACACCAACCTAGACACATTTTCATTTGCAGAAAGGCATCTTCCCATTAACTTTCCGACCTCTATCCATTTCCTACATTCTACAACCTTTTCATTACCTAACATTCTGGTTGCAAACTACTGTCACCCCCAAATACTACAAGCTAGCAGCAAGGTGGCACAATTTGCTGATAGTGACTCTAGAGTGGAGGGTCAGTTAACCCTTGGGACCCTTTGTCAGATCCATCTTTTTCTGGGCATTCATCTGGCTGGCCATTTTGAAAGAGTCACAGATTGAACATATGGATTGAAATGCCTTAAAAGGTCATTTAGCTGCTGATAACATCCATTCCTTCCAGTTGCCATTATCATTTCTGTGGCTCTGTTTTTGCTGGTAGTTGGAAACAATTTTAGAACTTTCTACCCACTGAAGAGCAATGGGTCTGGTCACTGTGGAAGGTCTAGATATGAATGCCTGCTCCATTGCTTGTCCACAAACACCTCATGAGGTTTTTCTTGGGCAAGTCTCTCAAATTATCTTAGAACATGTTCAGAACCTCTCAAGTCACTCTGCTGGAAGGGACCATGATGACCACTTCACCTGGTGTCCTGCATAATGCAAGCCAAAGATTCCCACTGAGCAATCACTGTACGCAGACAAGTAACTTCAGAGGGAAATAAAGCCTCTTGTTCTAAAAGGCATCCAAATCTGACTTAAAGAATTCAGCTCATCTCTTCAAAAAGCTTATCTAATATTAATTACAAACCTCTCAAAATGTGTGTCCCTCATTTCCAGTTTTAATTCTGTCTAGCTTTGACTTTGAGCCATCAAGTCTTGATGCTTTTGTCTGCTAGCTCCTGATGTGCTTTCATCACAGATACAAAGACCAAAGGTTTTTCTCTGGTCAGGTAGGTAATATTTTGAGGACACAAAATTAGAGAAGTGTGAGATGGCTTTGGGGTAACTTTACTTGGAGTTCAGCTAACTAGGTACAGTCAGCTCCTTTGAATCAAAACCCACCATTGTCAGCAAATCAGTGACCTGGCTTACTCCATCATAAAGGTACAGAAGTAACTCCCTTCCCTCCCTATTCCATCTTCCCTCTGCTAGTTGAGCTTGTTGCAGATCTCTAGGGCTTTCTTGTAGACCTGAGTCACATCATCCATGTCTGTGAGAAGAGAAAAACTGCTGTCCCCCAGACGGTTGCGGTAACGCTTTAGATACTGTGGCCGTGGGCGGTTCTGAAGTCCTTCAAAGTCTTGGATCTGGAGGAAATTTTCAGCAGAGACACAGCTCCGTATTCTCTGCCCGTTTGGCCTGTTCTCTTGCAAATCCAGCAAATCAAATGAGTCACTGGACAAAATACTGTCATCACTAATTACGCTGGAAGGGCGACTGTAACTTCGAGGTAACGCGTCCACAGGCAAGACCATTTCTTCCATGGCCTCCAGCGTTGGTGTGTCAGGGCTAATCAAAGCAGGTTCAATGCTGTTGGTAGAATACTTGCTGTTATGTTTCAAGATGCCCTTACGCCTGCAGGAATGGCTGTAAGACCCATTTCTGGATGGCTCTGTGACCCCTGGAGAAGTGTCACTGTTTACTGTCTCTTTATTATTGTCCAAGAGTTCAGAAGATTCACTTCTTTCTGGAGAGGAGTAATAGCCAGACTCCCTCTGCTGAGTTTTCTTTAGGATTCCTTTTTTTGGCATTAGTGAAGACTGCTTAGTGCCATATTTGCCAGCTACCTCTCCCTCTACAACACTTTTAATGGCCACACCAGTCCTACACAACTCTTGCTCCATCTTAAAAGCAGAGGGTAACACTGGGCTGACAACTCCTTCAATGAAACCTGCACTGTGAGAGCGATGTTCACTGTTGCTCCTTTTCTTCAGGATGCCTTTGGGTCTCTTGGAGGTCGGTTTGGTTGCATTTTCAGCTCCTCCTTCCTGGATGGACTGTGAAATGTCATTTTCCTTTTTCGATTTTTTCAGAGACCTTTGTCTCTCTAGTGTGACTTCAGGACCTTTGGGCTTAGAAAGGCACTTGATTTTGGTATCAGTCTCTGGTTGGAGGCCAGTAGAACGGTGATGCCAATCAATGAACCTTGCCAGCAGTGGGGACTCAGAGTCCCTCATGGCATCACAGTCACAGACACTGCTCTTGTAGCCCCAGTTAACCCACCAGTGGTTGGCAATATCTTCAATGGTTGCTCGGCGTTCAGGGTTCACCATCAACATCCACCTGATAAGACCACGAGCATCTATGGGTGAAGAATGGCATGTAACATTTTTAGAACATGGGCATTCTTAGGTTTGTCAGTTTAAATGGAAGTGTGAGGACAATCAAATGAGCAAAAATAATGCTCCATACTACAGAGAAAGTGAAAAGGAACAAGGCTTTGACTGTCAGTCAATGATGGAAAATGCCTCTGAGCACTATTTTATCAGAAGAATATGATTCACTCTGGAAAATGTACTCTGGGCTATCCAATAAATTAATGTTTATACTGTATTAAACAGTTAATAATTCCATATTACTGAAGGAATTCACCAACCTATTGACTCTAATGACAAAACTTAGAGGAAAAGAAAACAAAATTGGGGTATTTTAAATTATCTACACATTATTGCTTCTGTATTTACTTTTTCCATAAACAATGTAGTCTTCTGTGTATTGTAAAGGTTTATTTCCATATAGAGAGCGAGAAGACAGAAAATTGAAAGGAATGGCAAACAACCAAAACAAGATAAATATTAATTTAAATATAATGTTTAGATAGATATTTAAGGCTGGAAGGAGTCATTATAATCCATAAGCCAGACTTAGCTGCTACTCTTCTGTCAGATGACTACTTAATGGGCTATCCTTGAAGCCAATGTGAACACAGAGGCATTAATATAGATTTTGGCCTGCCTTCTTTAATAAGAGACTGTGTTGCTCTGGCCATTCACCTTCTCGCTGCTTGTGGTAGCCCACAGTGTAGTGAGAGGACTGATCTGTTCCAGTATGTTGTACAAGTTTACAGCTTGTCTGAGCAATTCCACTTGCAATAGCTAACAAACCTTCCACTGTCATAGATCTACTTAAAAGAGTCCATTACAGCTCCCCAAGGAAACAAAATCTATCTGCTACAAAACTTAAATTTCAAAAGAGCTTTTGAAAAGTGCTGCACCCAGATGGAATTTATAGCAGATGAACTCAGTAGGAGAATGAGATTTTTTTTGGGGTGTACATCATTCTAAAATGACACTGTAACATGTTGGAAGGGGCCAAACAAAATGCTCCATTCTGAACTGCTGTCAGCTCAGTACGTGGCTCTCCCTCCTTTTTCATACCTGAGGTCTGTGTTGGCTCACGATATTCTCCACTGCTGATCTGCCTGATGAGATTTTTGTGATCAAAGCCATCAAAGGGCATCGTTCCATAAACCAGAGTGTAAAGCAATACACCAAGGGCCCAGCTGTCAACCTGAAATACAGACACAACAGGTGTGAGGCCCAGGAAAGTTGATCCCTGCCCTTCTCAATGCCATTAGCACCACAAGAGCAGCATCATGTCCAGCTGCACCTACTGCTGGGCAAAATGGTATCTAAATTTCACTAACCACCCACAGGCAATGTAAACAAAAGTGAAGCAGCTTAAGAACTTCAAATACGGGACAGACCCAAGTGAACTCACATGTACAGTAACATTTTCATTAAGACTCCCTCTCAAGAACATTATCATCAAAGACATCCCCATACCACCACAGAAAAACTGACCCTTCTTACCTCTGGGCCTCTGTAAGGCCGTCCATTAACTATTTCAGGGGAAGCATACAGTGGGCTTCCACAAAAGGTCTGCAGAAACTTGTCTTTATGATAAAGGTTGGAGAGTCCAAAATCAGCAATCTGTAAACAGAATTGCATAAGGCATTTGTAATATTAATGATTTCTTAAAGTAACAAAAAATCCTTTATCGGGAAAGACTTAGCTGTATTTGTCTCTGCCATAGGGAAAACTCGATGTGGGTTTTACTTTTCTCTCTAAAGATCCCTCAGAGAAGAAGGGTCCCCAGGTTAAGGCCTCCTGATTAGGAACAAGGATGCTTTGGGTCCATTCACAGAGAGGCCACCAACTGCACAACCATCAGCTGGTAATTTTATCCTGGATGAATTGCGTATGCCTGCAAAGACAATCTCATACTGGGAAGCCTGCTGTCCAATGACTGCTCTTCATCTTGTATAGTCATTAATACAAGAGGAAAGCAAGCAGAAAGTACCACCCTTCTTATCACACACATGCAAGCCAAAAGCCACGACCTTTAAATTCAACAGGAGGAGGGAGGCAGGAGTGTTGCAGGAAGCTAGAGCATTACTGAAGAAAGTGATTTTTTAAATCATCTGGAATGCAGCTATGCCTGAACAAGAGGCAAAGCAAGGCAGTCACTCACTCCTCCAAATTCAGGGACATGGGGCTGAGGAATCTAAGCTGTTAAGCCCACGAGATGTCTATCACGAGATGTCTATCATGAGATAATAAACACAAGTCTGGTTCCTAACTGGAAACAAGAGGCCCAAATCCTGCTTGCCCAACACAAACAAAACTTCCCTCGAGACTGTTTGGAATATTGCCAAATATTCCAGAAATATTCCAGAAAAGTGCAGGATCAGGTCCAAATATTTTATTTACTTCAATTCTCTGTTCTTGTTCTTACAAAACAAAGGCTGAGGACAGCAACACTAAATACTCCCACAACCTCTGCATTTTCTTTGTTTCTCTACACTGTCACTGTCAGATTTTCTGAAAAATCTCTTTGCCCAGGATTTTCTCCTGGGAAGATGAGAAGCCTCAGAGAAAAATGAAAACAATAATTATTTGATTTGCTTCTCCTGTGTTTTGCTGCTTTGGAATGTGTTTGGACATTGTTTACCCACAGGTGGTTGTTTCATTGGTTTCGTGTGATTTGTTTTTACTTAATGACCGATCAGTGCCAAGCTGTGTCAGGACTCTGGAAGGAATCACGAGTTTTCATTAGTATGCTTTTAGCCTTCTGTCTGTATCCTTTCTGTATTCTTTAGTATAGTTTAGTATAGTTTAGAGTTTAGTATTCTTTAATATAATATAGATCATAAAATAATAAATTAGCCTTCTAAGAACATGGAGTCAGATTTATCATTCCTTCCCTCGTTGGGGATCCCTGAAAATACAACATAGCACAAGGCAACACATCTCATTTTCATCTTGTTTAAAACCCAAAATGTTTCTGCTTCCCAGAGATACTTGTATTACTGCCCACAATCAACATAATGCCTACATAAAAGCCATAAAGCACAGGCATAAAAAAAGTATTGTAGATATAAAAGATGGGAGTTTTCTCTGGGTTTTCTTCACCTTATTAATGTCTTTTCTACCAGACAGAAATTAAATCCCAGGAATTTTCACCAGAGAAAATTCATGAAAACACAAAGTGAGTGGGAAAGAAAAGGACTCGCCAGCACCATCATTCACTCTTGGTTTTCTAAAACGTGTATCATCTATGCCTCTAATACCTGTTGAATTACATTGTTCAGTGAACTCTTGGAAAAGGTTAAGTGTTTGTCTCTACTACCTCAACTAGTACAGTTACACTGTAACTGTGTCAGAAGTTACAGAAGACACAGTTGAGATGAAAACAGGAACACATATATGCTTTACGAACAGGCAGAAATAGATATATAGTTGTTAGATACTTTCATGTTAGAAATACAAACTTTTTATATATCCTTTTTACACAATTTTTAAAGTCACAAGTCAGATACGAGATTTCGTGCTTCACTCTTCCCTATTTTGTTGTTCTGCTTGTGCAGGTGTTTCACTGACAATCTATATTCATCCTGATCAAAGAGCAGCTGATTTCTGTTCATTAATTTTAATTCATCTCAACATGTTCATTCATAGATTGAATCCACTCAGTCCCTCAGACAGCGTATTATCAACCAACAGCAGAAAATTCAACCCTTAAATACATGCTGTTTGTAAAATCTTCATTGTATGGTTGGAATGTCATTGAAAACAGCTGGTGTAGAATTGCAGTCTGCAAACATATTCTCATGGCTCAGATTGCACTTAATTGCCTTAAATTCCACTTTCTTATCAAGTCACTCTGCCTGGCTAGCAGGAAGTTAGTTTTAAGCCTTATGAAGTCTGCCCTGTCAATCAGGGGAAGAATGGGATCATTTCAGTGTTAAAAATTCGTGCTGGTCATTGATTTTTTAGTTCAGGATGCAGCTAAGCCAAGGACAAACACTGCACAGTGTGATTCCTTATGAAAATACATTTCCTTAACACCATGGAATGTATAAAATGCATACGGATGTGCATGAATATATATATATATATATATATATATATATATAAAATATATTTATATATAATATATTTATATATATATATATACACACACACACACATATAGGGATACATGCCATTGTTCACTCTAAGAAACTCTCAGACTTGGGCATTCGTGCTTTCATTTTGACCATTCAGGAAAAGAGTATTTATGTTACAATCCACTCCCATGCTCACAGACTGATGTTTATCAGCTTTTCCCATTAAAATTGTCATGCCCCCCAAAACAAGATTAATAGAAGCCAACATTACTTCATGTTCTTGGCACTTAAATGGAACTAAGTCAAAAAAGTCAAAAAAACTTCCTAAACTGGGAGGAGCAGAAAAGTGGACTTCCATTCCTCTTGCTTCAGGAGTATATGTTTCATATTTATTGATAGCTATGTTAAATCAGATGTAAGTTATTGTTGAAGTGTGGAATGTAAATTCCACGAAGTTTACACTCATGGAAATTGTCAGCTTTATGACACTTAAGAATCTGTCTCTCTGTAGTGCAGATAGAGAAATAATTACGTCTCTTAAAGCAAATGAAATATATGGGCAGTTGGTGAGACTTCCAGCAAAGTAAATCCCAATTCCATACATTTAGTCTGTATATACAAAACCCTTGGGGGTTTTTAGTGGTTAGTCTGACTGGTGTCCCCTTACCAGCCCAAGAGAATGAGCAGTTAGCAGGATTATGTTACTGTTATACTTGCATTGTTCTACTCTTCTGTCACTTTGGGGTTGATCATACAGTTATGTCAACCTCTGCTAGATAACTCTTTTAGCTGCAATTCCCAGCCTAGGAACCGTTCTCATCCCTACTGTGAACAAGGATGTTCAGTCTCACAAGCGTTTAAAGCTCATTTGATTCATTTATGTCTGCTGCATTTAGTTGTTTTCAGTAAAAGTCTGCAGGAAATAGTACTGCATACAAGTCCATAAAAAACTCAGTAATACACCACAGATTGGATCACTTTTTCCTCTCATTGCACTCCATCACTGGCCTGTGGATATGCAGAACTCTTCAAAATATGTACTTTTTGTGCTTCCAGACACTGGTGTTTCCTTGTTGCTGTATTCTAACATGACTCTGCTTCCAGAGATTTTTACTCACCATCACAGCTCTTAAAAACAAAACAAACTCCTTCTTATGTCTCCACACTCCTTTATGACCTTCATTTAATTATCTAAAGCTTAAGAATGGTTTCCAAGCTAGTGTAGTAACAAGTAAGATGGCTTGGGACCCTTTTAGGTTGGATAATAATTTCTAATGGATTATTTGTCCTCTTTATTCCCTGTTTTAAAAGTATTATTTAGCTGCTATACAGGGATCCATTTTTACAACATTATATTTTTTCTTCACATTATTATGACATGTTTTTTAAATCATAATGCATAGATCACTGGCTTCATCAGAAACATGTATTTAATTGCACATTGCACCCAAGAACAAAGAGATTCCTTTAATTTTCTCATTCTTAAAATCAAACTGCCAATTTTGTGTTTGTAATCCACTGAATGAAATATAAATACTAGGAAAGTACAGATAAGACTATCAATCCATTTCTAGAAAATGCCTTCCCCTGAGTATTTGAAGCCTTCAGTCAATACCAAACTCCTGCATTTTTTTTCTGCCTGAACAAACCACGTGTAAGTACTTTCAGAATGCGGACCTGATAAATTTACTCCTAATAAATAATTTATGGTTCCATATGTGTTTCCTTGCCAACAGTTACTGTTTAGTGAAACAAAGAAAAAGTGGGAAGTAAAATTCTGTGCAAGTAACACAGAAACCACAGCAACATATTGAAAACCTCAGCATCAGGGAAATAGTGGCTGTATGTTTACCATCAAGTATTCAAAGCTGACCTTAGTCACAAGGTTCAGAAAAAGAGAGCAGAGAGAAAAAGAAAAACCATACCATTATGCATCTCTTGAAGCAATCCAAATTCAAACATATTGACTGTAAGATGTATGAAATACCAATACCTTCCTGAGTTCAGTCTGTTTTTCAGTTTCATGAGACCCTTTGCACAAGTAGTGACTAGGGGACAGCCAAGAAGCCACCTCCCCATGCCAAGGCAGCCTTGCCTGCTCAGAAGCCTTAACAGTGAAGAGATGTAGCTGAGGAAAGGCTGGAAATATGAAAAACACCTACAGCAGTTTAAACACAATACAAGTCAGGAAAGGGAAACCCTCAAGAAAAGCATGTCCAAATGACTGGAAGGTATGTGAGGAGGCAGAGCCACCTGAATTTCTTCCACAGCAGTGCCACTCGCTATGGCAGCTGAAATGCATCTGTGGTTCTGAAGCCCTTGGGTCAGCTCCAAGTGCAGACCATACAAAGCCACCTGTCCTTGCCCCATCCTTCTGCTCTACCCACAGGAGAACAACTCCCACAAAGGACAGAGGGGCAGGAGCAGAGCTGTCTGACAAAGCTCAGCTCCCCAGAGGCTTGAGGAAATGATTGGTTTTGCATATGAGGACCACAGTGCAGAGATCCAGCCCTCCACAGTTAGCAAATTCCACAAATTCCTCATTTCTCTCAAGAATTCTCTGATTAGCTGGGAAGATAGTTTGGCATGTAATGTGAAAAGAAAGCTCATCCTGCCTGCGGAAGCCTGATTTGTATACAATGTCCTCGAAAGGCTACTTTTTGTTTTCAGCACTGCTGAGAACGGCTCTGGCTGCTGCAGACAGTGTCCCTGTTGGAACAGGAGAGGGGAGGTCTGCTCCAACACTGGATGCTAACAGCAAAACACCCAAATATTGCCTTGGATGGGCCTTCTGTAAAAGACTATTTTTGGAAACCACGTATTTATGTGCCTTTAATCCACTAGCTGATCCAAGTTAGCTTCTGTCATCAGCATTACACAGATGGCAACTACCACATGTTACTTTCCACTTCCATTGCACATCAGCTCAAAATGAAGGCAATCTCTCCACTGTGAAGCACAGAAGGCAGTGCCTACAGTCCCAGGGCTTTCAGGAGAGACAAAAGGAAGACCCAGGCTATTTAGGTACTGGGCTACACAAGTAGCTCCTTGATTACTTGTTTAATTAAATAAGGATGCTCAAGCATCAGCAGAAACTCTTTGGTGTTCCTCCCTCTGCTTGTTTGTCCATGGATGAGCACATCCAGCCACTCTCACATCCAGCTACCCAAGAAGGAAAAAAGTTGAAAGTGAAACAGGTTCAGCCACCTGGAAATTACACTTATTTTATAGAGGAATACAGATAGGATATATATATATAGGAAATTACTCTGGAAATTAAATCTCTGCATTATTTAGCTTTGTGCTACAGCTATAAACAATAGAAGAAAAAGACAGGAAAAAAAGTCACTCTCATGCTTTCACTGGGGAGAAATGGCATGGAAATGACATCACTGACATCACTACCCAAAGTATACGTTTGTGTCTGAAGTTCCAAGGCCATTTCCTAATGAACCACATGCGCTTTACTAGGTTTATTTTGAAACTCTATTTGCTTATTTTCCAGCCATGATCAAAAGAACATTCAGACTGTTCTGTAGGAGGCACTTGAACCCTGTAGACCAGAACAGTTTTTTCCTAGCCCCAGAAGCAGCCAGTAATAATATCATTTGTACAATAAGCCCGACTGCACGAAATGCTCTGCTGTTTTCTACCAGTGGGTAGATACTGCATTTAGAATCGTGGCCTTTGTGTGGCAGGACAGGGCTTTCACCTCCAAAGTATGCAAAACTTCATCTAGTGTGTATTACTGGCAATCAGTGGTGTCTTCCCCCAACCTCCAGCCTCCAGCCTCTTGCTAGATGCTGTTGCTTAGTAGCTGTTACCATAACAATGGCTCTTCTAATGCCTTGGGTAAAAATGTTATAAAACATGCAAATCCATTCTGAGAAATCGAGAAAAAGAATCTTACCTTAATATTAAAATTGTCATCAAGAAGAATGTTTTCCAATTTTAGGTCCCTGTGGACAACACCATTCTGAAACAAGGAAGAAAAAAATGGGGAAGAGCGTGAGAAAATATTAGAAAAATTAAAGGTGAGCTGGCAGGGTGGTCTTTACATCTACATTTCAGGGCTGATTTCACTGTCATAACACTCATGGCCCAGTGACTAGTGGCAGGCGCTGTATTAGTCACTTGGTGTGTGGTTAAGGGAAGAATGACTGGAATCTGTCCTCCCACAGACACTCTGAAACATCAGGGGGTGGGGGCGGGGGAGGGGGCAGAGGGCTGGGGGATGTATCCTCAGAACTTAATTTCATCCTGGATCCTGCCCCCACTGTGTGAAAGCAGGATATTCTTCCCAGGCACGAGAAACCAATATCTGTCAATGACGTTAGCCCCTATAAAAGCCCCATTCCTCCAATGAGTAGCCATGTGGATCATGGATCAGGGGAGTTATAATCCCAAAGGACTGTAAATGTTAGATATGGAAGCAAACAGACTGGGTCTAGGTCAGAGCCTTCTTTACAGAAACTTGAGAAAATTAAATGCATCAGGAATGGCACTGCAGCTTTTCAGCACTATACAGTGAGGACTTCGACAAATCCCATTTTTTATCAGAATTCAAGTAGAGACTTAAGTGTTTTAAGAATTCAAATTAAAATTGTGTTAGCTGCTCATTGCCTTTAGCCTCATACAAGTTTTGGCTCTATGCAGTTGTTTCATAAACAGGAATAAAAGGTCCATGATGACAGCCAGTCAGCTACCTTGGGTTTAATTGCTTGATTTGTTATTCCAAGTGGATACCATGATGGGTAAGGTCATTAGCAAATGGTATCTTTCCTGCTATATCTGGTAAAGTTACTTTTACTTATCCAGAATGAGTATGTACTAAAGCTCATGCATGAACCTCATAGCTTTCTCTTAGCTTTTTCTTTCATATATTATATCTCCTATTCTAAAGTTGTTTACTAGTGTATTCAAATTGCAAACTAACACTTGTTTGAATGCATTAATATTAATGCTGTAGAGGTTATATGGGATGCCTTCTTTAGTTGATGTTGTAATTTTTGAGTTTTTAAATGTCAGGAGAAATATTTTAAAGGCAAAAATGCAAGGTTTGCCTAAACTAAGGGTGTGTCTGGTATCTGTCATAGCACAGGAAAACATCATTAGTCTTTAAAAAGGCACTAGTTCAGTGTAGTGCTTTTAATGAGGATCTTCTGTTGTACTGATAAAATCATGTATTCTGATACTTAATAATGAATGCTGTTGCCTCAGACATGCTTTGAAATATATGCCAGTAATCAGCCTTGAAACAGCATTTTTTACCATTAAATCCTTTGCTCACCTTGTGGCAGTAATGCACAGCAGAGACTATTTGTCGGAAGAAGTGTCTTGTCTCTCTTTCGCTTAATCGCCGCCTCTCACTGATGTAATCGTACAACTCTCCTTTACTTGCATACTCCATGATGATCACAATCTTATCTTTATTTTCAAACACTGCACAGAAGAAAAGAAAAAAACACCACAGTTGATTTAATACATTTTAAAATTGACACTTGAAAGAGTGAAGAAGACTTGGGATGTCTGATCACATCCTAGACCACCACTGAGGCCTGGAAAGACGTACTAACAAATCCCACTGCAAAAAGCAAGTTCCAAAGCTACTTTTTACCAGAGGAAGATTACAACACCTCAGACCAAGAGAAGGAAATTGAGTTTATCCTTTCTTTCATATGGCTACATGAACCTCTCTGTCTCAAATAATATGGGGTCACAAGGTGGCAAAGAGTGAGGTGAGGTGGACACTTGTGCCAGTAATATATGAATACCAGCTCCTGCTCCAGCACAGAATTCCTTGTACAAGTAGCCCACTTGAGGCGAGAGGACAAGCAGACAGGAAAGGGTTTGGAAAGGGCTCATAGAAGGCATAATACATTCTTGTCTTCAGTAACTGAAACAGGATTGCCATTTGGCTTACAATGACTGTTGGTTGTCTTTCACCTACCACCCAAATCCAAGAAGTATCCAACTGATGGATGTGCCCTCCTCCATCCCAACTCTCTGTGACAGCATAGCGGGCATAGACACCTGAGCTTGCTATGGCTGCAGCACCTCCAGAACAGTACAGCTCTTGTCAGTGTGGCTCTGTACCTCGTCTCATGCAAACAGTTCTTCCTCAAGCGTCCTTATTTCCTGCCACTACCATACGTCCCACTGCATGTCACAGACTGAATGCTGTAATCCTCTGTCACTTGTGCAGAGCCGGCAGCAATGCACAACGCCAGCGTAAGCAGAGCAAGGAAAATCATCTCATCCACGTCACAGCCTGACTGTTCTTCGGGGCTGAGAGTATGCTGTGTCACATGCTGTCAAGGACTTCGCTGTGAGTGGCAGATAACTAATATTTAATCTAGTAAAGCAGGCTGTTAATAGTCTGGAATTGCTGTAATTTCCTGGCTGCTAAATAGCTCTTCTCTTTTTCACTGAAAATCCATTGCAACCCACAGGAAACTTCCTGCACCTGCCATAAGTAACCACTGCTATATGAAAACATGGTGATTTTTCCTTTCTTTTTATCTGTGGCAGCCCTGGTCACACTGGCAGCAAGGCAAATACAAATTAATCAGGTTAAAGGATCTATTACAGATAGATGCTAGTTTTGACAAGCTCAACTGTAATGATGCCTTCCTGTATCTCTTTATCAAAGCTCAGCCAGTCGTCTTTGGTGATTAAAAAAAAACAGAATTAAGCTTCAGCTTTTGCAGTGAAATGTGAAGCTGCCTCTCTTAACACACAGATATTTACTTCTCTTAGGCCTTGTCTCATGTCCTCTCACACTCTGTCACTCAAATCTACAAGCCAAAGCCTCTGCAGTTCACTCTAACACCCCTGAATCCCAGCCAAACAGCTCTGATAAAAGAGAGAGCAAACAGCCAGATAAAATTGGCTGCTTACTTGTCTGCTGGCCTCACTGTACCCCGAAGCAGAGGCCTCTGCCAGTGATTACATCCTATGTGCATCCTCATTAGCAATAAACTTCGGAAACTGGGAAAGCCGTCTCTGGATGGATTATACATACAGAATCCTCTCCAAGAAAGACAGACTGATACTGTCTGGGAAAAACTGAACATGCCCCATGTCATACAGGGAAGTGCTGTGATGTGCTACCAATAAAACAGTAATGCGCACATTCGCTTCTCTAAGCTTGGAAAGGCTTGTTAGGTACAGGCTTTTTTAAGAAGGCAAAAAGAAATAGCAAGCTGAGACAAATCACTGAAAATGCCCTCATATAAGAGATATGATTTAAAACAAACACATAAACCACACAACAACAACAACAAAATTACCCGAAACCCCAGCTGATTCCATGATTTAAGGGTTATTGTATCATGCACACACATGTATCACGCACATGTAGGTGAAGGTGACACATGGCAGAGATGATCTCAGTGTACTTTCATGGAAATACATATCCAGGCAGTTCCAACTGAGGACCACCCTCAGCTCAGAGGCATATTTGCCCTTGGCTCTTCTTGCCCCACTCCCCCAAAAGCTGATGCCCCACCAGGTGTTCAGTGCTCCTGGTGACAGTAACAGCAACAACAGTCCTGCCACGATAGAGCATTCTTCCAGGCAGTGTTTTTATGAAAGTTTTGCCTTGATTACTCAGTTCTAAGAGTCTTCTCAAATCGTCCTTGATGTTCTGAAGTTTTAAATCCTAAAATGTAATTCTTTTGGACTCAAATTTGCCATATTAATACAAGGCCTGATCCAGATGTATTTTCCAACACTTCTACAGAAATGAGGAGGAAAGCATTTGGTTTGGAGGAATGTGCATTCAAAGGCACTTTCCATTTCAAATGTTCTCTTACACCCTCTAGGAAACTGAGATAATACCATCAAGCTGAATTTAGGAAAGCATAAATCCCTGTTCCAAATTTCAAATTTTCGTCACAAAGCCATACTAGAATGGAAACAGAATTGTTCCAGAAACTCATATTTGGTTTTCAGTTTACCAGCACACTTTTTTTCACGAGGGAAAATTTTAAGAGGGAAACTATCCTCGAACTTAGGTGACATTACAGAGGCCTCCTCACCATCATCATAGCTGGACAATTACAGAATTAAACAGCAAATTGTTTCTCCACCCAGGAGCAGAGGTGAATAGGGAGGTATTTTTTTACAACTGTGTCATTTCACATCAGAGCACCTCCACAGTATCAGCTGAACCTCAGGAGTGGGCACGGAGCTATCTTCTGCAGAGAGGGAACTGAACAGCAGACAGAAGAATCTAAAATGAGAGCTGCAGCTGAAGGAAGAGGAGGTTGAAAGGCAGTGGGATTTATGTCTATACACACACACATAGCCTTAAAGAGGAATTTAGTGGTCAAGACTATCAGGCAGATGAAAAGGTGGTATTCTGGCAAGTCTCACACCATCAGCCAAGTACACCATGAATTTTCCCAGTAGTATTTAGGATGTCAGGCAGGTTTCACACAGGCACTTCTGAATTTCCCTTCTGAGCACAGCATGTAGTTTTATAAACAAATGCTCAAGAAAGCCTCGTGGCCAATGGCTGGAGGAAGAGAAGAGGGCATTAATTAAAGCTGGATTGACTTACTGCAAAGAATAATGAGGTAATAAATATAATGCCCTGTTAGCACCTGGACTGTAACTTGTGGGCTGATGATGGACGGGTTGTCTCCATATAGCTTTGGGGACTGCTCGGTTCACTCTTTGTTTTTGCTACAAATGATTTATTACCTGCCATCCTACTGCATATTCATTCTGAAACTCATCCTCACCTAGAAGTGTGCCTGAACCCTGGCTGCACCTACTGCCAGCAGAGAAGCATGGCTTTGGCAGGGTGCTGAACCCCAGGAACTTCCCAAATCTTGCTGCTTCTGGAACAGCCATGTCATATAAGCCTGCTCCTCAGCCCTGAGCAAGGTCAAGGGATGGAGACCATGTATGAGTAAGGTGGGGCTGCTTTAGCTTCTTTCAAACCATCAATACTCTGTAAATGGCTAGCCAAATTAGATAAGCAGAGAACTGTCAATACCAACACCCATACATGGATAGCAGGGGAGATGGTCTGTCAATTAAGAATCAAGATAGTGGGGTTGCTTAGATACTAGGCACAAGCTTCATCTATTAGAGGGGACAGCAGCAGGAGAAATGCTTGCTACAGGCTGCGTGTCATCTATTTCTGAGCGTCTGTGTTTATTTGCACCACTCTGAGTTACTCTGAGAGCTGCAACAAGACCTTGATGTGGCGGGAGAGCTGCTGCACTGCCTCAGCCATAGTGGTCAAGTGCTGCTGCAGAGTAGTGCTTGCAAATCACTACTACTCCTTAGCAGACAGAGCCTGCCAGCTGAAGGATTGACTGTGGAGATGACTGCACTTTATGGCCACAGGGGAGAAAGCAGGGACAGCAGAGTGAGAGCACATCAGGAAGCAGGAGCAGGAACAGCATGAACCTCATGGTGTAAGGAAAAATGTGATTGTATCCCCAGGAGAGGAACATTGGCCACAGCAACGCAGAGAAGCAGCATTTTCCAGGGGCTGCAAGTTTGCTTGGGCTTGGTCTGGTAAAAACCACTTGGTTTTGGTTTCCAAAAGCCTTGTGAACCTAAGCAGCAAAGGGTGCTTAACATACAGTGGGTCAAAGATTTCTTACTTAACTCTAACATGTTTGTTTCTTTTTTAAAAGTGACAGAGAAAAAGTCTATACCTCCAGGCTCATAATTGAAACCACATCTGCTGACTTCAAAGTTCCTTGAAGAACATAAATGTGAAATTGGGAAAGAATTTCATTTTTCACTATCAAAGAGATATCTGAGACAAAGTACATTTTGTAACATGAATAATCTGTCCCTCTTTCACAGGCTGTTCTACTACAGTAATAGCTCTTGCATAAAATCTCTCCACTTATTTATAGTTAGAGGCTGTGAAATTATGAACTCAGCTTCTATCTACAGCCTACCATTTTCCAAATAGCACTGGTTGACCTCTTGCTCATCAGCATTCTCCTTTTCAACCCTACTGCCAAATTCGTCCCTCTAGCTACACCAAAGTCACCTCCTCTGAAACTCATGGGACAAGACACCAAATGAACACACTCACTATATTTCTTCTCTGCTAAGATGTGCTTCACCATAAAATTGTTGAAAGCCCAGATGGGCACGGTTTTGCAAACATCAGTCAGAAAGTTTTAATAGTACACTGTATACCTCTCTATTAGGACAGTTCACTTTGGACAGACTTACTACCAAAATAATAAAAAGGCAGGAGGCTTTTGTCCTTCCTCCAAGCTCAAAGAATACTAAAGTCAGAGTGAGTGCTGAGGGTGGAGGATTCTTGGACTATCTCCTTGTGGGCTGATTCCATTTGGTTTACATGTAACCCTGGGGTAAGGATTTTAGTTTGTTAGTTTAAGAGGGGCAGCCAATCTCTTTGCGCTGGAACCATTTGAATTCTCCTCATGCCTTTGCTCTCTATCAGAGCAATCTCCTAAATTAGTTCCAGTATGTTGACATTCCTTCCATCTGGTGTCTTTCCATTCAGTGGTATTTTTATTACTCTCCTAACAGCCGCAGACAGAAGTACCTTTCCACTGCTACAAAATGCTCTTTTATTAAAGGTCAGCCAAATCAAAAGAACAAGTAAGTTTGTTTTTAATTTTGGAGATGCAGACTAGAACAACCTTTTCATTCAGAAAATTCATGTACCTTACCTCACTTGTGTAATAAGCCTTGAATTATTCTTCAAAAAGTTATGCAAGTATTGAAAACTGTCTTTTACCTTGGAAATTCAGCCTGATTCAGCTTTTGTGGTTTTGACTGTTTTACAGCCCCCTGGCATAATGTTAATTTAGCTGGTTTTTAGTAGCAGTATTAGTTTATTACTGTTTTTAACAGAGCATATAGCAGACAAGAAAATATCCCAGATCCAATGAGAAAATCACGTATATGCATACACATAAATTTATGCATATGCTTAACTATAATTGAAGACATCAAGATATAAAGTATGTGTTTTAATGCTAAACTTGTGTTAAATTATTTTTTCTAAATTATGGCCTTATTCAGCCAAATTGAATCTCCTTTTAAATTAAAGGAATGTTGTTAAGATCCTGCAATAATCTTTTTAAATCATACAGCATGCTATAATTTACTCCTCCCCAGTGAGGAGATAAAATCAGAATGGGAACTATTATCCTTGGTGAAGTTGTTTCTCACAGAGCAAGACTGAGGATATGCAGATTATGATGGTTTGCTCTTTAGAAGGAAGGAAAGATGACAGTTACTAATTTGGCCACAATAACACGTTACACTAATTGTCTTTGTTTCGGCAAAGAATACAAGCACTAACTCCCCTTTATTTAAATATTATTTAAACTGTCGAGGAACTTCAGAGAAGCAAATATTTACATTACTATGCTAGGACTGTGTAAATGGGAAGATCAAAATAAATTTCATTGCTGCTGGCAGTTTGACATTTAAACTGGACCTGCCTGTGATCTCACACATTTGAGTTTATATCATGTCCGATGAAGTCTGTTTAAGTGATCACCCTGAATGGCAAGAAATTCATAAGCTGGGGTATGGTAACTAAAGAGTTAAGTTTGTTTATTCTTGTTTCATTAATATCTCCAGACACTTGAAATATTACTTGATGTTCTTGGATATTATCAACTGAAAACAATGATAATAAAGCAGTCAAAACTCAAAAGCCTACATAATTAGAGGAAATCAATTAGAAATGTGGTTAAACAGTATCACTACTGAAGCACTTTCTCTTGGCCAAAAAAAAGAATAATTTCAGCTTTCCAACTTCCAACATTCTTGATTAAAGCCCAATCATCCACATGATGCTCAAAGGGACTTGTGGCTTTTCCAGGTGTTTTGCACACAGAAGGGGTGGGGTCATTAGGCAACAAAGTTTGTTTTGATTATGTCTGAAAACCAGGAGATAGCAAAGGCTTGGACAGGGGCTGGGATTGCTCTCAACTGTCACAGCCGGAGATAGGTGACTGTTTTGCCACCCTGGCCCCTGGCTGCAGTCCCACCCTGAGGTCCACATACAGCTGATGGCAGGAGACACTTGTCTGAGCCAGCACTGCTGCAGGGATGCAGTTCCTCAGCAATGGCTTGTGTCCACACACCTTTAACAGCTGCCACATAGGCAGATTTCTGACAATGCAGCTGGTTTTGCTGATGATATGATGACTTGACTGACACAGCTTCCCACACTGGAGACAGGCCTATGTGTCTGTGAAACACCAAGTGTGTTTATGCTTTGCTGCATGAAGTCTGGCACAAAACGTGAGATTGAACATGTATTTGGCAAGTGCAGTGAGTATCCTGGAATACTATGCCACTGCTGTTACACACTGTCAGATTATCTCCTGTGGCCTTTGAGGTTTGAAAGTAGAGCTGAACCAGTCTCCTGATTAAGCATGCAACCTACCTCAAGCACTTGGGAGATCCGTATTTTGTGCCTTGTTAATGCAAAGTGTGCAGCACTCTTATAAGCATCCTGGCCCCAATTCAGCAGAGCACTTCAGCACACACTTTCCTTCAGTTACTCATTTACATTAATGTGATCATGTTCCACAAGCACCAAATTTTGATCCTAATGTTTATTCATTCTCCAGGGAAGATCTTCAGTAAACCATTTCTATGGACATGTTAGCTAATAGTCTGTTAACCTTTAAGTACATTTTGCAAAAGGGCAGACTTTTCTGTATGGTTATGCTGACCAAGGACAACTCTTTCAGCACAGAAACAGTCATGCAGACAACTGTACTTCACACTACAAAGACTCAAGAGCTCACTCCTAAATGTATCAAGTGTAACTTCACCCTCATGATTGGCCCAACATGTGTTTAAATGTTCGCAGAATGTTCCTTCCCTGGTTTAACTCTTATAAAGTATTGCCAGATGAGGCAGATTTTGCACTCAAGCTACCCCTGGAAAAATATGTTCGCTCTCAAAGGCTTTATTACAAAATCCTGGAGTTTTCCAGGCAAAAAAAAAGGAATAGGGCAAAGGAAGGGTGAGTGGCAGGGGAGAGACAGACAGATGAATGGACAGAGGCATTATTCTATAAACTAAAATTTATGTGCTGAAATCAGAACACTGCCAGCAAAGCCGACTTCGTTTATCCAGTCCCTTTCAAGGAGTTTAAAGTCACTTAAAGGAGCACTTCCCTCATAACCACACTCAACAGATCGCGAATTACAGCCCTGCTGAGAGGATGTAATTTCTTTAGTCACAACTAAGCATCTGCCCTGGCAGTAATGGGCAAAGTACATGCCTTATGATTAGGTTACAAAGAAGTACCTCTAAACTGGAAAGCTTAGTTTGCACACATCTTAATTTGCTTGGTATCAATTAAAAAAGATAAGGTTGTGTTTACATCAAGTAGACAAATTCAGAGGTTAATTGCTATTAACAGGAAGGTCAAAAGGACACCTAAACAAGATCCTACTTAAGGAAAACACGTTTGCAAATGCAGTACAAAGAGCTTTCAAAGGTTATTACAGGGATATCCAGCATTGTCCATGGTACATCTGTGCAACCTGGCACCTACAGAGAGTGCAGTGCCAGTCTGGAAACCTGCAGTAAAAATTTGTGAGATAGGAGTAAAATATCTCTAGGGTGGCTTCAGTCTTAAAGTCAATCTGATCCAAGTTAGTCAACTAGACTCCAACAGGAGCCTCCAATATGTCATTTATCCCACTTATCTGAAAAAAGGTCTCCCAGGAGAGAGCCAACCACCCCAGGAAGATGCTGAATTCTCTTGACTAGAGAGGGACACTAGACTTGTAGCACACACCAACTGCAGAATTGTTGGATTGCTTAATTTTAGTGAGATTAAGCCCACCTCTTAGGATTTACTGACTTCAACATTTTGTGTCAGGGGATAGCAATATTATCATTCTTTATGCATCACTCAAGAGGAAAACCTGTGTTTGAAGTCCAACTTTGAGAGGATACAAATACTTCAGCCCTTGATGTAGTAGTCCCTTAACTTCACAACAAGTACTCTTCAGCTTCAAGAGAAGCACACACTCAAGGGCTCCTGAGGTCACACCCCTCTGGGCAGCTCCTGTGGGTTCAGCTGCATAACCACACATCTTCCCAGTGCTACCATATCTTAAGTTACAGCATTGGCTGCTACAGGCCAAATACTGACTCTGACTGCTTGGAAAACACACCAGAACCTGATACGGGTGCTCATCCTCCTCAGACAAGATGAATTCTCCATCATGGAGCTCAACTGGCTTTGCTGCAGAAGCATTGCTCCTGTCTCCGCAGGGCCAGAGAGGGAAGTTTTACTCCCCCAGGACTTAGTGTCTGCTTCCTAAAAATGCTGTAATCTTTTTCACTTTTACAAATATTTTAACTCAGTAAAAACTATTTTAAGTAAGTATGAGAAGGGCAACTGGTCAAAGAACCACAGCATGCTCAATATTTTTTCTTCCTGAGTTCATCCATATTTGAAGTAACTTTTGTTCCATTTGCAACCCACATGCTGACACAGCATCCCTCCCCTTTTCTGTTCCCAGATCTTTTATTAGTTTATTCAATAAAATGACAGATACTCATCTCTTTTCAAGTACAAAAACATGCTTTTGAATAACTCAATATGAGATAGTGTAACAGTACGCCAAGACAGCCCTTGTTTTAATCAGTCGTATCAACTCTCAGAGCAGAGCTGCCATACACATCTCATCACCTTCTTCATTTACCTCACGGCTCTGGAAATGTGTAGGACTACATTCAAGCTTCCTGTTCTTCACAGAGGAAAAAGGGTGATCCCCAGGGATAAGACTGCCTGACTCAGGTCCCTCTGAACCTCTGGAGTCTACATCCCACGTCCAACATCAGCCTCCCTCCCTGCAGCAACAGGCCTTTTGACTGGCATCTTTTAGCATGCACATAACATGACCTGCCAAGCTAGTGCTGGGACATAAACAAACTGGCAAATCTTCCTAGCTGTGTCCCAGGAAGAAAGGAGGTAGAGGAGGAAGACAGGATAAGGAAAAAGGAATGATAAGCCAGCCACCAGACTGACAGGAAAGTGTGCAGCGGTGGACAGGAAGTGGATGCTGGGATTCAGGGGGAAAAGCTGCAATGACAGAATTAGCAACTTGAACTGACTGGTAAGGGAGGGCCAAAGTCCTAGAGCAGATAAGAGCAGTCCTGTGTAGTCCAGGGAAAATAAAGCAAACAAGGACTGGTCTAGGGGCTGGGAACAGAAACAGGTATCAGGCTGGTTCATGAGTGAGGGTGAAATGAAACTGAACTGTACAGTGGGAGCAAGGACATGAGGTGATACATGCAACCATCTCCCACCTGCGACTGACACAATGAACTCACACAAGAAGAAGCTCTTCCTTTAGCTTTATGCATCTGTGAAACACTGATAGCTCAGAGGGAAGGCAGTGCACAAGGCAGTCTCATTGGTAAGGGATGGGCTACACAAGGAGTAAGGGTTGCACGATCTCAAGAAACATGAACATCAGGTCTGCAAGAACGTAACAGAGCAGTCAGGGAGGAAAATCACATTCACTAACCTTCATATATGGTGATGATATGAGGGTGGCTGAGGGATGACATGATCTCAATCTCCCGTCTGATGTGAACCATATCTTGTTCATCCTTAATTTTGTCCTTACGAATGGATTTTATTGCAACCTATAAATGCAGGAAATCAAGCGTTATTCTTGGAATTGAACAGATGCATCTAATCCACTAAGAAGAGTTAAAAAATAAATACAGATGTTAGATGTTGGCAGAACATGGAATGACCAAAACAAACCTTTAAAATACAAACCTCCATGCTCCAGCTCCCTCACTATATAACAATAAATACACTCTCATGACAATGTAATGGGTGACATGAAGTTTTGGGCTCTTCAGGTCTTAGGACTTTACTGAGGGGGAACACAGCATCCTTCAGAAAGATTTCTGTGCTAGCCTAAGCACTCTCCTTATGTAAATGGCAAAACTCCTCAAGAGATTTTGATGGGAAGCACACTTGCTAAGACATGATTGCATCTGACAATTTCAAAAAGAAACTTTTGAGACAATTTATTTGAAAAAACTTTGATATCTCTGATAGAACAGTGGCAGGGAATTCAGGGTGCCAATTATGTATTGATATCCATGTTAATACATAAACAATCCCATTAATAAAGATTAGTCCATGGTTCTCTAAAGCAGGCAAACTGTTCAGGAGTTGTGACTTATTCAAAAATCAGAATAAATAAATCTTTAAAATTCACATCTAAACTTGTCCTTATATAAACCCAAGCCTTCAGGTCCTACACAACACTTATGCAGTCACTGCAAAACCATATCCTTCCTGCATCCTTCCTCAATCAGCAAGCTTTTTTACAAGCGTATCATGTGACTGGATGTCTTTCCAAAGGCAGGGTGGGAACAGAGGAAGTGATAGCTGAACTTGCAATATAAATTCAAATTATAATAGTCCTTGTGAGTATGTGTATGTGTGTTGCCTGTGTGTTATCTGAACACCCCCATAAATAATTGTGGAGGTAATCTCATGAGAAATGAAGAAAGCAACAATGCAGAGAAGCTGGTGGGAGAGGGAAGGTGAGGGCATTGTGCACACTGAATGGCATCACGGTCTTTATTATACTCAATATTTACCCTGCATTGTTTTTTTAAGCTAGAGTTCAGGGAATAAATTATCAGCTAGCTTAAAATCAACAATAAGTCTTTGAAAAACATCACTGACCTGCTGAGATGACTACCCTTTTATGGGTAAACCAAACTTGTGTCATTCTTTGCAGCCAACTACTGAGGACTTCTTCTGGAAATACATTTGTAAATCTATGATTTATGTTATTTCCTCAGTTACTCTAGGAAAAAAAAATCACTGCCTACTTCAGTAATTGCAAGTGGCATGACCAGTATTGTTTTCATTATATGATGTAGCATTGAGGATATTGAAGAAAGAAGAGAAAAACTTACAATATTATAAAATTGAAATGTACATAAACAGGAGCCACTCTAAAGGATCAGGTTTCCTACAAAGCCTTCAACTCTGAAAAGCAACATTGTTCAAAAAAGCATTAAGCACATGCCTCATCCCCTTGAATTCCCAAAGACTGCTGCACGTGCTTAAAATTAAGCTCTTGCTCATGGGCTCCCCTACTTTGGGACAGTAGAACAAAAAGAAATCAAAAACGATTTGCATGTTAAACCCAAAACAATTCTTTTTTTCCTCTTGACCCAAACATTTGGAATAGAGACTTTTAAAGTAACAATATTGCTGTAGTCTTCTTTACATGGCACATATTTCTAGAAAAGGTAATACAACAGATCTTAATTGAATGAGTGACCAAGATAGCCTCCAAGTAATTCTAGAGATGGAAAAGGCAACCAACTCTAAAGATGACAATGGATTTTTCCCCTTCCCACGTTTGCACTGGGACTGATTGCAAATGCAAATACACCCTGTATACAGAAGGATGTGGGTGGCTCTTGGAGCAGTATGTGCATTCCTGCAATAAATACAGACATGGGTAAAAACACATTTTTTATTAAAAAACAGCCTTGTATTTGGCTCTGAGAAGAATTTAAGAAGGGTTTCATTGTCAAATATACAATGGGGAGCAAATTCTTCCCTATTCACGGCTGGTAAAGTAATAACAGCATCCTAGAGGACATGCCAATCTCCTGATAACTTGACTGTGTGCTTCACAGACAGGACTTTTGCACATCTACCCACTAGCCTCTGTAGAATAATTCCATATAAGAAAACATATTTTTAGATACAAAAATGCAAACATGATTGAAAAGTGTTGTAGCACTTTGTAAGTATACATTTGGATCATTATTCTAATGCAAACAGATGTGTTGCCTGGAAACATATTTTTTAACAGGACCAGAGAGTTTACAGTCTCACAAGCCATGCTGAAAATTAAGGCACCTTAATTTATAAAGGCTATTCCTAAAAGTTTACCCAAATTTCAAAGATGGTACTTAAGCTCTCCTGAAAGCATCACTTCCCAGTTGCAGAGGTAGAATTCAACAGCCCAGCTAAAGTACTTGGGATTTTGTCAGTGACATCCAGGCTGCAATGTCTTATCCCAAATATAAGGAAAGAATACATGCTGAACACATCCCTTGGGTTTTAACATTCAAGACTTTCACTTCCCTCACTCGGCACTTGGAAACAAGGAAAGACAATCAGCAGGTGTGAAATATCTTTACTTTAGTGGTGTCAGTGGAGCCAGGGCAGCTCTAAGCATCCACCTGGCCACGGTCAGCCCATCCCCTGCAATCCTGACACACAGCAAGAGCGCTGCGTGGGAGGCAGTGCCCCTTGTACATTACCAGTACAAGCACTCGCACATAAGAGAGGTTTACTCACATGCTCACAAAGTAGTATCACTGTCTGTTTGCACAGCACTTAAGTTGTAGCCATTTATTAGATAAACCTTGATAAGCAAGTGGTGAAACAGCACAATTTATCCACTTTCAGAAGGTGAGGGAATCAAAACAGAAAGGTGACACGACTCCTAAAGGAAACAAGGACGCTAAGGAAACAAGGGCAGTGTCATCTCAGAAATTGCTGCCTGCCTCTTCCTCCAAACTGCACAACACACCACAGAAGTGCCTTATTCAACAAACCATCTTGTTATTAAAGGATGACTTCTGATACCTTTCCCAATGTTCAATTGTTATTTTTCTCCTCAAAAAGGGTGTCAGGAAAGTGAAAGGTTAAAAGGCATCTCAAAAAATACTTTTCACCCCATGCCATCTGCCTGGTGGCCTGCACAATCCCCAAGTGGATAGGTTCCACACTTCAAAGGCTATCAGCCATGCACAGCCTTGCTGGTGACCTGGTCTGAAAGGCCGAACAGTGAGTGATTGGTGCCAGTAGACTGTCACTGTCAGAGGTGGCATCCCAGAGCAGGATTAGTGGAGCAGGACAGCATTCATTCCAGCTCTTCCCTTCTAAGAAACAGATTTCTGCCAGTCAATTCTTTCACCTACACCAGTCTGCTCAGACCACGTCAGCAAGAATTCTTGGGCTCAAGTCTACTGATGTGAAAAAAAACCAACACAAACAAGAAAGCAGCCCAGTTGGGTTTTATTCAGTATTTCATGGAAACATTACAAATCACAATCACATTCCAGGTATTTATTACATGTTTCATTGTTTTCATATCTCTGAGCAAAACAAGACCCCTAGCTGTATGTTATGGTATCGGACTATAAAACAAGCCTCCCTTCCAGGACTTCTAAAATATATAATAATATAACTTCTCTCATGAAATTTATTTCTTTCAGAAATATATTCCAGAAAATACATTTTCAAAGAGCGCTTATGCTTTTAATACCAGACAGAGCCGGCTCAAATTTTTCTAGACCCCACTTACAAGACTGCTGCATGATGGACCTGAATAACTTCAGCATAAAAGGAAATAAGGTAAATTGAAAAATACCTTATGAAAGAACTTGTTTGTTCATTCTTAAGGCTCATTTCTTTCTTTCTTTCTTTCTTTGTAGCCTGCTTTCTTGCTTCTCTGAAAGCAGTGGCTTCACTGTGAGCAACATCAAAATTTATTAAGGGTTACAGCCTATGAATCAAGAGTACAGAAAAAGCAACACGCTTTTTACATCAGCTACATTAACTACTCCAAATATTCCTGCTCAATATCTGCAGAGAAAGTGCTGTTAGTCCCTTTGGTACTCTCAAAACACTCTACTTATACCTCTACCACACTTTTCAATATATTTTACTGGGTTTAAGACTTAGATAATTTAATTATAGTATTTTTAGTAACATTACTAGTGGAGGAATTTGTATTTTTCCTAGCTTCTTGTCTTAATGAGAATTTCAGATAACTCCAAGACCTTGCACTCAGAGAGAGTAACGTATCAGATTCCTAATCATGAAATCTAAAGCCTCTCACCCCAACAAAACAGGTTCAAGTTCACCCAAAGCCCCTATAGACACAGTATCCAATCTGGCAAAACACTTTAGCACATGCCTAACTTCACACATGTGAGCAGGCCATTGATTTTTGTGGGACAGCTCACACATGCTAAGTTAAATACATGCATGAGCACCAAGGTCACAGCTCAAAACTAGGCCATGCAAAGTTTCCCTCTGGGGATCATTACTGGCTGTGTGCACCAAAACCATCCCCAGTATCTTCTGCGGCTCTGATGGCTGCATGGTCCCACACACGAGTCAGGGGGAGAGAAAGACCATCAGACATGGGATGAAACTGCCTCCACCTGCACCGCCAGTTCTGGTACCAGTCTCTGCTCAGAAGGAGGTAAAGAGAATACCCTCCCCAAAATCTGGTACAGGCATGGTACAGGCAGGGGGTGTGAACCTCTAATACAACCAGGCACCTCCAAACTGCTCTGCACAAGCACAGCCCCAGCTTCACTGCTGCTCTGCCTTCCAGAAACAGATAGAAAAGAGGGAGCAGAACTTTTGGCTTCCCATCCCTCCATGAGTCAGCTTGCAGAGTGTGCTGGGCAGGAATCGTAGAGAAATAAATTGTTTTCTTCAAGGCTCCAATAAATTACTGGTTTCCATTTGCTGGAAAGAGGAGTTATACTCACTCCCTGAACTGGTGTAGAGAGATTATAAAGTATTTTCCAATACACTTCATGCTTCTTTGCTTTTGTTTCATACAAATAACTGGAATTGAACTATAAATACTTCAAAAGTACGACAGTTGCAAACATTTCTGCACATTCAGTCGTATCTGTGAGAGAAATGTCCTTCTTCCTTTTCAAGCTTCTTGGCTGCTTAGCAGAGCAAAACAGGTAGAATTTATTTTTACAGAGCCTGATCAAGACCACTGTGTACAAAAAAGTATCTCCAGGTCCAAATATCTGGCAAAGGGCATGGCAATAGGTGCCCATTTCCATATCAAATCTCCATGTCTCATGTCCACTGAGTCTCTGCTGGCATCATCATTTACAGCTGAGCAAAAAAAAAAGCTGTGTTTTCATCAAAGTGAAAATCTGTTTTAATTGATTTCGGGAAGTTGGTTCATGTGTTTGTTTTAGTCTAATGAACCTAAGTTTGCCTCATTTCCAGCTGAGTTGTGTGAATATAAATTAAGATAGAACTAGCCACAGTGCAGTCACAGATTTTTAAGTTGGTGAGTGCTGTAGCTGAGCCTGACTACTTAAATGCCACAAACCACTGACCCTTCCACAGCAATTTCTGCATGCAGTACATTCAGACCCATTGAAAACTATCTTCCACTCTCTATTATCTACCAAGGCTATTTTTAGGACCATAGTGAGATATGAACTGGTTTTTTCCACCGAGGGAGGCTGTGACTTTTAAGCTGGTTCCAGCACTTGTACATACCATCCATGCTCAAACAAATTCCAATGGGCTCTAGCAATACTATTATGGAGAGTCAATAAACCACCATCAGGACAGAGAGCGAAGTTCCCTGAGAAAGGGAAACCAGCTTGTTGCCACTGAGCAATATGTCAGAAAAGACGCTTAAAGAAAATTATTTACAAACATTTTCTTTGGGTGAAGAGGGAGGGGAAGGTTAAATACACATAAAACTCTTCTTTCTGAAAGCTGTGAACTGAATTCATCCCTACCCAGCAATAGGAAGTGGGTGAGGCCAGCCAGTTTCACAGCTCTGCTTCCTTTCTTTGAGATTCGAAGGTGGGAAGTGCAATGTGCCAAGTGCCAATGGGGTGTGGAGGTAAAGAATAGGTTGATCAACCAGGGGAGGAAGAGAAAGGGAGAGCAGAGGATGTTCAGGGGTGGGGAGAGAAAAGGTACATTGTTCTTTCTTCAGCTCCAAAGAGCCAAGTAAGAAAGTCTGGCACCATATAATGTTTTTTCCAGGGGAGCCTGTGCCTATGGCTCTTAGCCCAGACATCACCAACCCAAGAGGAAAAGAAACAAAGCTACAAAATTATGTGGTCCCTGAGGTGGCTGCAATCAAATGATAAGGAGGGGAATGCTGATAATGCAGTTGCATTGAAATGGCACTTCCAGAGGTTGCACAAAGGAGAAAAAGGAAAGGCAGGGGGTGGGCTGAATAACTGTCTAATTGGCCTCTGGACCTTCCAGGTGGGAAGAAGGATCCAAAGGGTTCTGAAAAGGGGAAAACGAAGCATCCAAAGGGTTCTGAAAAGGTACACTTATAAAGACTTCTTTTTGTAATCCTCCTACCACATGATCATACCTTTGCCGTGGCCATTTGCTGAAAAAAAAGTTACCTTGAGATTCCAGCCCTGGGCCAGATGCAGTACTAAAAAGCATCATGCAGGACATGTAATTCTAAGAACAAGCTTCTGCATGGTCGTAGAAAACATTTCATGCAGTCACTGAAAAGTTGACAAAAGGCCACTGTGAGTGTAAGCAAAATTAGTGCCTGATGTTGTGCAATCTGCTAACACATCTCTCAGAGCTCTCCCTTTCAGGGAAAGAGTAAGGTTGACACAATGCCATTGTTTCAGAGATTGTTAGTTTTCACATCCTAAAAGCCAGATCATCTCCATGGTGATACTGCCTGGGAGACAAGCATTCAACAAAATCCTTATTAATTATTTATCAGCAGCCCCACTCCATTGTTTGATATGCTGGCAAACTGTGCAGTAATTGGGAGAGTTGCTCAAAGCAGTAACCGGTGCCATCTGCACCCAAGTGAGCCTTTGCTGATTTAAATCTCAGCTTCTGCTCATTACTTTGTTCCACCATGTTTGTTCATGTCCTGGATGTTACCAAGAACAAAACATCATTACTGTTGTTGCCAGCCAGCAGCTGCACACATAAAGGGCAATGATGCACGTGCTTCGATGCACCTCTCAGGTCCATGTGCTTGTGGGACATGAAGGTATTTTTTACAGCTGCCTCACTGTGCATGGTAACAGCATACAGCAAACATCAGCGTCTCCCTGTTTCATTCCCCTCTTCACAATGTACCAGACAGATTATATTTCGAAAAACCAAAGCTGATGTCACTACTTGTAGAGAAACTCACTCTTGTGCCAAGGCACTAGAAGTCCTGAGTCAGTGTGATAAATGCTAAATAAAAATTCTATTTGCATAAGCTGAGGGACAATGTGCTGCTGTCTCTGGGAGAATGAAGGTATGATTACCTCAGGTTTAATTTTCCTTTTCAGGTTCTGCTGGATATAGTTGCTGCTATCATATCATAAACAATGATTCGCCAAGTGGAGAAGAGAAATTAACTATTCACGAACACTTAGCAAGGGGATTACATATTCTCTCTAGTTCCCCCTTTATTCACAGAGAAAGATGTTTGTGGAATCAAGTTTTTATGAACAGTAGAAGGTATCAGATGAACACACTTATACTGTACATATATAAAGTGGGTGACAGAAGGAATATACAACACCCTTCCTCCACTTCTTTCCTCACCCCCACATACGGTGCTTGTTATCAGGATTTGTGAGCACATTTTTTGAGTAACTACTGCCTAACTGGGAAATTTGCATCCCTTCATTGTCTGGTACCCACTACCCTCAGCTATGTCTAAAAAGTCTGGCACATTTACACCATGCATTCTCTGACAAATTTCCCTGGCAGACCTTTCTTCATTTAATGCTGAGAATCCTTGCCTCAAAGAAATGTATGTCAGAAATATACCAAAAAACTTCTCCCTTCCCAGAAGATTTTTACACCACATTACTGAAGTCCTAAGTCATAGCACTGTTCAGTCCTAGAAGAAAGATCCTACAAATAACCACCATCCCTAACAATAATGATGTGTTTCCCTTAGTGATGCCTCAAGTTGCTCCTTCTCACCCCTCCCCACTGTCCCAATAGCATGCTACCACAAATCTGCATTCACTTCAATCCTCCCTAACCCACAGTACAACAAATTTGCTGTGGTAGGAGCAGAGGTTGCAGAAGATTTGTTGAAAAACAAAGACCTTACATGACCAGGTTATTAAAGATGCTTGCAGCTGTGTCCTATCAGAACTGGAGCCTAAGGCTGGTGTGGCATCCTGGGAGAGTCCCTGTCACGTGCAGACTTCACCCTCCTGGAGAAAAGAGTGGGACTGCTTACATTTTCTCTAATACACTTCTAAATGTAACTCCATATCATGCACAGATTGATGGAAGACCATCTCCTTTCCAATGTCTAATAACTCACAAATATCCCATCCAACTACTTTCAAACTTTCATGCAAAGTTCATGCTTTGGCTCATAAGAAATTAGGTCTGGAAAGAAACTGGGGTAGGGGATTTCCCCAAGGCAATGGATGTTCATAACTGTAATTAAAAAGAAAAAAAAATGCTTTACAGCCTCAACTATGGATCATTCTCCTTAAGAGATGTTAACCAGCACTGAATGCCACATTCACTCAAAAGATGAAAACTGCATTTACAGTTAACTTCTAGTGAAGTTGCCAAGCAGATGTTTATTTTTGGCTTCCACAACTACCAAAGCCAAATACTACACTGAGTTGGGATTTCACAAAGTCTAATTGCTTTTCTTCCAGGTTACAATTTTGTTGGAACCAAAAAGGGGGAAAAAGGAGGGGGGGAAAAAAACAGAAAAAAAAAAGCTGACTTCACTTTTAAGTAGGAAAAAAACTGGTAGCATCCGTTTCTATCATGTCTGTTTATATCATAGTTTAAATGAGGTTAGAATTGTGCAATCATTATTGATCAACTTCCAAACACAGCACAGCTCTATCCAGCACATAAGCAAGAGGAAAAGTCACTGAAAGAGAATCCTGTGTCAGTCAGTCTTTTAATTTCTGCAAGTCTGTGTGCAGACTGTTTAGCACTAATTAAATTACTGGCAAGTCAGGATAAAGAGGACTGAAAGAATTCACAAGCCCCAAGTTCACTATTCTCAGTGTTACATGGGTATTACAGATCCACTCTCCAAAACCTGGAAGATAGATTTCACAGTAATTTTGGGGCTTGATCTCACAGCTACCACAGCTGCTGATGTAATGCAAAATGCTAACCTGAGGCAGCAGAGAGGAACTTTAATTCAATGTTGTTTTTTCATTGTGAATAAGCAGTGAACCACACAGAAGTAATCCTCCAAAGTAGGAGTGCACACTGTTCAAGGCATCAATTTGGGGATGAAACATAAAACCAAGATCTTGGCTGTGTCATAAAAAAAGCCCTTTATGATTTTCTTAAGAAGACAGGTATAAAGCCCTGGTGCCTGGATCTAGTTCCAGTTTGAAAATTACTCCTGTAATTCCTCCAATTAAAATTCCAATTTAAATTGGAAATGGGGTTATTCACACCCTCTAAGCAACTGCTGCAAACTGTTACAATGTGCTGCTAAATAATGGTAACCTCAGCTGTTACCAGAGTCTCTGAAGTGATTTTGCAGGTTTAGGTGAAAGGTACTACATCAGTGCAAGGCTGTAATTCACATTAATCAAGGAAGAGGGTTAGACATTGTTTGAACTCTTAGAACCATTTTTTCCCAAGAAGCCATCTCACAGCACATTTTCATTTATTGGTACATTCTGCTTGAGAAAGTTGTGGATAAATAAATGTAACTTGGATTATTCTCTCTTGTTCACTGAAGCTTCTGTGAGTTCAGAGAAACCTCAGAACCACTGAGAGCTTTGCACATCTTTACAATGCCTCTTCCACCACAAATGTGAAGTCAGCCGGTATTGTGGGGATCTTTTGATTTTGCTCTCTGGTCCTACAGTCCTTCAGAGAAAAAAGAGAAGTGCTGTTTCACCATGAGAATTACAGTAGTACAAGGAAAAAACTTGGGAAAAGTATTTTTTAAAAGAAATGTCTGTACTTTCATGCACCACAACACTCATTAAAGCCAAAAACCATACTGTTTGACCACCTGAGATTCCTAATTAACAGAACGGAATTTTTAAGTGTGAAGAGATTTTTAAAGCTGAATTTATAGACTTTAGTCTTTTTGATTTACATTGATGAGCAAGAATTCATTATGCAAAGACCGTGGGCCACAGATATTATATGATGGAGGGTGCACAGATGTGTTTAAACAGCACAGTTGGAAGGGTTAATGACAAGGAAATATAAGAAGCACCTGTATCTAGTACACTTTCCTAAACTGATCTAAGGTGGATCAAAATATAAACACCACTTCCTGGTGGGAATCTAACAAACCATAAATCCATATCCTATCTGGAAAAATACTCTTGGAATACAAAAAGATTGGCAATCATGTATCAAAGCCTCACCCAGATTATTTTGCTCCAGGGCTTACAGATCGCTTTGCAATATTAAATTTGTTTTTGTTAACACACTGCTTCAGTATTACATTGTTCTGCCTGGACATTACCTATTTAATGGTTCCTTCTGGGAAGGGATCGTCTTAGAATTTATGACGGAATGTGGTGGAATTACTACAGTGGGAGGAAAGGAGTTTGCTAAGATTTCTTCCCCATCCGTCTCTGATTTCTGAGAAATATTTACACCCCTGAAGGTAGAGGAACCTCCTGTTGTTCCTTTCTGTTTATTGAAAGTTAATTACCAGGGCCACCCTAATGGCTCAGGAGAGAGAGAGTAAAACAGGAACGGGAACACTCTTGCTCCCTGCAGCCAGCTGGGCTTGGAATGAATGTGAGAGGGTGAGGAATGAATTACACTTTCCTACAATTAAGTGGCAGGCCATCTAGCTATTCTGTAGCCTTAAATGCATAATTCCAGCTTTCCCTGCTAGAAGAGGAGTTCACAACTGCAAACAGTTTTTCTAAGCAGTTATGAGGAAACTCAACTTTGGAGGGGAAAAAGCACAATGCAATTATTTTTCAGGATGGAAAGCTTTGCCTAAGAACTCCCCCAGACCCTATGAGCTCCAAGACTGTTGCTCCCTTCTTCAACATGCACAAACACCTTTTTTGGCGTGTGTTTTGGCTGGAGTCAGTTGAACATGAGAGAGTTAGAACCCATGTTTCTGGGATCCCCTTGCCAGAAGCTAAGCTGTTAGGTAGTGTAACAACAGCAGCCCAGGCTTCCCACTTCACCCTGCCAGTGACCTTCGCACACACTTGGACATACCCCCTTCCTCAGAGTGAGGAGCAATTCCCTTTCATGCTGCTCGATCCAGAAACTCATCTCAGCAAATACCACAAATCATGTCAGACCAAGCAGGACTATTAAAGCAGTGCTGCATAATGTGAATTGCTGTCCACAAGGGACCAGACCAAGAGACTGCCTAACCCACTTTGTTTAACTTTTTAGTTAAACAATCCTGAAAGGGGAAGCTGCATTGCTGCTCTGGAAATTACAACTTTAATCTCATTTGAACTACGTATTCCTCAGTTGAACTGCAAAAATAATTTAAGAACCAACTCCCAAATAAGACATTTTTCTACATTTCCTGGAAATATATTATTTCTGATGCTGTGAAATAAAAGCAGACTTATTAATTTACCCAGGTTAAAGTTCTTCCAGTAGCCCTAATAAACTCTAATGTCAGGCTAATTATATGCATTTCACCAGTTTGGCATATTCACGTTGCTCAAAGAAACACCACACAACACCAGTGGAACACTGATCGTTTCCAACTCAGCCCCACAAACCATTTGCACATACTGCATTTATTGCTCACTCGTGCTGCACTGCCCACGGCAGAAATCCATAGTGCTTCCCTGAACACAGAGCAAGCTTCATTTCCCCTCCTTGGGCATGCTCTAATACAGCTCTGAAGTGCCAGCTTTTACTGGGTTATTTAAACAGCATCTAGAGTTTTGCTGGGTAGATAAGAATAACTTGGGTGTGCAGTAAAACAAAAATACAGCTGTTTGTGCCAAGCATTCAATTTATGGCAATACTTCATAGGAATTATTCCCCATAACAACTGAACTGTCATATCCTACAACTACATCCCAGGCAACCTCCCAGATGAACTCACTACAGCTGCTGTCTGATGTGCTCTACATACAAACATCCAGAGCTAACCAGATGTTCTCTATGTAAAACATTTGGTTTGAAACATGCAGTTCTTCTTTCCAAAAATCCATTACATTTGTTTAATGGACTCACACAGTTCAACTAAAATATCATGGAGCAGACATTTGACTGCAACTCTACTCTACAAGCCCCATCTGCTAAAAGAAAAAAAAGAGAAAGAAAGAAAGAAAAGGCAAATGAGAATGCTCTACATGATTTATGCTGTCTTTATGATGAGCCAGTTCATAAAATACAAGCTCTGCTCTACAGACAATAACACAAATCGCTTTCAAGTGTATTGTTTAGTCCTTGCCTGTGTTAAACAAATATTTCAATTAAAACAAAGGGCCAAACTCTACTCTTCAGCTTACAAGTGTTAACACAACTGAGAGCAGCATTTTACCCACATACATCACAGGGGATGCAATTTTTTTGGCTTACGCTCAGAATGAGTGAGTAATGACATCCAATAATGATAACCAGTTACATTCACGGTTGCAGAGTTTTCCTTTCATCTAAGAAAGGCTTGAAGGAGGTTGAAGTACAGCATGAAATCCTTCTCCCTGATGAATTCCTTGTGAGCAATGCATAACCCAAAACAAGGCCTATCACAGGTTCCCTTAGACCACATTTACATAAAACAATGCCAGACAGAATGGAGGAATACTTTGTTTTACTGAAACACTGGTAGAAAACTCTCAACCTGTACACAGAAAAAAAAACCCATAGTTGAAAAGGATGGCTAGTCTCTGGCCTGGGTGCAAAAGCACTGCAGAGTCCAGCCTAAAGGCCCTCATTCCTCCCAGGCTGTGCTGACACAATGGCGACTGAGTTGTATCAGGTGGTGATCAACAGTGAGAGCTGTCTCCAAGGCACAAGGGATGGTGGGTTTTTGAAAAATTGGCACCATGCCTTCAAAGTGTGACTGAAACCATGGAAGAGGATGTTAATTTTAAGAGCAATTTTCCTGAGATGGTTATACCCACACAAGGAATGGCTCAGCACAGTGCTGGAGCTGTGGTTGACCTCAGCTCTCTCCCCATGGCTCCACCGCAGAGTTTCTGGATGAACCTCAGGGAAACCACTCACCCTCCTGGAAGCCCAAAGCATGGCTGTAACAGCTGGCTCCTACAAGAATTGGAGCTTAAACCCACAGATCACTATTTAATTGTTTCACCTCATTTTGGTGCCCTGAAGAGAATAAAAACATGAAAAAGGAAGTAGCATGAAGGATGCTATTGCTCATGTATAGTCCTGATTAAAAAGGTATCTTCCCAAGAGGCCAATGTGAACATCTCTCAGTTACATCCCTACACAAGTCAGCTAAGCCTGCATTGCCTCCAGCAGGTATTTACAGGAATTTTGCAGGTTCCAGACCACATGGCATTAGAGCACATACCAAATGGGAAGGTTGCACTCTCCCCTCTTCTTGTCCCAAAGGCTATTTTATTTCCTCACACCAAAACAACACCTCTCAGCTCTGCCCTGCCAAATCCACTGCGCTAGCTGTCCCCAGGCATCTCCAGGCACCTTTGCTCCTCCTTCCTGAGCTGTACTCTGCTGGCGTAGCCATAATGTTTGATTTGTGCAGAGTGGCAAAAATATGCAAATAAGTGACAGCTCTGAACACATGCCTTGGAAGCTATTTCTTTAACAAATGCTTTGCTGTCTTCCCCTGTCAGACTTGTGTGCAAAAGACTTAACCTTTTTGTGTCAACAACAAAGCACCGTTAAACAAAAAGAAACACTTGCTTAGTTACCACACAGCTCAAAGAAGTATTTCTACCCAACCTCTATTGCTATCTTTCGTGATTAAAAAAATATTCACACTCATTTTTAAAATAACACATGTACCTCAAATAAAAGGAGATATCTTTCACCATCAGGCATTTAATAGAGATTAGAAATACCATCAGAGATTAAATGCCTTATTGTGTACAGGAATCATGATATGAAAGCTTTGACAGGACCCCAGCAACAGCAGGACCCCAATTTTTCTGATCTACCAAGGAATACCTAAATTTAGTCCCTGAACTTGGTATCTTTTCACAGGAACAATAAATTATTATTTTTTAAGCCTAATGTCCCTTAACTAGTGTCTTCATTCTGAAGCAGTGCTGCTCAAGGCCAAACACGCTGACTCAGCTCCATGGCCCAGCCAGACATTAAGATAATTGCAAGTCCATCAAGCAGCCAGACCTCAGAACAAAGACACTGCTCCAGCCTTAAGTCATCCCACAGGTGACTGCTGCACCAGAGTCGCCGAGGGGCTCTGGGATCACCAATGTTCCCCAGGAAGGCGCGGCAACAGGGGAAGCACAGCCTGCCAAACACCAATGCTTTGTCACAGAGGTAGCCGGACCCAGCAGCAAGCGCTCTCAGGCACCATGCTGAAGGTGTGGTGAGGTGAAGTGGGAAATGCTGACAGTGAGAAGGGAAGGCTGAGGAGGAATCCAGAAAGTAAGAGTTACATTAGGAGCATGTTAAGCTCAGCAATCTCAGCTGCAGTTTTCTTAATATTTATAAAAAACAAGACATGCATTTATTTTGTGATTTTCACATTCATCTACAACTGGCCAGGATGGTTTCACACAGGCCAGCCATGCTAACCCATTGTCCCACAGCTGCCCCGTGACTGGGTTTTTTTCAAGTGAATAAAATATTTCAAGGGGTGGTTCCTTTATCTCCTACACTGGTAAGCATAGAGCCTGGAAAAGTCCATACTTGAGCAAGACCCAGGACTTCCATCACATCATGGACCAATGGCAGCCTTAAGGACTGCTGGCTCATAAACCATCAGAGCTAAGGAAGTTCCATACGTCTTTGGAGAGCTGAGGGACACAATGAGCTTATACCATGCAATAGTTTAACAGACTGAATTGAGGATTGGCCCATGGTCTGTAGTTGAAAATAGAGAAATTGTGGAGCTCAAATAAGAGTACAAGAACCATGGAAGATCAAGGGATGGTTACAACCTTGCCCCCTCCATGCTTTGCAGCACACAGTAAAGGTTACAGGAGGGCCTCCACATCTACTAAACATGCGGCATTTTTGGTGTGGGTCCAGGATGTTTGAGGGGCATGGCCAGACACAGTACACACACGGAGTACCTCACCCAGCCTTTGAGTGTTCAAAGGTCTAGGATCCCCTAATTTATACAACATACAATGCTGCCTGTGAAGACACGGTGATAAAATATATTCTGTTTAAAAGCAGATACTTCTCAAATCATAACTTGCAGATGCTCAAAGTCTTTCATGTGGGTAAGACGAATGACAGCCATAGAGACTGATTTTGTAGCCAGGGAGTACAGGAAGCAACAGCAGGAGAACACTATTGAAAGCCTGGATATACTTATGGCTTTAATGAATTGGTCATCAAATATAACAACACACATATGCAGTTTTTACCTTGCTTTGTAGTTTGCTCCCCACCCTCCCCAGCTATTCTTTATATATCTAGCAAAGTGGAAATTATTTTGAGTTTAGTTTATTAAATGGATACACATGGTACTCACATCTGCTGGAAGATATTTGAGGGAAACACTGACAAATATCATTTACATATTTAGTTGGAGACCTTTTTATCTGAGACATTTCCTCTGACATATCAACTATCTTAAGTGCATCGACCCATCAGTGCTAATGACGAGGTTTTTCTATAAAGTGTCTGGTGCATACCTGGGCAATTTAGGGAGGAGGCAAGAAGGACATGCTCTTGTAGGTCAGAGATTCCCATGCCAATGTGCCCATCACTGATGGTGTGCAAACCATCAACACAGAACACCCGAGATGGACACTGGTTGCCTCCAGCCTAGCCCAGGTCAGGAACTGCTAAGGCTCTGGCCAGCACACTGAGGAGCCACCAATGGCTTTTGCTATCCATGCTCCTATCCCACCCCATGCCTGGAGGCAAACCTGCACCTCTAGCTTCAGAGAATCCTTCAGAGCTGTAGCAGAAAGCATTGTTTGGTCCCGCTTTTTAGAGGAAAACATAAATGACATCAGTAAGGAGAACAATGCCTTGCTGAGAGGAGCACAGTTGCAAGCAAGAGGAGGTGCTTTGACATCAGCATCCCAGTTCATGTAGATAGAGGGTACATGAGTGCATACAGGAGGGAGAGACTAGAACCAGGCAGATGCCCATGTCAAACCAAAGGTCATCAACCAGTTTCTAAATGCCTGGTACACAGCTTTTGAAAACATGTCCCATAGGCTCTACATTTGGATAATCGTGGCTATACACATGTTCACCTGCTGGTATTCAGGGCTGATATATCCAGAGCTGGTTTTCAACCCATGCATTTGTCATTCTTCCTTGGCACTGCTATGGCCACTGGGTGCCTCCTCCCAATTCCTCACTCCAGCAGAGGCTCTCCAGTTACTTATTTACCAGACAAAACACAGACTAACTACAATTACAGTTCTGTAAAGAATAAACAATTGTTCACAGGAACTGCACATTCCACACAGTTTCATTCAACATGCATGACCCCGAACTACAGTATATACAGTAACTGTCTCCACATGGCAAATCCACACTGCGGTTCCTAAAAAACTAATAATAATTTTTAGAACACATGCCACTAAAAAATGCAGTACATTTTAGCAATATTTAATGAAAGACTTTGTACAAGCAATTTCCATTCTCTTGTGTTACCTAGCACGTGGTGCTGTGAAACCATTTGTAAAAACACTTAGGCATTTTATAGTGTTTTTAGCTGAAAGCTGCATTAAAAACATTGGCTCAAATTCTGTTGTGAAATTTCACATGTAGAGGGAATCACACTATGTATGCATCAAGCCAAAATGTGCCCTGTTCATTAGTCTAAGTTTCCCATATTAACCCTTCCAGAAAGGAATACACTGAGACATAGGGAAGTTAATTATCGGCCCAAAATTGCTCAATCAAATCCAGAAGAAAAAAAATAAGGCAACAGTCTCTTAGAAACTTTTAATTTCTTCACCTGTAAGGAAGTGCAACATCATTGAGAAAATATCACTTGATCTTTACTCAAAGCTCAAAGAGCATGCTGTTCTTTAATTTAGGAAAATACTTGACAAACTAATATATTCAGATGACCCCTTACTGGCTAGTCATTAATTCAGACTTTCATACCACTGACCCATACTTCCCTGAACAAATCTGCTTCTCCAACAGAAATTCTCAGTGCAGAAAACTAGTAATCTGTTTTAGTGTCTTTCTCCTGATGACCTTCATGCTGTAATCAGTTATTTCTGTCTGCACCCCTTAATGTTAAGGTCTTCTTTGGCATTTCAATTATCCAAGTGTTTATATGAAGACTGCAGCAATTTGATACAACCAGGTAGTAACTCCTATGGTAACAAAGCCCACAATATTCACTGTGAATCACATTAGAATAATTCCAGTGGTTTTCTTTCCATTTGCTGCTTTTTTTTTAACCACAATCTCAGAACATATCTAATAGTTAAGGGCGGAAAAAATAACAAATTAACAGCAAAACTGTTTTCAAGCCCATATACTCTTTCCAACTTCTATTCATTCCAGATCTAGAATTTCCATGCATGCAGAGGATGACCCGAGTTTCACTAACATGCCTTCAGCACCATGAAAACACCGTCCAGATTTAGTCACATTACGAGTCCCTAAAGGAACTCAGGCTGAACATCTTAAATAAATAAATAATACGTACATGCATAAGATTTAGGCTACATATTTTGCAAGAATCCCTTTTGCCCTGAAGAACCTCTGGCCCCTGTGAGCATGGCAGAAGAGGCGCCCACAGCAGCCACCACAGGCTGCACAGATCCTGCTGGCAGCTGCCGGGGGCAGGGAGCAAAGCCGCACACCCTGCGCGGGTCATCGCGCTGGCATGCACAACAAAGTGGGAGGCAGCGGAGTACAAAAGGGCCAGGAATGAAGACCAAAGCTGGATGTCACACAGGGACAAAAGCCCCGGGTAAAGAGAGAGGCCAGGAGGCAGGACAGGCTGAGTGCTGCAAGAGGAGGGTGTCATCCACAGGACCTTGATGTTAGATGGTCTACGTGTCTGGACAAATCAGGTACTTGGTTGTGCACTCAAAACTAGCTGAAACTTCTGCTGATTTTGGCTTTAATTGGCAAGTTTTTCATTTCTCATGCATAAAATGGGGTAGTAACACAAGCTATTGTTACTATAATTGAAGTGTATTATTAGAGCTGTGGAAGCCACATTCATGAATCAGGAGCCTGCTAAGCAAAGTACTGTACAGACACTTCACATCACATCAACATTGTGTATATACTTATTCCTGTGTCTGCCACAAAGGAAGATGTCTTAGTAAGAGCAACAAAGAACCTCAAAAGAAATAAACAGATTCTGTGTCAGATTTGGACATTATCCTGCAGAAGATGCAAACCGAGCAACCAAGATAAAAATCAATATGAAGCAGTGACCCAAGTGCTAACTGAAGAATTTCTCAGGGGAAAAAATGGAAATATATTGTTAAAGATAAAAAAATCACATGCATCAGAGGGATACTCACATTTTCTGTGATATTGGCAGCATAGGTGAGAGAACAAATGTTTCACCTGGTTTTCACTGCCCTCAGTGACCCATGAGCACACTTTTATCCTGTTATAAGGAACTTTTAAAAACCACACTCCAAAAAAATGGTTGTATGCCCAACAAGGCCTTAATTACTGACATGACAGAGCCATCATTGTTGATATTCACATTTTGGTTTTGTCATGATATGGAGAAATACAATCAGCAAAGCAAAAGTCCTCCTTTCACGTAATCTGTTGCTGTTCCAGGTTTCAAAGACCCTGTGCAACCCTTCAAACTCGTCAAGAAGCAGACCTGTTTCAAAGTGAAGATTTGCACTGCAGTTGTAAATAAAAAATTTGGTTGCTCTGAAGTTTGAGGGTTTTTTACAAGATTTTGATCCAGGAACCAATTTCATTTGGCAACATCCTTCTACCTGCACTTATTATGCAAAAGAGATAAATAACACACGGCAGCCACCACACATAACATGGCTGTCCAAATATGCACCATGTGCCTGTTCTTCATGCTGGGCTGCTGCTTGTCATCAATTCCCAAAATAATTTCCTTTCCGGAACGGCTGGAGGAGAATAGTGCTTCCTCCACCTGCTGGTGAGGAGGAAGAAAAGATGTCGTGGCTCAGGCAGAAAGAGAGGTATAAAGGAGGAGGGGAGGCAGGCTCCTGCAGCTACTCCCCATCACCTCCCAAGTGCAGGCTAGGGAGAGAAAGGGAGACAAACTTCCTGGCTTTTGCAAACGGCAAACAGAAAACACCTATCTGTAATCTAATGACTATTTACTCCAGTGGAATCATTTACCCAAAGAAGAATCCAGCAGCATTTACCATCTTCATGCACCATGCACAGAATCAGCCAGAGGTGGTCAATACGCACCTTAAATAAGGCTGAAATAAGCATAACTGGATTTCTTGGCTAACAAACATTGAATACATAACACTAACAAAAGTTCCGTTCTTTGGTTTAACATGTGCAAGATGACAAGTGGAAAAAACACCCACAGAAACATGAGTGTTGCTAACAGGTGCCTTAAATTTAAAATGTCGAAAGTTACAACTGTGTATACTGAGACAGCACTAATGAAGAAACCTTGCTGGCAAAATTAGGCACCTCATACATCATATACTGGGCAATATTTTAACTGCTCCATGCAGCATGCAATACTGTCTGTAGTCACTGTGGTAACTAATGCACAAATTCACCTAAGTTGTTTCCAGTAACAAACCAAATGTATCATACAATCTACCCTGGAGCTTTATGGCAGGAAACTTTATGATCATGTCCCACTGCATTACAGACAACAAAGTTAAAGTTAAGAGGAATAACAATTTGAATAAACCTGTAACCTGCTAACATATGCCAAATACCAATTTCATTTAAGTCAACAGAAATCCTGCTACTGATTTCCAATGGCATAGCATTAAAGCACATCTGTACTTCACACTGAACTGTCTTCTCACCTTGGTTTTACTTTATTTACCCAAACCTAACAGTTTATTTCATTTCTGAGCTCTGTTTATACAGATGACATCAAATTCAAAGATTGTGCTCCATATTAAAAGCCTGGCTATTCATGTAAACCTCTTTATTAAATTCCATACAGCTAAAGAAATTCTTGACAGACAAGAGAAGTGGAAAGGCTAAACAGAAGAATTGCTTGAACAACACTGATGAATGGGAACACAAGGTCCAGCTTTGCAATCTGTTACCATTCAGCTTCAAATACCTGCTTACCACTGAGTAAAGAAAGTGGTGATCAGCTAAACCAGTAACAAGGTAGGAAGCAAACAGCCTGCACAAGAGCACCCTTAGGACTCTTGCTGCTGGTTGCAATAGGATTGGCATTGGACATGGTGCAACAGACAGTGCCGGCCACATCGCATCCCCTGCTGGACACGGCAGCAGCTGGTCCAACCTGCTCATGGATAACACAAACACTGCCCCTAAAAAGAATTGAGAAGGGGAAAGGGAAGAGAAAGAGGGGTGGAAAAAGCAAAGAAAAACTGCCCCTCTCTGATCAGTCATCTCCAGTCAGTTCTCTTATCTCACCCATGGAAAGGAATCAATGTTCACAGTGATCAGTAACAGCCAGACAAGGGAACTGTCAGAAAACAAGAAGCATTTTCCATTCACCGAGATCTGGCTGGATTTCTGACAACTAGCTTTTACTCTGCAAGCAGACAAACTCTGGATATTTTACATACACTCACAGATGTTACAGTTCAAATAGACACGTTACACCAGAGCTCGCCTGCAGACTAGTCAATAATTACGGAGTGCCACACGCCAAGGCTTGCATTACTCCAGTAAAAAACTCACACCCTGGTAAGGACTTGTTCAGCTTCTACATACCAGCTGATACAGCAAATGATATATTTTTATTGCATTTAAGATTGCATAGGTATTCTGATTTTCACTCTCTCCATTTCAAGATGGCATGGGCCATACAAATTCAGTTAACAACAACATCAAAGTATCCTCTAACTGTGCAGCTGAAGAGCTTGGCAGTTAGCAAAATATGGAAAGACCTAGCGTGTTGTTAAGTTAGATGAGACACACATCTATCTACTCTACATCCGTTCCTCTGTGAGAGCTCTTTCCAAAGCCAAATCTCATGGTACATTACTGCCACCCTTTTTTTGTTTATTTCTCAACTCCTTGAAAAGAGATGTTTTCAACTTATTTGCTTATTTACTACATTACATAATGCAATTCAAAACTAATCTACTTAAAAAATAATAGTTAGCATATAATATAGCCCTGAAGCTTTTGTAAGCCTGAAGTCCTAAAACAGCCAAGACAGCAAACTTTAAAAATCATGGACTTAGAGTGAGCATGTGCAGAGATGTCCATCTCTGGTTTCTCTTTAGCCAGCCTCCAAATGAGCTAATAAACTGAAAGCATATATGATATGACTACAACTTGTCCGGAACTCTCATTTTCACTGTCGACACAAAGATATTCAGTTGCAAAGTGTTCCTTATTAAAGTCATAGCATCTGAAATTTCATTTTCTTTTACAGATCCTTCTGCCTCTGGGTTCGTGCTGAGCTCCCCAGCAACCAAAAGGGAAAGGTAAATGTAACATCACCAGGGAAATGCCTCGCTTTTAGATGAAGTCCAGTGAAAACCTCATATAGTGCACTTCAGGACAAAGACCTCTGTAAAAAAAACCCTATCTCTTTAACACAAAAATGCCCACCTCTCATTCCCCTGCCCTCTGTGGATAGTTACGTATTTCTGGGAAGGAAAAATGACAATAATTCTGACTAACGTGTACATTGCTTCAATTGCATTTCTGCGCCCAGCTAGAGCACTGCACCAGTGAGGAAATGCTGAAGCTGAGTTATTGATGGACAATCCCCAGGCTGCTTGAAGTCTCAAGCCAGCCAGCACCAGAGTGGTGAAATGGATCATAAAAAACAATGGGGTGGGCTGCAGTCCCTGCAATTTTTTTAGGTGTCAGCAAAGTTCAGCTCAGAGAAGTATGAGTGAATCACAGCATTTTTAACAGAGAAGCAAACGTTTTCCCTTCTGACAGTACTTTGTGAGCAGTGCTGGTTAGCCAGGGGATGTGACAGGTTTCTCCAAAACGTGAATTTCCACTGGACAAAAAACTATTCATAGTGGACACGCGTGTTAAAAAAAACAAAAAACCAACAAAAAACCAACAACAACAAAACCAACCAACCAACCAAACAAAAAAAAAAAAACCAAAAAAAAACCCAAAAAAACCCCCAAAAAAACCCCAAACCAAAACAAACAAGAAAAAAACCCCAGAAAAAAAAATAAGTCACCCTAATTTTCCAATAATAATACATCTCTCCAAAATGTACCAATGCGCTACTACAATGCCTCTACCACTCCTCTCAGATGAAAGTCTCTCTGCAGGGTTGAACAAAGCCGCGGACCGCAGGCACGGGTGGGATGCTGCGCGGGTCCCCGCCTTGGCACCACCCGCCGGCCCCGTACACAGGACGGATGCACCCGGCCAGCTCTGTTTCGAAATCGGCGCTGGAATATGATCTTATATATACACCTGTATATATAAGAGAAAGAGGCAGAGAGAAGCCGCTCTGTTGCCTTACCACTCTGCCAGAGAACCTCTCGATGGCCCGCTTGACTTTGCCATAGGTGCCTTTGCCCAAGGTCTCCTGCAGCTCGTAGCGATGCTTCAGGTTGTGCTTGTGGTGATGCCGTTTCACCCCCTGCTGCTTCCTCGCCGCCGTTACCTCCGGGGACGGAGCCGCCCGGACCGGCTCCTCCATGGCCGCCGCAGCCGCCTCGCCACCGGGTGGGCCGGGGCCGCAGGAGGAGCAGGGGGGCTGCGCGGGGCTGGAGCTGGAACTACTGCTGGCGCGGGCGGCCGCCTCGGCGCCCTCCATGCCCGGCGGCGGCGGGCGCGGTACGAACGCGCCGCCGGCCTCACCGCCTCTGCCTCGGCCCCGCGCCCGCGCCGGCACCACGGGGCGCGGCGGGCGGGGCGGGCCGGGGGGCGGTGGCGGCGCCCCCGCTCTCCGCCCCTTCCCCGCCGCCCGCCCCGGCGGCGGCATCGGCGTGGGGCGGCTCCTCCGCCCGGCCCGCCCCGCTCCGCCCCGAGAGCCGCGGAGGCGGCGGGGGTGGCAGCGGCGGGGATTGTTGCTAGGGGCACTGCTTTGGCCGCCGGGGGCACGGAGGTTGCGCCGCGGCTCTCCCGGGCCGCTGGAAGGCGCCTCAGCGGGGCCGAGCCCCGCGCCGCCGCGGCCCCGGGCTGAGCCCCTGGGCCCCGCGGGGCCGGGCTGAGGCGAGGCGGAGCACCGGCCCCGGCCCCGGCCCCGGCCCCGGCCCCGGCCCCGGCCCCGGCCCCGCGGGGTATGTGCACCTGCAGGGACGACGGGCAGGGGCTCGAGAAAGCCTACACCAAATACAAGTCTGGAAAGTTTTTCCAGAAAACCTCTAATTTTCCCCATTCACGAAGCGGGCGAGGGTTTCCTGTCGGGTTTCCATGTTGGTGGAGCTGGCAGAAAAACTCAGTCACACCCAGGTGCCGCCTGTCCTTGGCATGGGCAGGCGCTGTTGGCCTGCTCCACAAAGTTTTTGCAGGTGAGAAACCTTCCTGGGCCCAGTCCTGCTGTGGTTCACTTGCAAATCTGCGCCAAGAGCTGAGGAACACCTCGTGTCTGCTTTCGGGATCTTTGAAATACAAAGAATGCATCGGTTTTACGCTTTTTTCATTTTAAAGTAAGGGTTGTTTCTTTCAAAGACAGCTTGAATACTTAAACACAGATATGCAAATTTTACTGAGGTTAAGATGAATCATATGCTCCCTTTAGAAAAGAAGCCATCCCCAAGTGCATGGCCAGAGAAGGCAGATGGTCGTTTGTAGCAGAAATGGGAAATTTATGTGGGGTGGAATCATTCTGGAGCTCTCCACTATGGCCAGTTTTCTGGAACAACACAAAGGCTTTCAAGTGAGAGCCCTGCTTCAGTGTCTCCTCCCCATGGACTGTTCTTAAGGTGCAGGTTACAGCTGCGGTTGTCTGCTCTGCAAAGATAACACACAGACCTTTTGAAATCTTGGCTTACTCTTTGTGGTCACAGCAATATTAAGGCACAGAATTTCAGGAGCCGATAGCCCCATCCCTCTGGGGGAGTGCTAGCACAGAAGCTGATCCATGTGCTCGTACAGTTTTACTGGCAGGCTCCTGCAAAGACTCAGGTCTGTCAAAGGCAACTAACTCTGGAGTGTCAAGGTGATGGAGTGATGCCCAGGCACCAGCTTTGGTGAGGATGCTTGTTTGGTTTCTCTTAACTCACTGGGCCTGTGTGTAAAGCTGGATTTCTGCAAGGTTTCTTCCTAAGACTGTGAACACTCTGCCCTGAGGTTGCAGCCTTAGCTTCTCTGACTTGAATTTAAAAACAGAAGTTTCTCTCTAATTACATCACTACACCTTCATTTTAGGATCAGCAAAAGTGTCCAGCTGGCTCAGGGCAAGTCTGCCTAGTGCAGTACCCTGATCCTGGCAGGAGCCAGCACCATGCCAGAAGGGTTGAAAAAGACAGAAAGAATCCTGCAGCATTCAGAAGAAACATCTATGCTGGCTTCTTGATCTTTGGAAGCCCGATATTGATCAAAGTCTGGGAGCATGGAATCTAACATCTCTTTGACAGAGTGCACCAGAAAGTGGCTATTCCAAAGCAGAAAAGGTAAAGGAAGTTTCACTCTGTTACCATTAAAAAAAAAAAAAGCAGACGTTTTCTTCCTGTAACCCCTTCCTTTATCCTAAATGTGGAAAGCACAAAAATTCTGTGGTCTTCTCTTTGTAAGAAGCAAGATTACATTTGTAGCTTGCAGGTTTTTGTTGTTTTTATGCTCTGAAGTGCTGTTGCATTTCCCCCAGCTGGCACAGAATATGCAATGCCCAGGCTACCTGAACATGCAGGAGAGGGACAGAGGGACATCTGCTACTGCCCTGGCTGACTTCCATGCCGCCAGTTTGAAACCCACTTATATAGCTCTTCTCACATTTGAGAGGATGCCTCAAGAGACATCCATGCGTAGGAATGCGCGACAGACCTGCTGCAAGTAAGGACTGGCACAGGGGTGGGAATGCAGCAGCAGCAAGAGGCAGAAGGGGCCTAGGAGAGGGGCTTGGCAGCATAGGGAACATGAAGGGTGCCCTTGACTGCCTGCCAGGAGAAGTGAAAGATTGTCCTGGCATGTGTTCACCTCTGCGCAACTTCACTTAAGTAGATTAAATCAGAGTCCCGGTCTTGCTGAGTGCCAGGGGTGCAGTAGTCTGTCAAGATGACAGTGACAACTGCCTAGTGGTTTTGCATGTCCAATGCAAGCCCTAGTCCCACCAAAGAGGGGAGCAGCCTGGGTCCTGCTCTGACCTGTGCCAGCTGACCTGCTGCAGGAGCAGCTCAGGACTGGCTGGGGCCTCCCAGCGGCAGCAGGGTGGGAAGTGTCCAGCTATGATTGTCAGACAGTCTGGAAGTTCCCTTCAGACTGAAACTCAGTATAGCCTGTATTTAGGTCCTTTATACCTCTTGAATAGCAGAAAAGCATGAATGCCCATGATGAAAAGAGGTTTCATTATGTTGTACTCATGAGCATTGTTAATGTCCCCAGGAGTGGTCCCTTCTAGCTGCTCAGAAGCATACATCATCATTTCATGGAAGTCATCAGTTTCAAGGAAATATGTCATAAATCATTGCTAAATGTTAGATTGTGATTGGAGAGATATCCAATCACAACCCAATATATAGCAATGATTTATAGAAATTACGAGAAACTCCAAAATTAAAACTGCTGATTTTGTAATGCAATAAGCACAGGTACTATGTAACATAAGAAATACCACTTTTCCTTTCAAATTTCCATGCTCTTAAATGTGAAGCCAGTGGGCATTGAACAAATTAGATATGTAAATTGGAATTGGACAAAAGAAACTTTCTGTGCTCATGTGTAATAGCAATGATAATTGAAAATAATGATCAACATAGAAGTATACATATATTTGACTGTATCACCAACACACAGAGATGTTTCCTTTCAATTTTTAGCAAGTCTGTGTAAAACATGTAGTGTTTCATTGTTTCTGAGATAAACATTTGGTAAGAATTTCAATTCTTTGAGTTTATAGACACCACTGGGGAATTCTTGATTTCTGACAGTGTTATTTTACATAACTGCTTTTCCTTATTCACAAAAGAGAATTATCCTCCCATTGAAACCAGCAGACTTCTGCTAGCCAGCTTCAAATGAAATAGGACGAGGCTCTAATTTGCAAAACAATATTGGAGGATATGTTGTACAAAATCTAAACTATACAGATTATCACAATAACAACAAAAAGCCAGTGATTTCAGGAGGTTTACCTTCCTGAAGTCAATGTGGGTTGGAAAATGATCTTAAAAGATTGCAACATGCAAGCAGCAAAAAATTATTATAAAATTTGGTGCATTTTTTAGGATTAATTTTACCCCGAACTTTCAAAAGAGCACAACTTATTTTCTATCTGGCATAGAGACACTCAGGGTAAAAAAGCCCACTGGCTTTAATAGAACTCAGTCAAATATTTAGGGCTCCTCAAAAAATTGACAGCTTCTATAAGTCATGAGTTTCATAGAGCTGATGTTAATTTATTCCATGTATTGAGCTAAATAAAAACAAAACAGGATTTCAAAGATACTTTCTGAAATACTTAATTTACCAACTGAGGCCAGGTACTCTCTGTGCAAGTATTACGCATATGGCAACTTGGTGAGATGGTATCATCTGTACTCAGACCTTTTGCTCTTCAGCATTCTCCAGTGTTTATGAATTGTTTAACAGTGTTGTTACCACCCTTACACAGACTGTCTTCCAGGGGCTGTCAAAGAGCTGGAATATGTTCCTTGGCTGTTCCCTACACTGTAATACAGAGGAAAGAGGAGAAATGAGTACTAAAGGGATTCCTGGATGCAGTGGACATGTGTTCTTGGATACTAATATTCTGCTCCCTTAGGTTTCAGTCCTCTCTGCTGAGCTCTATAATCTGTACATCAAGAAAAACATAACCATAGTTAAGTCAGTTGAGTTGCCTTGACTGCTCATGTTTGATGATCGAGATCAGTGTGGGTGTATGCATTAACTGGACCAAGCTTTAGTGTTCAGCACTGTCCAGACTGCAAATCTAAAGATGACATGACTTTCAAATCATTGGAAGATACTGGCAGGTGAAACTGGAGGACATTCTCTCAATGGAACTGTCTCTTCTGCATTAAGTACCTGCTGAGAGACAGCTTTTTGATCTGATGAAGTGAAAGCATGTTAATGTGTTCCACTCAAGGATAGGGATTATCCTTTATAAAGCAGTGCTGGCAGAGACAGCTGGCATCCATTTGGTTGCTGTGGCAGGTATCTGTATATTATCTACCCTGGCAGATCACATCCAATCCTTGTAATCACATGCTTTATGAAAATTGCAGGAGTCAAAAAGTTCAGGATTACGACTGTAATGCTGATTTTCTCTTTAGTGAGCCATGTAAAAAAACTTTGCCTTGATAATTAGTGTCATTTGACACTACTTTGAGATGTGTCATTTGCATCCAGAGATGTCAGTTCACTGTCAGTCAAGTAATGATCACTGACAAGGCCCACATTCAGAGGTTATAACATCCATCTAAATTCATGTGTCTCCTCTTATTCTTTGATTCATGCTAGGACTCTTGAGATGTCCATGAAGTAGGAAGAATAAAGACCTATGTGAAATTAAGCCCTCTGAATCTGGATCTCAGACCCATTATAGAGCTTTATGATCAGTGAAGAAAATGAGGAATATTGTAATGCCTTTTTGGAGAGGACCCTGGAATTGAGACTGGGGTTCTTCCTAAGACTATAAGACTTTGAATAGGAGAGGAGCTGTATGTCCATAAAATACCTTTTAAAATTTCCAAGCCTCAAGCTTTTGCTTCTGTGGGTTTTCCTGATAATTTAGACCATTAATGTGTTATAATTTTTACCTGTAATACTGTTCCATTTCTTCTGCTGCTTGATATGTTTTATTGGGATATCCATAGCACAGAAGACAGCAATTTACATCTCCAGATCTGAAAATTTGTTTATATGTGCACGTGTGCCTGTATGCTTATGTCACATTATTTTATCCATAAAAAATATGCTTTTCTACAGTCAACATTTCCTCAAAATTCCCCACTGTTATTGATAAACTGGGACCCTCATAACCAAAGAAGTGAGAAGAAACAACCTGAACTGCACAGAAGATAAAACTGAAAAGTAGTGGTTGAAGCTCAGCATCTTTCTGTTGCACAGCTTTGAGAAGAACTGAGCACACACAATTCCTTCTCCTGTTGCTTTCCTATTTCTCATTCAGTTTAGATGTTCTTTCAGTAAAACTCTGTGGTGTTACTTTATATTAGTTTTATTAAATATATTAGCAATACAATCCAAACTACCAGCTACCTCCCTCTCCCTGCACAGGAATCCTTTCAAGATTAAAATTCACATACAAGTTGCAACACTGTGAGCAGAGAATAGCATTCAGTAATGGTCAATGGATTGCGCATTCCAACAGTGTAAACTGCAAAAAAAAAAGACATTTAAAGCATAACTGAGTCATTCAGCAGCATGCTCCCCTGCTCTCATTACTTCCCTTTGTTGCCCTCAGTTCCGTCCCTTCTGCCGTTTCTGGTTTTTTGCCCTTATTTTGAGAGACTGACTGAGGGCATCGCTTTCCACCATCAGCCCTGTTAGACCGTGTGCAGGCAGCCAGATCTGCACCCAGCCTGTTTTGCCCACCACCAGCCGGGTGGTGGTCCTGCACACCTGGAACAGCTGCTCTGGGCACAGCTCACACACACCAGCTCCTCCAAGGCATCACCACGAGTGGCCATCCCCAGCCACCATCGCTCAGTCCCTGCAGCCCCAACTCACCTGGTGCAACGGTGCAGGAAAGTGAGGTGTCTTCCTGTTGGGTTTTGGTGGTGAAGCCGCAGGCTCTTATCCTGTAAACATAGGTGGTGTTCAGTGGTGCTTGTGGGTTGTGGCAGAAAAGGGTGGTGCTGTGCAGTCCTGAGTTGGTTTAGGGTGGTTTGGGGCTGGGAGGCAGCCAGGGCAGAGAGAGGGGAGGGAAATGAAGCCGAGGTGGTGATGGAACAGGTGTTATCCTGCTGGGGGCTGTGCCAGGGAGCCGCGTGCCTCAGGGCCTTCGCTCAGAGATGTTTGTGTGGGTACATAATGGGAACACATGAACTTTTGCCATTGTGACCCCTTCATCCTGGATGACTCATGGATGAGATGGGGCAGATACATCCCTCCAGGATTCTGGGATTTCCTGCCCAGTCCAATTGAATGGAGATATTACAGCCACTGGGTAGATCCTACAAGGAGAGAGGTATTAGCCTTAGTTGTGGCTTTTGTGTAGAAAACCAAGAGTATGTTTTGCACATGACTTTTATTTTGATGTTGAGGTCTGTGGATCCGTGTCTAGATTGTATCTCTCTTTTCATGCTGCTGTTGAATGCATAACCAGTTTTTCTTCAAAATATAAGATTAAAGCTGCTCTAATAATATAGGAAATAAAAAAGACACAGGTAAAAGTATGTGTGTTTTTCTTAAATATACATAATTTTTAGAGCAAAAAGGATTAAGTGCAAGATGTTTTGCTAAAAGTCACATTGCACGTGACACCAGTGAGTTACCGGATGTTCATACCTCTGGGATACACTTAATCTGAGCAAACTGAGCGAACCTTTCTGCAAGACTGTCACTGACTGGCAGATATCAGGGATAATGACAGAAAATCTTGCCCAGTTACCAAAAATGGACCCCATGACATTACCATGTCATGACATTACCATGTCATGACATACAATGTACCCCTTTAGACAGAGCAGCACTTGTTATATTTGACTGATAACATGCATCACTTCCCTTGGTAGTGTGGGTATGCAATTCAAATTGAGTGGGCAAATGGGCACTGTGTGCCATCTGACTTTGTTGGGAGACAAATGTGTAAAGAATAGATGACAGCATGGTTCTCTATTCCCTCCTTGCCCACAGGTGCTGCAGGCTGGCTAGTAATCTCCTTGCCCTCCACAGACAAAGGGTAGAAAGGACTGAATCATGCCTTCTCAAAAGGCAATGCTTTCCCCTCCTGGAGGTGTTCTAGGGGGCAGTTGGACAACTTGATGGCCTTGCCACAGTCTCCATGCTAAGGATACAACCTGACAGGGAGAAATCATCTCATCTTCTTCACTTCCCTTTAAATTCCCACTGAAATACTGGAATTCATAGCTGTAAGACTGGTTGTATTTTTCCTTCACTGATCATTAATTTGTCAAAGTCAAAACAATACTAAATTAGGAAACAGATTCAGCACAGAGACTGCCAGCTTCCTTTAGCTTTATTTTGTTTACTTTTCATTTGTCTGCAGCCACTTCCTGGCTTTAGAAAATAGAAATAGAAAATGTTTTCTATGAATTATAAAAAAATTAGGTCAAATAATAAAAAAATGTTAATGGCAACATAATTTTATGGCAAGTGATTAGACAGATATAAACAGAATATTATAGCTTTAGGATATGTACCAACGATTCAGAATGACTTTCACAGGAAAAAGACATACCCAAAATTCTCAGGCAGCAAACTACAAAGAGCAGTTAAATGGAAAATGAATCTGTTTGTGTATAGATGCCCGAGAACCAAATATAATTTTCTATTAGATCTTTTAAACATCCTGTTCTTTATGTCTGTTTGCTGGCAGAGAGGACTCTTTAAATCAATAGCAAATCAGCTAAGTGACCAACTTGATCAAAGCCTCTTTATGCATGAAAATTTCATTTTGCTGACTAGGAAATCATGAGAGGGAAGGTTTTGTGACTCTCTGTGTTTCCTTTGTGCTTCTCATGCAGCATAAGGGGAATTGCAAATTTCTAAAATCCCGTAGTGGGTGTAGGGGAGCAGAGGATGCCAGCCCCTCGTGCATTGTCATCCAAGAGTAACAGCCCCTCTCACGCCAGCACTGTCCTCACGGCTGGACCCACAGGAGGTTGAGTGTCAGGCCTGGGATGGAGGGCTTTAAGGGTGGGAAAACATGTTTTTGCTATGCTGACAGGTCATTTTCCTTGGAGCTGATGCTAGCTGGTCTGCATGACAGCCACCCCCAGGCTTTTCCAGCCTGCACTGAAACCACAGTCAGTCACAGTTCAACAACCCCAAGAAGACAACACAGATCTTAAGGTTCAGTCCCAACCCCCCAGGGAGAAGCAAGGCAACACATTGATGCCATCAGCTTGCCTGTGTCAATGCAAAGTGCCCAACATTTTGGGCAATGTTTGCTATAGGAAAGAGCCACCCTCTCCATCGAGTCCACAGAGGTTTGAGAAGATTCCTCCATCTCCCCCGTGATCTATGTCCAATCAGAAAATCTGGCCCAGGGCCTAAAAACACTTTTAAACTTGTGTCTCCTTATCTCTCCTAAAGAACTAGAATACTCTTTCCTGCCTCCCAAGAATTATGCAGAAATAAATCTTCTTGGATCTGCAGAATGCTTTGCTGACACTAATTGTATTATAAGAAAGAAACAGATTCATTTTTAATGGAACAGGACAGTTATTTTCAAAGAACATTTTTGAAGGTCTGTTACATGTAACATGTAAGATGAAAAAAGAACTCAAATTTAATAAGAACAGCAACATGACCTCTGCATACTTACCATTGCTTTAGCAAGATCAAATCCTTCTCACTTTACCTCAGCTTTTGCTAATCTCTGTGAGGGCTCCACACACAGGAGCCTTTGCCAGCACTGAAGCTTATGAAGATGAGACCAGTTATGCTGCCTAGAATAAACCAGATACTGCTGTAAAACAGATGGAAATTACTTATCTTATCCCTCCATATGCATCCCCCCTCATCATGATACTGTCTGAAGTCTTGTCTCTCATCCTTCTGTTCCCTTCCCTCAGTCCCCAGCCCACTCTCACTTGTTGGGACAGATGCAGCAGGCTTGTTGAGAACGTTTCCTCCCTTAGAACCTAGACATGAAGCTCAATACCTTTGTCTCATCAGGGTTTTCATCACCTTTCTGCCCTGGCTTGATAAAACAGAAGGGTTTCACCTTTCATCCCTGTGTACCAGCTGGCACCTACAAGTATGCCTGGAGTATTCCAAGGAGATGAAGGGGTGTCATTGCCCAGCTCTCACTGGTTTTACACCAAGTGACACACATCCTCTTCTCTGTGTCACTGTGACATGAACTCTTGAATCTGCTTGATTCTTGCCAGTGGTAGTGACAGAGAAAAGGAAAAATTAAGAGCTGGATCATCAGAAAAAGCAAGCATAGTGTGGGGCACAGTCATTTTTAAATGGGTGAATTTTCGAAGACACCATCTGTCCTCCAATTTTCAGCTCCATTGGAAATACATAGATCAAATGTCCAACAGAGGGAAATGAATTGGCTGAGGTTATAACTTTACACACACATTCTTTGGAGAAATACAATAGCTAAATTTCTAAGATTTCAACCTGATCTCTGCAATTATGATACTCAAATGAGAAAAGAGAAAGGAAGAAAGGTGCTTCTTGCCACAGCTTTATCTCATGTGATCTCTGGTTACTGCTGGTGAAAGAGAAGAAACCTGCTTTGCTTCAGAAAGCAAAGCAGAACCTTTCTGTAGCACCACCAAGTGGTTGAGTATCACTGAAAATAACTGTCTGCAAAACCAGCCTCAGCAGTGCCTCACAGCAACATTTTTCAACTACTTTACAGTCTTGTAAGTGGTAAATATTATTTTGTCAGTAAAACTGGATGTAAATTGGGATTGGCATCACTGAAGCTGGCCAGTGTGGATGAAGACAGTATTAGGTGTGTTGCATTCAAAGTTGTCAGGAGAAGACTGACAAAACCTTAATGCTGTCTTTTTGTGTGGGTGAACAGATGTCTTGAGCTGTGAAAACCAGAGCTGGGATGTATTAGGAATGTTACAGGCACAGAATGAGAGACAGGTCTTTCTTTGAGAGCTTTTTTCACTGGGAAATGGTATCAAGAATCAGTGGTACACAAGATGCTCTAACGCCTTTTTTAGCAGAATTTACTTTTCTTCTCCTGAAAAAAAAAAAAAAAATCTATGTGACTTTATAAATCAGATTTGAACTGTGAAGGGTGTATGATCACAAATAAATATGGGGGCTGATTCCTGGTGCCATGAAAGACTCCTGGTGTAAAATTGCCCTTTGCCAATGATAAGTGATCAGTGAAACTCTGTCATATGTCATTAGTTGTTGCTGCTCTGCCTTCAGGGTTGCTGCTCAAGGAGGGTTCCTTTGAGTCTTCTAATGATGGAGAGAGGCCTATAACAGCTTGGTTGCTCAGGCTCACCCCCACTACAAAGAGACTTCCAGGTAAAGGGATTGCCGGGAGGTGCCTTGAAAAGTCTGGCTCCCAACACAGTCCTCAGGGGCAAAGAAGCATCTGCCTTAGGAGCCCAAGCCACTGGCATTGTCCTGGTCACAAGTTTTTTTGAACCCACAAATCTGACTCAGGGAAAGACTAAAAGTACTGCTCCTGGGACCAGATCATCAGGCTGCATCTGTGTAAATAGATTTCAGCAGGTTTGCATACAGGAGCAAAGCCTTTGTGTCTGTGGTGATTAGCCTTAGAAAGGCATGTGGTGTAATTCTCCTCTCAGCTATCATGTCTTCCTTTAATTGCTGCATTCATCAGTTGTAGGTATCATTAGGTCTCAGCCAACGATTCCCACTCATTTTCTGGCCAAAAAGCAGGACATTGAGGCTTGTGTTCATCACTCACCTTGTGCAGTGCCACAGCAGCATTAGATCGTTTCTACCTCCAGGAATAGCAGGGACCAGAGGTATCTCTGCCCTTTACAGGGGCTGCCCAAGTGAAAAGAACCCTAGGAGGAATAAAAGGCCATCTTCTTCTGTACCAGCTAATGCTTCTGTAATTAAAAAAGCAGGTACTTGGTGGCCATTCTGTTTGCCTGCCTGAAAACTTGCAACACAGTCAGAGATGCCTGAGGTGCCTCTCTTTGGAAAAGCAGCAGAAAGACTCAGCATTCCTAATGAGAGAGATATGTTTTCAAAAATACATTTCTTAGCATGACAGGCAAAGACAAAAGAGTCCTGAGGGGAAGCTTCACACAGCCCCATTTCAAAAACAGCAGCTGCCATGATATACCAAACAGCAGCATGCATACATGAATATATGAAAACAGTAATATCTACGTACCCATCTGTATGTACATATGCAAGTTCACATTGCTTTAACAGCTATAGTAGGGATCCTGTCAACACTAACTATCAGTATTAAAAGCCATTTATGTTTATCTTGATGCTTGAGGATCTAAAAGTTAAAGTTCACAAGAAGTTGAAATATTGTTCCTGTATAACTTTAAAAATATAATCACAGCAGAGCACAGCACTACATTCAAGCTGAAGTCAAGCTGACAGTTTTGGTACAGAGCTGGACACCCTATTGTAGCTCTGGCCATCTGCATGCACACTACACTTAAAATGGAAAAAAGCCTCTGGGGGAAACAAACCAAACTTACCATGTGTACAAGCAGGCGTGATCCTTTGAGGTCCGTGGAATGCATTTGTTTACACCACTAATGGATTTAATCCAGAGACTGTTGTTCTTTATGAGACCTCACTTTTCTTTGTTGTTACGCCAGTAATTCCACTTTGTTAGGAATAATACTAATTTATATAAGTAGTGAAAATTTTTATTTTTGCCTTTCAGCACAGAGGGTGGATGACAACTTTCATAGCCTGTTTCCTAACCTACTGTAATTTTTCTGCAGGTGCTGTTCCCTGATTTTTTACATGTACTTCAGATTGCATAGTCTTAAACAGAAGGCAACCAGGTGTTCAGTGCCCACATCCAGTACCTGCTCTTTAGAGCGAATGGTTTTCCCCAATGCATATCCCATTTCTGATGCTAATGATTGCCACATTTCCTTCACCAGCATTTCCCTCCTGCCACTGTGAAAACCACCACCATTCCAGACAGGAAGGGCTGCCTCCCCCAGAAGTTAATTAATGCTGCTTGTTAATTGCCTGAAGACTGGAGACAGAGGGGTTTCACATGCATGAGGCATCCCTTCTCTTCCTTGTGGGTTCGCTGGATAACCTGATTTTCCCTGGAGAAACAGTTTGCAGTTAATAACATAGGCCATGTCAATAAAACTAGGTACAAAATAGTAGAGCGCAGGTAGCAGGCAGCATTGTAGAACATCAGAGCCAAAGTAAAGGGCTTAATATTTAGCAGCTAGGAGTGTAGACCAGAATGAAGATAATCTGAACTCTCCCTTTGATGCATTTAGCAGAAGTACGCATCTATCCCTGCCCCTTTACTGTCAAACTTTGTGTCTCTGGACTTTGCACTAAGCGCCACCAAATGCAATTCCCTTTTCTTAAGCTTTTTGGCTTTTGCATTCCTGAAGATCAGTGGCAGAATAGGTGAACAGATAACTTTTAACTGCACTGTTAACTTTATACAAGCTACTTAAAAGAGATCAGTGCAGAAAAGGCTACCTAAGCATCACACCGAGGGTGTGGTAGGAAATGTTAAAGTACAAGCTGCCTTTCCTAAAAGCGTGTGCTCTCACCACCTGATGTAATTTCCCATGATAGCTCGAGCATTAGCCCTCTCCTCCGTTTAAAAAACAAGTCCCTGAGGTGCCTAAAGTAAAGATGCTGGTACAAAAGTGCAGGGCCTGACCTCTCGCAGCTGCACCAGGGCTAATACTCATTCATTGTGCTGCTCTGTGTTACAGTCCAAGGGCAGAACAAGGGGCAGGGGAGGGCTCCAGAGGCATTTCAGGCTTCTGGTGTCCTGCCTCCTCCTCATGCTTCAGTGCATCCCACCCCTATTGTATAGAAAATCCACTCCTTTAGAGATCTGAGCTGCTTGGGCTGGACAAAGACCAAAATTAAGTCCGCAGCTGCCCAGGAAGAGGCTTTCTCTGTCAGAGGTTATTATCGAGGATATCTGATGAGAGAGCGGAGCAGGGAAGTCCCTTTGCCTCTGTCAGCTCCAGTTACAGGTTTGCATGGATGCGTTCACACATATTTTTCTTGCTTCACGTAGACAACGTAGCCCCTCTGTAGCTGGTGTGGACTGTCATGCCTCTACTGACCCAGTTTAGCTCCAGAGCTCTATGAGAGGTATGTGACCTGCTGCGCTCACCACGTTTGGCTGGACAGCACTCCATTTGCTGCCTGCAGGAAACACTCAGTGTCATGGAGCAGTGAGGCCAAAATACCACCATGGCAGCTCCTTCACTCTTGGTGAAGTTGCATCAAGGCTAAATTTGAATTCACAAAGGCCAGCTCCTATTCTCACTTACCCTAGAGAGAACATGGAATTGCACCATTAGTGCCCAGGGAGTTATTTTGGATCTACAAGGGCACAAGCAGAATCTGGCACCAAGTTAGAAGGAGCAAAAAAAAAAACAAAAGATGTTTATGCCAAACAGGAACAGCAGCAGGTGGCACATATCGCCTATATAGTCCCAAGTTCTGAAAGGAAAAGTAACATAATGGTAATAGAAAACCTTTGTGGTTACTAAATATGTTTTATTCTTGAATCCCCTTCATGAGACTGAAGGCCATCTTTTATATTAAAGGCAGTACAACAGGGTGATGTGAGGAGAGGCAAAGAAATAAAGGAAGCAAATGGGGAAAATTGCAAGACTGAGGCAGTAAGGAACAAGAACATTTAATCAAACAGATCTGCTTTGTGACTAAATTGATTCATGATTTTCAGACAATTCAAAATAATGATAATTTATTAACCATAAAATTATACTGAAAAAATGCTTAAAGCTGTTGGGAAAGTTAATAAAATAAGAAATTTCAAAGTGAATTCTCAGCAGCTTGCAACAACCTTTAAAATTTATATTGAGTGAAGTATATATATATTTATATTGATCAGTCTCACAGCTTATCAAAATAGATGCAACAGGTGTTAGTTTGAAGACTTCTGTGCTTCATGTTAAGGGCACTCATGAAAAGTTTATGTTCAGTGAAACCTGGAGGAGAAAGCAGATTACTGTGGAAAAAAATCTGCCCTGCTATAGAGAGAATTCTGGAGCCATTGACCAGGGGAATTTAAATCTACATCTCAAAAGCTTTGCATATCTGATCACCATTCCTGCTATCTGTCTAAATAGCCTCATGCTGGCAACTTGACCTATTTAGTTGGTGGCTGCTCCTTCTGTTCTCTACATCTCATTTCCTTCTGTTCTCCATGTGTCATTTCTTTCAGGGTAATGAGGATGAGTGTTATTATCTGATTTTCTCTTTATTTCCTTCTTTAATCTGATGTGTTTCCTGTGTTTCCTTTGGGCACATCAACCGAAATTGCAACCCTTTAAGACAACCAAAGACAAGGTGCTGCCTTGGGACTGACTAGCCAGGCTGCAGCATGGGGGTGTGAACATTATGCAAAGAACAAGATATGGAGCTGAGAGTGGGATTTCACAGCTGCTGTGAGGAACTGGGTGACTGAATCCCATTAAGGTTACAGTGAGGTTTGGCAACCTTGCTCTTCCTGGCCGCCTTTGAAGAAGGCTCAGCAGAAAGCTGCAGCCTAAATCTTGCATGAAGCAAGAGACAAGGTGACTCCCACAGGAGTGAGTTCTGCTCCTTGCTATTGCAGTAGCTGAGCTGGATGATGTGGAAGGATCCCCTGGAACAACTCTCATTTTCCTATATAAGGATATAAGGGGATATTAAGGAAAAATTAGGAGAATTTTAGGCACTGTAACAAGATGTTATCAAATTGTTGAAGATCTGTCCAAATCTGTATAGACAAATCAACTAGAAAGGTAACTGGACTTGGGAAGACTTGTACATGTTTATACAGAAAGCTTGGTTGAACAGAACTGGCTTCCCTATGTATTGCTAGGACAGCAAACAGGAAATTCTGCCCCACTTTGAGAACGCTATGGCATTTAGGAAGCAAAAGGCAGTTAATCAACATGTCTAGCTCAAAGACAGGCACTGCCAGATCTGTTCTACCCAACATCTTCAGCAATAGTTGTTGACTTATTATGGATTTTTTTTACTTTCAAAGTCCATTTATACTGTCAGAGTGATGAGAAAGGGCTCTGATCTCAACAAAATAAGCTGCAGAACTAGGGACTTCAGCAATGCACCTTGTCCTAAGGATGCCACAGTTTTCCTTTTCCATCTGCTGCAAAGGCAGTGCAGGGGGGTGAGCAGGCAGTGGTGAAGCTCTGCACCCTGCTGTCTCCAAGTGCCCGGGGAAGGCGTCCCACACAGCTCACAGACATTTAACATCCTGACACAATAACAAGCATCGTTACAATGTGCTGTTTTCTGCTTGTTTGTAAGTATGCAAGAGTTGCTTTGATAAGTAAACACCCTACTTTCAAATGGTTTCATTTCAACTTTGAAAAGAATAAGTGGAGTTGAACTGCCTTGAAATATGTATTTGTTTTTGCCAAATGCAAAAAGGAGCTAGAGAAGGCTGGGCAAGAACAAACAGACCCCACAGAGCCCTACCAAGGGTTATTATAAGGCAGAGCAATATTAAGATTCTCCACAAGTGCAGGTCTCATATTAAAGAAAACATTTTAAATAAACTTAGTGATACAACCTACATTAGAGATCTGCCAAAACACCCAACCTTTTCCTTGATAACTGCACAGAAGACTCAAAAATACAGCCAGACAGGGGTTTCGTTGTCAGAAATGTGCAAATAAGATCAAAATGTACAAGAAGAATTAGCTACAATGTACTAGGAGAACTTAGCTATACCTAAAGTGTTGCTGTTATTTTTGAAAGCAGGTTAATTGGTGGTCTTGAGCCTTTCACCGCACTTAGGATCTTTCCCTGAAGGAAATTTTCTTTGACTGCAAGGACTCACTCTACCACATGTACTGGAAACAATGTGAGAAAAGGATTTCTTCCAGTGGTAAAAGTATTTCAGCAAGCACATTGATGAGGAATGTCTGGGATTTAAATACAGGGAAACCCATAGCTGACAGCCTGGAACAGAAGGCGATGTAACAAGGCAACTTAAGAAAAAAAAAAATTTAAAAAAAAATTTAAAAAAGAGAAAGAGTTACTTACAAACATGTGTAAGGCAAGAGGAAAGAGTTAATTACAACATGTGTAAAGCATAAGGCAAGAAAAAGAAAACAGAGAAAGAATGGCAAGGATCCCATGGCAAAGTGACCGGTGGTGAGCTGTCATGCCCAAAGCCACAGGATGAGGCCCACAGCATTTATTGCTCACTGGAAATAATTTTTCAAGTCAAGGAGCAATACTTCTCCAACATAAATGAAAAATTCCAGTCAGCAGAGGGTAACTGAAGCCCTCTTAAAAAAAAGTATCATTGAAGAGAGACTAATAAATCACCCAGTGACTAGATTTTTTCATTTGTAGTGAAGAACTCCTCTCTCAGACCTGGTCCCTGTGTCAAGCCCGTCCCTGTGGTATTAGCAAAGCACTTCCGGATGTGATTATCTTTACTCAGTACAAACTTCGGAGGGACCTAAGCACTTTGAATTGGGAGTCAGCACTTTGGCTAGGAGTTTTGACTTCCTGCGGGGAGATTTAGCTGCTAGTCTGAGTCCTCAAGCCTCTCTTTGCCTGTATAAACCCATAGTAATTCCCTGCTTCTGCTTTCTGGAATGCAGGCTGGGAGAGAGGGAAAGAAAGAGGCTCCTCTGGGTTCCTCTGCCCAAATCTGTAGTTAACCCCATGCCCAAAGCTTTTGCCCAAAGCTTTTGCCCAAATGCTAAATAAAGGAAGTTTGGGCTCACACTCAATGTACAGTGTGGCTGCACCCTCCAAAACTCTCATCCCTTTGGCAGGCAGGAGTACTGAGGTGAGCAGGATTCACCTGGTAATGGACATTTCCATGTTGTGCTCTTGGTTCCTTTTTGCAGGAATCAAGTGCTGATCTCTAGACTCAGCCATCATCCCAATACAAATTTATCTCCAAATTCTGTCCAGGAAATGTTGAAATCAGGGCTGCCTCTAAATAGTTCAGGCAAAAATGCAAACACTGAACTTCACTCACTACGGTACATCTTTTCTCAATTCTCTTTTGCCAATGCAAGAAAGCATTGGCAAAAAAATCCCAGTTGGGATTGTGCTGTGAAGTCTGTAAGAACTTAGATTTATTTCATTGCTCTTCAGGAGGAGGAGAACTTTTTGTTTAGGTGACATGAAAAAAATTGAAAGGAACAATAAACAGCATTTCAAAAACTCTTTTTAATAGATGTGCTTCTTTTTATAGTTCAAATACTTTCACAAACAGGGATTTAGCTCTGTGCAACCATTTGAAACAGAAGCTCTGTTGCTGAATGAATTTTATTGGTAAAGTAGTAAATTATACCAGTTCTAATAAATGTGAAACATTAAATCTGAGGAAACTGAAGAGCTTTGTGAAGGCAAGTGAAAGGAAATCAGGATCTGAACAAAGTATAAAGTAGTAGGGCTCTTGGATAGATTCAGCCTTTACTCCAACTGTTTGAGGTTTGGGGCAGACCTGGCTCATAAGCCAGCATGTGTGCTCCAAGGGGCAGGTCCCAAAGATGTCATATGAGACACACAATTCTCTGCTAAAAGTACTTGCAGATTATCCATTACAACAGCAAGATTATAGGTCAGTAGTAATCCCCTGAACCACATGAGAATGCAACTCCTCACCCTACCTTGGTGGTTCATGTGGACTTCATGAAAACACACAAATTCTAGGCAGTTCAAACATGTGATTCCTGTCTTGCATTTATGGAGCTACCAGCACTTCTGGAGCACTTAGTTGCAATGCTTAAAGTCCTTGATCTTACTCCTTGACCTGAACAAAAAACTATTTTTAAGGGCTATATTTAACACCACTAAATAACATCACTGTCTATTGCCAACTTCATTATAAGTATTCCTTACACATACTAAAAGAATTGAGAGAAGAAAGAGGAGATTTTTTGCCTTGGGAAGATTCATAAACTAATAAAGCTCCCCAAACACTGGAAAATATAAAATGGGGCTGGAGGCTGGAAAGCAGCAGGTATCTGTTCTATTTGGTACTTCTTCACCTTCCCCTCTCCTTGTGCCACACACAGTATACTCCAATGACCATGGAAGTCAACAGAGAAGGATCTATCTATGTCCATAGGCCTTGGATCATGTCCCTTGAAACATGTGATTCTACAAGAGGCAGGAGAGTATGCAGAAACACCTGAGAGTTAACACTATAAAAATGTCAAAGGTGCCGTGGTTGCCACCAGCCTTGTGGACTGGTGGCTGTCTCTGCTGTGTTGCTCACTGCTTTAGCATGCCTTCTCTCTGTGCCTCTCTGTCCCACTCTGTTCTTTGGTTGCTCAGCTCCTTTCGGAAAGGGTCTGGGGTCTGACTGCACAGTGAATGGAAGGAGCAGTGACACAGAGGACAACTGTAGCCTGCACCCTTACTTCCTACAGCTCCACAGCTTAGTTTTACCCCATGTTGTTACTGGATAACCCAAATGTGCTTGTGTGGTAATATACTCTGAAAGGTCTACAATGTCTCCCAGCCTGACTTAATCAAAGGACATTCTTCTGAACCCAAAGGAGGCCAGGAGGAGTCACCCTGCTATCTTTACAGATGCTGTGGCTTTAAAACCACAGTGACTTAGGGGGTACAGGGCTTTTTCCAGTAGTGTCTCTAAACTGCAATCACTGAGAGGCCATGACATTCTTTTAGGATGCTGTAATGCACTTTGATCACTGAATGCATTCAACTACAGAGGTATTTTGCATGGCTCTAAGAGGTTATTATCACCTCAGTTAATTATATGTAAGGATTCAGACTCTGGCAAACCTTAATTATCCTTCTATCAATCTCAAGGTCACAAAAGCTTAGTAGGGCTATTATTAGCAATACAAATATCTCCTTTCTGAATGGAAAAGCTATTCTTTTTCGTGTATATCTGATTTTTAAATGCTAAACACATTAGAACCAAGAAACCACCTTGAGAATGTGGAATCCTCAATGTATGTGCTAAGACCAATACCATCTCCAATACCATCACCATGAATGTATGATGTTAGAAATCTGATATGGGGACGAGGCAAAAATTATCAGAATGGGGTACTTGAAGCCCACATTTAACCCTAAGATATATGCCCTTGGGAGAGTGGTTTGGTGCTCAGAGCATTCCAGTGCACAGGTGCCTAAATAAATCTCCTTGTCCAGCACCTGTTTGAACCTCTGGGCACTGGTGTTATATGCATGATGTAGGAATAACAACAGCTTCATTCACTCAGGGCACACATTCAGATCAATCAATGTCCCTTTTGTTTCTAGCTCTGAGGGCTGTGATGGCATCTCTGAAGGCATCAGCTGAATATGTACCAGGTAGCTGCTCTGTCTAAAATTCTAGGCAGCTGGAAACAACAGCATGGAGAAAGCTGTCCCTCACTGAAGAGCCTAATGGTGAGCATTGGGCTATCTACATTATTAATGTTTTGAACAGAAATAACTAATAAACATGCCCTGAGGCCCAGCCTGCTTCCCCAACACCACAGACCACATTTGTTTAATCCATAAACCACATAAGCCAGTACTACCTCCCCTGATAATGTTCTCATGCTGCTGTGTCCAGACCCTGAGAAGAGATCTTGAAAAAGGTGAGCCTCACTCAGGATGGGAAGATTTGTTAGCTGTTAGGTATTCTGATAAGCAACTCTGATGCACTCATAGGAAAGGAGAGGATTATTTGAACTTGAGGTGTTGGAAACCATTGTTAGGTATATTACACATTTTCTCTGTGGCTTTGTGTGAAGTGCTTTGGCCTAAATTTTGTACCAGGAAAGAAAAGGGGAATGTAGCTACTGACTTGAGTGGGATCTGGATTAAGACCCTTATCACTCTGTGTAAGTTTCCTATCTGGGTGGAAATTTTCTTTTGACCACACTCTTTCAATTTACAGACTTTGCACACTCAGCAGAGGTTGTCCAAGAAAAGCTTCCCAAGATGAGCAGACTAGAGGTAGTCTGCTGCCCTTCCCAGGTCTCTGGCTCACAGCAACACCACCTTGCCGGTTGGATCTCACTCCTTGCAAAAGCATTTTGAGTTTCCAGGGCAGGGAACTACTTGTCAGCAAGGTTTTTTTGGCCTGAGTGACAGCAAAGTGTGAACTATTCAAACACACTCTGGGAATTGCAAAGTTTTTGTTTTACCTGCAACGGACAAGGTTATAAATTCCTATGTTGAGATCACATCTCTTGCAGTGCTCTCTCTAAACAAGTAGCTCTTCAGTGGCTCTCATCGTAAGGCATGGTTTTGCTTGTGACTTCAGATTTTTACTGTAAATCAAGTAAAAACTAAGCATAATATTCTGTATCCCCCTGCTATGTATATACAGTTGTGAGAAGTTTGGTGAAAAGGGAGAAACAAGGGAAAAAGAAAAAAAGTCAGAACTTTGAAAGTCAGAGCAGTAAAAAAAAAAAATTCAAAAGTTTCAAGGTATTCTGATTTTTTCTCCACTTGTTATGTTTTCCATCCTTACTCATAACTCTAAGATTCCATCCCAACCCCAACCTAAGCATTACTGACAGGAAAGGATTATCCACTGGAATTTGACATATTTACATCTAGAGAGGGCCAAAGCAAAGTCTTTCTGAGTGGAACAAAGCCACCCTTATTTGAACTAGCTTCTTCCTCTAGAATATCAGATGAACACCAGGGTGAGACATGGGAGTTAATTGTGTAATTAGTGTTTCCTCAAAACTTTTTTTTTTCCAAACAGGATATGCAGTAAAATAAGAAATTGCTTCTTTGGCTTTTTTCCTCTCACAGTGAAATAGGAATCACTTGAGAAAAGACTTGTCCCCATGGTGCTAAGCACAGCATCTAGTAGCATCATCTTGAAAAATATTTTGAGATGTACTACTTGCAAATCTGTGGCAGCCAAGGGAACACCTGCTCCATAAGCAAAAAAAAAGCAGAGTTCAGGGATCTCTCTTTGTCTGAGATCTAGCAAGCTACAACTACGATGCTGTATTATCTCTGAATACCTCCAGGGTTTAGTATCTGCATTATAAATGCAGGAATTATCGAGCTCTGCTCACATAAAGAGATTTCCAAGTTCTTTCACTTTCTGACGGCATGAACAAGCACAAACTCTGGAGAAATTACATTATATTGGGAGCTTGCAATGGATTGTATACAAGAGACTCTGGAGAAGTTTTCCTATGTGAGCAAGGACAAAATGCACTTTTTGTTTTGGTGTCCAAAGAAGAATTGCCCTTTGAGCATCCCTAGACTAAGTGGGTTCTTGGCAAAGGAATAATTTTTTTTTTGCTGTTTGACCTCATGCCAAGGTTTACAATTAGGTGTTCAGAAAGTCCTGAGTGTAAATATTCTGAACCAGCATGTCTGACATAGGTGAACATCTGCCTTGGCTGGTGGAGGATGACAATGACTAAAATGCATACCCAGGAAGGCCAGGGTAGCAGTAATGTGCGAGTACTCAGAGGACCAACAGTGTAGCATCTCACACTGCTAAGTATCACAGAGAGATGATATTAAACCCAAAAGAGCCACAGCTTCCCTCTCCCTAAACATCTATAAACCAAGCGGGTGATGACACGACAAATGCGCCAGGGACCAGTTATTAGCAAAATGGCAAAACTGGACAGAGTAAGTGGCAGTTGTTTTTAGAATGAGCCCCGCGGTGGATGAAGGATTTTTTGGGGCGGTGGTAGCGCAGGAGAGCATTAAACAGGGCACACGGGCCGATGTAGCGGCGGGACCTGGAGAGAGGAGGCGGGGGGCACCTGGAGCCTGTCCTTTGCCAGCTGGATGCGCCAGGCCGGACATGTTCCCAACTCCGGCCCTCGGAGGGAATTCCAGCGGCACGGACGGACGGGCTGGCGCAGAGCCCGGCCCGCGTCGCTGCCGCGCTGCCACCACCAGGGGGCGCCCGGCGCCACGGCCCAGTTCCGCGCCCTGAGCCTCGGGGAGCGGAGTGGGCTCGTTCTTCCCTTCGTTCTTCCTTCCCCTTCCATCCTTCCTTCCCCTCCGCTGGTCGATCTCGAAACAGCTCTGTCTGTTCCAGCTCTTCTCCTGCAACATCTCGCTTCCTCTCATCGCCATTGTACTCTAGGGCAGTCGCTCCAGCCCAGCCACTCCTGTCCTGCAGTGCTCCAAACTGGACACAGAGCACCCTTGGCAGTGCCCAGCCAAGCAGAAGGCCCACACTGGATGTTTTTTGGCTGCTGGGGTATTTGTACATCTCAGACAGACTTTTTTTTCCCGAAGTTATTTCACCTCTCTGCAGATTTGTTTACTGTACCAGCTAAGCTATGTCAAAAAAGGTAGTAAAACCACTAAATCACTAATCCATGCTTTAATGAAACTTCCAATGCACGCATTTAGACCACCAGATGTCCTTCTCAGTAATTTAGCTCAAGGCAGTGGTTGAATTCCCACCGGAAGAAGTCCCTGCAGATTTAGGTCCATCACATTTCCCAGCGTAGCTATTTGGGCAAGCCCTTTCAAGAGTGATCAAGTCCACAATGCCTCAGTGTAATGGTTTCTTCATTTATGAGAGCCAAAAATTAAGGCAATGAACAGGCTCGATCAATACACCATCAATCCGGTAAGACAAATTATGTTGAAATTTGTTACTATAACAGCATGTTACTGATGAAGTCCCAGTAGTATAAGGAACACTGACAACAGAGTCTGTCTTGCTTAAGACCTTCTTTACTGCTTTATTACAAAGTTGAAGAATGACAGTAAAGAGCAGAATTAGGTCTGTATGTGGTCTATGAGCATTTATAAGGAAATTAGGAAATGTTTGTATTGGATGAAAATGTCAAACCAGACATAAAAGTTGAGCCACCAGTCTGCCAAGGGATCCTTGTCTCTGTGCCTGCCTTAATTTTATTATTTACAGAGAATTATTATTCTCATTTAGTGAGATAAATCATTTCAATAGCTTGCCATAAAAATTCAGTACTAGAAGTGTAATTAGCAATTCTTTGTTTAATCTTTGAGATCAAATACAGCCCAGCTGCACTGCTGGCTTTAGCAGCCTAAGTTCCAACATCATGCAGCTACTATACAGTCACTGCATGCTGTCAGCCAGCTTGCCGCAAACTTGAGGTTATCTCAAATATCTTCAGATAGAAGGGCTTGGGTGTTCACCTGCTTTGTCAAGCACACATAGTTTAATTAAAGACTTATTACCTATTTCTGTGACTTTGGCCTCAAGAATTGCCGGAGTATCATGATGCCTAGACTCCTGAAATTACCCTTTCCCAAACTTTTGAAAGGCAGATATCCATCATGAGAATGGTATCAGTTGATAGGCCTTACAATCAAGCATTCCGAGCTAAGCAAAAGGAGCAGCCACTGTGGAAATATCACACAGGTTCTTTCTGAACATTATTTCCGTCCTACAATCTTTGGGCATTGAGGAAGTCCTAGAGACGCCTTGCTGGCAGTGTCTGGCACAGAACTCATTCAAGGCACAGATTAGGTATTTCACACTTTATGATCACCTTCTTGGGCTCCTGAGTCTGCTTGTCAGCAACACCTTGATGTGACTCAAACCCTGCTTCCAAGAGCTGGCTTTTGACCACAGCAAGTGCCTCAACATTTCCCTGTGGAAGCTGAGAACAAGTACAGGGCTGCAGCACATCTTGTGCTTCCCCAAGCCCTTCCTTCTACCCCACTGAAAGCACGCTGGGAAACAAAACAATAAGCAAGCAGCAATCCAAAAAAAAGATGCAAAGAATATTCCAAATGTTTATTATGTATTAAAAATACTGAAAATAAGCCATACAGTTCATTTCACAGTAACCTAAACAACATTGTTCAAGAACTTGAGAAGTCAACAAAGAACAGTGCAGTTCCAACAGTGACAACAGTTACCTTAATGCCATGGCTCCCTCTTTCTCTGACAGCAATTCTTTCCTGTTTACAGTGGGAACAACACTGGATATGGTTCAGTATCCTATTTACCTAGGAGACTCCTTCTCACCTGTGCTGTTCCCACTTCTGGGAGATGCTATTTCAAGGATTTTTTCATCTAACACAGTTGAGGATCTGTCTGGTCCAAGCTGAGTTGAGCATGATGCCCATGGCCTATTTCCAAGGTAACTACATGGCAGACTTCTTTACCAATTATTTGGATAAAGTTCAAAAGTAAACTTGAAAAGGAGGGATATTAGAAATCCTTTCCAAAAAGAGAGAAAACCAAAGAAGCTCCACAAGAAAATGGTTTTTAAAAGATCATCTATAGAATTATGACACTTTTTCCTCACTCTCCTAGACCAGGTCTCTTAGAAGGATCCTTTGCTACCAATGCCTCAGCCAGACACCTCGTGACAAAAATAGTAACAAGAATCAGGCACCGAGTCCTGAATACATAACACGAGTTCAGGTCACTGTCAGCTGTGTGAAAACCTGGAAATGTATATTCCATAGAAGCAATTCTGCTGATTTCATGGTGATTTTCCCTCTTGTGCTTGTGTGTTTTGGAGTGTATTATTGCTGTTGTTAGCATGCTTGTTATATATGGAACACAACAGGTGCAATTTTGGTTCTCCTCTTCCCTCAAATTTGTGATGATTTTTATAGAAACTCCCTTATCAAAGACCAAATTAGATCTTTCCAAGGAAGACACCCTAATCATGTAAACAGTCTACAAATATGACAAAAATATTACTGTACCCTCTTGAAATTAATCCCATCCTTCAGATGTCCCTTCTAAGCACTGATCTTCTGCACCAGCAGCTGAAGATGCTGGCAATTAAGCCTGTGATCACAAAGAATGAATCTCCTAGGCCTTAGCCCCAGGCAGTGCCACTTATCTCAGACCTTGTTAGTTCCTTGGTACAGACTAAGGTCTCACAGAAATACACTACAGCTCAGCTGACCCTTGGTGAACTGACCACATGTCTGAGTCCCAAACTGCAGAAACAGATAAGATGCTGCACACCTGCTCCACTCTTAAGTTCACCACAGTGAACAGTTTAAGATAGCGTGTAGTTTTGTTTCTTGAACCAAAACATACCAGTAAAATCCTCCGTGAGTGCAGCAGTATGTTTTGGGTACCAGAACAGCTGTAGCCCTTCTGTGTGGGATATCTAGTGTCAGTGTGAAATACCTTCATGCCATTAAATATGCGCCCATGCTAACGAGGCTGTAGTTACACCACTACACTTAACAGTGGTACAACTTCATAGAGAAGATCAGCCCTTAAGAAACTCAACCCCCAACTAAATTTGTATTTTCTTAAAACAAAATTTAGGGGAAAGAAAAAAACAACAAAAATTCCAAAAACACTACATGGAAAAGAAATTAAGGAAATAAGCATAACTGTCTCTATTATTAAAGTATTCTTATTCTCTTTGGAGGTATCAAATTTATTTTTAAAAGAGTAAAAAACAGGGCATACAAAAGCTATTCTCCTCAACCCATTATTTGCCCAAGAAGCACCACTGCCTAAATATTTTCATGTATTTTTTCTACTTTCACAAACAACCTTTCCAGATCATTCCTCAGGTCATCTACTGAGCTCTTCACAGACTCCAAGCTGTTCTCATTATTTTCAATTTTCACTGAATAGGCGACTAAACTATCCACTGCAGTTCTTAGCATTTTCAAATCAGAATCGACCTGGCTAACAGAAGATCTCAGTTCATCTACAGAGCCTTCCATAGAAGAAAACTTTTCAAGGTAACCTTGAGAATGTATTTGACCTGCCTGAAGATGTCCTTGATCCACCAAAGTACTAATTTGCTTCTGGACATCCTGGAGAGCACCAGAGGATGGCAAGTCACTGATGCTTCTCTTTAAGTTTTCCATGTCGTTGTACAGTGAAGTCTGTGCCTCACCAAGATTTTTCAGAACATCTGTGACTGAAGTTACATCTGTATTTGAGAGTCCCTGAAGAGTGGTAATGCTTTGTTCTAGGGTACTGAGCTTATTCTCATACTCTGCCTCCTTAGAAAGGAAAGATTCCAACTTTTCACTGTTTTGAGCAGCAACAGACACTAGAGACTCTAGGCTGTCTTCTATGTGCCTCAATCGAGACTCCAGTCCTTCACTGTTCTTCCCAAAAGTTTCTAATGCTTTTCTGAAGAGTTCATTATCTTCCCATTTGTTGAGGTTGGCTTTAACTTGTAGTAAATCTTCATTAAGTCTTTTAATGTCACTAGGGAGCTGCCTAATAGAATCCTCAGCTCTCAGAACTTTCTCTTGTAAAGCTTTTAATGAAAGGTGTTCAGTGTCTGCAGCCTCTTTGAACTTCTCATGTTGTTGTTTGAGGTTGACTAACTCTTTCACTTCAGTGTACACATCAGACTCCATGGAGTCCATTGTACTCTTCAAGGTCTCTATGTCCTTTTCTTTCATTTTCATGGATGCTTGCATCTCATCAAAAGCATCTTTTAGCACCTTAATTTCATGTTTATACACATCTGCCTGTTCTAGTGAACCAACCTTTGCTTTCATATTGTTGATTTCATCTTGGCTCCGTTGCTGGACTTCAGTGAATACAGCAATGTTATCATTTATAGACTTGGTCAGCTCTGTTAGTCTCTCTTCCACTGTGTTTTCCAGAGATGTGAAGTCTCGTTCCCTTGCATCCTTCACCATGTGAATGCCATCAGACAAGTCTTTCAAAATTTCATTCTGTAGCTTCTGAAGCACTTCACTGATCCGGTTTATTTCACTCTCCCCTTGTTTGACAGCCTTCTCGCTCACCTCCTGCTTCTGCTGAACAATTTTCATCATGGATTCAAATTCTCCAAATGTGGTTTGAAGAGAACGTACCTAGGCCAGAAATATACATGGTTAATACCAGTAATTTCACCCTTTTTGTCCAAAATCCTTATAGTCCTTGTTACTAGACAAAATTATTGCGTTGCAATCCTTCATGCCCCATACCTCAAGTCACCCCGTGGCATACAGATATGGGAGGCACAAAAAAAACCAGCATCTTCAGCCTTACAGCTCTGTTGTACATACACCATCTGTTAAGGGTCCTTGGCCTCAATGACCTGCCACTCATGACCCAGGAAATATGTGGCAGTGAAAAAGGAACCCAGGTCTCCAGAGTCTCCATGCAGCCCCCTGAACCATCCCTCCCATATAGGATTCCTGGTTCTAAAGACCGCAAGTCTTTAGAAAAAGAAGGGGGGGGGACCCCAAACCAAAAGAGTAACTGGCAACAGCTTCTCAATACAGAAAAGCTGGAATTATATTTTATCAGGCATGAATACCAAAGAACAATTCCTGATCATGAAAAAGAAGTTTTGCAGTAGACGAGGAAAAATTAGAGGGAGAGGGGAGCTGGGATGGGCCAAGGAATGGAAGAAGTAATGACATTTTGCTGCTCCTAGACACCGATGGAAACACAAGAGATTTTTTTGTTGACCATTTTTTTAGATTAGAAAAACAATTAGGAAGTCTTTAATGTTCTAAATAGTTAGCAGCTTGTTTTTCCCACTCCTGCATACACCCACACAATTGCAGTGAGCAGGGCCCATGTATGTACACACAAAGAACAAAAGCAGAGCAGCTGCCAAGAGCCTGCCTTGCATCAAGCTCAGGTTAACAGAAAGTTCCTACCACTATATCAGGTACACTATTAAACTTCCCAATTACAAAAACTACCTTTACAGCTGGTTTTAGTAGCATCCAGAGGGAAAAGGTCAAGGGGCGAGTGGCTGCCACATTTGTTTACTCTCACATTTAAAGGTAAGATCCAGGCCAGGGAAGTACATGTTATTTGATTTTGAGGCCAAGCAGAGCATCAGTCTTAAGACTGTGGAGAAATCTTTTTGTGCATGTCTGGGCTGTACTTTCTTAAACTTAGTAAAGCAATGTAAGAACTCCTACTGGCTGCAAGAGGAATCCATCACACAGAAAATACCTCAAGGCTTTGGCAGGATGGCAAGTGCTGAGCAATGCATGTTGCCCTGCCTTACACTACTCCCAGTGTCTGAGGGGTATATTAATCAGCCATGCCACATGGGCTGCCATGTTTACTGATTAGATACACAGCTGGAGGGGCGGTTTTATTCTATAAATAAAAAGAAGTATATTTTATGTGGTTTTAGAAAGAAATACACAGAGCTGCCTTTTTTCTTTCTTTTCAAGTGAAGCAGGCTCCAGCAGTTCCCTGACTCAGAACCTAGATGTTATTTTCTAAAGACCTAACAGATATCCTCATTAGAAATTAAGTTATTTCTATGTATTTTTGCAAATCCCTGGCCAAATCCTCCTTAGTTTTCATGAAAGTCTATACTGTGCAAGGATTGTAGAGTTTGGCCATGAGACTTGCCTTTGCTTTCACAGATCCCTGCTGTTTGAACAATACCCACTAAGATGACTTCTTTTCTCCCTCTTCAGTAAAAGGGTTTCTAATGCCCCTACATTCCATGTAGGGGAATACACCTGTATTCTCTAGTGCTTCCATAAGAAATTAGAACTGAGCTAAGGGGAAGGGGTGGAAAAAGTAATACTGCCATACACACTGCAGCTGAGCACCAGTCATTTGACTGACTTACCAACCTCATTTTCATTCGTCTTAGCTGTCATTTATTCTGATTATTTCCATAGGGAGCAGAGAGCTTTTTCTGTATCACTATAAATGGAGGTCAGAAATCTAACACGGTAACACAGGAAAGTTCTCCTCCCCCTCCTATTACAGTGACACATTTCGACCAAATCACCAAATTCATATTTGCAAGTAACTGTCTTTTTAGTCTAAGAGATCAGAAATAGCCAGAACTCTCCAGAGGGCTGGGTCTCTGCCACTCTATGACTGACAGAGATGGAACCCACCTCACACAGTGAAGTACTTTATACCTGCTCCTCCACTGCATTCAGGCAATGTTCATGGGTAAGTTGAAGCTATTCGCCATCTGGGCCAGCCACTTAAGAACAGAGAGCTCTGGTATAATAACATGGACTGGGGTCTTCAAAATACACCAGCGTCTAATCAGATTTGTCGTAACCGAGAGCCACCAGGGCTCAATACCCTTGCACAAGAGGGGTAGAAACTCACAGCTTCAAAGCAGCTGGTCAGTGTGTGAACCTTCATGTGAGTTTGGTTTTTTGGCGTACACGGCTGTTAAGATTTGAAGCCATAACCTTTGAAAGATTTAACATCACAAATAGTACATAAAAATGTATCTTCAGCCAATGACTACTGTTTTCTCTAACTGGTCATACTAGCCTGTGTTTAAACACCAAATGACCTTGGCCTCTCTGAGAATGGTGCTATGTTAAAGACTAAACTTCCACATCATTTCCTTTCTCCTCGATGCAGATGAGTTTATATAATGCTTACTCCTGTGTATTAACGCTTGTTTAGAATAACTCTCTGAGCTACAGAAAAGTTTATCTAGCAAGATATTAGGAAGTTTGAAGCTTAATAATGGAGCTCCGTGCATTGTCTTTTAAGGCTTACAAGTAGGTATTGTATTCTAAATAAGCAGGCATTGTTTTAACCAAAGTCATGTGTGCTTATAGTGATTGGATAGAACTACTGTCAATATGCTTTTGCTTTGTGTGATTGGTCAAAAAACTTATAAAGTAAGTTGTAACATTAACTTCTTGGTCTGCTGCCTGGGATGTGAGCTGATGGCATCTTCCCATTGTCATAACCATGTAATGAGACTGATGCTGAAAAATAAAACAGCTCAAGGCACGTTCCACAGCAGTCCCGTCCCGTTTGTACATATATCCCCGGCCGGCGATAAATCCTCAAAGCAGATGAGTTTATATAATGCTTACTCCTGACAGAAGCTCTCTGCAGTCAGATGAAGGGCAAAGCTACACAGCTTTGGCACTCTGCAAGTACAACACAGGATCCTACACCTTTGTGAAGCAGTGAAATACAGCAAATTCCTGTGTCACCAAACCACAGCAACCAAAACTTCCATGGGTTACATCGAAACCCTGCGATCTCTTTCTACCACCTTTAACAGCCATCTGCTGTACAAAGGCAAGTAAGTTTCAGTTGCCTTTGAAACCAACTATTTATAAACTTCTGTTATATGCTCATCTCCTAGAATATGTGACACATACTTATGCTTTTCTGCAATGACATGGAGATGGGAGACAGCAAATTGTCCATATTCCTTTGATTAGAAGGACTTATACACTGCATGTACATCTACGTTCTACACTCAAGTATTATAGTTTTACCATCTTGCCATTTCAATTTCTTCTTTCTTACAGTCTACAAAAATGGCTTAAAAACCAGTAAAAAGCAACAACCTTTGCTAGTTCAAATCATTGTCCTGTCATCAGTGAGTCAAGCCCCCCAGATTTAAAACTAGCTTCAGATGCAGCCCTATAGCCCTGAAGTTTACAACTCTTCTCTCCTGCTGACATGAGTTTTCCTTTTCCTTCTTGTTGTATGGGACAGGAAACTCCAAGGCTGATGATATAATCTCCACATGTGAAGGCCACTGTGTTTCTGGAAGCACTGAACAGCCAGAGGATCTCTGTCAGTGCCTGTCCCTCCTTTGCCAGCCCAGGCCCAAGCTTGCAAGGAATATAGGGAATCTGAATGGTCTGCCATGCAGAAAGCAGTCAAGCTGAGACAAGAATTTCCTTTTCCTTGATCTGACTCAGTCATAACTTTACATACTGTCTTCCAACCACTTAACCTACTCCTGGGAAACAAATTTAATTGTATGTTGATGATATGCAATCATAGATGCCATTTTTAAAGGGTATAGGCACCCTAGGAAGTATCCAAGTGGACAGCGCTATTTGTGAAGCTATAGCTGGAAGGCTAATATGGGCCTGAGTGAAAAAAATGAGGGAAATAAGTATTTTTTTCACTTCACTTGAGCCACATTCTGTGCCAGCAACTTCACAGCTTTTCCATGGTCCTGGACTGCCACTGCGAGTCTCACTCCCTTGACCAGAGACTGCGGCAGGAACGTGGGAGGCAGGGTACTGCAGCACTGTTTCTGGCACAGCCTCTGTTGTTCGGTGAAGCTCACATGGGTTTTGTTTTCTAGAGTGTGGGGACGCTGAGGCAGGATCCTGCCCGCGCTGCCACCCAGTGTCCCTCGGCGTGCACATCTGCCTACTCGACAGGCAGCGACGAGCAGTTCGTTCGCCCCGCTAGGTTATGTGATTTGCGGGCCTCCAAGATACAGAATTACGGGCAACAGGCTCCTTCGGAACGGCGGGTCCGCACCGCTGTCAACACCTAATGCAGCGTGCGGGCTGCATTCCATAAAATGGCTTCAGGCACAGGCCCTGGAAAGGCGAGCTGGGGACTGGGGCCACAGCCGCGGGGTCCCGTCCCGCCCAGCTCTACGCTGCCTGGCAGGGATTTCTCGCTGCTCCGGGGCCACGTTTGCAGGCACGGGGAATACCGCGGCCCTGACTCCATCTGCCCCTCTAACGCCATGAAAGCATCTTTGAGGGAGCACGGAAGAGGAGGGGGAGGCAACGGGACACGTTCGCTTTCCCGCAAGACAGGCCACCCGACAGCTACCCAGCTCCTTATTTAAGGGGCGAATCCTGGCGCCCGTCCCCCTGCACGGGCGGCTGCTGCTTCCCGCCCCGCCGAGCAGCACCGAGCGCTCGGCGGTGCCCAGCCCGCCCGCCCCGGCGGGCCAGCCGCCCGCCCCGGCGGTGCCCGGCGCCCCGCTACCTTCTGCACCACGGTGTCCAGGGTGGCGGCCAGCTCCTGCCGCTGCCGGCCGGAGGCCTCAACCTCCCGGGCGCTCCGCCCGACCTCCTCCTGCAGTTGCAGCACGTACCAGCCGGCGGGCAGCGCGGCGCCCAGCACCACCGCGGCGCCCAGCAGCATCGCCCAGCCGCGGCGGGGGCCGGCACCAGAGCGGCCCCCCCCGCCAGCCCTGCCGCCCCGGCCGTGCCCCGCCGCCGCCGGCTTCTTCGCTGGCGGCTCCTCGCCGCCGCCGAGCTGCGCGCTCTTCTCGTTGGCGGCGGGCGGGCTGCCCCCCTTAGAGCCCCGGTGCTTGGCGGCCGACATAGCGGAACGCCGCCGCCGTCGTACGCAGAGCAGGAGGAGCGGGAGTGGGCGAGGGAGAGAGGGAGGGAGGATGGAGGGAAGGCGGAGGCGCCGGCCCGGGCCGCGCCAGGCTCCCCGCCCCGCCCCGGGGAGCCGCCACGCACACGGGGATGGGCTCCGTCCCTGCCGGGAGGCAGACGTGGCGTACAGGGCCCAGCCCCATCCCCAGGGGAGCAATGGGACCGAGAAGCGACGGGCGGGGCGGAGAGGAAGCCCCGGCCCAGCCTCGCGATGACAGACCCTGTCCCGACCCGCTTTCCACCCCGGTAGCCCCCCGCGCCGGGCGTCCCCCAACCAAGACCGGTCCTTCTGCCAGTTTTTGGCCCCCCTCGTAGTTTTGGTAGAACGCAGCGAAATTCTGCCTCATGCAACTTCTGCTTTGATTGCTTGTGATTTTGGCTGGAATACCCGCAGCAAGCTCCGGAATGACTGGGAGAAAAGGTGTGGAAAGAAAGTTACTTTCTCCATCTGCAACCCCTCTCCCTAACCCGTTTCTAGTGCCTGTAGAGCTTCGACTTGACATCGGGCTGGTCCCGGGGGACCCAACAGCTGCTGCCCTGGCTGGCAGGAGTGCTCCAGGCCCCAGATAAGCCCCTCTCAGGTCACGGACGGCTTTGTCCGAGATGGACAGACCGAGAGCTCAGCACCGAGTCTGCCCGCAGAGCTTTTCCGCTCCGAGCATGCTTCTTTGCCTCCCCACGCCAACACGAGCCTGCTGCCTTCATCCTCCCCACGGAGAGAGTCCCGGCACAGGACAGTTAAGGAAATGCTGAGCAGGCTTTCCTGTGCCACGGGCTCCAGCTGGAGCTTGCGGCACTGAATGTATCTGTTTCTCTGTTTGATTACAGCAAGAAATTAAATCAAATTTTGTCTTGGAAGTAGTTTTCTTTTCTTGGTCTTTCCTTTGATTACAGTATATTCTTCCTTTACATACATATATATATATATATATATATATATATATATATATATATACACATAAAAAATAAATTTTATGTTGAGTATTAGTTAGAAACAGTGGATTGTAAAGTCATCTGGATCACAGCCCCTGATGTCAATCTGTCAAATACAGCTCCACCTCTGCCAAGGCTTAGGATGAACTGAACTGTTTAGTCTATAGATGATGTTCTAGTAACTACTAGAATGGGTGATAAGAGGAGAATTTTTAGTGAATTGTCTCAGGCATTTTGTTATCACAATTCTGTCAAATGCACAGACCTGAGAGGATGTTGGTGTGACTGCAAGTTATGAGCACCACAACAGAAGCTACTGCCCTGACCCTAGCAAGTAACAGAGAGCTTCCATGGGGTCAGGAGGTTGTCTTAAATATATATCAGAAGTGGCAGGTGAGGAACCCTCTGAATAATCTGTCTTCCTCAATACAATGAGAGTAGAAATCTTCAGCAGCAAACAAAGCACCCTGGGAAAGCTACAACAGCAATTTCCACCATGAACATCTAGCCACAGCCTTAGTTCTCTCACACTTTATGAGAAGGGGATATCAGGTTTCTATTTAGTAAAGGCCCAGAAAAGCTAGGATTTGTAGCAGTACCCTAAGACCCAGGATTTTAGCTCTGAAGCCATTTAGTTCAGAGTTTACTATAAGAACTGAGCCATATGGACTTCGCCAAAGAGAATAATCAAGAGGATCATCAATGTTAAGTATCAAGGGATGTAAATCTGTTTCAGGGAGTAAGGTAGCATAGGCAACTGTCACTATTTCCGCTTCTCTTGCTTGGTAGTGTCAAGGAAAGCGTTAGCAATGTACTACCTAAAGATTTTTCTCACCATGGAACCAATGCAAACTATTTCTGACCAAGAGTACCATTCTACAAATAGCTTTTTGTTGTATTTGACACTGTGGGTCAAACTCTTATTTCCTTTGTACAGAAAGACCAATTACTAGTGCTGAGGGGAGTAAAGTTGCCGAGTTGGTAAAGTTGCTAGACACTGCAGACTGGTGTGTTTGGGGAAGCTACTGACGTACCATTTTCTCTCAGAAATGTCAATATTCTGCTTTGCCTTTGAATTTGAAGACAAATACTTCAGTGGGGAGAAGTAGCAACCCTATTTGCCTCTCACAAGACTTATTTCTCCTTGGAATATAGGAAAACTCCACAGAAGAACAAGCTGAGAAAACATCCTTACACCTGCCTTGTATTCTTTCAGTCTTGATGTTGAGCCTATTATCAAATCTGGGCCTGACGATCTCAGTCAACCCAGAGTTTTAACATCCATCTATTAGCACTAAAGCAAATCTGCCTGGCTCAGTTATTTGAATTAGGGAAAAATGTCTCGTGACTTTAGTTATGTTCTTAACTTAGTTGTCATAAGCCCTGGCATAAACTATAGCATGCCTTGCCCTTTCCCTCTCCTCCCACACTAACCATGAGTTAGCCACATACTGGGACATTTCTGACCCACAGGGCCAAATGCAGCTGCACATCTTATCCACTCAGTAGCTGCCTTGCTGTTTTCTGGATAAAGCAGAGCATTAATTTTAGGCTTTACTGTCTGTGACAGTTTTACTGGTAACAGTAAGGAAGGTTTCAGCCAACTTGCTGCAAAGAGTGAGCACAAACTAGTCCTTAATTTCAATTAATAATGTTTCTGTAGTGAAAGACCAAGAGTTAAAGTCAACTTGAGACACTAGTCAAAATTCCAAATGTGTACCTTTGTATGGTTTAACATCCAGGAAATAAGCACCACAGTTACTCTCTCTCACCGCACATGTCCCCAGTGGGATGAGAGGGAGAATCAGAAGGGTAAAAGTGAGAAAACTTGTGGTTGAGATAAAGTAAGTTTAATAACTGAAAAAAATTAAAATAATATCAAATTGTAATCAAAATGAAAATAACAACGGGGTAAACAAAAGCCAAGAAAGACAAGTGAAGCAAATGAAAACAAGTTCTCACCAGCAACTGACTGATGGCCAGCCAGTCCTCAAGCTGTGCCCCTCCACCAACCTTCTCTTATTGCTGACCATGATGCCTTATGGTATGGAATATCCCTTGGATCAGTGGGGTCATATGTCCTGGCTGTGTCCTCTCCCAACTTCTTGTGCACCTTTCTCATGGCTGCTGAGGTGGGGTGAGACGCAGAAAAGGCTTTGACTCAGTGTAAGCACTGCTCGCCAGTAACTAAAGCATCCATGTGTTATCAACACTGTTTTCAAAACAAATCCAAAACACAGCCCCTTGCCAGCTACTAGGAAGAAAATTAACTCTATCCCAGTCAAATCCAGGACATACATGCATGTGCTATATAAGACACAAGGACATTGATCTTGTTAATTGAGCAGAAGAAATTTAAAGGCTGTAAAATTATTTTTCTGGCTAACATTGAGGACACCAGAAAGTGAGAAAAGAGTATCATTTCTCTGTGAAGAAAATCTCTCCAGTAGGTAATCTACTTCAAGATCCATATAGTGGCCTATAGCTTCAGTGCCTCTGGATCAGGAAAGAATTGAAACCAAAAAGAAGGGGAAGTGCTGAGTACTGCAGTGTCTAACTTATTCTTGGCTTTTGGACCAGAATCTTGGTGCCTCAGCTATATATGACAGATGTACATCTCTGATATGGTAGATAGATAGACAGACAGACAGATAGATAGATAGAGCAAAATATGCACTTAAGAATGGGCTCCAAAACAGCTGGTGGGCTTGTGAGAGAATGACACTGCTATAGCTGAAAAAAAATTTGTTTTAAAGCCATTCCTTTCTGGAATCCCATCTCTTACTTCATGATTGAGGTGGACATACTTTTAGGCTGAGCTACTTTTCCCCCTGACGCTTTCTTTCATATCAGTATTTAGAAGCTACTTCACTTGGTGAGGCTGACCCCTTTCCCTCCCTGTGCAAGCTAGGCCACTGAGCAACACAGGTTTCCACAAATCCAGTCCACAGAGAAGCAAAACAGATCCTGAATCACTGGAATCACTGCCCCTGGTGTTTTTGCAAGTATTCTTTGTGCAGTTTTAGCTGGTTAATAAATAAAATATGTCAGCAGTCATAACAGAAAAAAACTTGTGTTTTCCCCATATTTCAGAGGGTCTCTAAGCAAAAATTGATGTAAAAAAATAATAATAAATAACATCCTTGGAAGTCATAACAATTCTGTACAAAGTAGCCCATCTGTATATTATCAGTCTTTTACAAAGCCCTTTTGAACCTCTTTCAGACTGTCATTGCCATGTAACACGCCCAAAGTGGGGCAAAGTAGTGCAAATGCAGTTATTTAAAACATTGTCTTCTTTATAGAAGCTACCTGATTAGGCTGTTGGACTTAATCCCATTTAATGTCTCTGAAGACCAGGCTGAAAGGTGCTCTGCATCGCTGCAAGCAAGCACTCCCTCTCCAGCCAGGCACTTGGCACTTTTGTAGCCAAACACTGTTCCCTGCTTCAAGCCCTTGATATTATAGCAGAGGTTACTGGGACCTACAGTGGGCTTTGGTCTACCTGAGTACAATATGTGTTTGTTCTGTGTAGTTCACCATGTGTGCTAAAGGTTACCTGCAGGAAGGGGAGCTCCGTCTTCATGATGGGCAAGGCTAGTGCGTTAGTGAGCTCTTGCCTCAGAGATGACTGCCGGTGTTTTGCCCTCCGTGCTTCCTGGTGGGTGAGGCAGTAGTGGCACGTAGCTTCGGTGACAGGAAGAGGTGATGACCCTGACAGGTACTGCTAGCTCAGTGGGTGCGTGAAGCTACCAGTGCACGAGGTCAATACAGCAATAAGCAAAGCATTTATAATGATAGTGCTGCACTGCCCCGTGCTACGTTCCTCCGTGGGCGCTCAGCAAGCCTCCGGACACCACAGCCGTGAGCGAGATGGGTGACTAAACTCAGCACGGGGCCGAGTGGCTCCTCTTGAAGCCGCGGTGGCGGGGGTGGCAGTGGAGAGCCAAGATGGCGCGTGGAGGGGCGCCACACTGCTTCCCCCATCGATAGGGTAAGGAAACGAGGGCAGGACGTAGTTATAGCTCCCTTTGCAGCGCAGTGCACAAAGGCAGGCACACGCGACCGGGACCCGTTCCCTGCGGAGCATAGCCCCTTTCCCCCGCACGCCCGGGCTCGGCGGAGGCGGGGCCGGGGCGGCGCCTACCCGGACGGACGGGGCTCTTCCGTAAACACCACCCGGCCCATCCCCCGCATGCCGGCACGGCCCACTGCCAGCGCGGGGGAGTCCGTCGAAGTATCTTCCCGTGTCGCCGCATATTTCCCCAAGCTTAGTGCCCGGTCGCAGGCAGAATGAGGAGATACGGTTAGTTTCTACTGGCATAAGCGGAGGCTGGCCCAAGCGCCGTGGATAACTCCCCGCTGGCAGGCAGGAAAAGATGACGCACCTCCCCGCTTCCACCGTCAGAGATGGACGTGCCCGAGGAAGACAGTAATAGTCCAGGCTGGGTCTTTAAATCTGAAGGGGGGAGTTGTGTGCGGCCCTGGCGAGCGAGGGGCAGCGGTGAGTGACCGGCTGGGGACCGCAGGGTAGGGCTGCTCCGGCCGGCCGGGGAGCTGACAGGTGGCGGGGTGTCCGGGCACGCTGGGCGATGAGTCGCGGGGTGAGTCCGGGACAGTGCTGGCTCGGGGCTGCTACCCTCCTGTGCGGTGTGGGTGGCAGGGAGGTAGTGGACTGGCCCGTCGCTCTACTGCCCCGGTGGGGAACCCGCTGCAGCAGGTGGGTTTCGCAGTTCCTGCGCTGGGTCCTTAGTTCTCTCCTTGCCCCGTGTCTCCTGGGCTTTCGCCATCCCTTAGTGTCCGCCGGGACGATACGCCCCGACGGGCGCAGCCGCAGGGTCCCCCCGTGCAGCCCTGGTGAGCAGGGCAGGGGCACCCCGACACCTCCCCGGGGCATGGGGACTGGGGCGCTTAGGGGTGGGTGCCCGGGCTCGCCTTCTCTGGGGCTGACAGGGAGTGTTCTCTCCTTGCTTCTCCCCCGGACTCCCTCCCCCCGGACCTGTCCTTGGAAACGCTGTTTGTTTTGGTCTTTTGGTCGGAGGGTGCCAAACTCCTGCCTTTGCTAAGTGTTAAAAACATGGGGCCGGGGGAGGAGACAGGCAGCGAAACAGATGGAGGAAGAGGAGGAGCCGCCGGCTCCTCTCGGTGTCTCTGCCCCCGCGGGGGAGGGCAGCAGGCAGGACGGCCCCTGGTCCCATCACCGACCTGTCCGGGCGGAGGTCACTCCCGCGGCCAACCCTCAGGGCACCCGGCCGCAGCTCACTCTCGCCAGTACAGTTTTTTAAGCCTTCACGGAGAGAAGTATCTCTCCCAAGAGCTGTGAAACTAGAAAGCTAAAGGGGAGAAAGGCTGCTGTAAACTGTGAAAAATGAGGCGGGAGGAAATGCAAGTAACTCCTAACAAAGGTTCTTTTCTGTTCTTCTGTGGTGAGTGCTGACAGAGGTGGAGTCAGTGAAAGGGAAACTCTAGACCAAATGAGATTCAGTCGGTGCCAGCTTGAAGATAGTAAGAATGTGAACCCAGCAGAATAAACAGAGTTAAGACTTTCATAGTGGTAAAACTGGACAGAGCACTCATAAGTCTCTGTGTCCATGCATGCTTCCTTTGAACAAAGCAGGGCTGTGGAAAACCTTTGCTTGAAGATGGTATCTGAAGAAAATACCCAACTGTGAAACTATCTTCCTCCCTCCTTCTCCCAGGTGCTTCGTAAAATAACTTCTAAAGCAAAGCTACAGAAATAAAAAGTGTGTTTGTGTCTTCTAAAACTAACCTGATCTTGCAGTCTTGATAAGTTCTAAATGAAGAATCTAGCTGGGTGATGCAGTAACCAATTAAGAACAAGATGCCTTTAAGCATCTGCAGTTTTGTATTAATTTTCTTTTTACTAAAAAGAATAATCCTCACCTGTCTAAATAGCAGAAATGTGAAAATTTCTCCATTGTTAAATTAGTTGTAATCTTGGGGTTGGTACCTGTAGAAGATACTTTTAGCTTGGTCTTCCAAAGAGTTTATCCTTAAAAAACCCTACAGGATGGTACTGATTGAAAGAAAGCAAATGGTGTGATGAAGCCCACTGTGATGGTGTCCAACCTAATATAAATATAAATGTGGGTAGTCTTTAATGTAGCAGAATAAAGCAGGTTGTAACCTCAGGCTGATCCCTTTGATAGAACAGTTGGGATATTAATATGTGTATTAAAACAACAGCCTAATATGTAATACTTTATAAGCAAATTTTAAAAAACCCAAGATGGTATTGTTTATCCAAGATGGCGAGTTACAAAGAGATCTTGCAAGGCTGAAGGGCTTTTTGACATATTTTTATGTGACTGTTATATACTAATTTAAAGTTCTAAATGAACTTGGCCATTAGTTATTAATGAGAACTTCTGTGCTATTTACAAAAACATAAGGAAAATCAGCTCTTCCAGTGTATGCTATAAAGCAAAGACTGAGTAACTCAGTTGTCTATTGTTGTAACTAATTAGAAAGGCCGTTTTTGGTTTGTACTTACCTTTCATATGCTCAATGACTGTATTTTTGCGTAAGTGTTTTAGATGGCCCATGCAGGTTCTGCTTGTATATTCATGTACATTCAGTTTCATGTGTTTATCTTTTAAATGTAGAATTTAGCAATAATGTTCTGAATCTGCAGACTACACCCACTCTTACTTCCTATTGTGCTTGAAGCATTCTACCAAGAAATGTATTTAGTGTGGCAAAAGATTGCAGTGGTTTTTTGTGTGTCACCTCCTGTTGCAGTGTTGAAACTTCTTACTTAAGCCTTCTGAAGCACCCTACTGACAGCTCTGCTGTCTGTATATGTGCATATATTGTGGGAGCGGGTATGGTCTTGATACATCAAAATGCACGTGGACCTTTGAAATGCAACTGTGTGCATTGATCCTTTGCTGGGACTAGTGCTTAAGGACTTAATGTATATGGACATCTAATTCTACCTTAACCACTTCATTTTCTTAGAAGTCAAGGTGGGGTGGGAAATGGCAGTGCTGACTTGCCTTCATGGCTGGTTTAGTACTTCTGTCAGAAGAACCTTGCAAAGCTAAACGTTTATTAACATTGTCATACCTAGAGGTAAGAGGAAATTAATGAAATGATGATGTGTAAATTGTGTGAAAGTATTTGGGGTTTTAATGGTCATTTACCTTCTTCCATGTTCTTAACACCTGAACTGAAGCAGTAGACACACCGTGAATTGCTCACACTCTGCAAGCGATTTGCAAGACTTTGGGCCACTACACTGCGAACAACATTAATCAAATCTTTTGATGGACCACATCCTGCAACATTAATCTTTTGGAGGTTAGTTATTTGTATGGAAATAAAGGGGTGATATACAAGATTAAAGCCTGAAAATACAGTGTTCTTATATTGATTTAAAAAAATTAGTCGGAGGGTAATAAAAACTTCACACACTCTTAACACTGTTACTGTATTTAAGTGAGCAGTTCAACATGAAGAACCTCAAGTATGTTCTATAACTAGTTTGTCGCAACTAGTTTCTGATCTTCACTAACTTTGAGATCTGTAACACAGATTTTAATTGAAGAAATATTTTGTTTCTTCTCTAGCATTAACTAGTGACCCATTTCTAATTGTAACTTAAATACAATTTCCAAGCCAAAATATCTCTGTGTAGCGTTTTTTAGGTTCCCTTCAACTCTGTCTTGTTTAGCCAATACTGTTTTAAATATTTGCTTGGTAGAAATTATAAAATTGCTGTTCTAATAAGAGTTATGATGCTTAGCATTACTGGTAATGTTGCAAGTTCTGAATGCATGACCTCTGAGTTCTAGTCAAGTGTCTCTCACTGGCTCCTCCAGTACTGTGATAAACTGTTAGCTGTGTTCTTAGCTGCTAATGGGACCAATTCTTTTCACAAAAAAAACCCAGTGTAAAGTATGACATAAATAAGGTGCTCAAGTGCATCCAAGAGTGTTTCCTCTTGGGAGAAGAGGAAGAGTAAACACACACTTAAGAAGTGTTAATCATTTCAATTAACAGGGGGGTGCTCATCAGTGTAGTAGCTCATCAAATTATAAAGGCCCATTCAGGATGAGTTAGTACCCAAACAGTCAAATGCTTTAAGCTGTAGCTAGGTGCCAGAAATAAAGAAATCTTAATTTTCACTACCTTTTGTCTGTCCCAGGACACCACAATATGTTGATTCACATAAGTACAGACAAAGATCATCCTTTTATTGCTAAAAGTGTCTTTTTTCCAAATTCAGCAGTTGCAAAGTGTGGAATTCCCTGCTACTGAAGTTGATGGGATTTAATAATAAATGAAGTTATCGATTAAATTTGCTGATGGAAATCATTGCTGCCTATGTCACTTCATGAAGTCCACTACAGAATGCTTCATGGTCATAATCGGAGATGGAGTGCTACTTTTGCTATCTGGGCCAAATTCCTTTGGTTGTAATTACAGCTGACTTCCAGATTCTCATTTTAATACTATTATGAACATATTTTTCACTTCCTGTCATGCAGTTGTTAATCATCTGTATCACACTGTGCAGCTGTCCACATTTTCTGCAATTGCAGATTATCTGCCTGGGAGGCAGTTTCTTTACATAGACAGAAGCACTATGAAGCACAACACTTGTCACTGGAGATTGTTGTCTCTGCTAAATAGAATGTTAGAGGCTCAGAATTGCCATTTGACTTAAACCAGAAAACCTATCCACCTGCCTTCACCCCTAGGAGGACTGGTTTTTGGGTCTGTGCCATTGTTGATCTGATTCTGAGCACAGACCCACCTAAAGGCCAGACTTTCAGCTACACCCTGTCAGAAATGTAATATTCTGAATTACTTGCCTGTTCTCTGCCTGCAACTTTTGTGTTTGCTTCACAGTCGTTACACTCGGTGCAGTCTGTTTGTGGAAAGAAACTCATTGCTAAACACCACTTCTTTGTGAGGTCAGGTAGAGGATGGTGACATCACGAAATGCCTTTATGGACATTGAAAACTACCAAAATTCTTGCAACAAGTAGCTTCAGGTGTTCCTGTGGGTAGTCTTACATTTTTTTAAATATGATCAATTTAGGGACTGTCTCCCACAGATTCATTAAGGTATGAAACGGCTGAAGGTACAAAGCTTTCTTACAGAAAAGGTATAGTTTGTTGATAACTATATGATTCTGCCATTTTTGTCAAGCCAAATCCTTTCCTTTGCTTTTCCTGTTTAGGAAAGGCAACTACTTGATCTTCATTCACAATATAACGATCAGTAGCTGACTTTTGGTTTTATGGGAATTGTGTTTGTCTTTCTAGGTCTTGTTTACTGTGTAAACAAGGTAAAGGGATTCAGAATGCCTCTCAATGATGACCAGAACAGTGACTCAGATTCTTCACGGCTCTCAGAAAGCACAGTTTCTTCCAGTGACACAGAATATTCCAGGCAGAGCTTTAACAGTGATTCTTCAAGCAAACCCAGCTCCCCACCGTGTAAGCCTATTTCAGCCTCACCTGCATTGTGCATGGACCAATAAGGCTAACTTACCTTGTTTCTCTTTGCTGTCATGGGTAGAACCTGGGATTCTGAATCTGTTTAAGAGTATTAACAGAGAGGCATGGCTTTCTCTTTGCTGTGAAGCAGTGAATCTCCTGTGTGTGGAACACCAGCAGCAGCTGTATCCACGGGGGTCTCCCTGTGTACTCCTTCCCTTCAGAAAGTGTAAGAAAAGTGTGTCACCATGGTCTTCCTAACCTTGACATTGGTAGCAGCCTCCCACTCAACCAGATATGCTTTTGTGCAAAGGATGGGTTTCTTCTGTTTGATCCCTGCACTTAAAAATTATTTCTGTAACTTACAGATTTGTAATACCATACCAAGTTACATGTAATTATCTTGAATTCACATTTTTCTTTCATAAATACTAGAATCAAACAGAAAACACACATTTGCACAAGGAGGATAATTTGAGTAATGGTAAATAAAACCTTGTTTATAATGTGGTTTCTCTGTATCTGTAAGCATTTGCAGACCATGCTTACTTCTTACATCTATGTAAATTAAGTCTTATATTAAAACAAGCTTATTAGTGGAGCTGCATTTGGCAGCTGGCTCTTTGTCTTTCTTTGTTACCAGCCTTCCAAATACTACATTAAATTATAGAATTTAAAGATTTAGAAACTTTGGGAATTTGCTCTTGTTTTCCAATGTAGAGTTTGTTTTGTCATCGCTGCTAGCTCCTAAAAAAATGAGTATAACTTAATTCCACAGCAGACTGAAGATCTGCTGATTTTAAGTTGGGGGGTTTGTGAGTCTGTAACTGAGGAACCTCTTCAACAGGCAATATAGCCATTGTGCTTGGAATTATAGTGGACATCTAGTATCTCTTACTGCTCATGCTTTTGGTTGGGTGGCTTTGACAGAACAGTTACTAGGAAATCTGTGAAATGCAAGATCCCATTTTAAAGGAAAAAAAAAATCTTAGTTCAAATGCGGAAATATGAAAATGCTCCTCAAAATATTTTGAGGCTTGTGTGGTATTTCCCCACAAACACACACACCCCTGATAAACTGGGAGTTTCCTGAGTTAGTGTTTCAGGAAGATATAAAGACTTGGTAATCTTGGGTCGCTCCTTCTAGAGTACTGGAGTCCAACTAGCAAGTAGTAAATTTTTTAGGTTTTAATATATTCAATTGCACTTATCAGCTATAGATATTTAGCTTGAATTGATCTTGTTTGTTCCAGCAGGTAGCCCTCCCAAGGTTATCACATTTGATGAACTGATGGCAGCTACAAGAAATCTATCAAACTGGACTCTAGCTCATGAAATTGCTGTAAATGCAAATTTTTGCATAAAACACGAAGACTACCCACAAAACAGGTAAGAGCTTGAATTTTGCAAAAAGTAGCACTGGTATTGGAAAGAGAGGAGAAACGAATGGAGCAATCTCGACTGTGTTTTGGGACCTAATGATCTATCACCCAAGAAAGATGTTATTGCAGGGCATAGTATTTGGGGAGGTGTGTTTCCCAACAAGTGATCAGTCTCATCTGAAACAGTTACAAGGATGGAAGCTAGTTGTGAGTCTTCTCTGTATCTAATTGACTTACTCCACAGCTTTGCAGGCACAGTGAAACAAATTGTACACAAGGCATTTTGGGATCATTTGGAATCGGAACTGAATGAAGATCCTCCAGAATACAAACATGCTATCAAGCTCTTTGAGGAAATTAAGGAGGTAATGTTCTTCTTTCTCTGTATTGATTTGTCAGCTTAGCTTTAAGAGTCCCTTAGTTCACCAAAGGGTCTGCTTAACTTAGCTGAGTCAACACCTTCAGATTTTCCTTTTATAATATAAAGCCATGATTATTCAGAACTGAAAATAGATTTCTATTTGTAGTATATTTATATTAACCAGGAACATGGCTGCAAACAAACAGTGGCATGTTCTGTCAGTTTTCACTGCACAGTGATCAGTTGAAAGTCATCTCTTTTCCCAAAGCTTCACATCTCTACTAGCCTGTTTCCAGAACCATACTGTGAGCTTAGGGCATGAACAACAGTATAAACATGATTGGACCTGCCCACTTAAACTTCATTGTTTGATTATCGCACAGGTGAGCATACAAACCTTCAATCCTGGCACAATACTAAGTCATTAAGAACTTTAAGTTAGTAAATGTTTGTTTTACAAGGTAGCCTCCCAGCTTTTGAACGGGTCTAGTTGTTGACTTGCTTTTTGTTTTATTGGTTTGAGCATTTTTGCAGAACTGTACTGGTTTGTTTTTTCCAAGCAGTTCTTTTATCCCCACAACCTTTGATAATGTTCAGTCTTAAAATGTCTGGTTATAATCTGTCAGCTATAAACACCTGACATGAATATTAAAATTTCACTCAAGTGTGCTTACTAAGTGGTTTGGTCTTTATTGATAAGCTTTTTCTTTTTTGCTCCCTCTAATTTAGATTCTTCTTTCTTTCCTGACTCCTGGAGCAAACAGGATTCACAATCAAATTTGTGAAGTTCTTGACATGGATCTTATAAGACAGCAGGCAGAACATAATGCTGTTGATATTCCTGGACTAGCTAACTATGTCATCAACACTATGGGAAAGTTATGTGCTCCAATAAGAGACAATGACATAAAACAGTTAAAAGCAACTGACAATATCGTAGAGTTACTGAGGTTGGTATTTGAGTGTGGTTTTTGGAGAAAAAAACGCCTCTCTGAAAGGGTAGTAGACAGTGGAAGGTGGGGGGCTGGGTTAAGGAAGTCTAAAGTTGTGTCAGTTTGCATAACACCTGTTCTTAAACTTATAGGAGAACTTCCTGAAGCATTAAAGAGGAAGAGCTCTGACACGCTAAACAGATTGTGTATCTCACTTTGTAATGAAATGAGTAGGATACCTAGATGAAACTAGGCAGCTCTGAATATCTAAACCAACAACTCTTGCAATAATCTCTGTTTCAGAAACTCTTTTTCTGTCTTGTTCATTCTTACAAAATGTAAACAGCATACTTGTACTGTTTCTTCTTGAAGAGTTAATTGCATGCTTCTTCTGGAAGGCCAAACTTTGGATTTACAGGCTCTTTAGTTAAGATCTTATCACTTGAACTTGGGTAAAACATTTGCATAACAGTGCTCCTGAGGTATGCTGAAATATTAAGACTAAATGGTAGTTGTTCTACTATGTATGTATATGGGGATCAAAACAATTGCGTCAGAAGGATTGTTTCTCTTAATGCAGTCAGTGACCAAAAAGTTAAAATCTGTTAATTTTGGCTGAAATATACCAATTCATGTAGTTTTTGAAAAACTTATAGGGCTGTAGCATTTAGTGATGCTACATCAGTTTTGTTCTTTTTAACTTAGGCCAAGCCTTATCTTCAAGAATTCCAGATGATAGGTAATATATCTGTTACTCTGAAGTGCCAGTGAAGGCCTTCACTTCTCCAGAATTGAAATTAAAGTGATAATGTACATGTGCTTCACATGTGCTGATGAAAATCAATAGATTAAATTCAACTGTGAAATTTTAAATTCTTCTTTTCAGACAAATATTCCGTGTTTTGGACCTGATGAAAGTGGATATGGCAAATTACACAATTAAAAGCCTTAGACCATACCTCTGGCATAACTTGGTGGACTATGAAAGAACAAAATTCCAGGAAATTCTTGAAGAAACACCAAGTATGTACCACGCTATATTAAATTTAAACTTTTCTTTGAAAAGAAGCCTATTTAAATACATGCTGTGAAAACTCTACAAGTTGCAGTTAACTTAGATGAAAACTTCAATTTCTTTTCTGTATATAAGTAATGGAAAAATTTTTTAACAAGCAAGTTATCACTGGATGGTTGCTTAACTTGCCATCAAGTTTATCTGTCTGTAATCTGAGGCACTTTCAGACAAACTTATATTTGCTGAATTGGATGGTGTCTGAAAAACAAACAAGTGGTGACTCTTGCTGTCTGGATGCAGAAGCAAGAGTCCATAAGATGAGCCTTTTCTCTTTTGTGTGCAACTGTTCAGTTGTTAGTGTGAAGTAAGCATGTAAAACCAGTTAGTGCACCTGAAAGCTGGAAGGGCTAAGATCTATTTTTTAATAAACAAAAGCAGACTCTGAACAAAATTTCTTAGATGATGCAAAGTCAACTTGATTCACTATTACACGTTTTGTGTGATTTGATTAAACAGTGTTCAGAAATACATCCTCCAAGAAGAATAAGTAAACATGCTAACATCTGGAGCAGGGGCTTCTAAAATGAGAGCTCTGAGCCACTGATAGGGCCTGCAGTGTTCATTTATGCAGCCTGAGAAGAACTCTACCAGAACAAATCAAACGTTTTAATCTTCCTTCACCTGTACCTTTTAGTCTTACATCCTATCGGATAAGTGGTTTCTCTGAAAAAGGGAAAGCAATCCTTTGGGAAGGACTCTCAAACTTTGTGACTTCTATTACCTAAAAATCTTGTCTGAAGTCTTAACAATTTGTGGCTGGATTTCTACAAACCAGGTAGAATTAAAGGTGACCAGTGGAAGATGATCAGAGAAGAAAGGGAGAGAATTGCCATTTGTGATGACTCAGCTGTCCACTATGTTTAAGACTTCAGAAGTTGAATTCTCTTCTCTATACAAATCTTTTTTTTTTTCCTCAAGGTAGTGCTTATTTTGATGAAGGCATGCAGTAAATCTGTGCTATTTACAATGCTTAGGTGCCCTGAATCTCACAACAGAATGGATAAAGGAATCAATAGAGGATGAATTGTCATCTATTTCTGATGAGTCTTCATCATGCCCTGGTGCTGATAGTAGTTCAAAACCAATTATTAGTCCTACACTGGTGCTAAACAATGGCTACTTGAAACTGTTACAGTGGGATTATTGCAAAACAATTCCAGAGGTAAGAAATATATTTTGGTGTCTTCAGATTACCAGCTATATGAAGTCATTAGTGTGATACAATAAACCTGCTATGGAAGACAGTAAGTGAATACTCTTTTGCACTCCTTAAATTTCTGCACAGTAAATCTGAAATTAGGAGATTATATTCTAGTCCAGAGATGGGCAAGTCAACAACCAGAAGAGAACAAGGTAAAGGTTGTTCTCCCTCTTTCCAATCATAGCTCACCAGCTCCACCCTAAGAGCAGTCTTGGCTGTGGTCAAAGGCTGGGCCTTGTATTGACAGTATTTTGCTTTCTCTGTTTTTAAAAGAACTGATTGTAGCACTCCGTTTTCCTAACAGCAGCAGGAATTGGTAGGATTGCTCTTCCGAACAGAATCAGTAAAAAACTTGAGTTCTCTAAAGTAGGTATTTTTCCTTTCAGTGTAAACTATTGCTTCAAGACTCAGTGTTCAGTTTTTCCCTCCAATTCCTGATCACTGACCTCTGCAACTTTCCATAAAGCCAGTGGGAAATTTGTCAGCAGTCAGGGCTAACATTTGCATTTCCAGAGAGGGCCTTAGCTACATGTAGGATGGCCTGGCAGAGAACTTGTTAAATACATGGGGATGCTCTTGGTGTTCTCAGTCAGTAGACAGAAGTGAAACCACTTCCTTACCTTTCTGTGAGCAGTTTTGAGTAAGATCTACATACAGATGTCCTCTGGTAGATCTAGCTTGCCATACTATGAAATTGCTACTAACTGCAGTTGGATGTTAATGCCCCTGTGCTGCTCAGGATGAACTCTTTGTAACCTAAAATGAACTCCAGCTACATCTTGCTGTGGGGATTACTTACGCTGTTGGTATGATCAGCTGGCTTTTTGCCTGGAGCAGCTTACGTATCACTTGCAGAACCAGCTCAGGTGGTTGAATTGGTGGTTGTCAAGCACAGTTGTTCATTATTATCCATCAGTTACAAATGTTGGCATTTTTTCAAAAGACACCCAAATCCAGAAGACTTCTGTCTGTAACTTGGTTGTTACAATGTCTTCTGGATCCTCTGAGCATTCCATGTCGTGGGCTGAATTGTTGGTTACAGATTTGTCAGCAGTGATGAGGAATAAGGTGCAATGTCCTCAGTTTCCTCATTACTTTTCTTCCCGCCACAGGTTTACTTCTGGTACTTGTACAAAATGCCACTTTATACTATACTACACTACATATTTAGGGTATTTCAGTTGCTGTCTCCTCTGGGTTTGCGTATTTGTGATTAAAAATAGTAGTGCTTCATGACTACATCCTAGATCTCTTTCCTAGATCTTCTCCTTATTCCTAAATTAGTATTATTGTTTCAATTCTAGACTCTAATAACAGATGAAGTTCGTCTTCAGGAGTTGAGAGAAAAGCTCAATCAATTAAAAGTCATAGCTTGTGTTTCTCTCATAACAAACAACATGGTGGGTGCAGCAATTGTAGATGTGCCTGATTTCACTGATCAGCTGAAAAGGATCTCCCTTCCTCTTCTTGAAGGCATGAATAAGAAGTAAGGCCTTTTTTTACTCTTTTTTTGATGGTAAATAATTGGAAACAATTCTAGTGTCATAGCTGGTGCTTGTTATTAATAGGAAGATACCGAATTCGAATAATTTATATATTCCCTTTATGATACAAGGCCACTATATGTTAGACAAGTGTTTTCAAAGGTAGATTTTAATGAAATCTTAGTCATGATGTTAGTGTACAAATTTTGGAACCTAGTAGTAAAGTTCATTCACACACTCCTAATACTGGGGATACTGTGGCAGTACATTCACTAAATCCTCTTGGGAGTTGCTTCAAACTTGTTGTAGGTAGTTCAAGTTATTTGGCTCCCTATTTCTTTGGCTTCTTGTGCTACAGGCAAGTCTGATGTATGTGACTGTCTTTTAAAAGAGTTTTCCACTCTTTTTTTTCTCATGGAATGCTATGCACGTGGCCCAGAAAAACACCTAGGCACAAGGATAAAGTGAACTGGTGTCACTGCTGCACACGTGAAATTACTTTTCCCATTTGGATCACAGCTAGGTCCCTATTTTATCTTCCACATAGGAATTTTCCTGTATATGTAGATTTACATAAATCTGCAGCAAAAGATGAAAACTTTCCAAAATTCTCATTGCAGAGACCAGGTTGAAAATAAAAGGGAAAGGAGACAAGTGAGGGCACTTTACGACCTATGCTACAGAAACTTCAGAATTTAATGCTTTTCTCTTTCTTCCAGAAGTTTTGACTTGAAGGAGGCTCTGAATGCTATTGGCGTCCAGATTTGCAGCATAGTGAACAAGTCTCTAAGTGAAAGAGGTCTTCCAACTCTTAATGAAGAAATGCAGAGTAATTTAATGGGTCAAATCGCTCATGTTGTTGAGAAGAATAATCCTGTCTGTTCCTTGATTGGTTAGTAAGAGACTACCTAATTGTCGTATTATATGTGTCTGTTTATGAACTTACTGGCAGCCAGCTTAATCAGCTGTCTCATTATCTTCTAAAAGTATTTTCTTACTGCAGTAAAATACTGGCTCAACTAAGACTAAGGATATGTTGCTTACTTGGAAATGGTGTTCTGGGTATGCTGCAGAGCATGGTTAGTCACAGCTGGAAATAATTGTAAAAGTGCATGTAGAGAGAAGCCTAGGCAGCCTAATATTTTGGAGAAGAATTTAGATAAAATGATTGTTTAGTCTTTCTGTCCATTCTGGGTTTAAACATATTGTTTAAGAAACTTACAGTATTGTTTCCCACACCAAAACAATATTGGGAAAGAGTTGTTGCTTACATGTTGGATTTTTTGCTGTGCTGATGTGCAGGGTACTTACAAAGTGACTGTGGCATCATCTTGGGTTTACATTTGTTCTGAGTGTACTCTATATTCCATTTCAGACAAACGAATCCAGCTCTTCATGAGAAGCTTGCTTGCTCTTCCGAGTTTTCAGAAGTGTATGCCTACTATGCCAGGAGGCCTTTCTGTGATTCAGACAGAGATAGAGTTTCTGGGATCTCAGTATGCAAGCATTGTAAATTTCAATAAAAAAGTGTATGGACCATTCTATGCAAACATACTTAGAAAACTGCTTTTTCCTGAGGCAGCAATGGAGGAAACAGAAGCAGAAACATCTAGCAATTAAAAAATGTACCCTTTTTTTTAATCTTCCAAGACAGTGGGAAGTCACATCTCTAAGAACAGCCTACTCCAGTGACTGTTGATGGGGAAAGATCTTGTAAAATGTATACAGATAGTTTCCAAAATTCATTGTAAAGAAATTAATGTCAAGGTCATATATATATATTTTAATAGAAAAATATTTGTTTAATGGATTGTCACTTGTAATAGCCAGTGAATTATTAATTTCCATAGCAAGCATTTATTATGACTTGGCAGTGGGAAAGAGCTGGCAATGTACTTACTGTTTTGCCACCATCAAAACAATGTTATTTTTCAACTCAAATCTATTTACATATAGCAATGCATATTAGGAAATGAGAAAACAACTGTAGATAAAATGTACTATGCTTACATTGTATTTTTGTAGAGTAACATCTCAGACAACAATTATGTTTCTGAGACTACTTTGAAGAAGTAAGTATAGTATAACTGCTTTAGTAACCAAACCCGGATTCATACCAGGCCAAGTTCAGGTACTCCTGCAATTACTGGACCCAGAACTTTGCCTCTGTTACATTAAAGAATGCCAGTGTTACAAGCTGTTTGTAGGATAGCAGTTACAGAAGCAGCGTTCACAACTTCAATTATGAATGATTCAGAACTTCTCAACTCTGAGATTAATGATAAACACCTGAGAAACATGATGTTGAGGGTGGAGTAAATGTCTGTATATAAATGTGTTTATAAGCATTTTGTTTATTTGGTGGAGGTCATACAGAACTTTTAAGATGTGTATGCATTGATCTTTGATTGTAATGGATGAGTATTAAGTATTTTTAAGTTAGGTCTTTCTAACCTTTGTTCCCAAAAGCACTTAACCCTGACCTCACAGTGTACCACAGAAGAACTGCTCCTTTCATGCCCTTATCCAACAGAATGTAAATTTTTTCACAAGATATTCTTAGATCTGAAAGCAAGAACCTGATTAATTAGTAAATTTTGAAAATATTATTATATTCACTTTTTTATGGAGTGTGTGAGAAATGCTCCTGTTTTCCTCTAATTTCTTTGGACTGGGCCCCAATACTTAGATTTAAGAATACTAATATTTAAGGCATTGGGAATCTTGCATACAGAAAATGAATAGGATTGAAAGAGAGAAATGTGGAAGTGAACTACTTTAAGTTTACACAGGCTTTATCTTGCATATTTCAGATTACTGGGATTAGATAGTGCTGGAATACATATTATAGACTTGTCTATGAAATTGAATAATTTACTTGAAAATGATATTTTAATATATTACCATATACTACTCCTTTTAAGATGTCATATATAGAAAACCTTGGTGTGGTACAAGTTAGAGCTTGTTTTTAATATTTTATATTACAGTCTATTTTTTATGAAGAGACAAAAATAACTTGTAAAAGCATAATGTGTCACACAAATTGTTTATGTACATTACTGTATCTATCATAAAGCTCTAAAAAAACCCTGGGCATTATTAGCACTGTGGTTTGTTTTGTAGTCCATTTCTACAGGAATGTGTACCCTTTATAGCAAAGGAAATTACTTCTATTCAGTTGTTCTTCAGTGTCCAAGGACTTTGGTCACATGTAAATGTTAAGGAAAACTTTCTTCAAAATGCCTTTTTAGAGAAATTTCTCTAGTGCACTTCTCTTCTATCCTCTGTGAAAACATTGCACAAAATAAAGATGAATACATGTTTTAAAGGGAACTGTTTCCTGGAAAACCAAGGAGAAAGGAACTCTTAGACTATCATAACTGTGCCAGGCTTGCTCAGATGAATATGAAATTTTGGTAGGCAATCCAAAATCATTAAGATAAGAATGAATTTAAAAAACAGCTAGAGGGAATGAATCTTAGTGATTTGCTACAATTTTAGAAATACCTACATGCTTTTGAGCTTCAGCCAAAAGCAGATTTTATGAACATTTGAAGGTGATTGCTAATATGATTATGAAATTTTAATTGTAATATTTTATATCCATTCTATTGTACAAATAGATATCGAACTTCAGCTCTTTAATGAGCTGGGAAAACTGTCATACTAGTTTTTACCAGTAAATACTCAAAGCATAGCATTTAGTTGTGGGGGGTGAGGGTTGGTGGTTAAGGTGACTTGCAAAGGGCATTTTATAGCATGGCCTGTGTTTCAAGTGATTGTTTAATGTGTTTTAATTTAATGTTTCAAACAGGGACATTGCATCTGTTTAATGTCATGTGTTGCATGCTTTTATGCTACTGTGGCTGAAATGCACTTGACTCAGAAGTTGTCCTTGTAAAATGAGATGCCATTCTGTAGCAGCTTTGTTTAAAACCAAGTATTTGAGGGTTTGTATGCATTAAATTTTGTTTGTGATAACATCAGTGGTGAAAAGTCATTTACACAAATGTTATTAAATGCAACAGATTGTTAAATGCCAAAGATAAATTACTCCACTAATATTCTGTTGTGACTGTTTTTCTGGTACTTCTCAGAAGCAGCTCCAGTGTAGAGTAGTGACTTTAATCCAGCTGTACAAATAATATTCAAAACAGTTGCCTGCTTAAATCTGACTACTTGGATGAATTACGTATTGGGTTTGTATGGCAGAGTTGCAGGGGGAGCGGAAGGCAGGGGTGGCTTCTCTGAGAAGCTGTTCCAAGCTTCCCCCTGTGCCTGACAGAGGCCTTGCACGGATTAAACATGGATTGCCGCGAATTAAACAAATTCTCCATTGACTGTGGGCTTCAGGCAGGAAACCAAATGGAAGGAGTCTTAAATGTTACTCCTCTTTAGGGTAGCGGCCTTAGTGTCGAGGATGGGTGGAGCCCAGACCCAACCTCGTGAATGTTACTCATGTGGAACCTGTGCCAGAGCAGACGTCTGTATGTGCTGTTTTCACACTCTTTTAGAACTTACCAATTATTATATTTACATATATATATATTTATCTCAAAACCTTACTGCCACAGGAAGCTACGGAGATCACTAGTGCTTCTCGTTTAATCTTGAAGTCGGGCAGATGAGTAGCTCCCCATCTGACTACGATTTTGGTGTCTCTCTACCACAGACCCTTGTAAAGGAGAACAAATAAATTTGTAGGTGATTCAGCTACAGCATTCAATAATAATAACAATAACAACGCTAAAAGCTGGTTCCCCGCGTTGCTTTACATACTAAAAACTGCAGGAAACCCGTTTAAAGCCCAACTGCTCCGTGTCCCTGCCGCCTTCCGGCCCCGGCTGCGCCGGCGGGGGAGCGGTGACCGGCTCGGGGATTCAAGGGGGACCCCCGGGCGCTGCCCGTTCCCCAGTACCCCGGCGGGGCGGGCCGCAGGGCAGAGGGAAGCGGGGGCTGCCGGGTCCGGGCGCCCGGACTGCGCGGGGCCGGAACCTTCGGGCGCCGCGCTGGAGCGCGGGGGGAAGCGCTGTGCTGCAGCGCCACGCTGCAGCGCCACAGTGCGCGGGTGGCGATGGAGGCGTTGGGGCTCGGCGCGCTTACCCCAGAGCAGGCGGCGGCCCCGGTCAACACGGTGGAGGTCAGCGGGGCAAGGGGCAAGCGGCAAGCGGCCGGGCGCGCCTCGGGCTCTCCCGAAGTGTGGCGGGCAGAGCTGAGCTGGGGTGGGGTGGAAGGAGTCTTCTGCAGGCGCACACGTGGAGTACCCCCTGCCCGTGCTGCGCCGCTCGGTGTGTGCTTGTGCGTGTGCGGTGGGTGTGTGTGGTGGGGGGTTGTCGGGTCCGAGCTGCAGTTAGGCAGCCCCTCATGAAGCCGGGCTCGGCCTCCTGATGTGCCGTCCCTAGTGTCTGCCCCGCCTGTGTCCCGCGCGCAGAGTCGCAGAGCGATCTGGGGTGGAAGGGACCTCACAGCTCGTGTCCTTCCATCCCCTTGCCATGGCACGGCCACCTCCCGCTGCACCAGGCTGCCCCGTGCCCCTTCCAGCCTGGCCTTGCAGTATTTACTTAAGATTAAAATCATTAGCTTCATCCATAGGTCATCAGTTTAATTGCATTACTATTTAACAGATTAAACCCCTTTTTTTAAGACATAACATTTAAATCCTAAAAACCTGAAATCAACCACTCTTCAGCTTTGCAGACTGTAATCGCTACTGCACATGAACCACGAAGGACCAATATTAAAAGCCGCACCATACTGCATGTGTTTCTTTTTACTTCATTAGCTTTGCCATTATTAGATGTTGAATTGGGATCACAAGTAAGATTAGTAAATTAACAAACAGCAGCAGTGGAGGCTGAAAGCCAAGAGCACCATCAGTATTTCTGTGGATAAAAGGCTAACGACTTTCTACAGGGTTTTTTGATCATTTAATTTTGTAGTATTTTTAAATGGTAGTAGATAGAGAAGCATATGAGGGCTGGAAGCACTCCTCCTAAATAAAAGGGTTTTGTCTCCAACCAAAGATATTTGCAAGTTTTTGCACTGCCATGGTCGGAGAAAGTGGGGCTGACATAAGGAGATGTTCCCTGTGCTTATCGGAGATTAGAAATCGGGGAAAGTTTGTAGGAATCTTGATATACTTTGTCAGTACTTTTGCTAAATCTTTGTAGGATTTAGAGTCCTGATAAGTGTTACAGAGAACAAGTGCTGCTCCCAGGTTCTTGCATGTGTTTTTTAAAGAAAAAGTTGTAGGAAATCTTCCCTTTCTAGGAATATAATTTACAGTGTTAACAGAACAAAGCCAAAAAAATGTTAGTTGATCTTAAATGAGGACATGGTGTTAAAGAATTTTCTCAGAAAAATACATTTTCACATAAGCTGCTCTTAGGAAAGAGGCAGTGTGCCATTGCATCCTGAGAAAATGCTGCATGTATGGTTTACTGAGATGATCCAGGTAGTTTTTATCCATCTCTGTGGGCTTTAGACAGTTGTTTTGTTTTCTTTTCTAAATGGATCTGATTTTAAATAATGTTACTGTTCAAAAAACAACAATAACAATAAAACATGCAGACAGAAAGGCTGGCTACTCCTTGGAAAGATGTTTCAAACTGTTTTTTCCTTTCAGGAAAAATGGAGACTTCTTCCAGCATTTCTAAAGGTTAGTGCTGCACACTCATTTCATGGTGTGAATATTTCATCTCCTTTCTAACTTTACATTACCTTCTTCTGGCTTTTACTGTTTACCAGAATACTTTTCCTCACTTTCCTGTGGATTTTGCCTTTTGTTTTAGTTCCTTGCAGTTATCAATAGACATGTTCCATAGATTGTTTTCTTTATTAATTTACAGATTATTTTGTGGAGACATCCTCCTAGAGGTTTGCATATCGGTATGCATATTCTCAATCTATACTGTATATATGTAATGTTTCCAGATTTTTTTCCTGTTTTACTGGCTCTCAGAGACCCTATCCGTGCTCTTTATATGACTGATCCAGTGTAAGCTTCGAAATGTAGTGTAGAACCAGAGTGAGCAACCAGCCCCTTCCCAGAAGTTTGTCAGCTGAAAGAATTTAGCAGAGTTATCTAATATCTAAAACCAGTTATAAATGCTTGTATCCTAATTTCTGGCTTCTGTGATTAATGTTACTGAAGCTGATTTTATTTGCTGTGTGCATTATTTTTCAGGTGAAAGGACTGGTGAAGCAGCACATAGACTCATTCAACTATTTCATCAATGTCGAGGTAGGCTTTCCTGGGATGGGGGGAGAGTGGCTCTTAGTACTCAGAAAAGGCCATGGTTCCATTTTGTTCTTTTTCTCCTCCAGATAAAGAAAATCATGAAGGCCAATGAAAAAGTGACAAGTGATGCCGACCCAATGTGGTACCTGAAGTAAGCATGAGATGATTTCCATATCAGTAGCAGCATGAGTACTATCTCATGGGTTTGTTATCACCTATAAAGTGTTTATAAGCACTTGTGTTGGTATAAATCAAGAGGTTTTTTTCCGTGACTTATCTCTTACTTTATGCAATGAAAGATGGGAAGATTAAAAGGTTTATTGCACATGCAGGCTAAATTTTTATTATTTGACCACAGCTCAAATACAATGAGTTACTTTGGGAAGAACCATTGCTCGTTATTAATCAATTTGTGTTCATCAAGTAATTTCATTTTTCAGTGTATGTAAAATTTTGCTTCCTTTAGGTTGCCTGAAAAATGTTTTCCTCATTGCTTATTTTGAAACTGTATTACAGATACCTCAATATCTATGTGGGTACTCCAGATGTGGAAGAAAGCTTCAATGTGACACGACCTGTATCACCTCATGAGGTATTAATGTTTGCATCTGTCTTGTTGAGTTTTTTTATCTTGGAAATGTCTTGGATAATAGCTGCGTGTAATTTTGAGTATGTGCATGTTACATTTGGTAGTGCATTGCATTCCACCATCACTATAAAAAGAAGCTCCAGAGACTTGAACATCATAGAATAAAGCTTTTTAATTTTATTTTAAATTGTTGAGGTTTTTCTGCTGTATTCAGTGTTTTGTGTTAGCTGAATTTGAGTGGGTTTCCATGAAAGTAGTGAAAAGTAGTTCTCTTGCTTCAACTTGTGTCTCTCCTCATGACAGAGCTGAAGTCCTCATGCCATAATGTAGGGTTGTTTGATATTCTTATTTACATCTTTTTAATATTAGCCTTGCTACTGTCTGCACCGTAGGTCACTTCAGTCTCTGTTTCCCTTCCAGTCTTTGGGAACTTGTATCTGATTTATTTTTAAAGTCTGATTCAGAAAGCAAAAGTAGAACTTTTAAGCAGAAACAGATGGAAATTGTTGAAATTACAAGAAGCTGCAGAAGAACATTATCCTTCTGGGGACTATATTTAATTTCATTGCAGTGCTGTAGGCATGTAGGTTAACAAATGGATTGTGTACTTCTGGAATAAAGATGTGTGTTGGAGGACATGCTGCTGTGACTGAAATCAGAAACTCTCTTGGCTTTGACCAACAGGATATAAGATAGCTTCTGAAAAAGCCATAAGCTAACATAAGCTATGAACTTTTTAGGATTGCTTTCATGTCTCTAGAGCCATCCAGTTCCCTTCAAAGTGCTCAGGAACACACTATTTCTCTCCTGTTACTGTGCTTTGAGATTTATACCACTGCCACAGAGGTAGTGACCTCTTCTTTTTGGCCTCTGGAGGGGGAACTGAGGTTGGAACTTGCACTTATTTATTTACGTGCATGCAGCCTATTGTCAACCTCATAACTGAGTTCATGTATCAGATTTTTTCCTTGCTGTATCCACTTAATACTTGAAATGTCTTTTTTGTCATCCAATCTAGACTGTAATGAAATACATTCTGTGCTTAGGAGAAATTCTGTAAGAATCAGCTGTGCCACTTGGGCATAGCCCCTTTCTGTTTCCAGTGACCTGACTCAAATCTCATTTGGTTTGATGGAAAGCTTTGAAATAAAGCCAATAACTCAGCCAGGTGTAATACATGATAGTTGATGTATCTCACAAATGTGTAGCTAATGTTCAGTCAGTACATGTGAACATGCAAAAAATGCAATAGGAAACCTTTCTTCCATATGAATGAAATTGCATGCAAAAAATTGTTTGTGGCAAACAACTCATATTCAAGAATTTAGGTATTAATAATGCTTGCTTACTGTATAGCTAAAGTGACTGTACATACAGAAGGCAAAATAAATGCTTATAGAGCATACTGACCTTGAGTTTAGAACGAGATACTCTTGTATCTCATGTATTCTCATTGATGCTTAATGCTAGTGCATAATTTCTCTTTATTTTCAGTGTGCTGTACACAAATGGAGGCCACAGTTGTTTTCTTAAATAGGGTGCTGCTCAGGTCAAGCCTGGGTGCCTAAAAAAAAAAAATTAGACAGTTAGGACTCTGCTGTTGTATTTCTCTGTTGAAAGCTCATAAAATTCCTTCCCCAAACCACCTAAAATCATTAGATTTTCATGAGGGTCTGAGTGTATACCAAGTCACACTTGTCTTTTACTTTCAGGTGTCTTTAGTAAGACATTACCTTCAGGAAGGTGATGCAAAAATACACATGCTGGAATATTACACTGTAATTTGTATTTTATATGTGTCCTGTGTTAAAAAAGCACACACAGAAAATACCAAGGCATTTTTCCCCCAAGCAGTACTAAAGAGGCTGTCTAACTTTCTTTTTCCCCCAGTCCTTATGGGAGTTTCATGAACTATTCATACAGATGAATTTAAAGTAATTAGAATATGGAAATGTTCTCAGTTACTTTTTAATTGGATGTAGTTGCTGGGAGTAGAATGGCACCTAGTTTCCTGCAAGGCATGGCTTGAAAGCTGCTGGGATATATTAGTATTTTATTACTGGAGAAGAGGTTTACTGTGTAGTGTGGAGAGGAGAAGCATCCAGTTTGTGATGATTCTTGAGGCGTATTTTTCCATAGAGCTGCATCTTCAATAAACAGCATGATCTTAATTGCCTTTTATTAGTACATAATCAATACACTGAAAGACTGCAGAAGTATAAATGTTCAAGTCTGACTACTGCTAAACCTGTAATCCTGGAGCTGAAAGGTAAAGCATACTCAGTGAGGTCACGAATGACCTGCTGTGAGTGGCTCTGTTGTGTTCAGCAGATGCAGTAAGGCCTGTCTTGCATGAAGAGACACAATACCTTAAGGGCTGGCAACATCTTAGGGTGAGGCTGGGGAGAGCAGACCAGAAAGATTGAATTAGAAATGATTGAGCCTTGAGGTATCTAATGCCCTAGATATGTTTATTCTACTTCTCTTGGTCTCCAGGGAATTTGCAGATTCCTGCAAATTCTGGGAATCTTTGCAGGAAGCGATTCTGTAGTGAGCCTTCTGTAAGTCATCATTAGAAACGGTACCATATGGTGAGGTTTGCTCATTCTGGTAATAAGGTAATTGTGTCTCTCTCAGTCTTGTGCCTTTCCATTTCGTCAGACTTTATATGGCAGCACAAGTTTTCAGCTGTTGGGAATCCGCATACAGAAATGTCCCTGAGCTGAGCACTGCTCAGACACACTGTGGTCTTTGTGCCAGCTCTGCTGATTAGACCTGTTTGTTTAATTAGACCTGTTGGTTTAATTAGTGAGTTTAGAAGTTAAGCTGTGCAGTGCTGTTTTCTGAAGGCACGGAGCTGCTTTTGAAAATCAGAGCAATTGTATTTGGATTTTCTTGGATTTTGTTTTAAACAAAAACAAAACGGAGAGTTTGTCAAATATTCTTCAGGTATGATGAAGATCTTGCTGAAACTTTGTTTTGCTTGATTTCTTTGTGAGGATTTACAGGACAGAGCAAATACAGGCTGTTTTAAGAGATTCTTGAGCTTGAAGTCAGCACCTGACCTGTTTCGTGGCTTTTGTCCTTTCAGTGCCGCCTGAGGGACATGACCTATTCTGCACCGATTACCGTGGATATTGAATACACCCGAGGCAGCCAGAGGATCATCCGCAATGCGTTACCCATTGGCAGGTGAGACACCATGTACTGAGCTGCTGCTATCAGTTTTCATTTGGTGCCGTGCTGGGAAGTGTTTTTACTGCAAAACAGATGTAGGCCAACCTTGCTTCCTTGTTAAAAGAAACAGTGAGCAGGCAAATCTCCATAAACAGCTATACAGGATTTTTTGGGTCCAAGATCTTGTTTTGCAAAAGCTTCTGATAATGTCTCCTTCCAGAGAAGGATGGATATAAGGATGAATCTTGTCTCTAATTCTGTTGATATAAAACCACAGATGAAAATGCATGCCTGGAGCTGCAAGCTGCATTATTGTAAAATGAAATGAAACATGTTTGCTTTGTAGCCAAATTACTCAGTCTTTCAACCATAGTATGTAGACTAGCATCTGTGGAAGGTGGATGATAAAACCAGTAAAGCAAGCATTAGTTCTGCTGCACAAGTTAAGCTTTCATTTAAAATTGCTTAAGTTACGTTACTAGACTGGGTTTAAGGGCATACATGCAAAAAAAGTTTTTTGCTGTTAAAAACTGTTAATATCTAGTCATTATTTCCATGGGAAATAATTTTGTTCATCTGTCCCTAGGATTACACTTATTTTCTTTGGCCAGTGCTCTTGTTTGACATGCAGTTTGGACTGGGACAGATGTTTCACTGGAGTTTTCAGTAATGGCATTTAAGTATTCCATTTTACCTTATGCCAACTGCTTCCTGTTTCTGATATAAATGATATATTCTCCTGTTTCTTAAGCCAATGCATTAAGCTTAAATTGTGTGTGATAGATTTTGCTTGTCATATGAAGCTTCTGATCTAGGAAGCACTTTCTCAGTGAAATATAGTGACAAGATCTCCTTTTTTTCCTCTGCAGAAGTACAGAATTTGAGTTCATCAGTTTACTTTTAAGATATAAGAATATGAAAACAGCAAAGATTTAAAATAATTTATGATATTTGAATACAAAAAGCATAGCCGAATCTTGCTTTTTATTGAAGTAAATTTAAATGAAAAATTTCAGAGGTTGAAAATATTTGCGTGGTAGAACTCATGAATAATTTTTGTCAGTACTTCATCCTGTCAGGTCCTGAAGACCTTCATGAATGCAGACTGCCCAGCTTCCCTGTGCAGCTTTTGCATTGGTTTGACTGCCCTCATGGTGAAGAGGTTTTGCCTTATATGCAGTCTGTGAATCTTTAGTTTCTCTTTTATTTACTTCCCTAAGCACTGAATTTCTTAAAATTTCTTGCAATCTCTCTCCACCACATGTTGCTTCATAAAATGCTTGCTTGCAGGCTTCACTGCCAGGACACCAGGGAAATCAGAGTTACTACTGGGGAAATTTCATGCTTATGAATTAGAGGCACTATCTCTCTGCAGCCAGAAGGTGTCATTCCTGTGTGGGAAATTAGATATGACCTAAATTTATCTTATAAAAACTGGTAACAGTGGATCTGCAGTGATGTGTTCTTCTCTGCAGACTGTTTTGGGAGCCAGGAGTCTTTGCACTAATTGTCATTTGCCTCTGTGACCCTGCTTGTCACAATGCCTGAGTAGCTGCATAACAATTAAATAGGAAGTCTGTGTTTTCTACTTGCAGGTGTCCAGTTTCAGGTCTCCTTTCAATTACATGTTCAATGAAATAAGGTGGGCTTAAATGAAGACCTGTTGGTTACAACATGGATGAGTTCTGATCACCTTAAATGTGTATCTCCAGTTTGTTCAGCCTGGTTTTTGTTATGAATTTGACTATTCATATTTTTCTGTCTGAGTCTGAAGTAAAATTGTAACTGGTTTTCTTGCAGAATGCCTATAATGCTGCGTAGCTCCAATTGTGTACTTACTGGGAAAACTCCAGCAGAATTTGCCAAACTAAATGAATGTCCATTAGATCCAGGTACATTTTCACTCATGTTCTTTTTTTTCCCTATCTCTGCTTTGAGTTTTAAATCTTTTTCAGCAAAGAAATACCTCTTTGGTATGTTTCCTGCCATCATGAAGTCTTTGTGGAAACTTCTCAAGTTTCTGCTTGCGACTAAAATAAATTGTCAGGGTTTTGGTTGAGAACATGAATAGTTGGTATTTGCAGACAACGTTTTCAACACCAAAAAGCAACACTCAAAATTTTGAGTATTTTATTTTGAATTTTGTGTATAGTGTTCTGCAGTGATGTGCTATGGGAGGAAAAAGATGGAATTCATTCATTGAAAATTAAACAGATTAGGAAAGAGAGGAGTATGATGTCCTCCAAAGTGGAAACTCTCCTTTGTCATTGCCTTTTTTTAAAGCAAGAATAAAGTGTTACATAGTATTATTTGTTATCTAGAGAGGAGTTGGAGGGTTTGGTTAAAAACCAAACAACTTCTTTGGTTTTTATCTGTCAAGTTTGTTCATTACTCATTCTTTTAAAGGAGAATTTACTCTCCCATTTTGTACTTATGGTTTACTTTCTAACAATTTATGTTTAAAGGCATATTGGAGGAGCCAAGTAAGGTGCAAGGGTACTGACGTGCAAAATATTTTTTTCTGTTAACTAGGTGGCTATTTCATTGTTAAAGGTGTAGAGAAAGTCATTCTTATTCAAGAGCAGTTATCCAAAAACAGAATAATTGTTGAAGCTGATAGAAAAGGCACAGTTGGCGCTTCTGTTACCAGGTATGGTAAATTCCTACCATTACATAAAGGAGATAAACCCAAAGATTTGGAACTTCATTGTTGTAGTTGAAATAACTGTGGAGGTTTCTTCCTAGTATAGTTGAACCAGAAAAAAGCTGTAGATATTCAATGCTCCTGTCTTGCTACTGTCATTTTGTATGCTACAACTTCAGCCCCTAAACAGTATAGTATTCCTACAAAAATCAATGAGAGTTGTTCATGTGTTTCAGGATTCATCTCAGATTAGGAAAAGCAAGTTCTAATTTTTACTGTAACAAAGCGCACTTTGTAATTGATGGTGTTTGGTCTCAGTTTGCAGCAAGTAACATGAAGTTACTGCAGTGGAAATTGGATGTAACCTTTGGTCTGCCTCTCTACATAAAATTGGCATAAAAACTTCTAAAGGCAAGGGCAGCTGAGGAGGAAACAAATATTTTTGTACAACACAAATTACTGAAAATGGCAAAGTAGTCTAAATTTGGCCTTTCCTCCTTGATCAAGTTTTGTTTCTATTTTATTTGGCCTTTGGTTCATTGTTTTTTCTTTTTTAAGCTGCATTCTGGTCTATTCTATTGTGCTTGTCACTAATCAGTTGTGAGAGCTGTTTTTTCTACTCCAGAGGCCTCCCACCTCTCCCAGATACTCTGCTGTCTCTCAGTAAGTCTGGATGAGATTAATGGGGCACCAAGTGCTGTTACATCATTACCACTATTGCTGCAGTACTTGTTCAGTTTGACCTTGCTGGTTATATCAAAACTGATTAGCAAAGCATGTAAAGATCATTTTGCGAAGTACAGACTTCTACTTGTTTAAGTCAAACATTCCAAATTGTCCCCAGCACAGGTGATAATACCCTTGAAGTTACAGGCTGATTCCTGACTGATTTGATGTAATTTTTAAAAGAGGAAAAAATGGGATTAATTCATCTGAAAGATTGTTCAAGCTTGCTAAGTTCTGTACAAAAGATTTTAGGAATCAGTGCAAACACTCTGTTTGACATAGTATTATTTTTATTTTAACTTCAGTTCCACTCATGAGAAGAAGAGCAGAACAAATATGGTTGTGAAACAAGGAAGATTTTACCTGAGGCACAACACTCTGTCAGAAGATATTCCGATTGCTATCATATTTAAGGTAACATAGTTGTTTGTTTGGGAAAAAAAGAAAAAGAAAAGGGGAAAAATGCTGTGCTGTAGCTCAAGAATGAAGATTGACAGCAGCTCTCAGGTTAATATGTACAGAAGGACTTGGCAGGGCTTAGAAACGGCATGTTTTTTCCCCCTGGGAAGTAATTTTTATTGTACAGCAAAAAGAAGAATAAGTGCTGTATTTTATTGCAAGGAGAACATTGCTGAGCCAAGACAAATACCTGCCACCCCCTTACTCTGCCTTGTGACGTGCCTCTGTTGCTACAGGTGAGAAGCATTCTGGTTATGAGCAGTGTTGCAAGTTGTGCTAAGGGTAGTTGTTTCTGGTTTTCTGTCTGTGGAATCAAATGCATGGATTATGGCCAGGAGAGGTGGTGGGTGGACGTGGTCTGTCCAGCTGCTGGAGAAGGCAGTAGGGCATGGGCAGGCCTTTGGCTGAGAGCTGTCCTGCCAACAGCTGGAGCTCCTTCCTGTCCTGTCCTACTTTGCTGCTGCCTGTGGGCTTACAGCCTGGTACATTGCGTGTGCAAGAGGAAATTGGGCTGCGTCCTTGAAAGCTCAAAAAAGTCTGTGGCTGGAGGGATCTAGGCAAAACTCTCCTTTTGTGTTCTCTGTAGTGGGTTACAGCCCAGAAGGTTCGGAGAGGTGGTCACAGGAAATGATGTGCCAGGAGGGGGCAGCATGAGGTTGCAGCATCTGAGCTGGTCGTGCCTGCAGTGCAGTTTTTATTTACTGGTTTGTCTGAATTACCACAGCGCTTGGTGTGCCTTGGTAGTAGCAAATAGTTTAATCATTGGGTTTAGACTTGAGAAGTAAATGGCTGTTACCTCTGATTAAGCAAATCTCTTCAAATAAGAGAGGAGATATCTGGTTTTAGTGACCGGGATTAAAGGAGTTTGAGAAGGTATTTATGGACAGAAATGTACATAAAAGTACCAGAATTAAGTTCACAATTCTTGTGTTGCAGGAAAGTGTTAATGTGGCTCTTAATCCATCGACTCCAATACCAAACTGCTGATTCCACCTTACCTTATAGACTTCTATTACATTTTGTCACCCTGTGCTGGTATAGACCTCACATAGAGTGACTGCTCTGGGTTGTTGTCTGAGGAGATGGTTATTGGCTTGTTTATCTAAGCAAAATTGTACTGACTATTTTATTACCTTCTGACGATGCTTGCCGTAATTATCCCCCTCTTCATAAGGATCTTTTATATTTTAGATAATATTCCTTAATTTTTCATTTATTAATTGAATAAGGGGTTACAGTTGTTATAAGTTCTTGGCTGTACTGCTTTTCAGTTATTTATATTGATTTAAATACAGTATCCAATTAGCTACACCCACTTTAACTATTCTGAATGTTCCATTCCAGCAGTTCTCATGAGTGGTCATCTTTTTTACCCCTCCTTTAATGACATGAAATTCAGGGATCTTCTGTCTACTTCTGGTGAGTCTCCAGCTGGAAATGAAAGCAGTCACCAGTTTCCAATTTTCCTTTCTTGGGCATTGCTGTAATGTGCTATTGCTTCATTTTATTTAACTATTATAAGCAAGATTACAAACGCAATAGCCCTCAGCCTAGAGAATCCCAAACTTAGGGATGCCTGTCTAACTTCTGCTCTCTCACATGGCAGTATTATACACTGGATATTTGTTGGAAAAGCAAGGAGAATAATTCCTTTATGCCAACACCCAAACCTTGGGCATGAAGCATGTGTCTTTCTTGTTACTAGTAGCTGTTCTGCTTGTGATGTAGAGATCCACATCTGCAAGGGACAAAATTAAGTCATATAGACAATCTAAGGTCTGAAGTTATGACTGCCTTTGAATCCTTAACTTGTACTGAAACAGCTACATGTTTAATTTCTAATTAAAAACTGAAATGAGAAAGCAGTGGCAAAAATCTATTGCTCTGCATTTCTTCCCAAATCAGCCAAGTTCTACAGACCTCTGTGTTTTGACTAAGAAAACAAATAGTAATTGGTTGCCATTCAGTGCATTGGCCAGCTAGAGGGGACAGTTTGTCAGGGGCTGTGTGAGAGACTGAGCAATTTTTGATTGTCTTTCTAGTCCCTATAGCTTTAATTGACCTGATGTTCTGTATGTGACTTAAGAAGTAGATCAGGTGCAGAAAATCAGAAGAGAAAGCAAGTATTCCAGATCTATAATCAAATGTGTATTTAAAGCTACTGCAAGGTGGAGGTGTACTAGTATATCCTCTAGACATCTTTGTCAAAAGCAAGGACTGGGAAATAGAAAACATTACAACCACTACCAACTGACAGAACTGAGGCCTAAAATTCTTAGAGCTCCCTAGACTAGAATCTAAGGTCATCCTTGTGTTTCAGGTATAAAGTCATGGACAGAGCTGCATGCTAGGGGAAGACCTGAACACAGTGTTCTCAACCTTGCTTTTAGTGAGGAATGAGGGGCTTTTAGTGAGGAATGAGGCACTTGGGCTGTGGGGAGCTGTGAAATAGAGTTGATCTAAATGTCGTTGATCTGGATAGATAGGGACTGGATTGTGTGGGGTCACCCTAAAGGAGGCATCTGTATTCAATTCCTCCTCCATAACTGCAAGCCAGAATGACCTTGTCCTGTTGCTTTTTTTTTTCCTGCCATCCAGACCTGTAAGGATCTTGGGGATGGGCGTGTTTAGAGGTTTTACAGCCAGTTGTGCCAAACACATGTAAGTTGTGGTTTTGTGAAATTTAGCACATTGACCACAACTAACTGAAATTTCATAGGCTACAAAAGGCATGTACCTGGCACTATTCTAGGGCAGACTTGGGGTATCTGCTCTTTAGATGTGTGGGAGTTAGAGCTTTGTAGCTGTGTTAGCTTAAACAGTTTTCCCTAACCTTTCTTCTTATATGTGACAGAAGCATTTGTGCAGTCCCTGTATGTGGAAATGCAACTTTAATTTTGAAGTAGTGGCATAAAGCAGACAATTTTGCCCCTTAAGTATGTGTCTGTTGCAGTTTTTAAAGTTCTGTTAGCTGCCTTGTAATGGGAAATAAACACAGCTAATTTGCTTCCTGCATACTTTGTGATGCTTCTTCATTAGTTAATATACATATGCAACCACAGGGGTATTTAGGGTATCTCGAGCTGTTTTGCAACCCCAAGACACCTTTGTTCTAGCTTTGTCAGTTGTCCACATCTCATAGGGCTGTGTGAATTGTGCACAGTGCTCTTTTGAATATGTCGGGCTAGGAGGTACACATGCTTTACCTGGGGGACTTGGACAGTTCCACGTAGCAGTGAGCATTGGAGGAGATGTGGAATATTTGTGTGGTATGAAAGGGTGTTTCTATCCTGAAAATCATTCAAGTTGGAGGTAAGATGGTGCTGCTGCTTTTGGAAGTTCCCTACACTGAAGGGAGTTAGAGCTGCTCAAAGGTAAGGGCTATTTTTCTTTTGAGTTTGTGGTCTTGATTTGGTAGGTTTGAGTGAACCCTGGCAGCTGAAGTAAGTGAAGGTTGCGTGCTGTATCCAAACTGGTTAGGGAAGAAGAGGATTATAAATAACCTACAGGGACTTAAAACTTGAATTTTATGACCTGAATCACTGGATGAAGTATCTTTAGTTTATGTGGGAGCTGTAAGAAACCGCTCTAGGACCTGTGGCAAAAGATTTGAACAGCACGTTGAGTTTCATTTTTACAAACCTGCTTTAGCCTTGGAGCTGTTATAAGGTGCAGCTGTAGAGGAACAGCTGGGTGGTGGTGTGACTGGATCTGCAGGATTATGGATTCCCATGGCTGTTGTTTCATAGCTCGTATCTTTTGAATTATGAAAGCTCCAGACCAATTCTGTCTGTGATGTCAATCTTGAACTTCCCTGACATCTTTTTAATCCAGTCATCTGCCTGTCTCTGTGCTGTAATTTAGCCTGATGGACTGCAGAACTACATTCTAGGGAAGTGCCATGGAAACGCCTAGACATCATCATTAAGACATGAGCTGGGGGAGGAAGAGCTGGGCTCACACTCTCATATGTACCTGTGTGTGTGCACACACAAAGGTGGACACACACACATTTGGGCAGAGGGAAGCTCCCCAGTCCTAGGAAGGAGTTGAGCCCACTTAGATCACTTTCTCCCACTAGAACTCAGAATGATCTGAATATCCTGAATGCTTGCTTTGCCTTGTCTGTTTTATGTATGTTGACTGCTAGCCTTCAGCTGTGGTCTTCAGCAGCCTGCTCCTGTCTCCTTCCTCATCGTTTCACTGCCACTGTTAAATTATGCTTTTACAACGTCTCCTTCCCTCCTCCCCTGTAAAATTATCCCTTTGTGACATTGCCTTCCAATCAAAAAGAAACAAGACATCTTGTCTACTGCTTTGCTTCTATGTTAATTCCCTTTCCCTCAGCTTTGTCCCAGGACTGCAAGTGTTTTAAGCGTAGGGCCCATTCTTATATTGCATGTCCTCCATGTTTCTGTAACACAAGCAACAACCAAGGAATATTTTGTTACTGACCTCATGATGTTACAGGCTAATTCTGGAGTACTTCTCCTGTATTGGTTTGGTTTTTTAGTTGTTTGTTTGGTTTTTCTTGGAAGGGCAAGATCAAGGCCAAATTTACTGAAAACCAAAGTGTTAAGATTACAAATCTGTCTGATGGCAGCGTGGGCCTGCTGCTTGTCCTTTCAGTATTGCATGTAGGTGGTTTTGTGTATACAACTCTGCTCAGGATGGTTGAAAGTATAAAGGAGAATAAACAGGTGTATTTTTAGGCTGTTGTATTAGCACATCTTTTTCAGTCATTTGCCTGAGTTTTAGTCATTACTCATAAATTCGTTCCATTCAATTTGCACATATTTAGCAATGCAACATATGTTGTTTGTTGACAGATCCTAGCCTTTCCCCTCAGAAATTTAGAATTCTCAGATGATTTTGCTGCTACAAACTCCAGCTAGAAAATCTATGCAGGCATGAAGATCTGTCTTACTCTCATCCTTTCGCTGTGACACTTGATCAGAGAATTCATCAAGACAGAAGAAGTGATCAACCCTCTTTAATTTACTATGGCTTTCAGTTTTTAATGGATGAAAAAACATAATAACAATTCAGATTTACTTTTTCCCCCCCAGATTTTATATGACACTTAAGATTTGGTTGCCATCCTAGAATTAACCTGATGGACAGAAATAGGATGATACCAGCTTGCAGTTGGTGTGCTTTAGATAAATGTATTTGTATTATACGTCCCTAGAATGGCACAAAAATTTTGTTCTTCTAAAAACTTCTAGAGTAAGTGCAATAATTGTATTAATCTAGTTGTTGTTCCTAAACTAGTTCACTGGTTAGCTGTTAAATTCTAGATACATGGAACCTTACTGTTGTGAAGCTTTTGTGCTTTTGTAGACTTATCTTTTGAGTCTGGCGAGGAGGGAATTTTGTTAACTTCTCTGCTGAGATTTTTTTAACTACTGTGTGACCTTATTTAAAAGGGTGAGGAAGTGTAATAATATTTGAAAAACAGAGATCTCAACCACAATAATATCACACAGCCAACTTCTGGTTCTGAAAACAGCCTTGAGATCAGAGGGGTAACTACTTAATGGGATCAAACTAAGATGAAACACTCATACCTATACCTGGTGAAGTAACTGTATCTTGAGTTGGCACTCAAGTCTGTCTGAGATCGTGGAATTGTGGTCTGGGCTTTGCATTAAAAGAGGAGAGTCCTCACACTGTTCTGGGTGTGTGATACTTCTGCAGCACTTTTAATTTCTAATAAACCACAAGGTGAAAAGACAGTGATTGAATTTAAAGGAACTTCAACCACTTCTTTGTTCAAAAAGAAGGAAATTAAAGAAAAAATGCTGAATACTTCACAATTAGTGCAACAGTTTTGCAAGGGAACAGTGTTAGCTAGGTGTTAAGCAAAGTGACACTCCAGGAAGGCAATAAGAAGGGAAGGTATTTCTGCATTTTTGAGGAAAATGTGAGGTTTTGGGGTACTGCCAGTTTTTAATGAGAACCAGAATACTAGAGTCTACATAGGCCGTTATTTACAATGGTCTTTGTGGCAGGCACTTTGGAGAACAATGTGAATGCGTACGTAACTTCCTCACAAAGTTCTGAGAAACATATTATAACTCAGCCAGAAGAGGTTTAGTGAGATTATTCCATTTCTTGATATGGCTGAGCTCCAGGCAAATGTGTGAAGGGGGGAAGCTTTAGCACCATCTGGAATCCACAAAATCCTTCACTGCTGGCTGCCACCTTGAAACACTTACTGATAGAGAAATTTTTCTAAACCTGTTAAGCGCTTTCTTAGTTTATTAAGCTTCTTCCACGGTATAAAGTCTAACAAGGTGTCCATGGACCAGTGAAATAATAGAACGTCTTTCAAGTGGAATTGTGTAGTGAAGTCATCTTCTAAATGCAGAGAGCTGCAAAGGGGGTAAAGTGTAACCATTTCTCGAATATGATGAGCTACATCACAGTCAGTGGAGTTTGCAAAATTGCTTGTGGTAAGAGACTGTGAGTACTCCTTTAAGAAATTTCGCCTTCCTTTCTTTATTGTAGATTCTGACTTGGCTTTCATTGTTAAACACTTCGGTTTGTTTTTGCTCAGTATTTTTTTTCCTTAAGAAAAAAACAACAGAATTTAACTCCTGTCAGTGAAGAAAAGAAAGAAAACCCCAAACAGGCTCTCCAAAAAGTGTGTGTGTTCTTGCTGCTTATCAAGATTTCCATTTAACGTTCTTCCATAGCTGGAATATGTGCTGCCAGTGCCAGATGGCACAGATTCTTAGAGAAGAACTAGCTCTTGCTTAGTAGTAATACAGACAAACAATACCAAATTAGCATAAGCAAATGTCAGTGAGTTAACATAAAGCCTGTGTTATTTCTGCCTTTTCTTCTTTTCCTAGGCCATGGGTGTTGAGAGTGACCAGGAGATTGTACAGATGATTGGCACTGAGGAACATGTGATGGCTGCATTTGCTCCTAGTCTGGAAGAATGCCAAAAAGCTCAGATTTTTACACAGATGCAGGTGTGTCTTTTCACATGGCCAGAGACCATAAAAATCAAGACAGTGGATATTGACCACGTTGCTGTGTCAGCAATGGACATAGACTTTCTGTTTTAAGATTTGTTTTGCGGGTTTCTTTCAAGCCAAGGCTTTTGAAAGGGTCAAGACTTGCCAAACGTGAGACTTGGCTCTCATAACCTAACTGGAGAAGAAAAAAATCGAAGTCAAGCAATGCTTTGTTTTCAGAAGCCCAAGGTTGTGTTTTAATAGCACAACCCTGTAAAAAAAAAGTAGCAATGTCCATAAAATCAGGAGGGTTTGTTGAAGACATTTTTTAAAAGGGAATTGCATGCCCCATTTTGCTGAAGCCCTGTTGATGTGACTATGACCATTTAATCATGAGTAGATGTTCTTCTGTTTTAGTCTCCTGTATGAAGCCTACGTAGCAGCTACCCTCTGTCCTGCTAAAGGCTCAGCAAAATTCTCTTAGCTCATGCACCTTTTTTAGTTAGCCAGAACATGGGCCATTTTGCTGGGAGCAAATGGGTATATATATTGATCTGCTAGAAGAAGCTTTTAGAGATTAATCTTATTTCTGCTATTTCATTGTAAACTTTGTCAAACCATTCCACGTGTGATGTTTTAATGTTTTGAAGTGAACATCTTTCTGGTTTTCATCTTTGGGGGCTTTTGAGGGTTCCAGTTAGCTTGAAGAGCTCCTAATTCAGAGTCAGATGAGTAAGTGAGCTGGAGCAACACAGAGGAATGTGAAGTATTCAGAAAGTTAGAAAAACAGACCATTTTCTGTTAGAAAAACAGAAATACAGAAGTTATTCTGTGCCAGAAATGTCAAATGAAGTTAATAGAGAGATGGCTCTTTGTGGAAGAGTGTAACAGGTGGAAAGAATAATCTGTCATTTAGTGGAGAGGGTGACTCTTTCACATAGCTTCATGACTTCCAGGCAGAAACTTCCTGTGTGGGCTTGGATAGCTTCTTGACTCATCTAACTAGGAATTCTGCAGATTGATTGACAGCTGGTAGGAGAGTAAGAATTCACTGTAAGGCACTCCTGGAGACAGACATGGATGCCATACAGTAGCTTTTGGGGATATTAAAGAGTGAGGTTCAATGGTTTAATATCTGAATGAAATTTAGCAAGTAAACAAAAGAACTGAAGGTGAAAAGTCTAATTAAATAAACTGGATATCTTTGGAATTTATAGAATCTTTTTTTTCTACATCTCTGCCATATCCTTTCTTTTAGTATCATAGTAATCATGAATTTCCACTTTCCATTCCAGATGTTACCAACCTGTGACAAACACATTGCATGCATAGTTAATTGTGTCAATTTTCAGGAATTTTTTTGTTAGTTAAGTTTTGGTTGTAAATTAGTATCACTTACATCTTTGTTATTTTGCAGTTTGTTTGATGTTGATGTTTGTATTATCCATTGGTGGTGAGATTGCACTGGTTGAGGAATACACACATAACTTGACGTGTGTGTGTATTTATATATGTTGCAGTTCTGATATTAACTCAGGTTAATTCCTCACTTCACAGGCCTTGAAGTACATTGGAAACAAAGTACGAAGGCAAAGGATGTGGGGAGGCCCAAAGAAAACAAAGATGGAAGAAGCCCGAGAGCTGCTGGCATCAACCATTCTGACCCATGTGCTCGTATGTAACATTCTGGGAGTTTTTTAAACAGGAGTAAGCTTGTATGGTTATTTATGGTACGAGCTTTGTTGGCAGGGAAAAATGTCTTTGATGGCTTTGTAACTGAGATAAAGTAAATCATCCTCAAAATAAAGGGGAAGACTTGGATTGAGTCAAAAGAAATCTTTGTGAAATCCTGTACTATTGAACTAATCAAACTATGCACTCTTTTCTACATAGCCAGACAGTATCAGGTGTGAATTCAGGACTTTCATCTTTCATGACCTATATCTTTATTCTGATTTACTTTCATTTGCTATCTGTTTCAAAATCACTAACATTTATTTTTTGCATTTTTAAAGAAAGTGAAGCGCTGAAATCCCTTTTGTAACTCAGTCAGCCCAGATTACCAGTGATTTAAATGGATGCATTTGTCTGAATAAGAACGAAGGAGCTGATCCTGAAGTGTTGATATGTTTTTGTTTTGTTTAGTTTTTTTGGATTTTTTTCAGGTGAAGGAATTCAATTTTCGTGCCAAGTGCATATATACAGCAGTGATGGTACGCAGAGTAATTTTGGCTCAAGGAGAAAATAAAGTAGATGACAGAGACTATTATGGAAATAAACGTTTGGAGCTGGCAGGGCAGGTGAGTTTTTACTTCAGAGCCAAGTGTTTCAGGGTTTTGTTACTGTCTCCTCTTAAAAGATGCAGAATAAGGAATAAAGAGTATCCCTGTCTTCTCAATTGAAGCGTTTTCCATCTAATTTTATTTTTGTTGGCTTTTCTGTGTCGACTCATAGATCTGCTTTCATGATTGAGACTAATACATCGTATCTTCACTTTTGTATTGCCTCTTTATACCAAATGAAAGGACAGAGCAGTGCAAATAGAGCATCAGTCCTAGTTTTGGCATAACACTGCTAGTGTCGAGAAGGCAGCAGTAAGAGCCATTCCCTAGTCTTCCCCTCTAAGCAGCTGGGTAAGGGAATAAACTGGGACAAAGGAGGTGCCTGCATGTCATGTCCAGGCTGTCCCATTGTGGAGAACCCAGCTTGTGTACCAGCTCAGAGAGCAGCCACTCAGGCCTCCTGTAATTTGGTGCCCATAAGATTGCTCATTTGTTGTCAGCTGCCTCTCTGGCCTCTAGGGTGGCATGAATTAACAAAATACTCAAAGTTAACTTGTGCAGCTAATGGAAGTGGATTTGTGGAGTTCTCTGCTTGAAGAATTTTTGCACTGGAGGCAGAAGCAGTATCCAAGGGCTGCAAAGGAGGGAATGGTTTGAGGTGTCTGGCATCATCTTTTTGCAGAGAGGGTGGCAGTTCACAGCTCTTGGCTAAACTGCATTTTCCTAATGCTGGAGGAATTTGCCTGTCAGGTAAAGGAACTAATGCTTAGCTAATGTGTCATGGATTTTTCCTTGCCATGTGTGCTTATTTGCTTAAACAGTTTATATTAGGATTGGACTTCTTTGCTTTTCAGTGCAAAGTACTGATGCAAATTGGTGTTTAAGTAGTTGGTGTCACCTGTGGTTATTGATCATGCATCAGAAATTCAGATAAGTACACAAAATGCACTTATTTCTGGATTGCAGAAACTGCATCTCTGCATCTCTGCTGCTCATGGCGTTTGTATTTGGATTTCTGTTTCTGCACACATAACAATATTTGTTCATTTTTGTTCCTATCCAGTGGAAATTCTCATTTTATTACACTTTTTAAGATTTGTGCTTGCGTATTGTCTCCTACTCCTCCTTTCCACCCTGCCCTGCCCTCTATGCCCATATGCAACACACAGAGTACAATTATTTTAGACTAAAAAACCACATGCTTTGCTTCCTGGTTTTCTGAAGAAATTAAGATGGCACTCTTGAACACATTGAAAGCACAAATGCAATGAAAAAAACTTAACTTTTTCGGATAAGAAAATTCTTTCTTGAAATTATTGTCTTTACTGTTCATCAAATTTTTGCATCAGTGCTGAGGCAGAATATGTTTCTAAAGTGTAAGGAGTAGTAAATGGCCATTAGTGCAGCATTTCAGTGCAATAAATATTTTAAGCTGTGATGTGTTTCTTGGGTTTCTGCTGTAACCACTGTAGTTCAGTATGATTGTAATCAGTAAATTAGTTGTTGCTTTGTCATCAGATTGTTCTTATTTAACTCGATCAAAGGAGTAGTTTGTTTTTTCCTAATACTTCTAGAAGCAGAAAGTAGAGCAGGTAAAGAATTTTCTACAAGCTGTAAGAAAAAGGCATCTGCTCACACAGATGTTAACAACCAAAGTTGTTTTAAATTATGTGGGAAAAGGTTTTAAATGTCACATCATCACAACAAAGCCAATGCATATTTTTCTCTATATCAAGAAGACCTGTTGGGGGGTGGGGAGGGTGTTAACACTTGATTAAGAATAGTTCTTTCTCTCTTGTGATATTTTAAATGCTCATTTCAAGCTGAGTGGTTTAATTTCCCTCTGCTATTTTTTTGGTGAAATACTAATTTTGTTAGATTGCAGACTAAATAGAGTCGAGTTTTGACAGTTTCTAGGTGTTTGTGTTTCGCTGAAGTTTGTGTGGATAAAATGGCTGTTGGTGGTTTGTTTTGGTTTTGTTGGTTTTTTTTTTTATGCCAGCATGTTCCTGGAATAAAAATCCTGTTGATTAAAAATCTGAATAAATTATAAAAAAAGAAGAGATTCCCATGCGAGGAGAGAAACACAGCGGTCTAAACAGTGTAAAGACATAAATGGCATTGTGTTTATAAAAATGCGTGAAAACAATAGCTGCTAATTTCACACCCCATGGGACAAGAGAGTATGAAATGTGCTTTAGCTTTAGATAACAGAGTTGTATCCACTAGCCAAGCTGGTTTACAGAGCTTTCTCTTAGTCTGTCTGCCGCTAGAGCCTCAGTAGGCCAGGTGCCAGCTGAGGTGTTAGCAAAGCCTACCGATTTCAGGCTTAATCTTTTCACCTACCTTTTCTCTTCCCTTAATGTGTTCATTATTTGCTAAGCATTACTCTGTTCTTTGTCCTTTTTTTTTTTTTGTTTCTAATGCAGCTTGCTTTGTATGTGTGAGATATGGAACAGCACCAAAATCCGGCACCCTGGAAAGCAAGGGATTTCTACCCTGTGACAAAAGAATCCTGCCTTGACTTCAGAGATTGCCTAATCCCAGCTGTTCTGATAATATAATTAAGGCTGCCTAATGTCTTTAATTTTGCAACCAGTTTGTGTGAAAGGGAGAATTTGGCACTCTAAAGGCTTAAACGCTAAATAGCAATCTCAAGACGCCTAATTAGAATTCTCTGACATTAAGCTAATTGCTGAAACTGTATTTCAGCAGCTTAACTTCTTTATTAATTTTTCTTAGGATTTTCAATGAAAATCAATTGGTGAGCTGCTGGTATTTTTTTTTCTTACATATAATTTGCACTTTAGTGCTCCTTTCTGAGGCTGAAAGGCCCTGGACTAACTATGAAATCCATTGAATATTATCAGTGGCATTCCATCCTCTTTCTTTAATCTCTTGCTCTTGGCCTAAATAATGTGGCTATTGTGAAATTCTTCTTTGCCAGATAGTCAGAACTCTTAGAGAGTCTGTGAGTGAAATTAGCAAAGTATGAGGCTTTCCAGACTGGCAAGTAGTAAGAAGTTGGTGTACTTGGGGTGTAACTGACTTTATTAGTTATAGAAGAGGAAGGGTGGTGTGGCTTTATAATCCCCATGACATATGGAATGACAAGATTCTTGCAGTTTTTTGATCAAGAAATCAAATATGAAAACATATTCTGAGTAATTTTTTCAAGTGTTTAGTTAAATGTTTCAATCCTGCTTAAACCTGTTTAGATCAAATATTTACTGTAGTTAATTTCAAGAGTTTAAAAGACTTTCTTATTTAATAAGACTATCAGCCATCTTAAAATGACACCTTTCCTCCTCTTACTTTTTCCCTACTTCTGAAACTCTTCCCTCATAATCTTGTTTTTGGTAACTCCAGTGTATTATCCTTCCTAATACAATGCTTCATGAAAGCTTTTATTTCTGGTGGGAATCTAATTTAAATTAACTGTGATATCACAGGGGAGTTGCAGGTGACTGGATTTCTTGTGACAGGGGTGAGAGAGTAACATTTTGCAGCTGTTAATGGTATTACAAACTTCAGGAAGGAAAAGAGGCTCTACAGCACCTTCCTCTCATTCCAAGGTCAGGTCTAAACAACCTGTCTGTCCAGAATGGCAATAGGATTCCACTTTTGTCACAGGGTTAAACGTGCTGTGTGTGTTGTCACCAGCTTTACAATGTCATTTGCCAAATGCTTTGGTCAGCCTAGCTGGAGCATGTAGGTAGAGGAAAGGAAATGAAAGCTAGTGGCCCATCTTTGGGAGAGAAGAGTGAGTGTGGTTTACTTTCTTGTTTCCAGAAAGTAAGGAGAGGTGGGGACTATGTCTCATGGAGACAGGTAAAATACAGTTTAATTCTGCATATACAAAAATTGTATGGTACAAATTACTCCAGAATGTCCTAGCTTGTGATGGATGAACACATAGCTTGTTCTACACTGGGTGCTTTGTGCACTGTGAACTACCATTCCTGGCACTGAGAGCAGTTGTATTTTTGGTTCTTCTGACACTTGTAGCTGTTGTGGACTCAGGTCCCAGGACAGGAATGCCAAGCTTTAGAGTTTACACTGCTTGCTTGCAAAGCTAATTGTTGTGAGTACTTAAAATGTATCATGAGGTGCAGATTTAAATATTTTGGAAAACTATTGCTGTTGCAAGGAGAGGCTGAGCAAACTGCAGAAACAAAGCAGATTGGAGAGCAAAAAAAGTCACATCACAACTTTGGTAGCCTTTTCCTTTTATGGCTAGTTTAAGAAGTCATTAATATACAGGAAATAATTGTGTTAAAATGCCACACTTTTGAAAGGTTCTGTTGCTGGGTTCATTTTAGGTTGATTGTTTGGGGTTTTTTTCCTATTCAGCTGAGATATGTAGCTTTACTGCCTAAACTGTAGACTTTTTGGGTTGTTGATTTGTCTTTTTTAAGAGGGAGATGTAAAGAGTATTGCACTTCCCAGATAGTAGCAGTTCTATAAAACAGTGACAGATGTTGAACATCCACAGGTGAACTCTCTGTGGGTGTAATTAGTTTTCCACAGATTGTGATTGGCAGAAAGTAGCAGGATAAAAGTCTGTATGAGTAAGGAAGCTGCCTATGAAACCTTAGATATGTATTAGTGTAAAAATGAGTCTTGCCTCCAAATTCTGTGTGTAATTCAGGGTTGTACATTTAGGGTATTAAACCTTTAAAAGAGTTTCTAAGTTTAGGGAGGAAGTAAATCAGCTGGATTGTATTTGTCCTGGTTCAGGGCAGATTTTGGAGAGACCCCCCCAAAGGGGCTTCTCTAGGTAAGCAGATTCAATCGGCCCCTCCTCCCAACCAGTCCTGGAGAAAATACCTCCTTAGAGAAAAATGAGAAAAAACTGTTTATTAAACAATAAAACCTAAACAATGTTAAACAATAAAACCCCTTGCTACTCCAAAAGAGATGACAGACTGAGAAAGTCCCCTCCCCAGGTTGCAGCTAAGCTCACTCAGCCTCTTGTCAGTCCCTCCAGTGCCTCAGCTAGCTAAACTAACTAAAAGCAAAGGAGAGCTCTGTCCCGCTGTCTGTCCATCCGCAGACAACACAGTCCAGGAACAGGAATGTGGAGGAGTGAGTGCAGTGTCTGAAAACAGACTGCACGCTTCTTCTCTCCCTGCTTCACTCTCTGGAACAAGTCCTAAAAGTGCAAAACTCATTATTCAGCATAAACAGAACAAGACAACTGGGGATAAAAGCATCATATAGTCAACCTAGGACAGTAATGTAGCAGGATAGCATAGAGAAGTATGGCTGTGCTAAAATATTGTGAGGGAAAGATTAAAGCAAAGCAAAAGGGGATAAGTGCATGAACTTAGACCATTCTAGTTAATTTCTGTTAAAAGTTCTCTAATACTGTAACAAGGCAAAAACTTGTGGTAAAACTATCATTTGTGAAACAGAAAAGTTACATTTTAACTGACAAGTAGTCTCTTTCCTCATTTCCTAGACTTGAAGTATAATTTTTCCCTCTACCGTTTTGTATTTCCAGCTTCTTTCTCTTCTGTTTGAAGATTTGTTCAAAAAATTTAATTCTGAGCTGAAAAAGATTGCTGACCAGGTGATCCCCAAGCAGCGTGCAGCTCAGTTTGATGTTGTGAAGCACATGCGGCAGGACCAGATCTCCAATGGCATGGTTAATGCCATATCCACGGTAAGTACTTCTGTTCTCATTCTAGGATGCAAAGCTTTTCCACCATAATGAATGATGGAAATGTGTACATTTATTTTTGATGAATCTTCTGGTTTTGGTTTGAAAAGCAGATCTATTTAATGATTTTTATAGATTAAATTTGGAAAACTCTGTCAGGGGCAGGGCGTTTGGAATTCACTGAAGAATCAGTAATCATCAAGCATTTTTTATTTCAAATGGATGTTTCACTTTTTGAGAAGGAATGGTAGAAGCAGGCAAATTTATAATAGTGGTCATGGTTGTATTTATCCAGCTTGACTGTCTTCTAGATTCTACTTGACTATGTAGTTTTTTTATTATCTGGATTTAGCTGGGGTCAGGTTACATCATTTGTACAAAAGATTTTTGAAAAACAGCAGGAAAACATCATGAGCAGGAGGAAAAAAAATCCCCTCAACCTCAATTTTGAGGTCTGTGAGGGCAGTGCCTTTTTATTTTGAAGTTGATGAAGTGAACAAATTTGCAGCATAGAAGTTTGTACTTCTCTGCTAATGGTACTGATCTATTTAACAGGGAAATCTGCTGCATGCATAATATTAAAAAACCCTGATAATTACCCTTTAAATATTTGCCTTGGATTTTAGCCTGTCTCTGTCCTCTGCTGGAACAGATCCTTTCCTTCATGCCAGTGGACAAGAACAATAATAGCTACTAACTTTGTCTTTCATCTCAGATATCTGCAAGAGCAATTTGTGCGATTGCTCCTGAAATCCAGCTAGTAGCTTGTAAAAGACTGAAATGCATGATTTTTAAAAGAAATTAGATTAGTCTTAAGTATTTTAGAAGCTGGTAAAAATTGTGGAACCTAATTTTTAATCTTTGGTGCTCTTGAGAGGGCTTTTCTGCCTAGTATGAAACTGAGGTTTTTCTTTGGTTCTTGTAAACAAATTAATTCCACATATTCCATCCAAAACCACCAACAGTCTGTAACTTACAAATCCCAGTGTTAAAGCTTATCACTGTTTAATTTTATGAGTGCCCCAAATGTAGTTAAATCTCCACAGTGCACATAACCAAAACAATTGACAGATTTGTTTCTCTAAATGCTAGTGCTTTCTTCTAGCTTGTGCCAGTTTTTCCATTTGGACTGACAGAGATAAATCTCCAAGTATTCAGTCCATATTGAGTAAAGTCTTGTTCTTCCTGTGTCTTTGGACTTTTTTTTTACTGCCACATAAGCAGTTAAACACCATCTGCTCTTAAGCATTGAAAAATAATTTCTCAGGAACAATGCCCAGTGCACACCATTCAAGAGATTAAGCAAATACCATAAAAATGATTCTTGGAAATTACAATCTCCAATCTCACCAGAATGCTTCAATGATAGTCTCAAAGAGCATGAAATAACTGAGCAGATTCATAATTTCGCCAGTAGCATGCAAAAGAATTCATAGCCCTACTGCATCAGCTGTACAGTGGTGCTCGGTGATGTTTGCTACAGGTCCTCTCCTTACCCTGGAAAACCCCAGAAGAGAAGGTAGGGCAGGCAGTAGTGCCACAAGCCTGATGGACATCTCAGCATCTGAAGAATCACCTGATGCCACTGAGGGGGCAACTTCCCATTCATAAGAGTTCTCAACAGGACATTCTCAACAGGGGTGGTCTCACAACTGCCCTGGCCTCTTTTGATTTTCTTTTTTGTGGACAACTTTTGAAGGATCCACTCTGTCCCTTCCAAAGCCCAAAGAATATTTTGGTTAATGTCTTCAGGCAGCATTTTTACTTCCCTTTTCCCCAGTCTTTTTGATTTTAGACTCTTCTGGGCAGCAAAGGAGAAACCACATACTTATTTAGCCTACAGATGCAATACTTTCTAGTGTGAAGAAAAACTGCTGATTTATTGTATTCTTCCACTTACACTCCCATAACTCTCAGTCTTTACAGAACGAAATGGTCAGTGAGTGAACCGTTCCCAAAGATGCTGAACAAATGAACAGGTTTCATTTGACTGACTTGCCATTGGGCATGATGTCTTCCCACTTGCTTTTACAAATTTGAGACTATTTGATAGTCTCCGGTAGAAGACTGGAGACTATCAAAATAACAAAACCATTCATATGGATGGTGTTTTCTTCTGTTGATCACTGAATGGGATTGTGCTGTTAAAAGTGGAAATAAAAAAGCCAAGCAAATCACCCTCTAAAAGGGTTTTGGTGTAGTACAGCAAGAAAGCTTCAAGTTATTTGTTAGTATTGGTGAACTGAGTTTGACAAAAAGGGTTCAAGAACTAGCAGAAGGCAGTCCTTGGGAAAATGTTATCTTTGGACTGAACAGTAACATGGTGCCTGAAGTAAATAGTATTTCAGACAGAAACTTGCTGTATCTACTGACTCAGTGCTGAGAACTGGATATGGAATAAATGTCACAAAGGCAAAACTTTTAACACCAAATTTCAAGATTGCAGTAGAGTTTATTACATCTTGCATGGAAGCATATTTGTGTCCTAGAACATGCTCTGAACTCCTCTGTTGTTGTGATTAAAACCACAAGTGAGAGTGCCTGTGACAGTCCTGAAACACAAAACCTCTGAGATGTTCATGTATCTTACATTTCATATTTGGTGTAATCCAAACAGAAGTTGGGAGGACCTGCTCCTCACACACACACACACACACACACACACACAGACACACACAGACTCTCTTCTCTGGGAAGGACACATCAGTGAGTCTTTTTCCTCTGGATTCCAAAAACAAAAGGCTTCAAAAAAGTACAGAGGGCTTTGATGTCAGACTTCTCCAGCATAAATAAATGTCTGTGTTTCCTACAGAAGTAACAAATCATGAAAAAGGCAAAACTGAAGGCTTGTGGGATCTATTGTAAAAGTGTTATATCACTCCAAAGACCTTTTTTTCCTTTCTTAAATACTAAAAAAAATTTATAAAACAAAACCAAAATAATTTAATTTAGCTAAATTTGAGTATTAATTTACCTATGATGGACAGATGAAAAAGACTTTGTGTAATGGAATATGTAATAGCAAAAGTATCCTCTCATCTGAAAGAGCAATCCTTTTGTTTCAACTTCTCTTTAACACCTAATACAGATATGCTATAACTAGGAGTTTATAGGCAGATAGTAGTTAGAAATTTGATTAATATAAACGGGCAGCATTTGTGTTGGAAAGCTCCTCAGATATCATTCTGTCTACGCTCTGGAAAAAGTCAAGACAAGGACAAACTGCACAATTTTTTTTTAACATTAATTTTATTCTACAGGGAAATTGGTCTCTAAAGAGATTCAAGATGGACCGCCAAGGCGTGACACAAGTCTTGTCCCGCTTGTCTTACATATCTGCTCTGGGAATGATGACCAGGATCTCTTCTCAGTTTGAAAAGACAAGGAAAGTGAGTGGTCCTCGATCACTACAGCCATCTCAGTGGGGGATGCTCTGCCCTTCTGACACTCCTGAAGGAGAGGTGAGGAATTTCTATTTTGCTTTTTGTGTTTCTTGTCCTGACAAATGGAGACACTGTTTAATTTGAAGTAGGTGGTCCTCCATCAGAGGAATAATTCTGATGAAGAAGTATCTGCAGAGATAAATTACCCTCAGCCTGGTAACACAACTTGTGTGACTTCTTACATCCTACCTGTTTACATCCTGGTCCTCCTTACTATATTGTCTTTTTTTCTCCTGCATAGACTGTCTGGAAACAGTTCTGAAATCATTTGGCTACATGAGAACGACATGAACAGGTCCCATTTTTCCAGTGGAACTACTTGTTCTCTTTTGGTGAGAGCAGAAGAGAAGCAGGAGTAACCCTAAACCCCTCTTTGTTCTGTAATAAACATTCTGTTTTCAAGTTGAACACAACCTGCAGTGTTTCTGGAAACATGTACCAGTATTTCTGTAGCGGCAGCTTCAGGAAGAAAACCATGTACAACAAAAACATCAGTTGTATTTATTTGAATCTTATTTTCTTTGACTTCTGAATCTTGTTCTTTTGGCTTTCAATTTAAGTTCTTAATAGAGCAGTAAATACTACTGGCTATAAATATGAACTTTTTTTATTTTTCATTAAGAGATCTGAATAGGATTGTGAATAATACATCTGATAATGATAAATACTATTTATAATGAGATGTTGATGTTTAGCAGATAGATATAGAGATAGGGTGGTTAATTAATGTATTGTGTAGCCTATATATTTATTAGCTTGTTCTGATCTAAAACATTACATTTCTTGATTAAAAATTTCCTTTTATATTTATTAATTTAAAATTTTCAATTTATATTTCTTTATGTAATTAATTTTTTTTTTTCATTTATTTAATACAGTTTGGTTTGATGAATTGCAGGTCTTTTTGTTTTTGTCAATCATAAAGTTGGGGAGAAGAATGTTTGATGGTTTATTTTTTACATAGAAAGTGGTTTTTAGTTTGTGGTTTTGATTTGTTTTTTCCTATGCCTGTGGTTTGGAAGATGGCCCAATTATTAAACGGATATGTAGATCTTAGAGTTTTTAATTTCAAATCTTGGTTGGTGAAGAATTTTTGTGGTAAGAACTTTGTTATTGTTTTTCTTAATGGTATATTACTTTTCACCAGTCTTGACTTTGATTTGTTGCTGATGAGAGTTAGGCTTCAGAAACCCTGTAGTTCTTGGATCACAGTCAACAGCAGATGCTGCTTTCCACAGCAAATAATTTCCTCTGTAAATATTTTGATAGTCTTGGGCAAAGTAGATGGGCCAGATGATGGCACTTAGTTTCATGAAGTTGTGTCTTCAGAACTCTGACTGCAGATGTGTGTAGCTGGGAAATAGAAGCTTTCTCAAATTTCAGCCCTGTTTTTAAGCCCACTTGCATAAATAGGCACAAAAATATGTACATTTAACTAGGGGTTTGTTTGTTTGTTTTTTAGATATTGGCCAAAGGAGGTTCCATTCATAAAGTACTTTTAGAAGAAAATAACTTGAATTTGTAATATGTAATATTGTAATAAGTTCACAAATTCAGATCTTCCTTTACAGAAAGCATTTAGTTTTCTGTAATCTTTATATGTTTTATATATATTCGTGCATTTTAAAGAGCCTTTAGAAACAGAAAGGAAACATCAGAATATTATTTTTGAAGTTTAGCAATGCTGTTCTCTTTAAAAATCTTTTGAAGGGGCATCCTGCTTTGTGTGTGATGAGAAAAATTAGACCATGGAAAACAGACCTGTCTTGTTAAAGGGGTGTTTTGGTACATGTGCTTTGCACTGCACATTCATATTTCTTTTACAACTGATCTTCTAGCATTTCTAAACCAACAGGTACTATGGCATCAGATTTCAAAATACTGACATTTAAAAACTGTAGCTGTGATTTCAAAATAGCCTTTTATCAGTAGCATCCACTTCCAGGGACAAGTGTGTAATGTTTGTCACCATGAGTATGTTTTACCCTTGAATTGAACAGTGGTTGTTCTTCAACCCTGCCTTTTCCTGGTAACATAAAAGCAATACTTGACCAAACTATGTTCTTTTGCTCTGCTTTTCTCTAGCAGTGTGTTAAAGATAAGGTTCAGTGAAACCACATGCACTCTTCTGTCTTGTGGTCCAAAGGGGAGTGCAGAGACAAAATATTAGACTCTTCCTTGACAAGCACAGTTTGGAGCACAGAACAAGATAGTCTGTTCCCAGATGTAGATGAACTAGTACTAAGTGGGACAAGCCAAGTTACTGTTCAATCCACTGATTTGGCGTTCCATAAAAAATTTGAACTTGTGGATAGCTGACTTGATCCTGATTTAAACTTATGACTTAAGAAGGTAGATACTCTGTTAAGTACAAATTCTTAAAGCTGTAAAGACCCTTCTATTGTGTTATAAACTCCCTAAGCTATCATCCTTTGTCTTCTCCTTTAAAGTTTTTAAAATGTGAGCATAGGTGTTTATTTTATATGATAAGATTACTTTGGTCAGGTGACTCTTTAAATGAATTTTACTCTCTTGTTTGCTCATCGTGCATCAGAATATACAAGTATGAGCTGAAGTGCCCTGCTAAGATAGCTGAGTTGAGCTAAGTACCTGAAAGAGAAATTCTAGTGCTGGTGTGAGTGATCAAATACATCAAAATATCAGGACTTCAAAATTTCTGACAAGGCAGCAGGGCCATTCCTTGGTCTGTTCTTGGAAACCTTGAATCCATTTCAGTACAGATGAAACTGCAGGCTTGAGAGTTGTTATCTTGTGTACCAACTGATTAATGGGCACCTGAGCAAAAACATACTAGGAGAAAGCTGGAAGAGCCACACCATTTGGTTTCTCAGGCTGTTTGGAAGCATGCAGGCAGATGACTTGTGAAATTCTGACAATTTTGAATTGAGAGGAAAAAAGAGCTGGTTCCTATTCATGTTAGAGAAGGGGGATTTTACTGCAACTCATTATTTACAAGAAGCAGAAGTAATTCTGTGCATGCCACACATGATCAGAATTTGTAAATATTTTTGGATGTGCAAAGGATCCATCAGGTATTTATTCTCTCTCTGACCAGGTAACATCCTAGGTGTCATACGTGATCACCAGAAATTAGTCAACACCTTTCGGATCTTGCGTCGAGCAGGTTATATCAATGAATTTGTTTCCATCTCTACAAATCTGTCTGACAGATGTGTCTACATTTCCTCTGATGGAGGGAGATTGTGCAGGTAAACTTCTCATCAGAATTACCTCACTACTGAGCTGGCTATAAATTTCTATGCACTGGGCTAAGACTTTCACAGGAACAGATTTAAGCAAATTCAGTAAGACTTGAGCATCTCTTTTCTCCTTAAATAAGCCCTCATTCAAAATAGGCAGAGGTTGGAAGAGACAGAATGGGTTAATGAATATATACGTATTTTAGCATTGACTGGCTGTGTGCATATTCTGTGCTCACTTCAACAAAGCAGCAGTCACAACTACTGGTGGCATTCTACTTTGTTCATTAATTCAATCTCAGAGCATGTTGAATGCAGTTTGAGGCATGTCAGAGGCTCCAAAATAGTAAATGCACAAACCGTCAATAATTGTACCTGGTCAGGAGATCCTGAGTAGGGCCATATTCAGTGGCAGAGAAATCAGTTTTCCAGTAGGGCTAATATGTGTCATTTGGGAGATGGCAGTAAAGCTGACCATTTTTAAAATAAAAGCAAGGGAAATCATGTGGATTTGCAAGGCTTTACCAAGTTTGCTTTGTGGCACCCCTCACCCTGTAATTGTTCAGATATCCCTATTAACCATTTAAAAGTGCTTATTAGTCTTCTAACAGTTATTTAGACTTCAGAGGGGACTCCACAAGTATCTTGTAGCTATTTGCTGCTCTTTATCAAAGCAACTTGTCCAAATAGCAACAGCCCTTGACATTGCCTTCTTGCATGCCATCCTTTGTGTCAGTGTTTTTGTGTGGTAGGAAAGCCTTCAGAGATCCATGTGCTACTGAAATTTATGGATTCATCAGAGATTACCCACAGTAAATGCCTGTACTTGACAGCATGTAGGCAATTGCAAAATGCAGCCTTACATGTGGACACTTGAGCACAAACTGAACTTAGTGTTTTGTAAAAACCACAGTACTAAATGCTGTTCTTAGCTTTGTAGTTTGGGAAATCTCAAATCTTTTAAAGCCATCATCAAAATCTGTAGTTAAAACTTACAAAATTTTAGTTGAATGATTTAAAGGGGAAAAAATGGCTTACACCTCAAAATTTAAGTCTTGATTTCTCTATTACACATTTTAAGTTATATCAAACTAAGATCTGAATAGTTACGGATTTTATTTATGTGGTTTTAACAGTTAAAGGCCAATAAATTTTAAGAACAGTTTATAGAATAGGTTTTGCATAGGCAGAGTTCTTAGTGTAAGAATAAATTAAGTTACCTGCCTAAGTATTTGCTATGACCATCTTTTTTTTTTTTTTTTTTTTTTTATTTCAGGCCTTACATAATTGTCAAGAAGCAAAAACCTGCAGTTACAAACAAGCATATGGAAGAACTGGCTCAGGGCTACAGGTACACAATTCAAGTAGGCCATATTGATCTTCACCAAGTAAATACTGTGTGGAGGTACTTCAGTCAGTCAGTATTTCAGTCCTGGGGTTAGCTAGTTAGAGAAGTCTGCTCTCCTGTATAAGTTCATAATCTTTGTACTGGAGGTTTTCTGTTTAAAGTCAAATTAGGGCTGGTGTTCTTACTTTGTAACTACTGTGAGATTTGGTGAGTATACAGAATAAATACATCTTACAGCCTCATCTTTCTGCAAGTGGAAGGTTTGAGGCAGTCAAACCTTTCAGTCATCCTCCTGATTGAAAAATCAAACACCTCACAGGAGTATCCAACATAACCACCCTAAACTGGGCACATTCAGAGTTTTTGAAAGTCCTTGCAAATTCTTACTTAAGGTATTTTTTTTAAAAAAACCACGCTAATACAAAGGCATTTAAATTTAGGTCTAATTAAATTCCACAAATCAAAAAAATGTACATGACTATCCTTATATTTGCCTGTATATACAGTGATGATAAGTACATATAGGAAGATTTTATGTAGTTGTTCAAGTAAGTAGCATTCATCTGTCAGACTGTGATGCAGTGAATGGGCCACAGGAATAATTAAAAAACCACATTTTTCTTCAATATGTAATATGCACAGAACTCTACATGTAGAAGTATTTATCTCGTTTAGCTTTACATATTACATTCCTTTAATATATGTACTAAGTACTTTAAATTTGCAGAAATATACGATCAGTACTTCCAGTGTAATTTTAAATTTATCTATAGGAATTTTGAAGACTTCTTGCATGAAGGCCTTGTCGAATATTTGGATGTGAATGAAGAAAATGACTGTAACATTGCCCTGTATGAAAATACAATCAATAAGTATGTATGCATTCAGTAACTGGTACGGGAAAAACTTTTATAGGGTAACTCTCTGAAATGCAGACATATAAATAATGTTACTGTTTTCACATGTACACACTGCTCCCTTGATAATGGTTGAAATTACTCCAGGTGAAAGCTAAAGAGAGAAATCTGTCTGCACGCATCCTAAATTATCCATGGGAAGTTACAAAAAGTGGTTCAGATTTTGAGAGAGCTGTTTCTGCTACTACCTCTCAAAATATTAAATACTTGAAGGTATATCCTTTCTTTCTCTGGATGTGGCTCTTTGTTCTGCTCATTGGGCTGCTCATCATAAATAATCTTATCCAATAGGTATCCAGAAGGCAAATGGTTCCACATGTTATTTGATTATCTTAGCATATCATGATTGTTTGGAAATTTCTTTTCTGGCCATAAAGGGACCCTAGACACCCACCTTACATTAAGTGAAATGCTGGAATGAGACCTTCCCTTTGACTTTTGGATGTACAATAGGCCCCAATAAAAATGTCAGCATCATTCTGTGTATTCTTTACCACACATCTTAGAACCAGTTTTGATATGTGAATTTAATTCAGAGAGATTTCCAGATCTGTTATGTTTTCCACATATTTGAAGCACCTCCTGCAATTTTTTTTACTCTTGTCTTCTGGCTGTGATTAAAGAGCCCACATTAAAGGAAGGATTCTTTTAAATTTTTAAGTCCTCCTATCTTTTTAATGGTTTTAACTGGTTCTTAATGTTTCTCTGACAATATCCTGTAAACTGAAGCTTGAATATGAAGTGCTAGACATTATCTCTGTGAATGTTTGATGAGTAGATTTATGCAGAAAATTCTTTTTCTAAATAATCTGTCCTGGTCAAGTACTCCTGCAAGCTAATAGAAATACATCATTGATTTCAGTGGAGCTGGGTGAGCTCTTCAATTATCTTTAACCTTTGCTAAATGTAGTGCATTAACTCTGCTAATTTAATTGCCTTGCTCCTACCCAGGCTTTTGAAGACTTTATCCCTTTAAGAGATTACTCTTTCATGCTCTTGACTGAGTTCTATATACATGAGCAAAGAAGACTGCACACAGTTGCTGTCATTTTTGCCAAAATTAAATAACTTCCACAAAGCACCAGAGCTGAAAATTTAAGTTACGGGACAACTGATTCAGAAAGGTAAATGGGAATGTATCACATGAAATCATTGTTTAGTCTAAAAGTGGAGGAGAAAGTGAACTTCCAGTGGACCAGTGTGAGGAAAGGACTCCTCAGCAACTCCCAGGAAGCTCAGAAGATTCTTGTATTGTCCATCAATTGTTTTGAGTTTGGCTTCAATGCTAACAGTGGCTAACTGTGCCATAAGTATCTGAGCTTGCGTCGTATGAGCACATTGCTCCCTGTGTTTGGTAATGATACTTCCTACATCCTGAATAGCTGAGTTGAGTTCCCCCTTTCCCCAGATGACCATCCTGCATTTTAAATGGTGTGACTATGTTGGTACGGTTTGTTCTGGTAATGCCATTGATACAACCCACTATCTGAAGTATCCTAGTAGCATTCCTGCTTTTGTAATATAGGCTTCTTTTAGCTACAGTATCCTCTCTTTATCTTTCCAATCCAATTAGAGGGGTTTTCGTTGGAGTATTTGACTCTAATGCATTCCATTTCTTCCTTACGCATTTGTAACTCTGCTTTTTGAACTTATGAGGTTGCCTTTCCTTTCTTGGGCCTGGTTCTGGCAGTGGCATTTTTGACCTGCAGAGATTGGACTGCCCTGTAAATTTTGAATGTCTCCCATTAGCTCTCTGGAATACTTCATAAGGTAGTAGGATCATCTTTGGATGAAATAGGATTGACCTCACTGGAAGAAGACATCTGTTGAATACCCTATATGCAAATGTGTATCTATTTCCATGCACTTGTATCCTCTGGAGAAATTTGCAAACTTCACTATCAGTAAGTGTCAAGCTTCTGGTTTTATTGTTTGAAAAGCGTCACCAGTTCTGTGAAGTTCTGCAGAATTGGGAAGCAGTCTCTGCTTCCAGTTTTCTTCTGGCTCTTGAAACCATTTTGCAATTACTTGACTGCAGTTTGGATTCTCCCATTAGTATTTTCTTATGATAGGCTTTAGATAACATAGCTACTTTTTATCAAGTGGAGAAAAAACAGTGGCTGTTCTCTGGCCAGCAGGTGATTTTTAGGTTGTTCAGCTGTATTTGTGATTTATAAAGATTTCTAGGACTGATAGGTAGTTTCATTGGCTTAATCCTCAGGATTTCCAGGTCTATTTTTTTCAGCTTTCAGATTTCATTATTCTTCCAGTAGTACATATATTGTTTATCTATAAAGTTACTACTGCACTTGTCTTCAGTCTCTATGTGCTTGTGCGTAATTCCTTAGCCTTTTTTAGCTTACAGTGCTTGGCTGTCTTTTGAGTGTTGCTATAATAAAGACTTCTCTGTCACTTCCTTGGCAAGATCCTGAAGTTAAGTAATCAAATTAATTTATTTAAATAATTAAGGTCTTCCAAAAGACTTCCAAGAGAAGTCAAACATTAAAGATGAGATTTTGAGAATGCATTGGGTTTAGATGTCTGGGAGAAGCAATGTATGAATAAACCCAAGGTCTCTAATAGATCCAGGACATGAAAGATAGGCTTTGAATAGGTTTAGTTATAATCATCTGTATTTTGTAATTCCTCACATCCTAATTACATATCTAGATTTAAATTCATATCTGCTCCAGCCAAACTTTATTGTACACTTCATTCTTAGTTACTAGTCTCTCCACTTGCATCCCAATGCATGCTATGATTTGTCTTTGCTGAGCATGGACTTTCTCTTCTGAAGCTCATGCCAGATAGAAGAAATTGTCTCTCTGTCTTTACTCCTTTTCTCTGTCTTTTTACTTCTCATCGGTCCTGTCTTTTTACAACATAATCACTTCCAAAATATTTGCAGAGCTTTTCAAATAGTGTTGTATTATATCATGTACCTATGGCAGTGAGTCTGGTTTGGAGACAGATGTTTTCTCCTTAACTGATATAGCTGACCTTGGAAAACTAAAACAGTTTTTTTAATACCTGAATCTGTTGTGCCCTTCCTTCTTCCATCTCCCCAGTGGTTTTCTGGATCTCTGAGATTAGTAATTGGATGCGGAGGGCTCACTCTCATGACATGAGAAGACATTCCTTAAGGCATTTTGGGTCTTACTGTATAAACTGATGTTTTATTGTTTTACTGAGCTCCCTCAGGTTGTCATTATCTGGAGGCTTTTCCTCCGTTATGGAATTTCATAAACCTTGATTTATTTCTCCTTCATTTCTTTTCATGTGGAAACACTTATAACCAAAATAAGTTGTTGGGTTTTTGTAATAAAAATAAAAATCCTGTAGTGAATCTGTGTTTTGAGGTCCTACTGACTTACATTCTCCTGAACAGAATTGAATATGAAGTGTTATGAGATACTGCTAAATTAAATGAATTCTACTGAAGTTGTTTGTTAACAAGCCTGCCATAATTGGTAATCTTTCTTTTAAGAGATACAACCCATTTGGAGATTGAGCCTTTCACACTTCTGGGTGTCTGTGCTGGGCTGATTCCATATCCTCACCACAACCAGTCCCCAAGAAACACTTACCAGTGTGCCATGGGGAAACAAGCCATGGGTAAGACTTCACTTTTTATTCGTCTTTGAAGTGTTACGTATTTTTGAAGCTATGTAGCAAAAGTGACAAACAAAAATTCTTTTTTTCCTGATTCATATAAAAGCTTTGCTGGGAAAAGTAAAAGAGCACCTCTTTAGCTTTGAGAAAAAAAATAGTTTACCTCTGAAACTTGGAAAGATTAATGTGAGAAAAGTATCAGTTAGTTTTACTTAATGAAGACTATATCTGCAATTCTTAACACTTAAAAGAAAATTTTAATAAACTGGGACACTTTTGTATTTTCTATTGTGTTTTATTGGAAATTATCATGACCTTCAAGTTTTCAGCATATCTGCAGGATTGGCAGAGTGGGGTTTTCTTCTCTTTATGCTGCAATGTGCTGTGGGTTTCCAGACAAAAAAGAGTTAAAAATTGTTCTCACAAAGAGAGACAGAGCACAGACTGAGGAGCATTTCTTTGACTGGTTAAGTAAGTGTCCTAAAAATAAATATATCAGTAGTTAACATTGACATCAGAGAATAAGAAGACTCAAGTGTGAAAGAGTTCTTAATAATTTGAACACTTTCCACAGCCATAGTTTAGATATTTTTGCTTTTGCTGTTTTGGATGAAGAGGGCGAGCACTGAAACAAAATTAATTTTCTGATTACCTATTATTTAATTTGACAGTGTCATATCTGGTCATTAAAACCCAAACGTTTTGTAAATTTGCTGCTGGAGGTAATCAACAGCAGTTAAGTTCTAATCCTTTCTTTAATACTCAGTGAAATCAGCATTACAGTGTCCAAGTCTATGGCCTGTGATCAAGGCAGAGGAGCCTGAGCAGTCATACATCAATTCAGGCAGCTGCATTCAGACTGGTGCTCTACAGGCTGGTTTCATGGCTTGTATTGATGGCTTGCTTTCAAGTTGGGAGCTACAGTAGCACAACTCTGTTTCATGAAGGAACTGCCACTTCAGTTAGGTTTACTAAACCATGTATTTTGTGCTGTGTGTTCAAAGCTTAAACACTACGTCTTTTGTGAGACTTCTCCAGCAGAACTAATAGCAAAGTAACTGCCTTATGCTGAAACATCATGTTGAGCACATGAAAACTGAAAATAGCAAGATGCATGTTCTCTATTTAAATGTAAAAAAAAAAAAAGGTGGGTGGGTGGAAAGAGGAGCAACGCAATCTTTTTTCCTTACAGTTCTCCCCCATCCCATTATCTTTTCCCCACCCCTGAGTCTCTATTTTATGACTATTAGTCTCAGAAGGTTTGGTAAGTTACCACACACAGTTAAGCAGGATCAGTGTGTACAGAAAGCCAATTCAGTATCTGTGGAGTTCTTTTGTAGTTTTCTGTGTGAAGGTTTTTTTCCCCGTTTTGTTTTGAGTGTCATTTGCAATTCATTGTCTGTGTTTTCTGAGGTTGGTGTATTCAGCTGCTTTGACCCTAGGTCTTGCACATTTAGCTCCTTGGATACAATCCTCTGACGTTCCTGCTGATGCTAGGAACACAAAAGCCATTGAATATCTTGAGCAATAAAAAAAGCCTTTGTTTCAGTTTATTATGACAAAACACCTGACTCAAAGAATAAGCAGCTAGCTAAAAGTAAATTTTAAAAGTTGGCAGATTACTTGAGCTTTATTTTGCTCTGTCTGAAGTACCTGCAAACAGCGGAAGCTTTTTGTAATAACTGCTTTAAAAAGCCACCATAAGTGGCAATATGTAGAGGCAGAGATGATTTTTCTCTACCCTTACTGATCAGATGAGACTGAGAGGGTATTCCTGAAACATTGCATATACTTTTTTCTGTTTATTTTTGTGAAGAGATGTGATGTAGTGTAGCTCCAAACCCCAACCCTTAAGTTACCATCTACCTTTATTGCTTTCTTTCTCCATAATGAAATTGCAGAGCAGCTCCTCATCCAACACTGCTATGGGGAAAGTCTCATGTCCAAGTCCTCCGTATCATTCCTTGACTGTCAAAACCTGGAGCAGTGAAGGGAGCCCGGGGTTCAGACTGGGAAAGGAAAGCCTTGTACTTGTCAACACTGACCCACCCCCTCTGATCACATCACAGGGCTGTGCCTACTTTGGACAGTCTTTTCTTTTTGAAATCTCTTTTTTAAGCAACATCAAGCTAAGGAAAGGTGTGGAAGCACAAGTAAGTGGAGAGTGGACATCAGATATTGGAATGAGGTCTGTAATACAGTGTCCCTGACAAGTATTAGGTCCTGAAATAGTAATGTTTATTCTGGAGAGCACTACATGTCCTGAAATCTCCCTTTCAGGGTTAGATGAGTCATCTTGTTGGAGGACTAGAGCTGCACTTAATGACCAAACTGGATTTCAGGATTTCAGTAAAATTAAATTGAAATAAACCCCCTCACTTTTGGTATAGATTATTTACCATATGTTGCAGGTTAAACTGTAAGACTGAGAGGAAGTTAGGTAGTAAATACAACAGCAGCTGCAAAGACCTCAGTTGAATATTGACATTTCGGTGCAAGGTTAACAGTTGTAGCTTAAAATCTCAGAAATACTTAAGATGAAAATACAAGAGTCTGTACTGTTTGCATTTAATGTGTTGGTAAAATAATGCTTCAGAGGATCAAAGGCTTCTACAGTTAAGAAATAGTTCTAAACTGGACTTTTTAATTCCATTAAGACATAAAAACCTAATCAGTTTTACACATTGTACATCTGTGACTGTCTAAAAGCCTAATTTGAAGAATGAAAAAATACAGTTTCCCTGCCAGTAATCCCCCATATTGCACATGCACTGCTGTGTAAGGGATGGTGTGGGTACACAAAGCAAGCTGTACATTCACAGCACAACTGTGCCCTGCAGCTTCAACCCATATGACATAACACAAGTCTTGAGTAAGAAAAGGAGGATTTGGGTGTTGATTATTACTCTTACCTCTGAAAGAAAAGGAAGTATTTGAGGGCACAGACATAGGTGGGTGAGAGCTTTGTTGTAGAAGCTTATAATGAAGCAAAAACTTTAATATTACAAAAAAAGCCTGCTACTGTATAATGTACTTTCTGTTTTGCTTCTGTGAAGTAGCAAAGCCCTTTATATACTGTTCTGCCTTGTACTGTAGCCAGCTGAATGTGTTAAAATTGAGTTGAGAATGTAAATAGGAACTCAGTGCTGGGGGGTTTTGACAGTTATCAAAGTTCTTTGGTGGACCGAGAGCCAGAGTCCTCCCAAATTTTGTACAGCTGGCATAGGAACACAGAGTCTAAACAAACCTCAAAACAAAACCAGCTGTTGCTGGTCATCACAGCTGGATCTAGGAGCACTGTGGCCGCAGTTTTGTTCTGCCACTGCTCTTTGAGGATTGTTTGTGCTCTATGACATGACCTCATTTTGACACCTCTCCTCTCCTTGGTAGTAGGCACAGAAGTGCTGATGCAGAAATGAGCTCCCCCCAACACACATTTTACCCATAATCTTTTTAACCCACTCCTTAATCTTTCTACTGTGAAAAGAATATTTCTAACAATTAACATCCAGATCACCTAATGCATGTACTGTGACAATCTGTCTGAGTGGAGTTGGAGTCTCCTCCGCAAGGGTTATCGCAGTGTTTAAAAACTGTACTTCTTCCTCTCTTGCTTTGTGCTCATATAAAAGGACAGAAACATAGAAAATCCATGGTGAAAACAGGGGAAATACAGAATTACAGCAATTCTTTTCTTGACATGGGCAGTAATAGCCCTTTTGGCTCAAGTAGATTGATTTCTGTACCTTTGTTAATTTTGATTGTACAGTTTAATGTTGTTGGAAGTGATACACCAGAGAATTGGATTAATGCTTATTTTAGCTGGCTGTTTGTTCTGGTGAGTTCTCAAAACTTTCAGCATCGGAATAGCAATGCCTCATTTATGCTAAATATCAGTAGAAAGTGTTTTTGTAGCGATTATTTCACACTAAGGATACTCAAATGACACTTAAAAAGAAAAAAAAAACTGTCAGGAAATTGAAAAAAAAGGAAAGAATGCACACGTGCATTCACAATATATCAAGTACTGAGAAAAGCAAGAAAATAATCTTTGTTGTATCCAGGTCAACCTTGTGTATTTTGCTTTAACCAGGGCTAATTACCAATGAAAAAAATTGGTTCTTGCTGGTGGGATAATTATAAATGTGAGTCATTGTGAGCAGGGTTTGTTATGGTGAACCTTAATTATACTTTACTTTTGCTTGGTTGTTTGGCTGGAGCAAACAAGGGCTCTGTTCTTTCAGAGAGAGAGCAGAAATAAAGCCTAGTGACTTCCTTCATTTCAGCACCCACACAGAGGGCTCATCCCAGCACCCCAGTCCTCTGAAGAGAGCTGCTGCTTTATTTTAAATAAGCAGATTGTGGTTTCAGGCTGTGGTTGTTAGCCCAGTTGAGAGAAAGGATTATTTGTATAACCATTAAATCCCAGCAATTAGGAATAATATTGCTGATATATGCCATGTTTTTTGGCTAATTTATTTCATTTGTACTCTGGAGTCATTCTCTAACCAGTTTCTTTCCTGCTAGGATATCTGTCATTGATACATATATGTATATGTTTTCTGTTTGATACAGCATTCATCTCCTGAAGAGTAGCCTGAATATAGTTTATTATCGAGGCTCAGAATCTCAGTAATATCAGTTGCTTCTGGCTCCCAGACAGTAGCAGTTCTGTTAGGCTTATCTGAACCACTGATAAAAATGCCAGTTTTGAAATACATGAAACACCTGAAGGGAAATAATTTGTGCTACCTGAAATATGTTAAAGTGTCATTTGAAATCTTTGATATATAGGGACTTCCACAGATTGTTACTGGGGCGTAAAGGACACCCTTAAAGTGTAAAAGATAGGTTGAAGTCTGGACCACCAATTTTATCTTAGCATCCTTAACCAGTGAACCATAGCAAGTGTAGCGTATAAGCATATCAGAGGAGAAAAAAAATGCAAACAGTTTGAAAGATGTGTTTGGCATGACTTTCTCTTGGAAAGATTTCTCTCAGTATCAGGAAAATGTACCTATCTCTGAAACATTTAAGCTGAGCTTCACTGCAACCTACCCTGAAAGCATATTCTAATTCTACCAAATTCTAGATGCAAAGGGGAATAGCGGTCTAAACCTCTTAAGTTTGTAATTTGGAAGTATGTTTTCTGATCTGTATACTGGGAAATCAGGGGAGTTCAGTTAAAAGTACAATGGGAACAATGTCTAAGTGAAATCTCATGGTATTTCAGAAATACTGGGGCCTTGCAGGGTGGGACTGCAAAGGTCTTCAGTCTTGAGGAATCCAGGCCTTACCAGCTTGTGTCTTACTGGAGACAAAAAATACTGTTTGAAGATTATTTGTTTCCTTAAACAAGAAAAGACAGAAAAACAACTACTTTAAAGCAAGAGACGAGCCTGTCAACTCTACCAGATTTTTCTTGTAATTTGAAAATTCTGTGCCTATGTCATTGAATCTACTTTCTAGAACCTGAGAAAGTCCAGGCCAGCTGTAACAGTTAATTTTCAGACAGTAGCTGTTGAGCTATCTCTCTCTTCTTGTCCTTGGGAAGAGTAGACCTGTTGTGGTTTAGGAAAGTAAGCGTAGTGCCAAGCACAGGATAGGTCTTTGGAAATGCCTCGTTTTAGAGTTTGGTTTTCTAGACACTTCATGTAAATGGGAGTTGCAAGTAAGATGCATGTAAAATGTGAAGCTGACCTCCCCAGTGAGCAGGTTTGTGTTCAGATGTGCTTCTTGGCCATGTGAAATCTTCCTTGTACACGGACTGCTTTGACCTTTCCAAGAATGCAGCCAGGCTCTGAAACTGCAGGATAAAATGGAAAGGTTTTGAAAGACTTACATTCTAAGGACAAAGTACTGCAGAATGTTTAGCACTTAAAACTTTAAAATGTTAACTTTTCAGACTGTAATTTCTTAATTGCTTAGAGACATAGCATAGTCCTGGTACAGCAAACTCCAATAATATATGATTGCCTTAACTTTTGTTCTGCTACACAACGGTTTATGTTTCCCTGCTGGGTCTTAATTATTTTTTCCTCAGATTTCAGAAGACACTTTGGCATTCTGATGGGACAGGGCCAAAAATTTCAGTCTCAAGCTGGGAGGTCTTTACAAAGGGTTGAATTCCAAACTGTAAATTTAAAATTAATTTCATGTAGAAAGACAAATACAGAAGTGGACTTCTACTGTAGTCTATCTATCAGTGGTGCTTCTAATTCTAGAAAGTAAATCACTTTTGGCTAGCAGTATGCTTCGTTTATGCTTTGTCCCATTCTAACACGGGCTGCTGTTGAACTAATTATTGCCCAAAAAAGGAAGGAAATATGTTGTTGAAGATGAAGAGCTTGATTCACAGTTTCTCTTGAACTCAGTGATAGTCTTTCTATTGGTTGTCACGAAATTTTGGATCAGGTCTCTGAAACACCAGTTGAACTCCACAAAAAAACTCAAACCCAGTGGCTATAAAAACAATAAAAGCAAACACTTCATACCTGCACGATTCAGTGTTGTAATTAGAAAATCATCTTATCTGTATTTATTCAAGTGGCTTTTATTTCTTCTGTTGTTCTTCTTTTTCTATTGATGCTTAGTTTTTTTCTGTTCGAGAGAAAATAAATAATTCTTTCTGGGAGCTTAAATTAAGAAACTACTTATATATTAATAATATAAAATTCTTTTGGTTTGAATTATTATTTTTCCCCTTCTTTTCTTGAAGAATGTCTGTGTGATTTTAGCTAATTGGCATTTTGGTAAGTTTTTAGCCAAAACATTCCTAGAAAACTCACTAATGTTCACTGCTTTTCTTTTTTTCTTTTACATGTAGGTACTATTGGATACAATCAAAGAAACAGGATAGATACTCTGATGTATCTCCTCGCCTATCCACAAAAGCCAATGGTAAAAACAAAAACAATAGAACTGATAGATTTTGAGAAACTCCCTGCTGGACAGAATGCCACAGTTGCTGTGATGAGCTACAGTGGCTATGATATTGAAGATGCTCTTGTCTTAAATAAAGCCTCTTTGGACAGAGGTAAGATCCATCAACTCTTTCCCACTTCTCCAGTGTGTGTTCCAATATATATTCTAATAAACTTGTTTTCTCGTAGTGTTATCCTGTAGTAAATTTTATTGCAGTTATGAACATTAGATCTTCAGTTAAGAAATTGAATTCCCAAACTGCTTTGAATGCTTTTGTTGGTTTTCTGTATGATTAGTGATTGTAACTCCATGCATACAATAGTGTGGTGAAGATGCCAACGTGCATATAAAATTCTGAGTTTAGGTATTATAAGAAAAAATGGCTAATTTCTGACCTCAAATAAAAAAGGTGTAAATACTTAGCTTAGAGAAAACATAAGGCATGAGTTAATCTGTTCTTCTGGGCTTGCTTTTTAGATGTTTACCTGAACATTTGTTCATTACTAACAAAGACATCTCATTATTTCCACCAGTAACAAAAGCAGTAGATGAAATTAGATTTATGAAGGTATTTAGGAAAGGAATAGAACCCGAGGCAGTTTGTGTCTTTGTGAGCTTGGTGCTCTGAGGGAGCAGTAGCAGTATTGCCTACTTTCTGAGAGAAAATAATAGTGTTGTCTAAAGCAAAATAATTTAGTGTTTATCCAGAGCTAAATTAATGACCTGCTTCCTTAAAAAAATATACCAAATCTGTGGTGCAGTGTATTTTAAGTAAATGTACATAAGTACCAAAGGGAAGGTTAACTAACAGAGACCCATGCTTGTGTAGATCTAGCTTGTCTCACTCTCTCCACATTTCTTCAGCACTTCATGTCAATGCTGCTGAAGGCTGGAGGGGAGTTGCCTGAAAACTTAGTCTCTCTTCTTTCACTTTTCTCCATAAATTCTTTGAAGAGTAGGCATAGTGCAGTGATCAAGCTGGTTTTAGTTTTGGGTGGCCAAAGTCAGATTCTTCCATCACTTTATTCCCCCCCCCCTCCCCAAACACCCTTCCTCCTAGTTGCTAGGCAGCAGTAATAGTATTCCTAGGCATGTATCTTTGGCATTAATGTCTGCTGCATTTAATTTATGCCTCCTTTTCTAAAACAACGACAGGCATGATTTAAAAGTGAATGTTTTCTTTTCTGGTAGACTGGTAACATTTACAGGGAGAGCTGTGGTGCATGTCAGGAATTACTTGACATAATCTGAAGATATAGATGTACTGTATGTGGCCACAACCATCTTTCAAATGAGCTAAAACAACCCAGGATTATTAGCAAGCCTTGTTCTTGGCTCTCTGTGATTCTAAATGTGATTAGAGTCTTTAGTATCATGGTTAGTTGCTGAACTTAGAGAGAAATTCCACAGATGCTACTTTTCTCATCTAAAACCCACTAATTTTATAGCAGTACATGTAATTTCAGGTGAGGAAAAAAAGAATAATGGGTTGATTATACTAATCACTCAGTACTTTCCTGGGAGACTAGCTTATGCCAGCCACAAACATGAGTAAAAGTTCAGGTTTCTTAGAACTCATGAAAGGAAGAAGTGCTCCTCTCACCCTATTACAGTCCTATGTTACATCTTGGAGACCACCAAAATTATTCAAGAGATTTAGTGATTCCGAGAGAAATGATGTGTGCAGTGATACAGAAGCAGATTAGCACAGTTCAGAATTGGACTGTAGTCCAGCGTCTAAAAAAAAAAGTGTACATGATCTGATGTTTAAGTTGTGCACCACTAGGTATCTGTGTACAACATTATGCATATTCAAGCCAATGAATAATCTAACTAATAAAGAATATTTTATATTCCATAGCTCAGATTTTATCCTGGTCATGTGTTATAAAGGATCTTTGAATTCCTAGGCAGATGAGTTTGCATTCCATTCTAGGCTTTGGAAGGTGTCTTGTGTACAAGAATGCCAAGTGTACGCTGAAGCGATACACGAATCAGACATTTGATAAAGTAATGGGGCCAATGCTGGATGCAGCTACCCGTAAACCCATCTGGCGCCATGAGATTTTAGATGCTGATGGTATCTGCTCTCCAGGTAGGTCAAATTGCATGTTCACTCAGGGCATGTTCAAAGTCAAAGTGGAAATTAATATTCTGTCAGTATTTCTTGTGCACCTTGTGTTATACTTAGCTTCTTGGGAGTATTTTTGTCTTGAAGACAACAGTATTGTGATGGGAAATTTTAAAAAAATTATTTCCTGAAAGCAGCATGTTACTGATCATTGGGGGGACTTTTGTACATGAAAAAAGTAGCTTTATATTTAAGTAGAAGAGTGAGATTTTAATAATGTGAATCTACTGAAGATTAGAATTTGTATTCTTATGTTCCCAAGCTGACAGGCTTTTAATACTGTAGTTTTTCTCTGTTTCTCTGTCATATGCTGTTGTTTTCTTAAGGATAGAGATAGGCCCCTTATTATTTTGATTTAATGTGTCAAAATCTCCTAATAAGATGTCAGTTAGTGCAGTTATTTGAGGAAGTAAAACCTTATGGTTTTAACGCTTTAGAAAGATGTTTGAAGAGAGATAAGAAAAATAAATAGGAATGTAAAGAGAGGTGTATAACTTTCCAATGATAATAGATTTGAGGAAGAACCCTCCCATACTGTCATCCTTTAGTTAGAAAATGACTTAATAGACCTGCTAAGATCTAGTAAGAAAGGTGTTTTAAAGGGCATTAAGCTTAATTCCATTATAGTACACAATTGGGTCAATTTTGCTCCTTAACACATCACAATAGAGCCTTCAAAGTTAATTAAGGAAAAAAAGGCAAGAATCTTCTGAAGTATTAGGGATAGATAGGACTGGGCTGGACTCCAGACTGAGACTGTTCTCAGCATGTAGGTAAAAACCTATTTGAGATAGTTCATGTAGGCAGAAGAGACACAGGCTGAAGATCAGTGTAATTTAGGTGGGAGGTAGATACTTGGTGTGCAGTTGTATCATTGGACATCCTCCTGATCTGGTATTCAATGTAAAGAGGAGGATAAGGGAATGGAGCAGGGAGAAGTTATATATGACATCAGTATCAATAGAAATAAGAGAATACAAGGAGACTGACAGTAGTTTTGCACAGCTCATTGTGGAATGATGGGCTGCCCCAAATTTAGGTGTGAATTTCTAAAATTTGTCAGTTCAATCATGACAAAGTATTCCCTGTTAATTTTTTCCATACTTAGAGCATATGACTTCAGATGCTTTTGTGCAGACTTTTGACCCAGGGTATGTTGAATAGCTGTTCTCATAGTGCACCCAGCATGCCAACAGTTCTGCTTTGGTTTACCAAAGAAAACTGGTTTAGTGATTCCCTTACCATTCAATATTTAGTAAAACAGCAGAGCATACTTCTTGGGCATGTTCCTTCCAGTTTGTCTTCCACCTTTTTTTTTTAAAGCTTAAAATGTATTTCTGACACAGTCAGATACATTTTCATGGTGCTTTTTTTTCTTGTTCTCTGTAGGTGAAAAAGTAGAAAATAAGCAAGTTCTTGTGAACAAATCTATGCCTACTGTGACCCAGACACCTCTGGAAGGAAGCAGTGTGCCTCAGCAGCCACAGTACAAAGATGTGCCAGTAACGTATGTTGCAATATAATTTCAGAGCTGGGAAAATTACATGAAGCAAAGTTGTCTGAAAAAATATACTCAGTTCTAGAAAACTCTCTTCTTCAAATATAACTGTATTTGGCTGTTGGTTGTTTAATTGAAGATCAACGAATTGGTAATATGTGAGGAAACTTTTGCTGTCAAGAAGAACCCATGTGACTAAAACCCCATACCTTGTCCTTTACAAGTTCAGCTTAATTCTCTATTAGTTTCTATTGCAACTCTTAAAGCTTTTCTTTTCCAGAAACATGCTGTATTGTGGAACTTGTATGTAAATATATATATATATATATATATATATATATATATATATAAAATTCTTTCTCCTCATATGTAAGTTCCATAAAGATTACAGTTTGGTCGGGAGCTTACCAAGACACACATAGTTGTCTGTAACTTGTGTTTTGTTCACAGAAGTAAAACCAATGTTTTGGCTTCTTTTACTAGGTACAAAGGCGCCACTGATTCTTACATTGAAAAAGTAATGATTTCATCAAATGCAGAGGATGCTTTCTTGATCAAAATGTTACTGAGGCAAACCAGACGTCCAGAAATTGGAGATAAATTTAGCAGTCGTCATGGGCAGAAAGGTAAAGGACCCATTTAATAAAAATAAATTATTGTTGTATATGCCTACTATACATACATAATGTATGTTTCCATTGATTAGTTCAGATTTTCATGAATACAGTGGTAGAAGGCCATATGCCTTTTTTTTTTGTTAAGTTCAGAAGATTAATTTAGCAATGATGTTTCTGAAACAAAAATGCATTAGCAAAAGCTACTCTTTGTTGATCTATGAATCTGAAAAATACATTAGTTTCCCCCAATTCAAACAAGTACAGGGGCTTTGAGGTTTGGTTGGGGTTTTTTTTTAAGTCACAGTTTGTATTTAGGTGATAGATTTGTCAGTGGGTTGTCATAAACTGGGGAGGTTCTGAACAGACAGAAAAGAAGAGAGATGAAATGAGAAATTTGCAGGTCTGTGCAGGCATTCTGCTCTAAAGACAAGACTGCAGGTAGATAACTCAGAGCCGTGGTGTAAAAGGGAAGCAAATCAGGAACACAACTAGGGGTGCACCAGCAAAGAGCAGAAAGAAAGGAAATGTTTTTAAAAATACACCTGGGACATGATCTGGAGCAGCTCTGGATCTTCAGACCAAAACTTGAAAGTGAGTGCCCACTTGGAAGCTGCTTGCTGTCATGTAGTTCTTAAGTTTTAATGTTACTTGGAAAATGAAAATCAGGGACCTACCTTTATATCTGCTGAAAAACAGCAGTGAACTCCCTTGACCTGAATACAAAAAAATATGAGTATCAGATCATCCTCTGAATCTCAAAGAGTTGGAAGGTATGCAAAAGGTGTTAAGAAAGAAGTAACTGAAAACAGCCTGACTGTAACCAACTTAAAAGCATGTTTTGTTCCTATTGGTGTCAGTTTGGGACAGGTTTTGACATGTTCTCATCATTCTATACACTTGGAAAATCAAGATTCGTAGTATTTGAAGCATGACCTTCTGTGTTAGTGTATGTGCCATGCAATTACCTGAGTTTTGTAATCTTGTTACATTTTTAGGTCTTGTTTTGGCTTGAGAACATTGCTTGGTCTCTTGTCAGATGTGATGGAAAGGTAAAGATGTTGATGTTACCAAATCCTTTCCATTGCAGCCCATACACCCCTTGCAGTCCTGTCCTAATAACTCCTGGCCAGATATAACTGAAGTGAAATACTGCATCCCTGTCGTGAGATGCAGAGCTAACCACTGTAATTCACATTTCTGTGGTGTCCAGGTTAGGGGATCAGGATATCTACCTACAGCAGACCTGTCGATCAGAAGAGGTAAAATGGGTGCAGAAGGCAGTAGTTGATCACAGTGACAGCTGTTACCAGATACTGCCTCAAGTTTGTGTTATCTATAAGAATAGTCAACCAGCCATTCTCAGTACATCCAGCTCTCTGAAAGATCACCTGTAATTCCTCTGTGTCTTTCCACACACCCACAGAACTGTTTTTTTAATTTTATTTATTATTTATTTATTATTATTATAATTACTCTGTATTTTCAGGAAATACTTCCATTGTTTCTGTTGTTATTAAGGAAGAGAAACTCTTCTGCTAAGCATTGAAATATTTTTCCTGATTGTATTTTCAAGATGGTTTTTGATCTAAAAATACAAAGCTATTCCCACTGAGTTTCCAAGTGATTTGGTAATCAGTACTGTTGAAGGTTTCAAAAAAGTAAAGAAGCAGCATTACGTACTAGACTTTCCTTATAAAACTGAGTGTAGTTCTTGCACTGCAGCCTTATAGGAGAGTTATGATAAGTGAGGGGAGGAAGAGCTTCAGAGGCAACCAGGAGGAGTTGAGTAATTGGAATGTTCAACTGCACCATTCTTTCTTTTCTGAGGGAAGATCCTCCTTCAGGAAGATTTTGTGTAGATTCTCTTTCTAATATTTTTTCAGTCTTATAGACAATGAAGTTGTACAGTGCTTAAAAACTTAGGAGCACTGTTAGAGCAATGACTATTTCTTGATGCAGTTTCAGCTTTGTCTAATTAAACCCTTCTCTTAAGTGGTATGCAGTATTTTAGCAGCAAGTTATTTTATAATAATGCAATCAGTACTGTGCAGGACAAATTTTCTTATTAGAATTTTTAAAAAAAGCTTCCAAATTATATTAAAGAAGCTGCTTGATTAATCATGATAAATATTTATGGGGATTTACTTGAAAAAAATAAGTAGGTTAGCTTTTTCTCCTAGTTTGGGCTATTAATGTGCACCAATTGGAATAGTTGAACAGAATGTAAATGAACTTTTTTTCATATCTCTCCAAAAAATAATAAAAAGAGTGCTCCACAAATGTAGAACCATGGGTGCAAAAGGAAGAATGACAGAAGGAAACAGAATTCTGTCAGGCAGGTTGCAGTATGGGTTCAGGGTGCTGAAGACCTTCCATATGACAAAATGCACATAAGACATCTCATAACATAGAGCAAGCAACTACCTGTGGAAATCCCATGGTATTGAAAAGTAGTATCCTTAAATGCTGTAGTAAACTTTTAGGGCACCCGTAATTACGCCTGGCACTGCATCAGGTTAACAACGGCTGATCACCCTCTATCTGTGCTTGGGACTATAATAATAATAATACTAATAAAAATCCAAACCCATCAATTATTTAGAATGTCACTTTCAGCTTGGTTTTGGAAACATGAGTGGGAACATTGCAACAGTTGTGTTACAGAGTTTGCAGGCATGTGTCTGTAGCTGTCCCATACATCAATCTGTACTAATAATCCCTTGTGATCAGGGGAGTGTGATCATATTCCAAATTACTACATTTTACTAAGACTCATAGCTTCCTGGCAGTAGACCTCTAAGTTCACTGCCCTGTAGTGCATTATAGAAAAAAATGTTACAGTAAACAGGAGAAAGGAGGAATATGGAGAGGATACACTTGATAGATACTAAGGAAAATAACTGACAAGAACAGTACAGTTCACTGTTTTGCAGTTTAACAATACAATGAAGAAGCCAATACTGACAATAGTAGAACTGGCGAAAAGGCATGAAAAGGAAAGGGAAAACCTCCTTTGATAGCTTTTTAACATAACATCTAGTATCATCCTCTGATATCAAACTGGGGAAGGATCAGTCTTATCAGAAAAATATAGACAATCATGAAACAGAAATCATAATACTAACAGTTCAACTTTTTCTATTGAGACAGAATTTTTAATTCTCTTATCTTGGTCTGAATGTACGCAATTGCAACTTCAAGTGTAATTTGTGACTGCTAGCTTTAAGCCTGCCATAGAGCCATTCGAACATATAATCTTAAACGAGCAAGTACCTTGGTTCAGTGAGAAGAAGAAAAAGCATATATCTGTCAGTATTGTCAGTCTTTTTTTGTCGAATATATTTATTTTCTAGAAGGCATGTATGGAGATGACATTTGATTTCATGGAATCGTAGTAGTAGTGGGTTTTAAATAATTAAATATGTGCAAAATAAGAGATTGCACAAACTGTGTCTCAAACTTTTTGATGGTCTTTTTCCTATAGTCCAAATTGATTTGTATTTCCAAGCTCTGCTTTGTAACTGGAGCAGAAGGAAGCAGAGTAAAGGAATTTAAATAAGTGTCTGGGATACAACAGATTAAATCTCACAAACCAGCTTTAGCCTTTTGTTACAGAAAAGCCTTCCATTAAATATGTAAGTAGATTTTGTAGCCCTCTATAATAGCACAGATCTATGTCACTGCCTCTGTATTTGCTGCCTTGTTTGTGTCCTCTCACATGTCAACATGGTATTGGCAAAGGTCACCGCTTCTGGCCTGTCCACCACACGTTCTTTTCACGTGAGTCTGTGTTTTAAGTACACTCCTTCCAAGCTGCCTGTAAAAGGTTGCCTGTCCTTCAAGGCTTCTCAGAAAGAAGTATATAGGGAGAAGGAAAAAAAAAATCCAAACAAATGAGGCCACCAAGTTGTGTTCTGAAAGGCAAATATTTTGCTTTTTTTTCATATTCATCTTCAAACTGGATGTTGCAGTAAGATCTTTGGGACTGGGACTGTCTCTGTAGTCTGTAAAGTTTTTAAGCTTCTAGTGTCTCACAAATAAATCCTCTCTGGTAGTTTTATGTTTATCCTGAACTGCAGGACTTTGTTCTCACTATGTTGCATCATATATTTTCCAGAAGGATAAAAAAAACTTCTTTTGGTTAATTATTTTGTTGTTTTAATCTTGTATTCTTCAAGCAAAGTCACTTTTCAAAGCACAGAAGGCAAAAGGATTGTTAAGCTAAAGAAGCTTCATCTGAGTTCCATACAAAGTAAATTATTATATTTCCAGATTTCCTCTTGCTTCGCTACAAGTCACAATGAGGAAAAAGTTGGGCTCCTTTGATGTGAAAAAAAGCAATATAACACTTCTCTGAAAGAACATTTCTCAGTCTCTCATGTGAAAAAGGATTAACACCTCTAACAAAGGTCCTGTAGATCACAGAACTAAGCAGCAATACTGAACAGTATTCCTGAGGAGTGGAAAAATTGTATTTAAGCAAGAGATTGTTTGAACTGGCAAACAGAAGCTTTTTAATAGCTGAAGATCTAAGATAAAGGATTAAACCTTTCTGAAGTATCTGCACTTAAACAACTCTAAAGACAAGGAAGCAAGTTTAAATTCATTAAAGGTGGTCTTTGTTTTCCTAAATGAACCGTGTTCTTTAGTGTCACAACAAAATCCATTCACTGCATAATAAACTACATAAACATCATGACAATCCCACTCATCTAGCATGGTCTCACCTTGCTTACTTTTTGAAATTTTTAATAGTTTGAGCATCTGCTTTCCTAACTTCATAGTGGAGATCAACTTATCTTTTTCCTTTTAATGGGTACTTGTACAGTACAGATAAGCAGAACATTTAAAATAAAGCGTTAGTTTTAAATGGCTACTTGTGTAATTTCCCCCCATGTTATAAGTCAGAATGAGTACTTTATCTCTAATAGAATGTCATTGGGTTTATAGTAATTAAATGGTTCAAGTGGCATTAAAAAGAATTTGCTCTTAATCAACTGCAGGAATGTCAGATGATTAGTAGTTATTAGGCATCAGGGAAGGTAGGGATTTCTTACCATGTTTTTATCTTCAGGGGTTGAATTTGAGAAAATGTCAGAATGCCACTAAAACTTCCCAGACTGTTTTTTTCTGTGTATTTTAAACAAAACCACTGTTTAGCTTGCTATCTTAAGAAGAAAATTAGAGCATTTTTTATCTCAAGCAGCAAACAGGTAACCTTCTGACCTTTTCAGTAAATCCTCAACTGACCTCCTGAAATTAGCGTGATTTAGCATTTTATGGCATAGAATAAAAATCTCTAATTTTGTTTCCAAATAGTGTATCCTGAACACACATTTTATTAAGCTCTTGACTCATTCAGCCATGTGTATTTTGTAAAGTTCCTATGGTTATTGTTTTACAATAGCTGCTTCCAGAAGCATTGTAAGGGTTTCAATTAATCAGCTCTTTGTGTGCTTCAGACTATGCAAATTTATCACATCAGTCCATTCAGCAGCCATGGGAAAGCAGTGTACAAATTGTATTGTCTTCTAGCACCTCCTCTCATTTAGAGTGATGTTTTTAATAAGAAAACTAATCAAGTTTACTTATGCATTATTTATCTGTTAATTTTAATTCTGTTCTTTACCTCTTATGTCAAATGGGATGTAGCAAGTGATATGATAGATCAGTGAATGATTCAGTATTGAACAAAGGTTATGTGATGCAGCACTTTTTTCTTCTAGACTTCTTTTATGCTTAGTTAGCCAACACAGTATGTAATTAGAGAGTTTTAAAGCAGCTGTGAATTTGTTGTTCAGCCTTACTAATTTTTGCAAATCTGTCACTTGTCCGTAACACACAGCACTATGTTACTGCTACAACTTTGCTTAATTATGTGATGTTGTCTTGTTTCTCAAGAGTATTTCCAAATTCTGGCAAATCTGGCAAAGCTAAAATAGATGTCTTTCAAGTCAGTTTTAGCGCTTTTACCACCGTATCATTAGAGCGAGTAAACAAGCACGTTTAGTAACACGCTTCTTTTTATCTCGCTGATAGAAACTGGTATTGCTGCTGCTTCTATTCATGTCATCTCCTTTGCTCTCTAATGTCCCTCCTGCTGGTGGTAATTAGTTTTCTATATTAGTTGTTTTGACTTATTTGATGATTTTTTTTTTCATTTGGCATGTGTGTGTATAGAAGGCACCTTATCGTAGCCTGGTGAAAAACTTTCCCATAGTGTTGCGTTCTGTCCCTGCCCCCTCCCAGCCGCCCCCTTCCCCCTCTGCACCGAACCGCGCTTTTAGTCAGGCTGTGCTCACGTTTGTCAGCAAACTGTAAAAGCAGCCACAGGAAAGGTACCAGCTCTGGAAACCTGAGTTTCTCCTGATTAGGAAAAGAAACTCAGGCAAAAGTACAGGGATGAGGGGCTCTTTATGCTGTCAGTGCCTTGTGGAGGTACATGGGTTTGAGATGCTGTCAGTATTGATGCTGATAGTGTGTGTGGGGCTGGGGGCCATTGTGCATAGTCAGGGGACTGTCATTTATTGGCTGCCATACAATAGCATTGAAAAACACTGCCCATGGCTGTTTTATACTTGCATGTTAAACCACTGTGGATGTCTGATTTAAGGTTACTCTAATTTAAACTGTTACCCTTGCATTAAGCTGCCATGCTTATTAATCCAGTTTTTTTTCCTTTTTGATATTGTAAAAGAATTTCTTAGCATTTTCACTGATTTTCCTTGTAAGGGGACATTCTAAAATAGATACACAGAAGTTTCTTTTCTAGAATTTAATTTGCTTTTCAAATGAAAAGAAATTAGATGTAGCAAGTTGCTAGGTGCTTTCTTGTTCAAGCACATAACCATCTTGTTAATCCACATTAAATAACAGATTTTGGTTTTTGTTTTGTCTGCAGCCTTTTCTGGTTGTTAGTACTTGATTCTGGTCCCAGATGAGACACCAGAATGTATAGGTGAGAGCTATTCAGTCCCACTGCAATATAGAATTTAGTCTCAAGTTGTATTACTCAATTCCAGATGCAGCATATAAAAATTGTGAGAGGAAGGGAAGTGAATGAAACCAAATTATTCCATGTGTCCTCTATGAATGCTGAGGATCAATTTTCATGTGATGTCTAAATCAGTGACAGTTAAGAAATACCTCTAGTATTTCTTAATAGCCACAGAGCAAAACAGCCTCCTAGTTTGAGTGTGCCTTATTTATGAATATTGTATGAGGTGTAGTTGAGCAGCTCAGTTGTGAAATGCAGTTCATACTTGAACAGAATTTGGAACTTGAGGCTGTTTTAAATTCCTCTCCTTTACTGTTTTATAAGCCAGTTGCAAGTGGTCATTCCACTTAAATGGATTAATTCACTTAGTCACTTTTTTGCAGCTGTTTGCTTGCCTGGTACTGCTCTGCTGCCAAAAAAAAAAAAAAAAAAAAAAAAAAAAAAAAAAAAAGAGTAGTAAATTGAGGAGCTTAAAGTGCAGACCTGCAAGCATTATTCTCCTAAAGAGCTTCTGAAAGCAAGCAATTGCAGAATAAAATCAAGTTTACATTTTGAATTGATTGCAGTTACTTACTTTTAGAAGTAGGATTGTATATAGGAAAGGTATCTTTCAGCTTTTTTAACAGTTGAATGAACTTTCTTAAAACACAGGGTAGGAAGAAGCTTCTCTGTCCTCTAAATACACACAGACATGCTATAGATCTGCTACAGGCTCAGCAACTTATTAAAATACAGAAGCTTAGAACTGAGGCTTTATAGCTTTCCCTTTTTTCTTTTTTCCCTTTTTTTTCTGTCTGTAAAATAGAAACTTTATAAATGGCCTAGTAAGCGTCACATTTCTGGATTCTGTCTAAATATTTTGTTTTTAACTTCTAAGCTCATTATGCTGTCTTTGTGTTAACTTGTATTAAAATCTGTCAGCTATGACTGGTCTCATAACCACAGTCAGCGGACCAGAATAAGTTAATTATTTACTTGTGTCACTAGTGCTCTTCATCTAATGAAATGCACAGCTGTGTTAGATCTGCAGTTGGGTGTGTAGGTCCTATTGTTACACAAGTCAGCGGAGGGTAGAAGCCGCTATGATGGAGAGCCCTCAGTTCTTTCTGCTGTTCTGCCTTTCTGTGTCGATTTCATGGATCTTTTATCATTCACTTTCACACAAAACAAACAACACAGTGGCTGTCTGCTATGGGAACCAGCTTGGCATATAAAAGGTTTTCAGAGCCTAAAGTAATTTTAAGTTAGCTGAGATTTAATTCTTGGCTTACAGGTGCCGTGAAGTCCAGATGCAACCTAATGCTTTCTTAGGTGTTAATGCAAATAAGGCAGAATGTATGCACTATAATACACGTATAACAGAGTATTTATGTATAAAATTTAAGGCAAAAAATAGCTGTGCAAGGAAGAAATAGTGGGTTGGTTTGAGGGGTTTTTTGTTTTGTTGTTGTTTTTTTTTATTTTCAGCAAAAGATTGCTCCTTGGCAGGGAGAGCTGGAAGGATGTTATTGATTTATCACAGTAGAACAATGAAAATTAGTTTCAATAGGTTTAAAAACTAAATACAGCAGCACACACACCCTTGCCCCAGATGGTTTTTTTCTCCTCCCTTCCCCCATACTTACCATTCTCATTCTATTAACTACTGTCCCATACACCTATCCCTGTCTTGCTTGGACAGTGGAAGAGGAGCTCCCTCCTGAGCAGACGCCGATATCCCCCTGTGAACTGGCTGGTCGGGGGATGCCTTTTTAGGGATGTAACCAGTACTCTCTGTCTTCCAGGAGCCCCCTCCACTCCAGGACTGTTCCCAAAGCATGCTCTGCCACAGTTGCAGCAGGCTGGTCTCAAATAGCTTGCAGACTTTTTCAGCTCTAAAGGCTTCTGGAAGAAATTGTCCAGCTGAAACAGTAGCTTTGGTTCAAAGGAGTATGGGCTTAAGCAGCTGCATTTTAACACCTGAATTTGAATGTTAGTTCTCTTGATGGTTTATAGCTGCAGTATGTTGAACTGCAAAATTCACTATAGAAAGTTATAAGGATTGGAAGGAAAATTTTGAGATGCATGATGGATATTTAAAATGAGTTTTCATGTTTCTGTTTATTCTTTCTGCAATATTTTTAGAGTTTGGAGGGTTTTCTTTGTTTTATATCCAATACTGATAGAGACTGAAAAAAGCTTCCAGAACTTTTAAAGGGACAGGTTGTGTTCACGGACTGACAAAATAAAAGCAGCCTGTGGAGTGGATTGCACTTTGTAATTCATTGATAGCTGTCTTTACTCTGCAAACAGATGTTATCTGAAAAAAATCTTTGTTATTTTTTTATTTATTTTCCCCTACTTATCCCTGTCAAAGTCCCATTTGATGTGCTTTTATTGACAGTATTTAGCAAAGATACTTATGATAAATAAAATTAAAATCAATAATTATTCTGTATGTCCAAAGGCATAACCTAAGAGGCCAAATTTCTGATTTTTTTTCTTTCATGAAATTATAGCATCAGCTTTAAAAACTGCGTCTCTCTTGGGATATTCCAGTCTGATTGGACAGAAGCTTTTAGTTGCTTCTGAAAATAGGATCCAAAGCTTTCTCCCCTAATTTGCTAACTCACAAATGACTGTGAGCATTATATAAGGGTATGCTAATTTTGCCAGTCCTGTCACTAGGGCTCTCTTCTAGTCTGCAGGTTGGGAGTACTGGTCATGGTAATGAGTCTGGGTAAAAAGTGATCCATAAGAAAGAGAGGAGGAGGAAAACACTAAAGAAAATCTGGTGATGAGCGTCAGCCCTGCTGGTGGTTTGCTGTTTTGTGAATTGAAATGTTTTCTCTTCTGCAGGGGTGTGTGGACTGATTGTTCCTCAGGAAGACATGCCGTTTTGTGATACAGGAATCTGCCCAGATATCATAATGAACCCTCATGGCTTCCCATCGCGTATGACAGTGAGTGGGGCCGCTCCATTCACACCACACTGTCCCCCAAGAGGGAAAGAGAAGGGGATCAGCCACTAAAGACAAAAAAGCTTTAAGTGTGATTTCACTGAGAATATTCTCCAGTCATCATGCCAGCACTTGCTCTGCTCTGAGTAGTCAGCCCTCTGTTTCACTATTTTGAAACATCCTGCTGTAAAAGGAGCAGGGTTGCAGGCTCTTTGTGCATCATTCCCATTTTGTTCTGTGTCGAGTTAAGAGGGATGCTACTGAATACTTCGCTTGGCGCCTTTTGTGTTTGAAAATTTCTTGTTCTTCTTCCCTATTGCCTGTGCCTACTAATCTGGCTGGGGCAGACTGTGAGGTGAAGGTTGGAGAGGAGCTTCAATTAGATAACCAGATGTGCAAAACTTCTTAAATTATACACACCTCCCTGGAACTGAGGCGAGTCTTGCACCTGTGCTGCAGAGTCACTGCCTGCTAAACACCTCGCTGCCTGGCCTTTTTGTGGGACCTCAGTGCTTCCTTCATACAGCCTCTGATCTTTCTTCCTTTGTTAGCATCTTCCCTTCTATTCCCCCTGCTGCACTGCAGCAAATCAAGTCTCCATGGCTGTTTCCTACAGCAGAAGGCCACACGGATCCTGCCCATTTTTCACATAACTGGAAGTGGAACTGCCTGACTTGGTACCTTAAGGGTGTTCCCAAACCCTGTGATGAGTCCAGTTTTCCCCTTCACACAGGAGTACTCCTGGCTCTTGGGCTGCTTCCACTCCTCCTGTTGCATGCAATAGCCCAGGCTGCCCTCTGGGACACTTTCTCTGATTAACTTGTGCTGTGAGCAATCCAGCAATTTGCTTGTCCCAATGACCAGGCTGCTAACTCTGCTTTTCTTTGACAGGTAGGAAAGTTGATTGAACTCCTGGCTGGAAAGGCTGGGGTGCTCGATGGCAGATTTCACTATGGAACAGCTTTTGGCGGCAGTAAAGTTAAGGATGTGTGTGAAGATCTTATTCGCCATGGTTATAACTACCTAGGGAAGGACTATGTAACATCTGGGATCACTGGGTAAGAATCTGCTCTTTAGATTTAGGTGTTTCAGGAGAGTGGGGAAATCCTGTTGAGGCACATCTGAAAAATCTTCTCATGTCTCAGAGCTCAGGAACTTTCTCTTGTTTGAAAACTGCTCTGTGAGATTGAGAAAAGAGGCTGAAGAGTAGTGTGCATTTTGTTTTTTTTTTTCTTAGAAACATTTTGTGGTTCCACATTTTAAAAGTTGCTAGTGTATGTGTGGCTGTAATGGGAATGGCCCTTGTGAAAATTTCTCAAGTTTTACTGCCTGGCAAAAAAAAAAATGCTAAAAACAAGGCTTTCTTGTTGAGAGACAGGAAAAATTTCATATTTCTGTCAACAGAAAGTCTTGCATATGCTTGAAATCAGATAAGCATTTTCATGTTGACTTTAATAGTACTCTAAATATGGATTTGGAGGCAAGCATCTGTTCTTGGGAATATTTTGTGTGTGCTCTTTTTTCCTTTCTCCTTTTTTTTTTTTTCTTTCGATTACACAATGTTTCAGTCTGGCATAATACTCTAATCTGCAAACTTCCTGCTGTGTTGATCAGACTGGCTTCTGAGACACAGAGTTCAAAGAACATAAGATAGTTTAGGAACAGGAAAAGGCCATATGGCTTCACATGCCTGCCCTTCCAAAATGTATCTTAATCCTACCTTCCTGCTATTTTTATTATCCTTCCAGTCCCCTTCTTCTCAAGAAGCAAGTTTAGGTCTCTCTTGCAAGTTTTTTTAATATACTTTTTATTTTAATTGCCTTTCCTACCAACTTATTCCATATGTTGCTTCTCTTTTTGTTTCAGAGATACAATTTTATTTTCGTTATTCACTCCATATTCCATAAATTGTATATCAAGTATCCTGGTGCTTGAAACACTTCCTGTTTGTATATCATGGTAGCTTTTAAAAAAATCTGACTAATCATGTTTCCTAGGGAGAATAAAATCATCTAGCTGTAAAAATCCTCTGTCCCCAAACTTCAACTTTGATGGGCCCTATTTAGAGACTTTGTTTAAGGATACTGATACTTTTTTCCAAGCAAATTACAGAGGCTTAATCTGTTTATTATGAAACTTGAAGGCAAATTTCATAAGAATGTGAAAGTTTGCGCATTTCAAATGTCTAATGAAGTTTTATTATTTTCTTCAATAGCAACTTTTGGAATAACACTGCATAATGTCAGTAATGACTCTGAAAGGGTATAATACTGTTGTCTACTGATTGTTTTTACATTGCATTTTACCTTTTTTTTTTCTTTTCCCTCAAACAAGTTGTGGCCATGTTGAGTCAGTCAGTGTTAACTCTGGTCATTCTTAGTGCTGTAGGTGGTAGCTGGGTGAAGGTGGTAGCTGGGAAATGACTGAGTGCTTTTCACTGGTTGCTTTCTGATCCTTAGGTGCTTACACTCTTCTTAGAGTTAGGGGTATTTTAAACACAGAAATCTTTAGCCATTCTCCAGCTCACAGAATGGAGTAACACCCTCTGTACTGCTTGCAGATGTTCTCAAGCTGATGAAAGTGCCTAAATACAGTTCTCAAGAGCCCTTTACCCAGCTCATCTGAGCCCCCAGGGCCAGCCAGGGCAGCAGTCTTTGTTCCTTGGATGCAGCTGCTGGGCAGTGCTGCCAGGGCAGCTGTGCTGATGCACAGCCACTTAAGGAGGGCTTTCACCCACCTGGGCCTTGGGTTGTGCCTCAGGGTGTTGTGTAGGGAGAATAAGTGGATGAGGACACTGTCAGGCTCACAGTGTGCCAGGGCTAAGTGATTCTTGCAAATACAAATTCTTAAAATGCTCCTACAAAAAGGATGTTTTGAGCATTTATGCTGGATGTATTTGCTTACATATATGCTTACCTTTATGAAGGAATGTAAACAGAAATACCCTTAGTCACTCTTCAGAGTCTGAGACATTTACCATCCTTCCTGGCTATTGATGACACTGTTGAAACACTCCTGTATAGATACACAGAGGAGGGGCTTATCATGTTACAGCTGACACAGGTACCTGCAGCTGTAGCAGCATGTCTGCACAACATAAGACCAGAGTTCAGGAGCTTGTTCCTTGCTGCAGTGGAGACAGCAGCATGGTGGTGTTGGCAGTATACTGCCTCTGTGTTCAGAAGATTTCCCTGAAAGAGGTTTCAGACTGGTTGCCCAGAAAGCCCAAACACATTTTTCTAGGATTCATTATTTTCAAATTGTTTCATATTTCTCCTGTACATGACACCCTTGCCTCTCTTAAGGTAGATGTGTGCTAACTGTGGTTGTCAGTTTTGCTTTGCTTTTTATTCTTTCAGGGAGCCTTTGGAAGCATATATCTATTTTGGTCCCGTGTATTACCAGAAACTGAAGCACATGGTGTTGGATAAAATGCATGCAAGAGCTCGAGGACCCAGAGCAGTGCTCACCAGGTATTATTACAAGCTGAGTACAAAATTCTTGTGTATGTGCAGAAGTATGCCCAGATGACTGATTGCTATAAAACTGAGCCTTTTTACCTTGTGGTGCTTTGCATGAAATGCTCTGAACTGTTATTACATTGTTGCAGACTAAAAACTCTTGACAGTAGACTTGTTCTGAAGGTTCAGGTGTGCTCTATGTGGTTCAAAACTTGAGTTTGCTTCTCAAACTACTGCTAGCAGCTGGTAAAAACATCATCTCTGATTGACCGTACACACTGTGGGCCCTTCCTGTCAAATTGCTCATATCATAGGTATTTTAAGAGGTTTGTTTGGTATTTTAGCTCATATTGTAGGTATTTTTCTTTAACAAAATCAGTTATGAGTAGAAGGAAGACATTTTAAAGTATGATCTAATATTTCAACATACTTTTGAGAAACCATTTGGGGAAATTGAAGCCTCCTGGCTTACTGGTGCTACTTACTTTTTCTCCTTAAAGCCAAGGTCTGTGTCTCCTTGCACTCATGTTCAAAGTTTCTGATATTCTTTGCTCACGAAAGAGTTTACTGGCACAGGCTTTGCTTTGGGGATGCTTCTAAGGTATCATTTAGTTCACCTCTCTCCATCACAATACGATTATTTACTGAAACTTGCCAGAAAATTAAATTCCAGCTCATCTTAGAAGATTATTCCAAATGTCTTTTGCCAGTCTCTCTGGGCTATTATGTCGACCCTTATACCTCACCTCCTGCATGGTGGCACCTTTTTTTTTGACCAGTCAAAACTTGTACTTATTCTGACTGTAGGAATCTTTGTAGTGTTTGTAAGATGTAAGCACAGGCATGTTTATCCCTTACTCTTCCCTATAACAAGTATGATTTGTATTCTTTAATTCTTCGTTTATTTTTATGCCCCTGATCATGTGAGGATCCACCACTCTTGCTTTGCCTGGCTGCACAACAGCTCTTAGTAAAGTGCAGCTTCTACCTATTGATGTGCTGTTAGAGAAAGGAAGGGCAGGTCTCTGCTATACTGGATACAGAGGTGTCTTCCTCTTTGGCTTTTCATTGCTTATTTTCTATGCCTTTTTGCTTTCCAACCTCACACTGTCTATAGGACAAACTTGTGCTTTCCGTGGAAATAAATGCCAGTGGTTGAACTGGGAAAGAAATCGTGAAAAGATTTTGTAACTCTTGTCTGAACTTTTTCATCAACCACATTGAGAAAAGGAGGTGTAGCACAACCACAGCCGCTTGCCTATATGAACATAAATGATATTCCCAAATAATAGGCTGTCTGTCCTATTTTCTGTTCTTCAATGTGTTAAGCATTATATTGGTCCTTCACATGAAAGTGAAAACTCTGTCTTAGCTAACAGTACACAGGATTTACTGGAACTCCTGGCTTACCCAAATCCTTTGATCTGCCTTTGTATTGCCTCCCCAACTTCTCAGCTGTTCAGAGACACTGAATTTAAGTGAAACCTTAGTACCAGGACAATGTAATGTTTATATGTAAAGATGAAGTTTGTGTGATTTCCCCCATCATTTCCATTCTGCAAATTCGTTGTTCAGTCAGTAGCATCATACTATTTAACTAGGGCTCCTTATTTGACTTTCAGGAAAGCTAGTGGATGTTCAGTTTATGCTGCCTCTTGACTAGTCTTTCAGGAATTTTCTTTTTTCTCCTGAAATAATTACACATTTGTTACTGCCATTGCCTCTGCTGAGAGAGTCGGCATTGCCAGCTTTCGTATTCGCTATTGTTTTATCATCCATTGCACTTCCTGGAGAGTAGATTGCATCTAACATTCTTTTTTGATTTTAAAAGTAATCCTGTAACCGCTTCCAACGTGGAGTTTGGCTGTCATTGTCTTGAAATGCATTTTTTTATATATCAAATGTACCCTAAGTGACAGAGCAAAGCTGTATTTCCATCTGGAATGAGGCAGCTTCTTGATCATCACTGATTCTAGCTATTGTTCTGATTAAAACAAGACTTTGAAAAATTGCTAAGCAGCACTCTTTGTCAACCATGGTCAAACCCACCAGGATGTTGCCCTCTGGACTAGTACTGGAAGTGAAATGCAATCCTTCATTTCAATGCCATGGGTAGTTGACAATGTATAAGACAGTTCTATATGTGGTGTTGCTCAGATATCCAGTCCTGCTGAATCTTTTTAATAGAAAACCTGCTTTTAATTTTTCTTACAAGAGAGCAGTGTAAGCTTTCTGCATGCAGAGTTGTTTTGATGGACATTGTCAGAGCTGCCACCTCTGTGTCTTTGGACATGTCAGATGTGCCAGGTCCTGTTGTGCTGCAGGGGAGCAATGGGACAAACAACGCTCGGGGCTCCCCTCTGTGCTCTGGGGCTCTGCGAGCATGGGATGCCCTCCTCCTTCAAGCAGGGTTTTTAGGTAATGTTCCACTTCTTGGAGATCAGTGTTTCAGCAAACAACTCCATTCAAACTAGTCACTTGTTCTCCCTAGCAGGCACAAAGGAGATCTGAGACCATGAAGGCAGACTTATTTCCCCCACTGGCCAGTGAAACAAAGTAGAAGACCGTTCAGCTGAACCCGCTGTTCTTGCAGAAAATGCAGAATAAATGTCAATAAATTCTTAATGTGCTTAAAAACACTGAAGTTAATTGTTTTATGCTTTTTTTGTTCTAAAAGCAACAGTTGTATTGAGTGAAGATCACTTTTTTATTTAAAGCATCACTGCATTTTATTTAGCATTTGAGGATTTTAGGAACTTACATATTTCCTTAATATTAAAAATATCTCTTCTTCTTGATATTCCCAATCTTGTTTTCAAGAGTCTGCTTTGTTTTCTGATGTTATATTTAGAATAAAGAAAGAAGTTAGTCACCCAGGGCAACAGCTGCAGTGTACATGTGTATAGTGGGAAAGGGGAAGCACAGATGCTTTATAAGTACCGTTTTAACATTTTAAACAACTTTTTATATGAAGAATTTTAAAACTTGTGTGAGCTGGAAGAATAATCTGATAATCTTAGGAAGCAGAAGATAGACTCATTTCAAAGTTCAATATTCAATCTCAATATTGAAATTTTTGGTACCTTAGAGAAGACTACTTTTTAGGTAGGTGGAATTTTGTTTTGTTTTCTTTCAATGAGGTCAGAGACAGTGGGAGTGAAATTTGACAGCTAAAGGTTCAAGTTGGATTTTTTTTTTTATTTAGGGAGCTTTTTGTAATTTTTTAAATGGAATTTCATCTGCCTTGAAAATGTTCACCCTGGATCTGTTGGAAGACCTATGGCATATCTAGGCATGGCGTTGAGGCCCCATACTACTTCCAGAGGTTTTATCTTGCCATAATTGGGGTGAGACTTTATTTGGGCTCACATTTCTAAAACTATTTTATCCTGAACAACACCACCAGGTGAAACTGCTGAAAGCAGACTAGTGTATTAAATAATATTACAGAAGTCAGTTCATAAAAACAGCTCGGGCACTTCTAACACCATAGCAAATAACTGGTTCCTTGGAGGTCCAAACTGCTTTTAAAGTCTGCCTCTTGGCACTTCACAAGAGAAAATGCATTCACCACAGGGTTAGCCTTTAAAACAGCATCTGAACAGTGATGGTGCCATCATCTGGGGAGGGGGCCCTGGGGAGTTTAATCAGGATGTAAACAACTTCTATCCATTCTCCCAACAGTGGGAAAAATGGAAGGTTATATGAATGAAAAGGACAATTTGAATTACAAGCAGATTCGTTTTAAGGTTCCACTGTGGTCAGAGTAAGAGAAACTACTTGCCCCTAAAAACAAATACAACTTGCATCTTTAAAAGGTATTTTGGTCTGGTAATTAGGCTTAGTTTTTACATGTTACAAAAGATTATTAGATGTTGAAGGCTTTTATAAAATCTTTCCCGTGATTTGCAGCAAGTTGGCAAAATCTTATTTTTATTATCTTTAGTAAGCTTAAAAAATTCAGTTGCTAGAAATAATAGAAACAAAATATACTCCAAAAGTAATGGGCCAGATATGTCATTGCATATTTTATGTGGATTACACTGCTACAAGTGTCAGAAACAGCACATAAACATGAGGTTCAGGGAGCAGTGAAGCTCAGTAACTTCTTTTAAATTCCTTCTCTTTGCCATCACGTTTCAGGGAATATACTAAGATGGAAATACTCATTAAAATGCATACAGTATATTAGGGCTGTAGGAATTCAGGATTGTTTTTGTTTCATAGTTTGCTCTGATATTTGCAACCTACATACTACATCATTGTACTGGTATATGAGAGTAGAACTGATACTATGAACCTGCAGAATGACAAACAAGAGGTTAAAAGTTTTGATTGTCTTATGCAGTCTTAATGTTAGATTATATACAGTACCTTATTTTTTTACTTCAAAATCTTTAATGTATACTTGATTGCTTTATTAAAATTTTCCTCTAGCACCATAAGGACAGGAAGTCTCCTCAGACAATAAATAAAAGTTTGACTTGTGTACAGCAACCTAGAGAACACAAAAATCAGTCTATTAACCATCATACATGAAAAAAATAAACTGGATAAATGTTACTTAAAAAAAAATAGCATTTCAATAATGAGTTAGCAATATATATACTACTCATTTGCTCACTTATTTAGGTGTTCCCTCACAGATCAGAACCATCTTTATTTTAGAAATTAGTTTTAGGTGTAGTTCATCTGAAGCATTAGGTTGACGATCGATTCATTAACTGCTGAAAATCATTTCATTTTGTTGGCTACAAACGATAATGTCTCATCAAGAAAAATGCCGAATCTGTGTCCAGATTGTCTTGGATACTCTTAGACATCTTTATGTTTTCACTTATTCAGCTGCATTCTGAGAGGTAAAGAGCTGTGGCCTGGTGCTGCAGTTGCCACTTAGAGAACTGCATCATATTGCAGGTACAGGAGCAACACATTTGTGAGATCAGCAGTTCTGGTTTGTAATGTCCATCAACCCTGTGTTGTTCCTACAGTTTGAAGACAGCCTAGAGTCATAGAATGTATGTTTTGGAGTACTTACTACATTTCTCAAATATTTATTTCAAAGGCAACCCACTGAAGGTCGATCCCGTGACGGTGGTTTACGTCTTGGAGAGATGGAACGAGATTGTTTGATAGGTTATGGAGCCAGCATGCTTTTGTTGGAGAGGCTGATGATTTCAAGTGATGCCTTCGAAGTGGATGTTTGTGGCCAGTGTGGCTTGCTAGGGTACTCTGGATGGTAAGTTGTCAAGTGCCTCTGTGTAACAGAACCTTGCCCTTGATTGCAGTGCTTCTCAGTTTTCAAGAGCTCACAGGCACCAATTAACAATCTCATGCACTTTAATCAAAAAGTTCAAAATTGGCATTTGGGAAAATGGTGACAGGGAATGGTTCTTTATTGTGGTCTGATTGAAATTAGGACTGAATTGAGTGTGTGGTCAATGGGCCAGGGATCTCTCCTGTTGTGGGGGCACAGGTGTTCTCTTCCACAGCTAGGCTGTTCCCTTCAGTCTATCTGCTGACCTTCCATTCCAATGCTGACCTTCTGTCCCACCCTTGCAAGGGACTACTAAGCACCCAATCCCATATATCATCTGTATTTTGAAACAGGGAGGAGAGCAGTGTCAATGTACTTCATGGTTCTGCCAGCAGAAATGAGGGTACTGGCTGGGCTACTAACACATCTTCCTGCTGTAATGCCATGTTGAACCTCACAAGGCTGAAGAGTGAGAGTGGGCACAGAAGAATAGGAGAAGAAAGCAATATCTACTGCTTTCTTGTTCTCTAGCTACAGTGTTCATAATCCCATGCATTTGGTTTTCTTTGGCTGTTCCCCTCCCAAATGCCTTTTGCTTTGTAATCTTGTGAAACAAGGAGTTCCTTCTCAAAGCATCAGGCAAGTGCACTGATCCCATGTTGGAGCTTGAGAGACAAGCAGCTGCCTTGTGGAAAGCCTGTTTGGAAATCCAGTAAGCTTCTGCCTGAATGCCTTGTCTCTAGGAAACTTCTCTCTAGACTGGCTAATGGTCTTGCTGGTTTACTCTGAGACCTAACACAGTACTGAGCTGGTCTCCTGAAAACAAACTGGTTTTTAATGTAGGGGAAGCATAAAACTAAATGAAAAAGCTGTGTGTAACTCACCACGTGTAACTGGGTTTTGCTTAACTGTCTCTTCTCTCCAGCAATTTTGAGATGTTAGATTTAAAGTTGTGTTGTAGCATGCTGAAAATACCCACTCTTATTGGAAGATAAACAAACTTCTCTTTATAGTCTTAGAGGTCTCTGAGGGAGATGTTTTGCTTTGACCTGGTTTTGTTTTAGGCAAGCAGAAAACAGACTTGTGAGACCAATAGGAGTTTGAGATACGATGTTCTTGCAAGGTTTGCAAAAACAGGTGACCTGAAATCCCATGACTAAGGGAAAAAAAAATAAATGGTGCACATTCAAGTTAAAAGGTACTCTAATATTTATGTTGGGAAAAGATAGAGAACTAAAAGGAGGAGGAGAAAGGTTAATTTCTAAAAAATTAATAATTTTTTAGAAAAAAAAAACACACTTGGAAACTTAAGATGTCTTGGTTATCAGCATTAATTTAATGGGAGGAAAAGGAAATTGGACTTAATTCACTTCAGTGTCTCAAGTGTGATTTTTCTATGATGTAATGAAGGAGGAAATTAAGGTGTATTCTCAGTTTGTAGATGTGTAAAGGTGACAGCTACTGTTTCTGCCCTTGGTCAGACCTTTCTTCTGAAGCATGTGGCTTCTGGCCAGAAACCAAGCACCACCTTTGCTCACAGCAGCAGCTGCTCTGCTCGTGGGGAAGCAGATGTTCAGACAGAGGTGGGTAAACACATGTAATCCAGAGGAGAGATGAGCCCTTCTCTGGGCATCCTAGAATTGGTGATTTTCAGCTAGGCATGGTCCTGCTGGCTCTTGTGCCATAACCCTTTTTGAAAGTCCTATTTTTCTTGAGGGTGTGTTCAGTGTACGTAAGAGGGGAGGCCTTTTTTCTGACCCAGGTCTCTCAAAACTACTGCAGTGCAAATAACAATTGTATGAAGTAATGTGAAAGGAAGGACATGCCATAAGCCAAAGAAACAACCACTTCTAACTGTGTAAAGCATTGCCCTTAAAAAAATCTCACATGCAGATGTAGCTCAATTATTTTTTCAATAAGACCTTGACTTTTAGAGCAGTCCTTGAAGATTTTCACAGTCCATAGAAAGTGGAAGTACCTTGAAGAAAATTAGGCATTTGAACTTTAGAAGTAATACATTTTATTTTTAAGGTGTTGCTAATACAATTAATTTTTTGAAGTTCGTAGCAAAGTTAACTAACTCCTTAAATAATTGTGAAAGAAGCTACTGTCTCAGACAGAGCCAGACATTCTTGCAATCTGATTCTGTGAAAAGCTGTCTGATGTGTGAGGGTAATCAATAAGAGAGCTTCTGCTGAATTTTATGCTGTGTCTACCAATATCTGAGGTAAGTGGCCCTATAATGAGCATCACAGTAGAGACGAAGTCATTATGAGAAACTTCCAAATGGGCCTTTTCAGTGACTCAGGCATTAATAAGACATTGCTGCAAGAAACCTTTTAGAAACATTGTTTGTGGCTGGCATTAAGGGCACTTGTCTTATGGAAGATGAGCCCTTCCTCTCAGATAAGTACTAGCCCCTGGGTATGTTTTTCTGCAAGATAGCAACAGCAGATCAGTGTTGGGGCCTGAACTGGTATTTTCACAGGGGAGGAGGACTCTTGTGGCAGTGATAGAATTTGTCCCTGTTAAAAATGTGGTTGAAACTTACTATGATTTACATGGGTTTATGCAGATTTTCCAGCTGAGCTGTTGGAAAGGTACTTAGGAGCAGAACTGCACTGAATACCATGAGCAAAATTTGGTCCTTTTTTGATGATAATTTATTCTGATCTCTCAAGTATTTGCATTTTAAACTGTACATGAAGAAAAATTTTATTTCTGGTCCAGATCCAGCCTTGAATGGTATAGTTGCCTTTTTCTGACCAGTTTAGTGTCAATTCTAATACTAAATGGTCTTTAATGTACTTGTTTCTGTGATCTCTGTTTGACGGAGTTTTGTGCTTACTGCGCCTTTCTGGGTGGTCCCCATCGAGTACAAAGCAGGCCCAGAATGGCGTAGGTTTGAGCCTGGTGCAGTGAGTAGTCTCTGCTCCTCAGTCCCTAGGAGGTGTAATCAGATGCCAGACGTGTGCTTATAGCAGAGAAGTTGTGTCTCATCAGGCTTCCAGGGCTGCAAGGAATTCTATCTCTCCTATAGAAAGCAATTGCTTGCTTGCCATTGCTGGAGAACAGCTCCCATTGAGGTCACTTCCTCCCACCATAAAATGTACCTATCCCTACAAATAAGGACTAGGGAAGTAGTTATAAACCTGCATTGACTGTGAGCCTTATTCTGTACCATGGAAGCCTGCAGGAGTTTTGCTAATTCCTCCTTAATTGGATCTTCAGACTGTTATGACTTTATGGCAGAAATACAAATTTGAAACACAGGAACAAAAAAACGGAGCTTTGTTAAACCATTAGGAAGTGCTGAGTCACTCTTTGTTCCCAAAGGAGTGGCTTTCTCAACTGTCCAAAACCAGAAAATTTAATATAGAGGAGAATGAAGAAATAGGGAGGTTGGAAATGGGTTTTTATAAGAAATATTTTCTACCACCACTGAATTTGAGTCCAAATACTGTAAAGATGGCTGAGTAGCCTATTTATTCCTTATATAGTCACGGTTATATCTATTTGGCAAAAAATCCCTTTCTCTCTGAATTTTAAGATCATTAGAGCAAAGAGCACAAAGAGTATGTGTTAAAGCAATTTTACTGAGTTTCTGTGATGACTAAAGTTTAAAGATCTAAGATGAGAAGGGCCTCTTTTCTGGAAAGTGCAATGATTTGAGACATTATAGGGTGAAATTGCATATTAAAAACCTCCTTTCTTCCTGACTCTTCTTTTTGTGACATACATGTAGCATGGAAATTGGACCGTTAACCATTTTTTCAGAAGCACTTGGCTTTGTTCACCTCCTTTCTGTCACTGTGCAGTGCTGAATTTGTTGACATTTATGTGAGTGCTGAAGAAGCAGAAGTCAGTCCTGTTAGGTCCGGAGCACTGAGTGATTGCCCTCCTAGAAAAGTGCAGGTTTAACATTAAGTTCCTATTGATTATTTAAGGACTTTAAAACTATGACTTAAGCACTAAAATGTGTCTCAAGCATTTGGTGTTTCTAGGACTGTGGAGAGTGTTTAAATGTAGATGGATAAAACAACAGTGGCAATTCGGTTTTTTCAGCAGAAGTTATTGACCAACTCTTAATTTTTGTTTGTTTCCCTAGGTGCCACTACTGCAAATCTTCATGTCATGTGTCTTCTCTGCGCATACCTTATGCCTGTAAACTCTTATTCCAAGAGCTGCAGTCCATGAACATCATACCTAGGCTAAAACTTGCTAAGTACAATGAATGAACAAGATGAAAAAGACCCCAAAAAAGTACCTTAAGGAATTATATGAAAATCCAGCATATCTCACTGGGAGTTTTTTTGGTTAACAGGAATAAACTCTAAAATCTGAATGAAGGGAGGTGCAAGACAGTAGGAAATCTTTCTTACATATCCTCCTTGTGTTTAAACTGACATGGATGAGTCTGTCGGTGAAATACACCAGGAGCAGTTCTGAAGCCTTGATTAGTCATGAACAGGACATGTGGGAAATGAGGAGTAAGGCCATGGTCCAGCAAAGCACTTGGATCACTTCAAAAAATCCCATGCTTGTGTTTGAAAAGGTCTTTGCTGGGCTAGTCATAAGCAGAGCTAAATACACATCTTATTCATAGAGGTTAAAAATGTTTTCCAAACCATTGTAATAAATGTTTTAAATAATACTGGCTGAATATGTTGACAGTTGTGTAAGGATGGTAAGGTGTTAAAATGTCTAAACTATTTTCTGTTCCTAAAGCATGTTCATTAAAGTGTTAAAATTTTCTAAAATAATGTCAGTGTTAGAGAAGTGGAAGTACTTTCTCAAGGGCTTGAGATCAGACATTTTGAGTGAGATTTCAACATGCAGGTGCATTTGTGTGCCAGCAGTGGTGTGCTTGTACAAGGTAGTATGTTGTCAACTAAATGTATGCAGTTTCCATGAAGTTCAGGGGAGGAGGTAACTGCATATGTAGCAAGTGCATGATACAGCACACAGATATCCATTCCATTCCTACTGATGGTAGCAGATCTGATAATACACTGGCTCAAAGTCCTGAAAAGACTGGCTGCAAACACTAGGTAATGATCATTACCTAGTGTGCTGTCATAGGACTCTAGAACTCTTTTTAAAATATTAACATAGCAAAAACATTTTAAGAACAAAACAAAACGGAACCTATGAAGAACAACAAATCCTTCTCTGACAGTGAAGCAGGTTTGAATGACCTGAAAGGATTTAGAAGGGGAACAGCTGGATTGTTTTCATGAGGTCTAAGGCCTAAAACTAAAACAGCGGATGAACTAAGAATCATTTAGTACTCTAAACTGACGAGCCCTTATTCAGAAAAGCATGCAGTTAACTTTTTAAGCAAAGGACATCAACATGCAGACTTCCTTCAGTGAAAAGCAGCACTCTGGGTCAGCGAGGATACTGAACACTGCCTATGATGTAGAAGTCCTGAGATGCTCTTTGGTTCCTCATATGGCTGAACTTTGTGTGCTGGTCCTTATGATCCTGCTGATCCTGACACTGGTCATGCAATAATGTTGCTTCTGTTCTCTTAGCTCTGAGCTTAGATGAGTATTAGCCTGAGCAGATTTCTTTTTAGCCTTCCACTAAATGCCTAAACTTAAACTTCTGTGTTTGGGCTTAAAAACCAAGCCTGAAGAAATACATTTTACTTTCCTTCTCTTCCCCCCCCGCCTATTTTTCTTGCAATTGGACTGGTGACAACACAGATGTCAACACAGCACAAGCTGGATTGGAAAAGCACTTGAAGCACCTCTTCCAGCATCCAAACACCTCAGGGTTATTTACAAAAGAGTTTTAAGAGAATGAGAGAGTGACATCCTTCACACTGGAGGAAGAGGTTAACCAAAAGCCTCAACTGAATGAACAACCTCTGCTTTGGTGCCTGAGGTGCCCAGCTGCGGCTCGGGAGCACCAGCAGAGGGAGTGAGCCTCTAAGGCTACGGCTGCTGGGGGGCACCACAGAAACATGCTGAGGATAAGGGTTCTTACTCCCTAGTCCTCTCCCTAGGTTGGGTGGTCAGAGTTGCAGGACATGAAAGACTAAGCAATGTGTATATTTCACGTGTGGAAATTGAAGCAGTTACAGCAGAGATGGAGGAGGAACAAAAAATGTGCTCATGATTAACCTCATTGAAAGAAAAGGTCTGTGTGCAGCCCTGAGGAGGAACCTTGCAGCTCATTCACCTCAAGCTGATGGAAGCATGGGGATGAATGGATTTTTGAGGGTGAAGGATATCCTGTAATAGCTGGGGTTTAGGAAGAAAGGACCAGCCATAAGAATGATAGATCAAGTAAAGTATAGAAACTGGACATGTCGGGCAGTAAGTGAGTGTCACCCACTATCAGCTACTCTGGTGATACCTACATCAGCTGTGTTTATACATCACTGCTGCCTGACCTAAGCCTGTGCCTACACTGGAGGCTTATTTGAGTGCAGATCTGGGTTGAAACTGATGTTTACTTCTTACATCTCTGTAGGAGGCAGCCATCATAATTGACACCTACAAGTAATCTCTTGGCAATGGAATAAACATTGCAAAACCAGCAGCAGAAACAGAACAAATGGCTATGGATTCCTGAAATATGGTTGGTCGAAGTGGCAATTCATGGAAGGAATCCTACTATAGTCAGGAAAAAATTATAATGCATGGACTGATGAGGTAAAATACAGAACCCCAGAGCTGTCACATTACTTTCCTCTGGTGAGCCTCATCCTTGCAGCGGTTTGAATTATCTTCCCAGACAATCTCCCCTCCCCCCCTTTTATACTGTGCATGCCTTCAGAAAGTAGGTCTTATGTCAGCTCATGGCTGCACTGCTGGAGCTGGTATTGCCCAGATCAACCCTGCCATCACTGTCTAACTACTGAATTAGATACCTTATTCTGAACAGCACCTGACAAAATCTGAAGGCTTTAGCTCTAAGAGATGTAGCTAGAAAAGTACCATAAGGTTTCCATTCCATTGCAACTTCTTTATTCCTTGTATATAGTGCCCAGGTCTTGAGCATCAGTCCCATACCAGATGCAATACATTTTCTGATATGAGCTAGAGCTGTGTGCTACTGTTGGAAAAGATACCTAGCTCCATGTAGTATAAGTTATCACTTGCTTTGCAGATAAAGGGTTAAATGCTATGTATCCTAATGAATACTGTACATGTCCAGGCCCACTATTTGGTTGTGAGAAACAGAATGAAGCCAGGGCTGAGCTGCAGAATGCTATGGAGTAGAGAGCAAAGCACAGGGCTTCTGGCCAGTTCTGGAGCTGAGAGCAACACAGGGCACTAGTTCAGAGTTCAGTGAAACAGCTTCACTTTAAATCATTTATGTAACTCTTACAGGTATTTAATTTTTTTTTTCTTAAGGTAAATGTATCCAAACACTGAAATAAGGAAAACAAACTTGAAAGGAAAATGAAACCAGACTGGCCAATTTTCAAACCATTCAAAGAGGATATATTATGAAATAAAGGCATACTGAGATGTAATAATTTTAAGATGAAAGTAAAGGAAGGGCTCCCACTATGCACAAATGCACAATTGGTTTTGTTTGTAATGCCCATATCTCGTTAAGAGTTTTTCTTACAAAGAAGCTTCAATGTGCAGCGAAGTGAGCTTTTTAATTCTTTGGACTCCTTATTTCTTGCTTAAACTGGGAGGAAAACCAATGAAAAACATAGACTCATGATGATGAGAAATTACTATGTCTCTTCTCATGTTTTCTAATGGTAAATAGAGAAAATATCTGTGGTTTATAGCAAAATGGGAGTACATTATAATTAAAATCCTATAAAGACTGAAGAATATTTCACTGGTTTGTGGTAACAAATGGCAAACTAATGAAAAGTGCTGTGCACCTGACAATGAATTTGCAAGCCCTGCTCAGACCACCTGTAAAGCCTGATAGTAACTGGTGTCACACAGCTGCAAAACAAAACTAGAAGGGATAAAAATTCTACTGTACTTTGCCCCAAGGCTCTTGAGGATGAGGATGGCCCTAGTGAGTGGGAGCATAAGCCTTGAAACAAAGTCACTGGCTTGCAGCCCTCCCACAGGAGCCCTCCTCAGCCGTGTCTCAGCACAAGCACCTCTGGAGCTGTGGCAGGGAGCTGGCTTAGCACTGCTGAGAGTGCCTCCAGCTGGCCTCTCCTCCCATTGGAGCTGAGGATTGTTTTACAGCCCTTTGCCATTTCAGCAGGGCCATGGGGCACTTGATGAATCCCCTCCTCTGAAGAGGACGTGACTTGCCCAGGGCCACAGAAAAACTGTGCCAGAACTGGGATCAGGGCTCCACAGTCCCCAGGTGCCAGACACGTGCTTGCCTTAAAACTGAGCACTTCATCAAACCGTAAAATCCAGCCAGATGGTGACTCTTTACTATTATCTGGACCAGTGCTGGGAGGCTTAACATGTGCAAGGCACTATGAGGATTTGGATTCCAGTTTCTGTGTCTAAGGCTCAGAAGCCCAGAAATGGATCCATGTTTTGGACCTAAATGCTGCTAGGAACTTGAATATGTTTGAGCTGAGTTCTGACTTCAGTCCATCTTTCTCATGAAATATTTCCATCTCAGCATGGGCCCACCAGTTTCAGTGGAGGAAAGGGGTTCCTTTCTTTGGGAAGGGGTAGAAAGGTGCAAGAATAAGAACATCTACTTTTGTCAATCTTACTCTGCCCTGGGTATTTCCACTGCTCTCTTCTGGCAACATTGTCACTGCACTACTTTATAAACAAAATGTGGCCCCAGTCAGACTCTGTGCTTTCAGGTAGTGAAGACTGCATGAATCAGTTTTGCCTCTCTGCAATCATTTAAGAACTCACCATATGAACATGGGAGGCAAATACAGCCCCTCTGCCTTCCTTACGTATGAACATACATCCCAAAACACCAGAACTCTCAGTTAAACTCTCCAAACCTAGGTCAGAGCTAATAAAGAGAATTTTTGAAGTTGGCTTTTTTTAAAAAGCAGTCTATGTGGCTTTATTCTTTCTGTCTCAAAATCAACAGCAAAATTTTTTGTTGTCTACTCAGCAAATGGACTTAGGCCTTTGTTCCACCTTCCAAAAAATTCTTCCAAGCTCATGAGCTGCCCATTGCTCTTTTCATCTCGCTCCTGGGGAAAGAAACAGCTGTCTGTTTCTCCTAACTGCAGTTACCCGTTTATTTGTGTTTCCTGAGGCAGGTAACTCTGAGGTGGTTCCGGTGACCATATATTTTTTCCAATAACTTTGTTGTGCATGTCCTTATCCCCTCCTCCCAGTCAGTATAAAAAGAGTATGTTAGATCCAAATCAAAAGCAATTCCCTGCTGCTAACTGCAGCAGAGCCTTTGTCTTTCACTAGCCTGAGTTTTGGGGAGCTGCTTGACCTATGCATATGCTTTACCATTGCAGATGGTGCACTCTTGTCATTGTCTACTTGACAATAAAACTTTATAAACTAAGAAATAGCTCAAGAACTAAGAAAGAAATTGGTGTGCTTAACAGCAAAGTTCTAATTTCTTGCTAAAATTATGTTCTAATAATGGAAACAGTTTTCCCCTGAACTCCTGGTGAATTGGAAACTTAAACTCTGCATTCAAGCCTCCCCCTGCAAGTCAGAGGCAGGCACTGAAGGTAATTCTCTGTGCTCCAGGCAGATCAAAAGAAGCTCATTATCAGTCGATCATCTAAAAGGATATGACAGCTTCACATCCAGTTGTTCGGCATCTGAGATGCAGTCTGGAATGGATCTTTTCTGTGTCTGTTGTCTATAATAGCTTTTAGGGCTGGCTCTTCTTCCAACACACAGTACAAATCCTCTGGTAACTAGTACCAGCCACACACAACAAAAGCCAGCTAAATCTGGTGTAAGCTCGGAAATCGATGACTGCTTGCCCTTTTCTCAAACTCAAGTCAGCAAGTGTCTCCCAGGCGGAGCGTTCTGGTCAGCAGTCCTGGGGGCAGTGGTTCTTCTCGACTACACATGCTGATACTACCCAGGAGAGTGAATTCTCTTTCTCCATGCAGACTGACCCGTGACCAGTGTGAACCAGTATTTCCCCTGGTCTCTTCTCACAACACTGTCACTGCACTACTTTATAAACAAGAAAAGAGCTTGGGCTGAGCAAAATTCCTTTCACAGACATTAATAAGAGAAGATCATCTAAGGCTGACTGTGCTCATCTTCAACAAAACTTGGCTTCAGAAATGTCTACAGTTGCAGCATACCAGCTGCAATTCATGTTACTTTTCTTTCCAACCAAAAGGAACGTGCCCCCTGCCCTGTGCATGTGCAATCCATCATTTGCATACCTCTGCTCTTCTGCTAGTTTTCTCCCAGATACCTGCATATGTGTCTGCCCGAGCCACTTTCTCATGGTGCTTGTGTCAGTTAAAGGCTTTTGAAGGAATTGGTGCACTTGTTTACCTAGGCAGCCTTTTGATGTTCCACTCCCAGTTCCTGCATCTGTCAGCATCATGTTCCCCAAGCACAGACACAGAGTTGATTCCAGAAGTCATCTGTCAGCTTACTCCATATCCTGTCCTTCACCTATACATATAGCTTCCTCAGGGGTGTTAATATATGTAAAATAAAGTTAACATTTCCTGTTCTGGCAATAAAGATGAGGAAGTGGGAAAGAGAAGCCAGTACAGAAACAAGATCCTTCTCTGTTTCTTCCATGGGATTTGCCCAGAAGATGAAGATAGCAGAAACAGGAACGGAGCTGGGAAGGAAGGTTGACAGAAGCATGGGCTCATACTGAGAGGAGGAGGCTGCTGGCTCAGGCAAGAAAATATGGAACCACTCACTGCAGGCCACTGATAAAATAATGAAGTGTCACTGTGTTTGGCTGTTGCCAGCAAACGTACAGTCTTCACAGAGATACTTCGAATCCAGAAGGATCCCCTGAGTCACTGAACTCAGATTGCTGGTACTGCAAAGCCATCTTATGTAACTCCTTTTACGAGCAATTCCCATCCATTCCTAAAACTAATGCAGGCTGCCTGGGAATCTATGGGAAAACTTCAGTACAACTTCAGCCTTAAGTTGCATTTAGTAGAATTATCTAAATTAATATATAACAGTTTGATTTTTTTTTTGTTGTTGTTGTTGTTGTTGTTCCTGTGCCAGTAGTTTTGCTGAAAATGCTTTTCTTGGGGTTTTTCCCCAAAATATTTGTTAGAGTTCAGTACAGATGCTCAGAGTGTAGTACCAGCATAAGGAGCTTTTTATGTCAAAAAAAGTGTGGTCACAGCCTACTGGCACAGACAGCTGTAGAGTAAAAGACAGTCCTAGAAATGTGTTTTTCTGAAAGATCTCAAAATACCTGGATGGTAAGTTGATACAAACTGTCATACTTCCATTCTGCCTCTGTTTTGCTGAACCATCAAAAGAAACTCATTATCTGTTGGTCACCTAAATTGGTATGTGAGCTTTTCGTACAGTTGCTCAGCAGCCTGGTATGTGTCTTCTCTTCTCTTGATGATCTTCCTCTCCCTTCCTGCACCAACAAAAGTTTATATTCTTGAATAAAGGTGATATTCTTTTCACAATAGCAGCAGAATCCCGATCCACTCAAAATGCATCATCTGATGCAGTGTAGGGTTAATCTCCATATATTTTATGGCTTGTGGATGATCCAAGGCAAGAACTTGGAATGAAAATTCCCAATTGTATACTTTTTGCATCCTTGCTGAGACCTGCCCATTGTATTAAATCAAAAACTGTAGCTAGTGACTTGTAGTGCTTCCATCTGAAAACTGCCAGCCTGCAGCACAGGTGATGCTCTGTGCTTTCAGAAGAATAAAGTACTTTAATAAGTGTCCTATGTGATATCCAGAAGCATGAGATTCTAGTTAAATAGGTAAGCAAAACCCAAACAAGAAACAGTAATGGAGCTATGAAGTACACTGGGGTGACCTGGAGACACTGGAGGGGGGGTTAGGTAAGCCGGAAGGCAACAGCATTGACGTATTCCACAAGAATGTGGGGACAGGAACTAACCTGGAAAGGCAGGGAGTAAACACATTGCAGCAGGTATCTCTGGTCTAACAAAAGTGCTGCTGATCCTACCCATGCATCATCCTCCATAGAGAACGCACACCTTTGCATCCTGCCAAAGAACAGCCCAAGCCTCCAGACATCCAGGCTGTGCTAAATCCCATCTTTCTCATCCCCCCCAGAAAGATATCCCTATCTTCACACATCGTGTATTTTAATTTTGCTCATCTCTAAAATACCAGCAACACAAAAGCATCTCTGAAGCTTTACACCGGTGAAGGTGAAATTTCTACAGGTGCAGGGTGCCCCCTGCGGAGAATCCCCTGCGGCTGCCTCAGCAGGTGTTCCACATTTCCAGAAGCCGGGCCCCTGCCTGCGGGCACCTCCCCGCGCCACGGAGCGATGGATGGCGAGTGCCCGCGGGCTTGTGCCGGCCCAGGGCTGGGGCGCCTCGGCCCTGGGGCTGCCGGGGGCTGTGACCAACCGCTGGAAGCCATGGTGACACCAGGTAACTCCCCGCAAACAGGCGGTGCCGGCGGCATCTCCTGGGTTTTAAAGATAACGAGGGTTTCAAAACCCCTTGAAGAACGGGCCCTGCTCTGAGACAAAAATGTCCCTGAGGTTTTTGGGGGTCTTCTGCCCCCGCACGGAGCCCGGGGCTCTCCTGAAAAGAGCAGGCTGGTACCGAGGGGCCCTCACCCACGGCCTTCCCTCGGGCCTCCCTTAGGGCTTGCATCATTCACGATAAAGACCTGGGAGAAAAGAAAGTGGGGGAAATCCATAAAAAGGTGGAGAAATGTCACCGTTTTGGCGGTGACAATCAAAATCCACCCGCACAGTCCGCAGGGGCGTTTAGCGGCGGGGCTAAGCGTGTCCAGTCGCTGTGGGAGCGGGAGGCTCCCCGATAGGGGTGGTGTGGGCGAGGCGGCCAGGCCAGAGCCCCACGGGGGCGGCAGCCGGTGCCGGGCAGCCCCGAGGAGGGCGGGCCGGGGCCGATGGGTCCTTCTGGGTAAGGCCGGGGCGGCAGCAGGAGCCGCAGGCCGCGCCGTCGTGGGGAGGCAGCGTCGCAGAGCCGGCCATGCCCGCCCCGTCGGGGCCCCGGTGCGGTGCCGCTTGGAGCAGAGCCAGCCCGGCGGCACCGGGTGCTGCGGGGAACGGAGAGATGGAAGTTTCCCGTCGGGATTGCTATGGCCGTCGGGAAGGAGCAGAGCCCCTGCGTTGGGTTGGAGTTATTTTTTGGTGGTGTAGAGGGCAGAGGGAGGAGAAGCATCAGCCACGAAGACCTTGCTCTCGCCTCGCAGGACACATCCCCGCGGCGGGCAGAGCCTGTCGGCGTCCCTGCCGCCACTGCGAGGGCTTCTCCGCCGGCTGCGTACTCTATTTTGCACCGTCTCTCTCCGATATTATTTTTACTTAGTGCAGACTGGGGGCGTCCCCACGCCAAAACTCGGCCTGTGGGGGTGCGCAGCGGCCGCCCCGGTGCCCGCCCGGCCCGGCCCGCAGGGGCCGAGGTGCTCCGCCGGCTCCCCCGCCGCTGGCCCGCCTGGGGATGCGAAGGCACCGCGGAGCTTCCTCTTTAGCAACCTCGCCGCTTGTTTTGCTGTGTGGAGTTGGTGGTTTTGTTGTTTTCTTTTTTTTCCCGACGGGGAGAGGGAAGGGGGTAGTCTGGGTGTAGGGAGGGGAGAGGGGGAGAAGAGTGGAAAACGTTGGCTCTGTCCATGGTCAAAGTAATTCAGCTATAATCCCCCTTTCTCTTCCTCTCCTGGAGCTCTATTCATATTCTAATCACAGCTTTTCCTTCCCTAAACCAGCCACTTTTATCAGAGCCTTAGCTTTGCACTTTTACTTCCACTTCCAGCACATACAACCGCACGCAGAATAAGCAACTTTTTCCAGCCTCTGAACTGCCCCACTCTCCCCCCGCAGTCCACTAACCCGAAAAGGGAGACTCGCATCCTCGGACTAAAGCTGGGAGGCAACATCAGTTCGAAAATGCACCCGTTTAGTTCTTCAATTCTCTTGGCAATCGGGATCTCCCAGCCCCCTGCTTTCCGCCCAGTCCCATGGAAAGCTCTCCGGGTCAGCCGCTCTCCGCTGCCAGACAAGCCGGTGGCGAGCGGCCCCCACCCCGCCTTGCTCTCTCTCCCTGAGGCCCGGGGAAACGCACGAGAGTCCCTGCTGCAGGTCTGCAGTGCCAGCATCGCTTGCAGAGATACTGGCAACTTCTCTCTATCCTCACACCCCCTCTTTTCCACACACATCGCCTTTTTTTTTTTTCTTCTTTTCTTTTTTTTTTTTTTTTCTCTCCAGTAAACTAAGCTTACAAGATATTTAGGAAGCTGTGCAGCTTCCAATGCCATGTGCCCGCGAAGGATCCTAACCTAGCGCCCACCGGGAGGAGGAGAAAGAGGAGGAGGAGGAGGGGAGCTCGGCCGCGCTGCACGCACACCCGGCAGCCCCAAAGAGCACAACCCCAAATCTACTGCCCGTTTGAAGATCTAAGCCAATTTTGATCTCGGTCTGTAATGAGCCAAGGACCTTGGGTGGGGGTTGGGGGAAGGAAAAGAGGAGTGGAAAGACGGCTGGAACTTTAAATAAGAAAAACGTTTCTAATGCTCTAATAGAAGAGGGAAGTCGAAGTGTTGGGATTGCGTAGATCTAAGGCCCCCCCTTTTTGGAGGAAAGCTTTTCTTATTCAAAACAGCATCACAATGGGCTTCACATTGAGCCTTGCCACATCCCCATCTGAGTAGCAGCCATTCATCAGGCTGGCTGGCCTATCAATGACATTTCTCCCATCAGGGCTTCTATAAAATGATGCTTTTTCCCATGAAACATCCGCAAACATTTTGACGGGTCTGGCTTTGCCCCGCTGGATTACGGAGTGTCCCTCTCTCCCGCTCTACACCCCCCCCCTCCCCAACTATCTGCCTCTGCCCTCTCTCCCCACCCCCTCGCCGCCACCCTGCTCCCTCTCCCCTGCATATCTCTGAGATAGGGGCTCTGCACACCCCGGGACCTTGGGGCTCCCGTCCGTCCATGGGAAGAGCATGCATTGCGGGTTGCTGGAGGAACCCGATATGGACTCCACAGGTAAGTCCCCCCCGCAGGCAGCGGGCTCCTTTCGCCCGTTAGGGAGGACTTTTCAACTTGACCGTGGCGACGGGGGCGGCAGCGGGGGGAGCCGCCCGCCGCACCGGCCTCCCAGGCAAATGAGCCCGGGCGTGTGCGGGGCAGCGGGGGATGCGGAGGGGGAGCTCTCGCTCCCGGGCTGGAGGAGCCTTATGGTTCCACTTGCAGATACGATGGAGCAGAGGGTGTTTTTTGGTTTGGTTTTTTTAATTTTTCTTTTTTCGCCCTTCATCATAGGCTGTCGGCCAGCAAACTAATTGCCTCTCCGCTTCTAGTTTTAGGCGCTCACTTAGGTTAGTGCAGCAACGAGGCGGGAAAACAGTTTGGGCGAGAAAACTGGGTTTGCTAGGAAAGATGGTTGGTGGGTTAGGGCAAGCCCAGCACCGAGGTCATCCTGTCCCGCGGGCAAAGTCGGGGCTGGGCCGATTCGGAGGGAAGGAAGTTTGGGGAAGTGCAGGGCTGGGTCTCTCTCCCCGCACGTCCAAAAGATGCTTTGGCCGGTCCTGTAACCGGGCGGGAGAACCGTGGCCGAAGTACCACCAGCGGGCGCCGCCAGCGGGGAGAAGCCCCGGCGGGAGGGGGCCGGGACGGCCGCAGAGGCGAGGCAGGAGCCGCCGCGGCCCGCGCTCCAACACCCGACGGCCGCCTCTGCCGCCCGGCCCGGCCCGGGGGCGGCGGCGGGGGACGTGAGCCAGGCCCCAGGCCTAGGTCTTCCCGCTGTCAGCCGGCAGCCTCCCGAAACGACGGCCCCTGCTCTCCCGCTCCCTCCCGCCTCCCTGCCCGCGCTCCCGCGGTTTCCACCGCAGCCCCTGCGCTCTGAGCAGAGGGCAGCCCCCGGGCTTCCGCCTGCCGAGGAGGGCGGGCGGCCGCCACAGTTACCTCTGAAAATTTCATTTATTTTATTAGCACAAGAGAACACCCCCTCCCTCTCCCCTCCCTCCCTGCCTGCCCGCCCAGGCATTCCCCAGGCGGACAGCCTGCAGGTTAGTAGGGCTCAGCCCGGGAATGGCCCTCCCGCCGCCCGCTCCTGATCTATCCCGTCCCCTCCGGCAGCCGCTGCGCCGGCTGTGACCGCCGTGCTCGGCGGCGAGGTGGCCGCGGAGCTGAGCTGCCCCAACCCCGCAGAGGGATTCGGTCCCCTCCGCGTCTCCCCGACGGCCTCGGCAGGCCGCGTTCCCCCGCCCTTTCGGGGCCTCGCCGCTCCTTCCCGGCTTCTCCCGTGTTGCCGGCACTGTGCCGGTCAATCTGGTGCAGGTGGAGACGGGGCAAGGGGCGACAGAGAGAGGCAGTCCCGCTTCGGAACCGCTTCGCTCCGTGCCGCCACAAACCTGCGAAGGTCTTTCTCATCCCTAGTTCCCAAGGCGGCCGATGGGCTCTTTGTAAAATTTAAATATTGATTAAAAACAAGGAGGAAAAGAGAGAAGGGAGGGGTGTTGCCCGACCCGGCTCGGCTGTTCCTGCCGCGGTCCGAGCGTGGAGCGCTCGATGCACCGGGTAGGCTTGGCCCCTCACCGGCCACCGGCGACACCAGCCGGGTTTGGGCCACATTTGCTGCAGAGTCCCCGGGACAAAACCCAGACGAGCTGTTCTGGGGAGAAAGTGTTCGGCGGGGAAGGAATCGTTGAGTTCGGGTCAGAGCGTGTGCAGGAGCTAAGAGGATGTTAGATAAAGTTCTCTTGCCGTCCGGCGGCACTGCTCGGCGGGATTAAGGGGACTGCCGGCAACATCTCGTTGTCGAGAGGAACGGGCCTTTAGGGAAAGAAAAAAACCAAACCTAACAAAAAAAGCCTTGCATTTTCAGTCCCTCCTTTAAGAATTATCCGTTCTCGGGTTTAGCCGAGAGAAGGAAGTTCGTTTCGTAATTTCAGTAATGTTGTAATAAGAGGAAGCATGATTGATTAAGATAATATTAATCAGAAAACACTTTAGTCTTGCTAAGCAGATGGCAAGAAAAGTGGAGCTTTGCAGTTGTCTCATTCAGACACCTTAACCTCCCTTTCACAGGACTTAATCCAATTAGCTTTTCTCCTGAGTTTCAGTTGTTATGTAAAGATCCTTTTGCATTGTGGAGAAATATGGCTTCATTGAAAAAAATCAGTCATGTTTTAATTCATCTTCAACAGATTTTCCCTAAACCACCGGGATTAAAAAAACCAAAACACCCGCAATTCTAATTTTAAGGCAGGGGAACGGTTTGGTTCCTTCACCTATCCCAACAGTGCCGTGTGTTTCCAAAGAGTTTAGTTCCCGTTCCTCTAACCTGTAGAGTGACCCGTGGAGGCTGTCACCAAGGCCAAAGGGCTTTCTGGCCGCCTGGGCTCCCGGAGAGCCCCCAACCCCAGGTGTCGGGCGGGACAGCGGCAGCGCACCCGCAGCAGCGCCCGGTCCCGACGGCCCAGCCCAGGCGCGGCGGGGCATGGCGAGGAGCTGCCCTCGGGGCTCTCCCGCGGCCCACACAGTAGGGCCACACGCCCTTGTCGACGGGTCTGTTATATGTTTCATCGCATGGTTTTTCCGCCGCCTTTAACCCCGTCAGTCGGCCGCCCGTCCCCGGGTGTAGTTTCTCAAGCTCGTAACTCCCCCAAGCCGGGCCAGGAGCCATCGAGCCGCCGTCGGACTCCCCTTCGCTGTGGGGCACTAAGGGGTCATTCCGTGGGGATGTACCCGGCTTTTGAGGCTTGCCCTGCGCTCGGCCCTGCCCTCACCTCGCTGCCCCGCCGGCACCCGACAGCTCCGTGCCCGCAAGCTGCCTTGGGACAGTGGCACCGCGCCCCGTCTCACCCCGGAGGAGTCGGGGCTGGCAAGAGGGCGGTGGCGGGCTGGGTGCTCCGGCCAGCGCCCGGGGCTCCTCGAGGGGCGGCTGTAGCGGATGAGAGAAGCTTTGCGGGCGATCCCGAGCGCTCATAGCGGCTTTCCTCCGCCGCAGCCCCCCCTAGTGACATCGACAAGGTGAGTGCGGGGCGCTGCCGGCGGGGCACAGCCCTCGCCCCGCTGCCCGGCCCCGCGCCGTCCCGCAGGAGCCGTCCTGCGCAGGGGGATGCCGCCCACTCGGGAGCGGCGTGCGGGTACGCGGGGCGCCGAGGATTTCCGGGGGGGCTGCCAAACTCCCTGCCCGGCGGCACCCCCGGGGAAGTTCCCGCCGCGCCGCTCAGGGAGCAGGAGCCCAAGGAAACAGAGGCGCGTTCTTGAAGCGTAACTTTCCTGCACAGCTCAGTAAATAGCCCTACTTATTTCTGTGTTGGAGCCAGGCAAAGTCTCCGCTGGTTTTCAGGCTCTAGATGGATGAGATCCTTGGGACTTGAAGCTGGGCCTTAGGAGCTGATCCAAAGCCCATTAAAAAGAGCAGAAAGCCTTTCAGTGCTGTCAAGGACGTCGGGATTAGGCTCTTAAAGCAGTTTGTTTGAACCGCGAAAGGCTGCTTCCACTGCCTGCGTTGAAAACTTTGTGGCAGTGGCCAGATTTCAGTCTATCTTCTCATCAACATAGACAGGTGTTGCAGCAGTGGTGGGTGACCTTTGCTACGACCCGGCATATTAAGCATTGATTGAAGAGAATTAATGGCTTTCATATCCTGGTTCAATTAATGAAATCACCAGTTTTGATACTAAATACTTGAATGCTAGTTGGGAATGGAGCTGTGACGTTTCAGAATGCATGTATGATGCTAAAGTGTGTGATCCTAGGTCCTGATTTGTTTAATCCAAGCAAATGGTTGATTTTGCTTCTGAAAACTGTTTGCTTTGCTTATTGCAACACAGTAAAGAGGAAGCTTGCTATTGGCTTTTTTCCTTTACTTTCCTTTTTTTCATGCTTTTTTCATACTTTTTTATTCCAATAAGGAAAAAATACGTTCTTTATGGTTTAGATTTTGTGTTTATAAAGGTTCTAACCTGCTGAGCAGTTAGGATGATCCAATGATTCTTGTGAATCCTAAATTTGATACCATATGGAGATGCAGAAGAAATACCACTGGTCTGTTATATAGTTGAACCTGAGTATTTGTCGTATGTAATTTTGTATCTTACAAGATTTTGCAAACTAAAGAAATGGAGCAGGGAAACAAAAAACAATAAAAATGTTTTCTGTGAGCTGCGTAGTTTGTGTGGGCAATGTTTGCACGGCAGGGCCCAATTCCTGTCATCTCCCTCTGCCTTCAGCAGCGGCAGCAGAACAAGGATCTAAACCCAGGTCCTGTCACTGGATCAGGTCTTCATTTCTGAGGGGGTTTTAATAACTTTGTAAAATCTGTTGGGATTTTTTAGAGGTTTTGAAATGTGATGAAAATTACCTTGACCTAAGAACTTCATCTTTTAAATCTGACTCAGAGAAAAGAATGATTTTATTATTTACTTGTCTGCTAATTAATTAATTCTAAAATTCTTAGGGAGAGGCAATTGTGATATTTTTCACTGGTCTGTAATATTTACCTGCAGTAAAGATCTTTGAAAGGATGGAAAGAAAAAAGAACTAAAACAAGGTTTTGCATAAGAATAGCTATAGAACTATAGGAAACTTTCATTTATTTAAGTTGCAGTTTATGGTTTACAGTCCTCAAGATTTTGAGTGTAATACTCATTACAAAAGAGACTCTGGATTCTGACAATGGACTGTAAAGAAAGCTGTAGCCTCAACTGGTCTATTTCAGGTGCACCTTTACTATAGTGAACATATATTGAGCAAAGACCTTCTCAAATGTAGAAGGGACCATTTTGTGCTAAGATACTTGTGATGCTGCTACAGCTGTGCCACAGAAAGTCATCAGAAGAGTATCCTGCTTCCATCAGGGTTGTTGGCTTGCTTGCCTTTAGAAAAGAAGGCTGATTTTCAGCTGGCAATGCACTGAGTGTGCAGGCAAGGAAGAAGGTTAGCGTAGCTGTAAAATCTGCAGTGTCTCTGAATGTAAACATCTTTGCATTTTGCTAGCTTAATTTTCAGCTGGTTTGCAAGTTAGGACGGTCATAAAGAGGTGCATCTTCTGGAATACTATTTCCAAACATAGGATTTTGGTATAGCAAACTAAAGATCAAACCGTGGGATCACTGAAATCTACTTGGTGATGAAATTTTAGTACCTCTTCCCGCTCAAGACTTTTGAAGAGGTGGCCTATATACAGCTGGGGCTTGATTGATCATAACAATGCCTTGAGAGCAGTGGTGGGCTGTCATGTAACTAATACAAATATAAGGTCAGTCCTTTGGGGATAATTGATGACATTGGAGTACAAATAATTAGCTCAAAATTCTGAGAGTGCTGAGGTTTGTGAATTTCCTGAGTTCACACTCTTGTCTGTTTCCCTGCATCTGTGCTGGATTTTCTATTTGTTTCATTGTGTGTGAAAATGAGTACCCGGTATGATCCCACCCTGCTGGAGCCCAGCATCCTGGCAGCTGAGGGGATTTGGTTGCTGACATACTGGTGAGGAAGATGGATAGTGTAAAGGCTATTCCATGGCTGAGCGATCCTATAGATAACAAGTGTAGGAAGGAAGAGTATGTGGCAATGATTAAGCCAGTGGAGGCCTATGCAGATTTTTTAGGATATCTGGACCGCTGGCATGTTTACTCACCTCTTTAGGATCCTGTAGAATTGTATATATGTGCCAGGGACTTTCTGGGAACTTTTAAAGTTAATACAATTTGCTGTTAGAGATGGGTCCAGATGCTGCAGTGGCTCTACAAGGGAAACACCTGTTGAAGTCCATGCGTGTGCCTGAGAGAGGGCAGATGCCCAGGGTTAGCATGTAATGATCCCTCCCCACAGCTGGAAATGTGTAATAACTTAATTGTAGCTATTTTACATACATAACTAGTGGTACTGGCCCGTCTTAATTTACATTTATTTTTCTCTCAGGAGATTTGCAGCAAGAGTAGTTTAGTAGCTATGAAATACTACCCAGTGTAAGAGATGGTGCGTAAAGTCAGCATCAGTCTTTCTTGCTTGCTGCAAGAGCTGTCTGCATATAAACACGTGTTGAATTAAATGCTTTTGACCATTCTTCCCTTTATGATAAACTTGAAATCAGGAAAAAGTGGAGAGGGTTAAACAGAGCCTTGGTTCTCACTGCACTCAGTAAGAGAAAGCTCATTTGCAGCTTAATTTGCCTCAAGTCTGAAATGTGAAATGTGGGGCTCAGTGCTGTCTTGTTTCCTTCACTTCAGCTACAGTTAAGCACTTTGTTTTCTTTTATTGGTAAATGAACTTAATTTCTCTGAGATGGAAATTCTTACAGGAACCAAGGAGCTGATTCAAAGCTGTGAATGATATGTTCACAATTAATTAGCAGCTTATGCGGAGCATTTTTGAACAGGATACCAAATATTATCGTAAGAGCAAACAATATATTTCAGATAGCCAGAATATTCTCTGAATGACCGATTCCCTGAAACTTACAGCCCTGGGAATTAGAGGCATTCATTTCAGAGTAGTAGGCTGGGGACAAATGCTGGGATTTCATCTGTTCTCTAGACTGGCTGTAGTCACAGTCTGATGCTGCGATCATCACTCTGACAGACTTTATGCTGGAGCTTTGGGCACTCATGAACCCCATGGCAGAGACTGAAACAATTAAAACCACAAAATCCTCTTCTCTAGGGGCTTTCATTTCCTTGCTGAGAATGTATCTAGAAAAAAACTGATATTTGCCTGGAAGAAAGGACTCCAAGTTTCAAGTGTTAGAAATTACTGCCCTTTTTTTTTTTTTAAATTAAAGAATACTGTAAGTAGAAATACTTGTTGTCATTCACCTTCTCTTTCCTCTCTTTTTAAACTTCCATTCCTTAGAATTATACTATCAGAGTCCTGTTTCTTCAGCTGGTTTGGCTACTTGGGGCAGGAATTAGAGATGTTCCTATTAAGGCAAGTAAAATTCATTAAATGAAAAATGTCTTACAAACAAATATAAGTTTGCAAATGAGATCTACAGGTCAACAAAGAAAAAAAAAAGGAGCTTTCTATGCTTGTAGAGGTCTGTATGTTGAGATATAGCTTGTGCTATACTTGTAAAGCAATAAATCCCAGAAATGCAGTGACAAAGGAAATTTAAAAATAGTGAAAAAAGCAAAAAGTAGAAGTACCACTAAATACAATGTTAGAACCATTAATACACTCTTTTTTTTTTTTTTTTCCTCCCTTCTAGAACCCTTTTAACTGCTAAACTATTTCAGGAGTGTTTGAACTACCTCAGCTACAGCTGAGGAAGGGAAATATGGAGGAAGAGCCCAGTTCGTTACTGGGGTCTCATGACTGGTCATCTGGTTCTGGGTGGAATCACCTGTGTTTCAGAGCCAGCTCCCCCATGGTGACAGCAATGCACACCTGCTTCAAAAGACCTCACAAAACATCCTTTTTACTACTAAGGACACTTCAGCACCATATGACAAAGGTGCAATCTGCTGCAAAAAAAACAGGAGCTGTTTTAGACACCAAGCAGGAAAGGCTGTATGTTTTCCTAATACTTTAGGATCTTGCTGAAACAGACCATTTGTTGAATAAAATTCATGGTTGGTTGTAGAAAGGAGACAAAACCTTACCCTTCAAAAGGGAAAAAATCCTCAACAACCTGACTTGTGTGGTTCCCACCCTCATCTGGCATTCAGTTTAAACACAAGCCTATGGCAGAATGTCCTAATTAAGCAAATGAGTGCTTAATGCTTCTAGGTACCCTACTCCTGGCTGTTGCTATCTCTGATGCTCAGAGGAAGGTAAAATCCTTCCTGTTCCTTTACTCCTTAAAAAGCTTAAGCAAAAGGGAAAACAGAAATTCTTGGCTGGTCCTTAAGGTGACAGTGGCCTGATAGACACCATAAAAAAATACGGAGCAGAGCAATAAAAAAGTGGAGTCCTGGTCCCCAAGTGCTGTGTGTCAGGGCATGGCAGACCTGTGCTGCTCTGTGATGAAGGACACCTGCTCCTGCAGTGGGTGTTCCTGCGTCTGCAGGCTCATGTGGTGGTGGAGGGACTCACCTATCCCTCACCACAGCCCTTCAGCTCCAGCTCTCTGTCTGCCAGACCAGGCTAAGCAGCAGGATAGAGATTTGCTGGCTAACAAGCTTGGCACCCCAGGGCCACCAGGAAAGGGAGCTGTGCCTAGTGCTGCACGTGAGACAGAGGTCCCACTGGGGACAATGTGATGAAAGAGCTGGAGCAGGAACTCTTGGCAGTACAGGTCTGAAATGTGCACTTTGTGTAAGTAAAAGGCTGCTTCTTTTGGACCTCTTGGGGTTAAGGGTACAATCAATAATGTTTTTGTTTTCAAGGGAAATTTGGCCCTATGAGAGGCATAGTGCAAATGACCCATTTGCTAAACGATGTGTTGTGTTTGCACACCAGCCTCTGTCACAGCTTGGCCTCCTGGGTGCAAAATGTCTTAACTCAGAGGAGGAGAACTGAAGAGACTTCCAAGGTCCATGGCAGAACAAGGCAGCTGCCCGGTGGTGTTCACCCCATGCTCTGTGCAGGCTGAAAGCAGGGACTGTTCCCTGCTCTGCTCCTCTGTGAACTATGCCAGTGCTTTCTTTTTCCCAAGCAGTGGCAGTAGCACATCCTGCTGGTTGGACTGCCTGGCTAGCGCAGGTTTTCCCGAGCTGGGACTCACATTCCTATCATAAATGTAGAGTCATGGGGACAATACTGGTTCAGGGGCCCCTCTAATGCAAACATTTTTTTAAAAATGAGTTGTGGTAGGGGCAGCAAATGGCCTCCATTGTAATGAGGTGGGTAGAAGTGGGGAGGACTGCGTTTACAGAGCAGTTTAATCACATGGATGGAGCAGTGTGTTCACCTCTCCTCCTTGCTGGGTCATTTCCACTTTGAGCTCTGCAAACAGACCATCTATTGAGCAGTTAGTATTCAGTGCTGAATATTCAATACTAGACTCTTGTTTTGGTGAGTCTTGGGCAAAAAAAGAAGGAGGAAAGAAGACTTCTCTTTTTTCTCATGTTCCCTCCCTGAGTTTGCTTTGCATATTGTTCAGGGGAGACTAGAGTCTTCTCAGAAGAGCCAGGGTCCTAGTTTTAAAAGCTCTGGTCTACTTTCATAGTACTTTGTAAAGGAAGGGAAGATAGTTTGGAAGGGATTAAATTCATACAAGGTTTACAAATCTGTAAGTCTAGGCGCATCGGGACTTAGCAAAGACTTTTTGTCAACCGTATTTAGACTGTAAAGCTAACAGCATGAAATTAGTTCTGAAGGGTACCAATCTTTGTGGGGGGATGTTATGATGATTTATTAATGTTGTCTCTGCTAGTTTTGGTAGGCAGATACTCTCTGTGTTCATTCTGACAGCAACAGCATTCATTTGTTTCTGTCTGGTGTGTCATATTTACCCACCAAATGGTTGTGAATGATGTCATGGCAGCATCCTTTGACAATAATAAGCTACAGATAGATATGGAGTAGATATTCCCTTTATATAGATATAAAGGGAGGAAAAGGGGTCACCATTTGAGTCAATGTAGCCTCTCTATATTTTAGTTCACACTCTTTTTCAGTCAAAGGATTGTCTCTTTCCTACTGCTGTGATTATGTCCTAACACCTGAGTCATGTATTCTGTGCACACTTGGGTCTGTCTTCTTATGTTCTTTCATGCTCGACTGGATGCTGTTTCTAATGAGAAATATTTACTGTAGCCTCATTCCTTTAGGAGCTGACCTCTTTTCTCCTGATTAAAAAAAGAAAAAAATTGAAAGTCTCTATAGTTACTTTCTTTTCTCCAATCCTTTATTTCTGACCATGCCTTTTTCTTTCTCATTTATTCTTTTGTTTCCTTTCTGTTTTCTTCTCACCTCCTTTCCAACAACCAGCCTTGCCACTCCTCTCTCTCTCCCCTGAGCCCCACAACTAGTGTTTTGTGTATCCCTCACCCATATCTCACATATTTTCATTTTGTTACCTTTGTGGGGCTGTCTTACTGATGTACTACTATCTCTGTGCCAAATTGGCCTGCCTGCTGGATTCATCAGCTCCTGAGGCAGAGAGAAGCATTTCATGGGTACTTGATGCAAATTCTGTTTCTTGAGCCATAGCTCTCCTGCTCAGCCAAATGATTCCAGCCCTGTGTAATAATGAAGCTGAGCTAAATTAAGGATTTGAGAACTTCATGTCTTCTCATGCACACTAGTAAGCTGAGAGACCATGGCAGCAGCTGGGAATGTCTAACCTAGAAGCTTGGGAGAAGAGACTGCTGCAGGGTGGAAGAGATGGGAGAGGTACCTAGAATTTAAGGCCCTATGAGCTCACTTGTGTGTCTCATGTTAATAGCATAAGGAGTTAATGGAATCTGGGGCAAAAAGGGGCATCAATTGACCCTGAGCTTTTTTTCTGGAGAAGCATAGGTCTGGCAATGATCAAGAGACATGTAGGCATTTCCTTGAAAGGACGCATTGTAGTTAAATTGGAGACACTGATAGCCTTTCCACTGAGTTATGCAGCAGATCCTGATGGACCAAGGAGTCATAACACATCCTGCTGGGGAAGCATGAGGGCACATTTTGCTGTCTGCAGGGTTGGTGCTTGGAAGGCACATGATGTGTGTGATGATCTTACTGATGAAAAGATTGGCAGCATGTTGCACAACCATGTAAGTTAAAGTTCAGCACTGGGAGAGCTGAATTGGTCAGTTACTGGTGTCACTAAGGGAATGTGAGGAAATATCACCGCACTGAAATCGGACCAAGTGAGGTTTGCTTTTCTGCTAAATGAGGAATGGCTTTGATGAAGCAAGAACTAAGCAGCCATTACTGATCTGGTGAAACTTACTCTTCAAAATGAAACAGTAGATAGCATCTGTGTGTGACTGGGAGAGGGAAAGGGCTACTTCTAATTAACATGCATATTGAGTTGGAAATGCAATAGCAATGTGCTGTGTGATTCCAGAGAAGGGGGCAGATAGGAGTTCCTTATTTGATCCAGGGTATAGGCTGCCCTAAACACCAGAATCATTATTCAGAAACATCTTGTATTATAGGGCTTCTGGGGGTGTTTTATCTGCATTTAGGGTGCGCCTTCATAACAAGGAATATTGTTGCCAGAATACTTAAACGAAAGAAACATTCAGATGAACTTCTGCACAGTGCACAGCATAAGAATAGCACATCTCATAAATTCCAGCTTTTCTGCCCAAGTATTCTGGAGGAGTTAAAAATTATTAACTGTGGTGCTTTTTGTTATTAGTTTAAGTAGGTCAATTTTTAATATATTTTATCAAATAGTTTAGCAGAAAATCAATACTGGGAGTGAAGATCTGGCTAAACAAAACAAAAGAGCTCTCTCACATGCAAGAGAGTTATTCTTTGCATTCTTATGATATCATGGAGAATCTTCACAATGCTTTTTCAGAATCATAAGACAAAAAAAGAGAACAAAAACATTCCTGCCAACATCTACAATGTGCCCTGGACCAATGTCCATTAACCCTGAAATAGATCCAATAGAATTGTATGCCAAGAAATAAGAACAAAAGGACTGCAACAAGAGTGCCTGACATTTTCCCCTGTTGGAAATGAAGTAAAAAGTTAGCAAACAAAACACTGAAGTATCTGGCAGCTTGTAAGGGTAGCAGCTCTGCCATCTGCACCAAGGCCATGTGTCACTGTCATCGCTGAGGAGCAGGTCTCTTGGAAGAACAGAAGATGGCTGTGCAGGACCAAGAAGGACAGTGGCATGATTTCCTGTGGAGCTTGAAAATGTTACTGACAGCTAGCATGCACTGACTGAAGGGTGTGTGCCTTGCCAGCTGATGGCACCGAATGAGGCAGCAAGGAGCAGGTCCCCCTTGATGGCTAGAGAGGAGCTGATTTGTGAACTAGGAGTGTCTATGTGCTGAGGCAGTTACAGGGAACAGCAGCTGGATAGTGACCTTTGTATGGTCTCAGAAACCTTTCATTTGGCAGTGGAGAGGAGGAATGTTTTGATTACATCATCTATGAAAACCTAAATCTTAGAAAACTACTGTGTGATTGGCTGTCCCTAGTAGCTTGTTCTGCTTGATTTTAGTAGATTTTGGTAAGTTCAATGCCCTCAATGGGAGCCAGTGGCTGCCAAGCCCTGTCGTGTCACAGACACACTTATTCATAACAATGTGCTGAGGCTAAGCAAGATCTTGTTTAGGTCTTGCTTTTGCAGTACACTGAGGCTTTGTAGATGACGTGATTTTTGTTTGCTTTCTTTCAAGCAGTGTGTTGCTTGAAATGCGCTGCTGTAACCAACCTGCACAGCACTCCAGCAGCACTTCTCAGGTAGCAGATGTGCCTGTAACCAGCGGTGCTGTGCTGCAAGGTGTGAGAGAGATACAGAACATGAATCCTGCTTCTGCTCAGGCCAGATGTTGTATACAGCAGGTACTAGAATAGGTGTTTAGTAGTTTGAGGGTCAGACTTCAGGTTTATCTCCTGATCACTACTCCTGAGAGAAAGGGATCATCTCTTTTGCCTTTAAGGGACTGTGATTTGTCTTATAAGCTATGGCCAATTGCTCCAAAACATTGAAGTGTTACAAGGTGAAGTCTTCACTTGCATTTGTCAAAATATTACATGCACTGGCTCATTTTTCCTTACTTTCATTCAGATAGCATTTAGAAATTAGGTTTTCAGCACACTAAGGGATGGCTGAAGCAGGCAGGCTACTCAGACTTTATGAATTTTACAGATCTAGAGGTTAGAAGTTCTCTGTCTGCAGCAATGATGCAACATGGAGAGCATGAACAGAGTTTTTGGGGTGTTGGCATGTCTCAGACCATGTTCAGCAAGATCAGCTCTGCAGAGAAAAGCTCAATGAATCTTGCAAACCTCAGCACTTACTCTGAAACAGACAACAGAAGACGCTGTCAGGGCAGTGATGGTTTCATTAATAAGAAAAGATATAGAATATCATCCCATCAACTCTACTGTTGGTACCATGGGCTATCAAAATGGAAACGGGAGGTTCTATGACCTTCAGTCAGCCTCTTGAGCTTTTGAGTTACTGTGTTTACCTGCTAAATCTCCTGTTAGCAACCACTTTCTCTTGTGGTTACAGATCAGATGAGCAGCTAGACAGTGTTGCTGGCCAGCTTGGTACTGAGACACTTGGCAAAGAGATACTGCAGGAAGAGATGAGTAACTCTTCCCTCTGAGAACATCAAACAAATAACTCAGAGGGGTGCTAAGACTCTGTATGCATGAGAGGAGTTCTTCTTCTGTCACTGGAACTGTAAAATTGAGACTGTCCTCACTGCTAAATAGTAATTTTTCCATCAGGTCCTCTTATAAATGCACTACGATTTGCTAGTTCCTTTATATTTGCATTATTACTTTTAGATACCTTTTCTCACAGTTACTCACAACTTTTTTTTTTTTTTAATTTGCCTCGAGAAATGGGCAAAAAATTACAAGAGCAATCATGAATAAAGATAAGGAGCTGGACTGTTGCAGCTGTGCCATCCAAGTTAGTATATAGCACAAGAAGTGGTTTGGGTCCTATCAAATCTTATATTCTTATTTCAGTGATAACTCTATTTCAGTGACATGCAAACTCATGTGGAAGAAGAGCTGGTCTGTGTTCAGCTCCCTAAATAAATTGTCATGCTTTTTGGTGACTTAAAAATTTGGAATATGAGAGCCAGTCTAGAGCTGAAAGCACATAAGAGGGCTTTTCATGAAATTGCTATGGCTTTGGTGAAATAAATGGTTGTGCAAATTTTGTCATTATCAAAGCCTTGGCTGTGTCTCTAGGACATGGGGATTCTCATCTCATACACTTTCAAAAAACTAGTGATTCCCAATTATGCCAGTGCTGTGACCACACATGGATCAGAGGATATGGCATAACTGGAAAACTAGTACTGTATATACTGTGTAGGGAATGAGGTGAGCAAAATGCAGCTCAGATTAGGAGGCCACAGAGCTTTGTTCTGCCCATAAACCCTCCTTCTCTCCCTTCAGGGCATACACACATGCCCACAGGGCTGTAGCCAGCAGCTCTGGGTATGCTCAGTTCCAAGCTGTGTGGCATAGCCCCCCATCGCCTGTGGCCACAGCGGTTCCCAAAGGCCAGAAGAGGCTGTGATTACAGGTGGTGCTGTTACTGCAGCTACTCCTGACCCTCCTGGCAGGACAGCAGGAGCAGAAGCCATTGTGGCTGTGTTTAGATCCGTCTCTTCTTCTCTGCAGAGAGGAACCTGAGTGGCTCTTGCCCTGCTCTTGCTACAGCATGCCCATGTGGGAGTAACGAGTGCTGTGGGCTGCAAATACAGGTAGCTAATAACTATTACAGAAACAGGGAGTAATTATCTCATTAAATCTACTGGCAGTACACAGGCTCCTCTGCTGCATCACCTCAACTCAGGCTCTGGAGGAGAAGCCTTTCAAAGATGTGTTCCAGAAGCAAGCTCTTACTTCTGAAGGAGATAAAATGTCAAAATAATTTGTCAAAGATAAATTTCAAGAACATTTCTGCTTCTTATTTCTGACACTTCATGAAAGTTCCTGCCCCTAAACATCTCTTGCATATTTCTGTCTCAGAGCTCCCAAGCCGACCTCCCCAGCTCAATCTTTGAAACACCATACAATTAAAAATACGCTGTTTGTTGAAAAGAAGTGGCTTGGTAGGGATAGGGTGAAACTACACACCTTCTGCTCTGCCTGATTTTGAAAACAAATTCAGTTTAAACTTCTCTTGGTAAAAGTGTGGCACATGGAATGGAAGTGAGATACTCTGATGCTTGAGTCTCAGTGGATGTGCCAGCTTTAGAAAGATTGGGATCAAAAAGAGAAGAGGCAAAAATAGGGGCAGAAAGAGTTCCATAGTTATTTTAAATTCATCTTTCAGCATTTAATTTTGAACAATTTCTAATTTTTTTGTTGGTGTAATAGTAACTTATTCTGTCACAATATTTACACTGGGAAAATTATTGTAATTTGAATAATGGTCTCCTTTCCCTTATGTAGGAAGACCACAGCAGATACAGTGTATTTGCATTTAGTCGTATGCAAAATTGTATAACAAAAATTTTAAGGCTGAGGAACACAGTTGTGTGTTTCACTACAGTTCACTCTTGACCTGTGCAAAATTAAATAGTTGCTATGATATTTGAAGATGGATCCTCAAAATTCCATTAAAAACATTATTTTCTTTCTTTGCTAGTAAGATTATGATAGTTTCCATACTGCGACACAGTTATGAGTAAGTGACTATACTACATTTTACTACTAGCTATTCCTAATCTGTTATTTTGCTTTTTCACTAGTGCTGATCCTTGTTTCAGTACAATTGAGGGTACAGTGTGCTGGGACTCCTGATGGGAAGGAGTCCTAGAGGGGGAGAGGAAATGCCTTAAGGCTTGATGCACTAAAAACACAGTGAGTAAAAATATGGCCTGTATTAGGATGTAGTTTCTTTTATTCTCACAAACACTTCCCATTGGAAATTTTGGGTTTCTCATCTTGTGTTAACGACTCATCATTGTTATCAGGTCTGATATGCACTTCTGCTTAGTTGCTGCCTGAACTCTCCATCACTGTAAGTTTTCCTGCTGTGAAATCCTGCCTGTGAAAACTAAGGTTCAAGTGCAATAATTAAGCTTTAATTGCAAAAAAAATTCCATCCCACATGACTCAATGCATATTTAGAACAGTAGTGTGATGTGGTTGGTGCCAGCCTTGGGATGGAACCACAGCCTGGAGACACCCGAGTTTCCCCATGGGCCTTTTCTTGCTGGGACAGGCACACCCACGTGTCATGAGGACAAGCACATTCAACATGTAGAGGGAACCCAGTGTGTTCCTTAGGCCTGGAACAAGATCTAATGTTATTAACTCTGAAAGACCTTATAAAAGTCAAGCTTAATTTTGAGTTTTGATTTTGTTTGCTCTGCCTCTTTCTCCTTTTGTTTTATTTTGGGCAGGTGTTACTGTGCCTGGGATCTGTGGGTTGATGGGACTATTTTAAATTTTATCAAAACTGTAGTTGTGTTTTCTCTTAATACCTGAAGACACTGTTATTAATATTGGGAGTTAAAAGCCTTGTAAAAATGCCAACAGTAGAAAAATAGCTAGTTATTAAATGAAATTACTAAATGAAGTTAGTAAATGAAGTTAATATTAGAATATTTATTTATTTATACTTGCATAATTTGGTTTATGAGATAATACAGCTTTTAAATAGTTGGTTTTGTCACATTTTGTCATCTGCCAAATAATTTGACAAATTTGCCATAAACTCCCTGACATTTTTGCTCAAAAGAGTTAGTTTTCTTCATTCTTTGCTGCCAGACAAGTCGTTTATCTTTTCAGGCCTGAAGAATTTCTATCAGCTATTTAAATGCAAAGCCACAAAGGGAAAGCCAGACTCAGGCTGCAGCAGGCTGAACTGGGGTGATTCAGGACCAAAGGAGCTGCAGCACATAATTAAACTGTAACTGCACCATGCTCCAGGCTTTATACGTGGCAGTGTAAACTGGCCGGTTTTCCTGTCAAAAAGGGGAATGTGCGCAGCTATCACAGACACTGCGTGAACAAGGATGATGAAAATGGTTATGGAGTGACACTTAAAAAGTTGGAGTTTTTTTCGTACTACTTAGGCAGGGAATTTGACTAAAGATGGCTGCTGGCAGTTCTCTGCTGCCGAGGGAAGAGGATGCATCCCAGCTTCCCAGCTCTCAGTGCCGGCAGGAAAAGAAAAGGGCAGAGCTCGGCATTGGTCTCCCCTTGGTGCTAATGGCAGCCGCCTTTGCTTTTACTCCCTGCAGCTGGGCTCAGAGCCAAGGGAATTATATACAGCCATGGCTGTGTGCTGAAAGGAGGAGGAGGAGGTAGGGTAATCTTTCCCAAGGCTTCTTGCACCTCTCTCTGATGTTGCTCTCAGCAGCAAGTTTCTCTTCACCTGTGAGACAGCTCACAGTACTCATATAGGACTGGGAAGATGCTGTGAGCTCATTTTTAGGGCAGCAAAAGAAATCTGGCAGAAAGCAGCCATATTCTTGTGTTGGCCCTCAGACAAGGAGGTGATACGTCCCCACCCCATGCAGTTGAGCAGCACAACCAGGGAAAGTCTCCAAGTTGGAGTTGCCGCCAGCTTGTGGGTTTGTAACTGAGCAGGGGCTGATTTCACAGCACGGGCCCTGCTGGCAGGTTTTATATCATGGTGTCAGCAGTCTTACAGTGATTTGTAAACAAGGCTGTGTTGAATTTGATGGAAGAAGAAATATCCTTTAAAGATCTATTGCCAACAAGTGGGTTTTTTGATGGTTTTCAGAGAAAGTACCTTAAGGGAGCAGGCTGTGAGGCTTCTTAGGCACAAGTGTGATGGTGAATGAGGAAGATGCACGCAGGGACATGCTTGTATTGGTGAGGGCAGCACTGCAGCATGTTCCTACTGTGAATAACTGGGGAGGGGAATAGCCTGGAGCTGCCACAACACTGCCTGAAAACCACAAGCACACAAAGCAACAGTACCTGGAGTCCTGTGGCAAGGCCTGCAAATTTGCTCTGAAGGGTTCTCAGCACACCCTTTCTGAGATTCTGCACAGGTGCCATTGCCCTTGTGTTTACATGGCAGTAGAGGAGATGTGTACAGAGGAATATGCACAGGTTTATACAACTGCCTGGGTTTAAAAAGCATTTTTTTCCTGCAGAATGTATTTGGCCATGACCATTTGTTTGTTTACTGGCATCTAGTGCTGAAATTAGGTCATACCAACTTTTATCTTCTGTAAACCAGATGGGCAGCTTTCCCAAGATGCTGGGTTCCTGCTTTCCCTTCAAGCCTGCTGCTGTGATGGGCTTTTGCTGGCTGGCAGACTACTGCCTATGCTGTGCAGGTAGCTTGGTGGCTGGTGGGGGGGGGCTTATGGAAAGGAATCTGGAGCCATTTCCATGTTTTTGAGGGTGTTTCTGGCTCTGGCAGTTTGCTGACAGCGAGGCCTGTTCCCCCTTGTTTCTTGTGTATCTCTTCACTCAGTGGAGTTGTTTTCTGTCATAACTTGCAGGCTTGCCTTGCAGACTTCCATCTATCCCTCCTTTTTCTTGCTTTGACCACAGGGAGTTCTCTGAGCATAAACTCATTTCTGCCCATGTTCACACCCTTGAAAAATAATCTTTTGAGGGAGATCAGTTTATTGTAGCAATACCTAGGGATTTAGACAAACTCAAGAACTCTTATTTCATACTTTGTCCAAGGAAACACATAAGAAGGTGTAAGTTTTGCCCTGAAGACCTGTAACAGTATATTCTGCTGAGCCTGGTGCATCCTCTAAAGTCATCAGGGGACATAAGTTATAGCTTCCAGGAAGAACAGTGGATTCAAATCAATGTAATGCTGTAGGTAGCTCATCTGACTGGTGGGAATGTATTGAAAAACAGGGAGGAACAGGAGTGGTTTCATTTGCACTGTGGGGTGACAAAGGTTTGAGCAGCTCAGCAGCTGCTGACTTGCTACATTGGACTTGTTACCAGTGAGGTACCAGATTCTCCACCAGTGTGAATGAAGCTGTAGGACTGGGCTTCACAGAGCACCGTTTGATCCTCAATTTAACCAAATTCACATGAATTATTGATTTTTTACCTGGTAAGATTTCTTCCAAAACCAGAGGGAATACTCGAGGATATAAGCCTTTGCCAGACTAAGACTTGAAAACTAGTGTGATTTCCATGTTTAATTTGATTTTTATTTTTTAATGTATCATGTGATGGGGGACAGAATATCCTGAGGACCTTTATTTTGTACACAGAAGTGTTTCAGCCTCTGTAGTTCAAAAGCAAAAAAAAAAACCAAACCAAAAAAAAACCCCAAAAAATGAAGCTAGAAAGCAACAGCTAAGTTTAAAAACAAGAAAGATTTTTCTTGCTAAATATCCTCAGACCGAGCATATTTTAATACAAATGTTCAAGATCATAATCTGTTGAATGCTGACATTTTATTTAGATTTATCTGTTGCAAGTTTATATTTTGTGCAAAGACAAACAAAAGAGCATATTTTATTATTTTTGCAGAGAGTTGGATTGAACGATGTCTCAATGAAAGTGAAAACAAACGTTATTCCAGTCACACCTCTCTGGGGAATGTTTCTAATGATGAAAGTAAGTAACTTGTCATTCATTTAAAGTGAGTGTGAACATGTCCGAGTGCTCATTTCCTGCTATATAAGTTGCTACAGCTCGATTAAATTTTTAGTACTGTGTATTTTAAGGAGTCTACTCACTTGACATACTCAATAGTTTTATAGTATGTAATCTTTTTTTCTGGGATATTTACATTTTTTGAAAGGAAATAGTACTGTTTATTGGTTAAAACAATCAGAAGAATTTGTGTGTCACTGAATAAAGGTTGAATGACCACTAAAATGTGCTGTTAGGATCAGCTTAGAAGAAAAACCACCTGTTTTGCTTTTCATTGGTGAACACCTTGTGGTCAAAATATGTGGGGAAAAATGTGCTGTTTTCCAATACTACTATATCAAAACATAAATTAAAAAATATTTCCATTTAAGAATTAAACAATTGTGAGATTAAAAAATCACTTACTAAAACATGATATTGTTTTCTTTTTAGTCAGAGAGGGAAAAAATTTATTAATCTATCTGATTTTAAATCAAGTATTTTTTTGTCTTTTCTAGTGATAGCAATTTTAGATCTTGATTTTTAACGATAGCAGGTAATCAAAATAATTTCAAAGTCGTTTAAAACAACCTTTTTTTTTGTTTTTAAAATTGCAAGACAATTACTAGCCTGCCATTTAGTTTTCCCTGTTTATGTAATTTCTATTCTGCTTAATTTGCCTAAAGCAAAATACTCTCCATGTTACTTTTCATCTCCAGAATTCATATATTCACATTACAAGAGATTAATGCAGATGGAATTCTTTAATCCAGTAACTAGTAATTTACTTTTTGTAAATATGTGTTTTAAAAGTGTATTTTAAATAACTTCATTGCTGCAGTTCCCTTTTACTTTTTTTTTTTCATTTTAAGAGAATTATTTATTTTGACATTGTGGTAAAACTACATGCCTTGTAGCACAATATTGTAATTGATCATGAAATTTGCTGTACTGGGGCCTTACTCTCATTTGTCTAGGAATATATTTGAGGGAATATTTCTGAAGGAGAAGGAAGATGTTAGTAGAAAAATGGTATTTATTCATGACCCACAAGCTAAGAACCATGCACAAGAATCTTTAAAAATTGACAATGAAACTGGGAGAGGTTTGGGGTTTTCTGTTTTTAAAAATTAAGGAGTAGAAATTAATTTATCTTTAAAAATTATTGTGGATTATAGTGAAAATAAAATCAGCAGCTTGTCATTTTGAATCTTATGAGAACCTGTGAGATACACAAAGTTCATTTCACTCTGATGCTACTGAGAAAGTGATGGAAGGAATCTGTAATGAATAAGATGTGTCTTCAGACTCTGCATAGAGTCAGAATTCAGGATTGTTAAATGTGCTTTAAATATGAGCATGAGAAACTTCCACAAAGGTGGAGCCAGTAAAATGAGGACCTGTGTGATTAACAAGAGCAGGTGTTTCAGACAGTGGCATTAAGAAGATGGCATGGTGGCTCATTCTGTTTTCTGGTTCTTGAAATAAGGAGCAAACAATGATAATGAAAGGCAGTGAATTTAGAACTGATAAAACAAATACATAAATGAATTTGTTCCTCTATTTGTGTGCAGAAGACATTGTCACAGCATATAATGGAAACCCAAATGAGAGGCAGAGTTGATTTTATCTAGCTTCCTTCTTAATAGACAGTTCTTCCAGATGCTTCCTTTGCACTGATTACCAGCATTTCTGCGGTGCAGATAAGAGAATTAATCCACCTGAAAAGTCATCCTTGTTTTGAGGGGGAGGTGAGGGAGGGGAGAAGGTGAAGAAGTAGGAAAGCAACATAAGCCACAGCAATAATCTGTGAAATCCAGAACAAACTAGTAGTTTCACTGTAGAAATCATTGTCCAATGTGCTCCCTTCTAGCCCTTGAGTTCTTTCTAACATTTTTCTAACACCACCCAAAAACCAACCAGAAATTTCCAAACCATCATGTCAGTCTTTGGCCAGCCTCTGTCATATATTTACAAACAAAGCAGGAGGCAAAATGCTTTGAGAAAACCCACATAACCCTATTTGAATTCTTCAAAATGGTGATCGAATTGCTGTTGTCAGTGTAGGTTCAGTTTTGGTCCAGTTTTCATCTGCAACCAAAAGAAAGCCTAAACCACCTTTCTCTTGACTAGTTTTTTGTCTCTACATACATGAGGCAGCTGTTGGCTGGACTACCAAGGAAAATGTGGGTTTGGTTTTCAGTTGGGGTGGGTTGCCTGTTTTTTTTTTTTGGGCCTTGGCTCCACTGAAGATTGAGAACTTGTGCTGTGAACCGATAATGTTTTTACTGGGCATAATGCTTGCTCTTGTGACTCTTTTTTTCCTGGATGATTTAAGAGTTCATAGGGTTTTAGAACAGGAATAATAGTTTTGCTGGTCTCCTTTTCTACAGCTAAAGTATGCTACAGAACCATACTTCAGGCCACAGGGGTCCTTTGCAATCTTCCATTCTTATCCAGATACCCCCAGGCCTCTTGAACCTGCATTACACTGGGAAAGGAAGTGATGACTCATAGCCATGGATTCACATCTCCTCTGTGCTTCCTGGAATGCTTCTTACCCTTTTGGAACATTTTATGACATCTTCCAAACCACAGTCTTTACATTCTAATATAAAAATTATCATTAAATTTTATTTCATTTTCCAGCTTTTAAAACATTTTTCCAGCTGCCACTTCCATGTTCCATGTTAGTCAAAAGATTCGCAGGAAAAGGGAACGGTACAATCTTGTAGCCAGTAATTGAAAAAAACCAACTCCATAACATTTTCTGTGTACTGTGCATTAAACCAGATTATCTAAATTGAAGTAGAGGTCTGGAAGAATACAAATAAAGGCTTACAAAAGTTTCAACTTCAGTTCCATGGGGAAGGAATTATGATGTTTCTTGATGAAGTGGAAGGGTTGCTTGTCCAAATTTTCTTGCTTATTTGGAAATATGAATGTGTAAACTTCCTATGAGATAAAAGAAAATATTCAGACTACTTTTTGTGCTTCAAAAGTGGTGTTCAAAATCCATGTTCATACTGGCTGTAATGACTGACCCAGCAGCTTTGTTTTTTGTTTGAAGTAAACCTCTTATTATTCTATTTAAAAAAAAAAAAAGTTTAAAAAAGAGCTACTTGCTTTTACTGAAATTTTCCTTGGAGAAAATTCCTTCTTTTTCAGTTATACCTACTCAGTGAAAACTATGCTCCCTTATTTCTCAGAGGTTTTTCAAAATCTCCCACTATTCTAAAAGCATGGAATGCATGCTGATGAGCCTGGATCTCATTTATGGCTACACATAAATAGGAGACAAGATAGCTTAGTACTGTAATTTAATTTGGCTAAGGCCAAATCACTTCTGAGAACAGTCAGAATCTGGCCTGCAGGGGGTACAGAGGAAGAGGATATTCCTCTGAGAAGTGTGCAGCTACCTGAAATCAGGGAAGGATTTTATCTATGTAAAGATAGTAACATCATGTTAGTTTCTTTCTTGGTTTTGAGACACATGCAGGCAGCACTGGAAAGTACAAGGCTCTCCAATTACCTCCACAGTGGAAAGAAGAACTTAGCTCCATTTTCGTTATGGTAAACAGACTAACACCAACACAATTACAAAAAAGGGGTGTCTTTGCTTCAGGTTGTTCCACTCCCTGTGTTTAAGGCAGCAGGCTCAAAGCTGCTGAGCACAGCTTCTGTTGTCTCCATGTCTTGCACCAAGAAGTAAGAAATCCCTTGAGCTGTACCTAGAATCAGACAGCAAAAGTTAGAGGATCCCACTGAGAGCTCTAGGAAAGGCACAAAGATACAAACGTGCACAAGATACAAACAGGACTCCACTTGAGTGGCTTTGGAACAGAATTTTGGAAGTAAGATGGAGCAGTTAGCAAAAGAACTTCCATGCAATTTGGGACAAAAGGATCCTCTGATATCTCTGTGAGCCAACAAATACTGTTTTTCTAGAACATTCCTAGTTTTATTATGTTTGAAGGCCCCTTCTATGCTGAGACTTTTACTTGCAGTTGTCTAAGCTGTTATCTGCATTGTTTGGGATGAGTACAGGTTTTCCACCTAATCAGGTACCTTGAAGACACTTTTTCCTTGAGATGCTGGTAGTCCTCCTATTGGCAGTGGCGTGAGCACACTACATGGGTTTCTCCCTGGGGTGCTTTGTGCAAATCCCTGCGACTGTGAATTGAACAAGATTTTTCCTTGTGACTTCAAAACCTTTTGGATTTGTTACAGAATTGTCATGTCTCTTCTTTGACAGTGCCTTGAAGCAGGACTTCTTTTCAGTGACTTTATTTCCTTTTCCTACAAAATAGGTTGGATTTTAAAAGTATTGCATTTTAAAAGGTATGCCTTTATTTTAATCTACAGTGTTGTTTTGATGTGAATTGATAAAATGACAGGCCAAAAAGTAAGAAATGCTGTTTCCCTTCCCTCTTTCATGTTAGACAAAGTGATCTGGTATTGGACCTGAGTCAAGAGTTAAACATTCTCTGCTTGATATGGACACCATTAGGTGCTCTGCTGACAGCTAAAATATAAAGTATAAAGCTATTTATTATTTTCTGCCAGTCAAGTATCTGAGATTATATTGTTAAACTAGACAAGGTAGAATTAAGAGCTTTTATATGTAATACTGAAACTTTGTATTTCTAGGTCCAATCTATTCCCGTACCATCTGCATCCCTTTCCATCTTTTTAATAGAAAAGTGAAAGTTTGGCTGGTAGCTGGTTCGTTGACAGAAAACAAAGTTGCACTATTTTCTTGTACAGAGAATTCACTTTGGGGTGACAAGCACTAACTCTGCGAAAAATTTATCTTTGTTGAAAATCCAGTTGTTCAATGGAAATTAACGCTTAAAAGAAATTTTCTGAGTTACAGTTGAAGTCCATCTTTTCCTTCTTGGTTTTAAGGGACAGTTGGGGGGGGGATGCTGAGGGGTCTTTAAGAAGGATCCCCAGGAGGCAAACATACCTGAGGAAGGAGATATAAATTGCAGTTTATGACCTAATTGTTAGTTTGTGTCGTTAAAACAAATCCTTAGGGAGGATTTGAGTGGGAGGAGCTGAGTATGGTGGGCGTGATGTATGTCTGAGGGCAGGTTAAGTAAAGCACCTGCTCTCAGCAGCTCACTCTTAGTGCAAGTGAAAAAAAGCTGCGGGGATGGGGGATGGAAAGGGTGTAGAGATGTTGTGTAACTTAGATATTGACTTGAAGTTTGATGTCTGCCACGTTTCCGGAGGGGAATTCAGCCCCCTTAGCACAGGTGGAAACCATCCCATGACTGGTCCTCGGGCGTGCGGGGCGGCAGCCACGGCCCCTCGGCATTCAGGCCCCGTGTGCCCGCGTTTGCTGCACGCCGACCGCCTGATTAGGAAAAACAAACGAAACCCACAATTTAAAAGTGATTTGAGATGTGTATGTTAGTCCTGTGCGCTGAATAAAAGCGGGCCCTGAAAGGCAGGGAGGGAGTGTGCGGCCCAATAATTAGGGGCCCGTTGTCATGCAGATGCGGGGGGGGCTGTGCTGAGGGTCCGCGGGGAGCTGCGGAATGGGATTTGCTGGCGCTCAGGGGAGCGGCCGCGGGATAAAGGATGTTCGGCTGGCACAGCTTCCCGTGGGTAAGGCAAGAAGTCCTGGGGGACGAGGGCTGCACGCAGAGCCTTCCAACCCGGGGTGCTATTTGTGTGCGTGGGTTCCCCGCACAGCTCAAAGGGCCTCCCAAGAGGGTCCGACGTGCAGAGGAGATAGCGCTGCTCCCGTAAGATCCTGCATCCTAAAGGCTCACTTAAATTACTTCTAAAAGTTAATTTCATGAAGAAACGTGACTTGCAGCGTGGTGTACAGGTTTACCCTATTGTTTAGGTATCAAAGCCATCTATGCTGAATGCTTTCATCGGGGACAAAGCTGTTAAAATCTCAAAATGTATTTGATACAACACTGTTTCCCAACGAATAACATTCTGGAGCTGTTGCTTGTGCTCCACTCAGCTTTCACCCAGGAATGTTTTATATGTTTAATAAAACACAATTTAGTCAGAAGTATTCTATACATATTTCTAAATTGTTTCAAAAGAACAAATGCCTCCTAGGAAGAATCCAATATTTGAAGTTTTGTTTTAATTACCTTTTTCTTTATTCATCTTTTATCTGAATTTTTGGAAAGTCAGCAAACCAGAGTTGCCTTGGAAACAGTTAATGGGGAAAATTATCAGAGAAATCATCTGAAAAGGAATAAAGTATATAACAGAATATACACATATTCTCATTCAGAATTAATCCCTGTAAATTTATAAACATCTAATAATTACCTTATGTTAAGATCAAACAATGGGTGTACCCCATTAGTTTAAATGCCTTATCTAATATAAAACTTGTGTAAGGCAACAGTTCCATTATAGTGAGTGAAACTGTTTACATGTTCTCACATGCTGGTAGAGATCTGAGTTGCTTTCTTTCCATATAAATTTATCCTTTTCAATGTCAATATTTCTTGGCACCACTCTGCTCCTGCTATCAGTGACATTTGCAGACTTTACTGCCTTAAGCAGTATCTACAGATGGTAGTTTAGGGAACATCATTATTTACATTTCTGAATTTTAGCCAGAATTTTGAGAAAGCTTTGGCACTTGAGCACATTTTAATTGTTTTAAAATTTATTTTAATTAGTTAAAAAAATTCTTACCATTCAAACATTTTAAAAAACAGTTCATGAATTCCTGAGAAATTCCTGATGAAATCACACAGCTTTTTTTGTTTGTTTCTTAACAGATGAGGAAAAAGAAAATAATAGAGCATCAAAACCGCATTCAACTCCAGCTACACTGCAATGGTAAGATGCCTTTTAAAAAGATCAAGAAAATCTATTAGTGTTTTTTCTAATGCATTTTCCAGATGATGGAATAGAGCTCTTGGCCATCTTAGAGTTCTAAAGATCCTTTCACTGTAAGTGTTTCATGTGCCCATTTGTAACCTGTACAGCATTTCTCAACAAATGTCTTACAGGATTTGTTTGAACAGAGGAAACTTCTGATACAGTTTAGAAAATCAACTTAACGTATTTATTTGCCACCCTACCAGCTGGTTATTTGTGATTTGTCATCATTGTTACATTTATTGCAAAAAGAAAACTAGTACTGAGCTTTTTTTTTCAAGACTCACATTTGTTTCAGTGTCCGATGAAGCCCACCCATACCAACTGTTTTACTGACATGAGATCTCTGTAATTTAACATAGTAGACAACAAAAGGAAAGAGTTTGAGGTTTGATTGCAAAGTTAGTGAGGAGAAAAAAGGAAAGGTAATTAGGAAGAAAGAAAGGATAGTTTGAGAGTTAGTCTACAGTGCTATAAAAATAAGTGCTGTTCCCTGTAATTTGCAGAAGTATTTTAGTCTGCATGTTCTGTAACGTGTACCTCTAATTCTGACATCCCTTACCATAGGGCTATCTCTTAGACTTTTGTTGACTTTTGCCTTGATTTAGATATTAAAAAGTATAAGATTATTGGTAAAAAATGTGAGTTTTTTAAAAGCAAAATGTTAGCAAACTTCTTTCTCTGCTTCTGTCAGTCTCTTGGGAGATTTCACTGAAATAAACAGAAAAGAATAATTCATTCAGTGTATTTTACTCCATTTTTTGTGCCTGTGAAATTACATGACTCTGTAAACATGCAAAAATGATTTAGATTATTTCTTAAATAATTAAGGTTATTTGCTTTTGAAAGTTGATTGGTGAGATTTTAGACTAAAAAACCAGAAGACTTATGGGTTGATTTTGAATAGGTTGCTGCCAGTATTCAGAAACTTACAGACACTTTCAATGCAAATAATGAGATGGGCAAATATAAATAAAGGCATTTAGTTTGGAGCTATTGTTTCTTTGTACCTATTTGTATCACAAAAGTCCTGTTTTTCAGAAGTTCAAGAAAAGTGAAGGACTTTTCTTAAACAGACACTCAAGAAAAGTAGTAACTACAGACAGAGAGAAAATTATTAAAATAATATTGAAACGTCATTGTTGTCATTTATTATTTTTCATTATTAACTCTCACAGCTTCAACACAGTTCAAACAGGATAATAAAGAACTATCTAGCTAAAATAAAATAGTAAGCAGGTCTTACCAGTCCCAGATTCAGAGCAGCGTTTATTTTGTAGTGAAGTCAGTTAAGAGCCTTTTCCACAGGAGCAAATAATGTCGTAGCCAAGAAGCCGGCATTAATTAGAACATCCAGCGATACTGTTCCCAACAGAAAACATGCAAATACTGTAAACAGTCTTTTGCCAAGTGTTTTCAAGCTTCATCAGTCATAAAGGTTAGTAAATCCCTAAACTCCTGGGATATTGAGCCCCGCTGGAATGTAGTGTGCACACTAATGCTCATTCAGCTGTGTTTGCAGTAGAATTCCAGAATTCTGGTTCTGAAAAGGCTGCTTGCAACTTCTTCCTTACTCTCTTGCTAGTGTACTGGCTTACTACCTGTCTGTTGCATTATGTTTCTTACATGTTGAAGTAGGTAAAATGTTCTCCCCTTTGAGTCTTCTGGAGCATCTGCAATTTCCTCCATTCATCTTCCACCCAAAATTCCATGAGTTAACAGAAAGCAAAGAAGTTTCATGTTTAGAATCTTCAGCTGCTGTAAAACTGAATTATACCATTGGCTGAATTTATTAACAGGCATGTAGGTTAAAAGTTTCCCAGCTTTTGAGCCATACCTACAGAACAGTTTTCTTGTAGTTTCCATATGCTTTCCAGCATATGTACTGCACCTTTGAATTGGTATTTCCTGGAGAAATTGATACACTAAATAAAATGAGAAGCTCAAAAGTTAGGGTCAAAGTGCTAAAGTAGCAAGCTTATTTTGGGTGAAGATGTGCAGTTTCCACTGTTCTGGGAAGTCAGACACATTAGCACTGCGTTATTTGTATTGCAGTAGAACCCAGCACCCAGTTTACACAGGTTGGTAAACTGTTGTGATCAGCACTGTAAAATTGCTTCACAGAGCACTTCCTGAAGGTGTAGTTTTACATGCCGGACAGTTTTGCTTGCTCAGGTGTAGTAGTTAAACCTCAGCCAACAAGTAAGTAACACACACCTGCTCACTCACTCCTTCCCCTTCCCTGCTCTCACTAGGATGGGGAGGAGAAAAGGTAAAGGTAAAACCCATAGGCTCAGGTAAGGACAGATGAATAATAAAAGTAAAAGAAAATATAATAATAATAGCAACGATAATAATAGTGTTAATGAAAAGGAGTAATAAAATCCAAGAAAAAACGTGATGTGCAATGTAGTTGCTCACAACCTGCTGACCAAGGCCCAGCTCATCCTTGAGCAGTGATCAGCACCTCACAGCCAACTCCCCCCAGATTATTTACTGTGTGTGATGTTCTGTGGTATGGAATATTCCTTTGGCCTGTTCAGGTTAGCTGGTCTGGTTATGGGCACACCCAGCTTCTTATGCTGCTGTTCTCTGGCTCAATGTGGGAGACTGGAGAGTTCTTGACATGGGGTAAGCACAACTTAGCAACACCTGAAAGTATTACCAACGTTATTCTTATACTCAACCCAAATCACAGCACAGTACCAGGCACTAGGAAAAAGTTTCCCAGCCAAAAGCAGAATATCAGGCCTCACAACAAGTATTTGCCCACTCAGGGAAGACTAAAAAATGTATCTGTATTCCTTGGGCAAGCATGTGTCCTGTCTTCTAAACACGGTCTCTGGGCTGGATTCAAGAGGTGGAATTGGTGGGGTAAATTGTTGCTTTCAGGATACAGTGCCAAACTTCCCTTGTTCTGGCAAATGGAGACTTCATAATTGTCTGCAGCATCTGGTGTCTGCCAATTAAAAACTGGTCATGTTTTTACTGTTAGATGCTACAACCAGTTAGAGCTAGTGAAGGCGATGGAGTGTTGAAAAACAGAAATTGAGGAAATGTCAGGTGGAAAAAAAAAGAGGAAGAAAGGAGTAGAGAAAGCATAGCAAAGACAAGCAAAATAAATATATTTTCTCACTGGTTCATATTGCCATCAGCTTTATTAGTTATTCCTTGTCTGGAATCTTGCTGTAAAGAACAAATTGTATCAATCCCATGGGGAGATATCCTTAATGTTTGTGCCTCTCTAAAGGTGAAATATGTTGAACATTTTAAATGTGGAGGATGAAGAATAGCTGAAGAAGCCAAGAATCATGTCTGGATGACTGTGAGCCTGGCTAAATAGCTTTTTCGTGGAAACAGGAATGATGCTTTTGTTTTGTTTCGTTGATGACACAAAATGAAGTGAAAGGCTTGGTAAATGTAACATTACTGCCAAATACATAATAATTGAGGAAACTGCCAAATCCATCATAATTTGGGAAACTAAACAAGCTTGAATTTAACTGTTAAGGCATGAATATAGCAATACCTGGTATTCTGTGCTTATTCCATATTCCTGTGCTCATTATCATCTGTAAAGCTATAGCTTGCCTCTAAAACGTTCATGTTTATTTCAGTGGTGAACTGGTTGACCAAGGTGTAAGTGTGAAACTTTATTTTACTTCATTTTGGTGTGTGTATGTGTTTACTTCCCCAAACACAGAATTATTCAAAGTACAGACAACCTAATCCCCCCAGCTTGTTGGCTTACAGTGTAGGTACTCTGAATAATAACAGTATTTTGAAGCTAAAGTCAACAAAACTATTCTATTTTCTGGAACATTTATAAAAATAATTTTAAAAGAGCAAGGTAAAGCACAGTGAGGGAATGGATTCTCCCCAGATTCATACTTCCTTATATGTTGTTATACTCCATAAAAATTAACCTGTTCTAGAATCTATGTGATTAACAGTGGTTAACATCACAGTCTTGAGTATAAAAATAAATCTGTAACAACAATACAGATGTGACTCTGATTTGGAATAATCTCATTTAATCTAGAACTATGTAAGTGTACATGCAGGGAAGCAGTAATAGGGACAAATAAAATTGTCATTCCTGTGGAAAGATTAGGAGATTTATTCCTATATTGTAGTGGTACAAAAGGTCTCATTGTGAGCTACTGGATTTCACATGGCTTTTTTACAACACTATATAAAATGTGTATATATATGTAAATATATTTTATAACTGGTAATGATTTGTTAGGTAGGAGATTGCATTCATTTTTTTTTCTACAATACTGTAGAATGAAGCTGGATTCAAAATATGATAAAGTTGTTAAATAAAAGACAGGAAAATAAAAGAAGTGGAGCAAGATGGGTTTTTGATCATTAAAAAAAAGTTCAGGTATAATGGGGCATTTCATTTTTCAGTGTCAGACTAATGACTCTCTGTGAAAGAGAGAAGAAAAAGAGAAAAATTCATCAGATATGAAGAGAAATAATTAACTGCTTTTCTTTCTGTCCTGTCTTGGTCACGGAAGCTGACATTCCAATTAGCAGCTATAGTATACAGACGAACTCTCCAGGTTTTGAAAGGAGGTTTTGTTAGAGCACTATGAAATTGAGGAAAGATGCCATGATGATATTTCTGTAGAAACCAGGAAAGAATAGATGTTGCCCATACAAACTGATTCCATTCATCTAGCCAGATATCTTATTAAAATAGTTTGCAGTCACAAATTATAACGATAACTGAAATGAAAGGTAGGTAGGTCCTGAAAAAGGCAGTGAAGGAGAGAAACAAAATATTTGGAAGGTGTTCTGCAGCTAACAAATGGCAGGGGATTATTTTATGTAAAACTGGATTTTTTTTGAGAATACATATTTATTTTTTAGTACAGTTTAGAGGAAGTTACACCTAACTTTTTCCCTTACCCAGCAAGGCAGACAAGCACACTTGTGACGGTAGATGCCTATGACTGACACCAGCAATGACAAGATCAATTATGGTTTAATGTTAAGTGTGTATGTAAATATCTCTTGAAGATTTATTGGGTCAGCAGCCATAAAAATGGTATTTCAAAGGACTGTTTCTGCTAATCTATAGATTTGTAATGAGACCAGTTTGAAGCTTTAAAGATGAAGCGTATGCCTACTCATATATTGACATATAATTTAAAATTTTAGAGTTATATTTTTTGTAGTTATATTTTTTTAATGAAAAAATAAGGATAATTTCTAAAAGGTAGAAAAGAATGTTAATTCACTGGGGTTTTTCCAGGATTGTATCCAGATTTTAGTTTCTTTATTTTTTTTCACTTTTCCTGTAAACAATACCAAGAAAATATTGCACAATGAGATTTTGTGGATGCTCTTGAGTAGTAGCAAATTATTTGCTTTAGCTATACCTGCTTCCTCAAGGTAAGCAATTTTGCAGCTGGACAAGAGTGAAAAGAGTGTCATGAAGCAAAGGTGGTGTATTCTGTAAAGGAGAGAATGCTTCCCCTCAGCGAGTATTTATTGTTTCATGGTTTTACTTATATTTATTTACTGCAGGATGCTTTTAGGGTATAACAGATTGCTGGGAACTCACAGCCTATGGTTTTGATAACAAGTGTGAACCAAATGAAGCAAGTAAGTACTATGGGAATTAATTGAAAAGACACTTAGGAACAAAGCCAACAAAACTAGTAGGCAAGAGGAAGTCAGAATGTTTGGTCTTAAAAGTTGAAGCTTTGTATACTATTTACCATACAGGACATCCAACATACTTGCAGTTCTCTCTGTTTGATATTTGCTTTTTAAGGCTGGAGGAGAATTATGAGATTGCAGAAGGTGTTTGCATTCCTCGAAGTGCTCTCTACATGCATTACTTGGACTTCTGTGAGAAAAATGACACACAACCTGTTAATGCTGCCAGTTTTGGGAAGGTAAGTCTAAACTGCTGTATGACACCTTAAAATCTCACCTGGTTCAGGTGAATTTGCACTACTGAAAAGAACTAAATATTTTACTGTTAGAGACAGAAGTGTATGAATGAAATCTCTTTGTGTATTCAAGTTATTGGACAAAGGCTAAGATTGTAAGTATTTTGATGATTGGAATGACTTCTAACCATGGCTAGGCTTCAGAGTACATCAGTCCCCAGCCTATCACCCCTGATGGTGATATGGTACAAAAAATTGGCAGTTAAAATTGAATTGGAATTTCAGTACAAGCCAGTGTAAATGTATCTGCATTATGACCTGCACTGCTTAAACAAATGTATAATTTTTAAAAACAGAAGGGTAAAATTGAGTTCTGGAGCATGTCTGTGCTGTTTTTGTAAGCATAATATGGAGATCCTTGAATTAAAGATCTCAGATGATGTGGCAAATTCACATGGTAGAGTACAATGCCTCCAGATATGAAAGTCCAGAAAACATCTAGCTGCTTTTTGTGTGCACTGCAGGTACAGGCTGCCAAGCTATCTAAGTTATCTTCTCACTGTGATTCCTTGTGCTTCCCTTTCCAATCCTGCTCTAGTAAGAGCCCCTCTGGTTAACTCCAGATTCACAGTGGAGATGCACTCCTAGCGCAGACATAGCTGTGCATCATCTGGGTGTGAGCAGCAAAACTCTACACTGGTAGCAGATGTTAATAGCTGGCTAAAGGGTTACATAAAGTTTTTATTTTGGATTTGCTGGTCAGGTGATATTTTCCTCTCAGTGAAACACAGGATAATATTTAAAACTGAAATTCTACCATAAAATGTGTCACAAGACTTTAAAACCTGTAGACTGAAAAAAACAAAGTGTAGAGTTTGCCACTGTTTTTGAAATGCTTGCAAGCATGAATCTGAAGCCCATTGTCCTGCAAGCTGTTCTCTTTTAGTGTTTGCAACATTTGTTCTATAGAATTTCTGGGTATTCAAAGAAAGAAAAATGTTTCTAGGGTAAGTGCCGGTGTAAAGAGTGGGTGAAGGATGTATTTAATGAGGTGACATTTTCTATAGTGCATCTTTAGGTCAGGCAGTTTGGAAAGGAAAATAAAGTGTACTGTGTTGTAACATTACCATGTTTGTTGTGTCTTGAAGACCTGCATAACTCAGTAGATGATTTTGTGTCAGGTTTCTGTTTAAATACTGCAGAACTGTGAATAAAGTTGTTCATTGTACACATTATTGCTACCAAGTGATAAGTATAGTGGCAACATGTAATTTAGGAACAGTGAAAATAAGAAACAGATTTCACGCAGGCTCACACATTTGGAACATGGCTCAAGTTTACACAATGCTACTTCTGCTGCTGCTAAAAACTTCTGTAAATTGTAAGGTGTAAATATTCCAGAATTTTTCCACCAGAACATAAATTTATCAGGATTGTCACAATTTATCAGTATGTGGCAGTTCTGTTATCCTGTTTAATACTTTATACCCCTTCTCTCCTGCCTCTCATACATAGACCTGTTCATTGGTAGGAGTCTCTTGACATAGCAGGACAGGTACTATGGTTTCCATCAAAAAATCACAGCATTCCAATGTGGTTTTCATGTGCTGTGGTCCAAGTATTTTCCTCTCTGTTGCAAAAGAGTTCTGTAGCAGTGTTGCATGAAAGTTTTTACCTTTTTTGTGGAGAGGAAGGAAGCCCTACACAATCATCACGGTACTGTTTCACACTAGTACTTTGGGTGGCCATAACTTCTGCATCTGGGAACTGGCAATTCTCCACTGGTATGTCCAGGAACTTCAGACAGCTGGGGGAAAATACTAAAGTGAAACCAGCTTCTCCATCTGCAGAACCTGAGCAGACCCCACTGATTCTTTCCAGCCTGTTCCTGCTAACAAAATGTACTGCACAGGTATAAAAATCTGCAAGGCACATCTGCATTCTCTCAGTATCTTGCAGTCAGCTTCTCCTTTGGAGCATGTACATGTATGAAGTTTTAGCCAACATTGGTTATCATATGACTTAAATTACCATATTGGCAAGGTGAGTTGCAAAAATGCCTTGGAGGCAGTTGAAGCAGTGAAGTGAAATAGGTGCTATTTAAGGCATTCTGCACTTAGCTGCTGCAACAGAGACCCTGGACACGTTTGTCCTCATTGGGAAACATCGGGAGCCCTGCAGCTGTCATTTCCTCCAGAGAAAGGAGCTAGTTGTTCTGTGAAATTGTAGACAGTTTGCCTTTCAGTATACCACATTGAATTTATGATTCATCTCCAAACTTTAGCTCTGCAGGCAATGTTAAATATTAAGGCTTTTTCTTTAACAAATGGATAGTTTTTAGAAAGAGGTGTCGAGTTCAGCACATTAAAACAAAGTGTAATAAGTAACAGTGTTTTCTGTTAAACCTCTAGGACATGGGCTGGACCTCAGACACTTGGTAATATTGCACTAATAAAACCAAAATTTATCTGGGGAGTAGAGAGATTAACAGAGAGACAGTAATACAGACTGTTTTCTGAGGAAACCAAGCTAATAGCAATTAAAGGAACAAGAAGAACAAAGAACAGAAATACTGTATAAATAAATACCTTTTATAAAGCAACCTAAGCCACACAAAGAATATATAAAGTCATGAATGCTCTATTATGGCTATTAATGGGATATTAATATCATATTTCTCACATGAAAAAGGGAGCTGTAACTTTGTGAGTCGAGATTTTAGTGTTTTACTCAGTCATTTAACATGCAAAAATTTCAGGCAGTTTTTTCTATACCAGCATTTGCCAATCTGCTATGCTGCCTAGTCTGTCATTACAGTACTTTTTATTGTATGCTAATGACAGGACCTAGTATTCTCTTATATACCTTGACTAAATAGTAATTAGAGAGAGCCCAGCAATTTAGTAGTTACAGCTCAGCATCAGGTGTGGAGTCCACTGTTAAACTCCTGCTCTTACTGTAGACAGCCAAATATTATATTTTGATTCCGTGCAAAAGTGAGGCAGAAAAAGTAAAAAGGTTCCATGGAACCAGTGAGAAGACAGGGAGGTACAGCGAGGCAGGGCAGGTGTGTCCCTGAGTTATTAACAATTAAATGTTGCATATGAGAACAAGCTCTCTCACAGTGAACGTGTTCAGACTGTGAATTAGTCTGCAGGCAGGAGGAGTGAAAGCCCTTTTGCTGAGGTCACTTAAAAAGGATGGCAGCCTTGTGCCCCTCAGCCCTGTGCTGTCAATGCCTCAGGCTCTGCTCCAGGACCTTGGGGCTCTGGAGAGCAGTTTAACGTGTTTCCAGCTGAAAGTTCTGCCCCTGCCTGCTGCAGGGAAAGTTGTGTAGATGTATGCTTGTTTTGGGTTTTATCTGAGCAACATGTTAATATAAAATGCTGGTGATTATTAACACACTATGCAAAGAGTTCTTACTGGGTTTAATTGCAAAAACTACATCATTCTTAATAAGGGCCTTCACTGAATCAAAAAAAACCAGGAATGTTTTGAGCATTTTCAAAGCCCTCAGCAGGTACGGTGTAGGGGTGGGTGCCATAAGGCTTCTCCTGGCTCTACCATTGCTCCCAGCTGCTAGCTGCATTGGCAATTCTTTGAGCTTCTCTTTCACTTTTATCTCCAACACTGATTTTTGTTCTTGTTTCTTTTGTGACCCTGTATGTACCCTGGTTTTTAGTCAGGACCCTCGAAGATGTAATCTTCCTCAACTGCAGCGATCTGTCCCATCCTCCGTGTCCTCAGTTCATTGCTTTAATTTACTGGGCAGTGCTAATTCCCCTGCCGTGCCCTGTTACATCTCTCCCCCAGAACACTGAGAGACTTGTGAAATCGCTTTGCATCCTCATGAAGCTGAGCTCTTCCCAACTCCCATGTGCCCCCTGGAGGATAAATACTTTCCTCTTCTGATTTCTTTTTTTTCTTTTCTTTTCTTTTGGGGCTTTCCTGGCGTGTCTTTTGAGAAGCAATAACAAACTAATATTTGAAAAGGAAAACAATGGTTGGTGACACTTCTCAGGGTGATTTCCCTCCATCTGAGGTCCCTTTACATCATTTTGGCATCTTAAAGAGGTTTAACATGGATGCATGCTCTCACAAATTTTGTTGCTCTGACTGGCTTTGCTGTAAGTGAAAATTACATTCCAGTGAATGTATTTCACTAGATAATGGGCAAAGTCCACAATAGACTTGTAATATTGGTTAGGAAAGAACCTTTTTTCCCCAGTAGTTTACTTTGCTCCAGTGAGGTACAAGCTGTACCAGCCAGACTCCTTTTTCATGATGATGCACTGTGTCTATGCCCAGAAGTTTTGCTTTCAGGACTGTTCCTCCAAGCATGACTAGGATAAATAAGTTTTACAGTTTCTTGCTGTTATACTATAATATTTTAAAGTTTGAAAAGGGCAGAAAAGACCTTTATTGAATCTTCTCTGGTAATGACATTGTGATGTGATTGCATTCTGATTTGTCTTTGTATTGAAATGCACATATCAGGAAATTGTCTGCTGTTGTTCATAAGGAGATGCTTCTTCTGAGGATGTGTTTATTTCTTTATTCTCAATTTGCTCTTAAGTAGCCTCAATAGTAACTGGTATAGCAAAGCCACATTTACTCTTAGTGCTCTCTTGTTGCAGTGTGTTTTGTTAAGTTATTAGGTTGGTTTGTTCCAATCCCCTTCTGTCTGAAAATGGTTCTGCCCCAGTTCTCCCTTCCCGCCTTTGGAGCTGTCTGTATTCCTGGCTCCACCTCAGCCAACAATGTATCCCCTAAACTCCGCCCTGGTTTTCCTGGAAACCCTTGTATCTTTTCTTCTGACCCCTCCCCAGTGCCCCGCCAATCACTCTCACTCCCCACCCTTACTGCTAGAATGTTCCAGCAGGGGAGTTCGATGGTTGGCTGAGGAACCAGGGCCCCTCCCCAGAATGTTTGCTGTTGGTGTTACCCACGTGTCAATCCCTTGGAGCCCACTCCCCACTGCACCCCCATTGGCCCAATGCCTGGCACCTCCCTACCCTTAAAACTTGCTGTCACCCCCTCCCCCCATCTTCTCCTGTTGGTCCTTCCGGGATTCATTAAAGCCTGGATTAAGCCACAGTTGGAGTCTGCCATCTTCTTTCCGCTGGTTGCAGCCTTTACTAGACTCCGTCCTGCACAAGGTGTGCCTACAGCCGCAAGCTGGGCACTGCCTTAGGCGCTATCCCGAAGCCAGCTCTCGGGAGAAGTGCCCCCTCGTGCTGCTAGCAGTGCTGGAGCTAGCCGGACGCTGACAATTGAGAGCCACTGCTGCACTCTCTTCTGATGGCTTAAAACAACACTTGCTCTATTATGAGCAATTTCTACAAAACTGAATACAAAAACAGAACTGAGGAAAAATACCAATGAAAATGTGAGGATGTAGTTTCTCTTATTGCACTGAATGAGTCTGTCACTGCTATCTGAGCAGTCCCCAGTTTCCCTTCATCCCTTTTGAACAGCTAGGATTCCTGACTGAAGAACAGTTACCACCAGTATGAGTTTTCTTCCCAATTCTGAATCTTCTTGGCCAAGATCCTCTGATGAGACCATAATAACACAAGTCCTGCAGAAGCAAGCAGTCATGCTGGTGTGGGCCATGGTGATCCTGCAGAATAGCTGTAAAAGGCTTTGCTCCCTTGGCTCTACTTAGCTGATTCTTGTACTGTTGCAGGTTGCTGACCACTGCCTTTTTCTTCTTGAGCTTAGGGAGTAAGAAAACCAGCGAGGACACCTCAGTTTCTCTGGAGTGACTGTTGCTTTCTCAATACCCTACAGCAATGGGACTTTTAGTGTTTTGGCCACTTCAAGCATCTGGCTTCCAGTTAGGCCTTAAGCATGGATTGGCCCCTGGGCTGCTTTACCTCATGCCTTGTCAACACGTCCCAGAGGCTGTGCTTACAGCTCAGGGTCTGCCAGAGTGCAGGGATCCTGGCGCTCAGCCTTTTCCCACAGATAGGCTGGGTGATGGCAGGCCCTGAGCTGGCACCAGTACAGAGCAGGGTGAGTTGTGCAGGGTTTTAGATCTGCTTGGCTTCAGCAAGTCAGCACCAAAAGTGGCTGCAGCTCAGCTAAGGATCTGAGGCAGAGCACTCAGTGTTTGCAGCTTTGTTGGGGCGCAGTAATCTGTTTGATCATGCCTTAGGCTGAATTCTATCTGGCCAGAGGAACTGCTGAAGGAGGATATTGTTTTACGTAGATGAATTTGAGAAGCGGTCTTGCAAGCTCCATTGCAGTGTCCAGTTCACTTGGAGTTCCTCACAGAATCTAATCTCCATAGCAAGCAGAGTTGGGCACAGACATTAGACAAAAGGCAAGAAGGTTTTTCTGCCTTGCTTTGCAGTGTCAGTTGAGCCATATCAGTGCTAGAAACAAGTTCTTATCCTAGAGTTAGACCATGCCCTATTCCAAAACTTAGGAAGGTAAGTGGAGAGAAATGGGAAGGTTATTGAATCTTGACAGACAACAGATCTGCCACCAAGAGTACTGAGCCTGTACACTACAGCCTTCCCTCCTGGCCATGCAATTAAACATGCAAGGGGGTAGAGAAGGTATAGACACAGTCATGCCTGTTCTCCTTTTGTTTACACAGTTTGGTGGATTTGAGAGACAGAAATGGAATTTCAGGCTACTTTGATTATGCTCTTTCCTATCAATGGATGTTTCTCGGTGCAAATTTCCTTGACCATTTCCTCAAGACAATATGATGCTGAATCAGCCCCAAGCCATTTTCAGCCAAAAGGAACCTCTTTACACAGGTGTTAATAATAACACCTGTCTCAGAGGAGGATTTTGAAAAGCACTAAAGCTGATGGGGAAACCCTGGAAAGACCCAGCAGGAACAGTACTGGGTCAAAGATGAATGAACCAAAGACCCTTTCCCTTAAAAGACTGAGGACATCAGTATTGCTTGTGTTTCATAGCAGTGAGAATAAGGAGAGCATAGCTCTGTGAGAATGTAGCTATGTTTGTTATCACTGACTTTTTGCTGCTGCCATGGCAAAGAATATTAAGACTGAAACACCACAATAGAAGTTAGTAAATAAACACATATCTTCTATGCCTCACTTCACAAAAGAAAAGCATGCTGTCTAGATATGGAACCTGAAACCTGAATTGAGAGAAGCAGAACTGGGCCCTCTTATGAAGAATTGTTATGGGAGGAAAGAGAATTTATTCCATGGTATGTAGAATCTCTCTAGAATCTCACTGAGCTAGGGAGTGCAGAGCCTGGAATCTACTTCTCATTCTGGCAGTGTGAAATTGCTGGATTGCCAGCTAATTTGATCCTTCTTCTCTGCTTTGGGAAGTTCTACAAGCAAGGCTAGAATTATGTCAAATAGAAAGGAATATGAGTAATGAAGAATAACATCCCTCTAGATCAGGTGCATCATGCCTTTTGAAAAGCAGAAATTTAAAACATTCTAGTGGAAAGACTTTTAAAAGCCATCCTCTACCTGTTGCCCCAGAGTAAAATTTAATATTTTGGCAAAGGAGGGAGGAAAAGGGTTATTTCAGAAATTTCCAGACATCTCTGGTTTCTTCCGTCCTTGCTTGCATGAAGACAGACACATAAGATGCTTTATAAGATTTCTTTTCCCTGATTTGCTTTGACATATCATAGATGATTTTAGATGCAATAATTAGGAAGCATAGAGTTCACAGTTTGGTAGTGAATGCAATGAGGAGTGATGGGTGACAGCGTGGTGGTGAAAGCAGAATGTCCATGCCCATGGCAGAGTGTTTGGAATAAGAAGAACTTAGAGGTCCCTCCCAACTCAAGCCATTCTTTGATTCTGGAATTCCTCATTTAAACGCTGATATTATCTGCTTGTGTTATAATATTACAGTACCGGAGATGTGGCGAGAGAGGCAGTGACAGAAATGATCGCTGGCAGTAATGAGGTTGAAAGAATGCACCCTTGCAGCCATTTGTGGGTAACAGAACAGCTCCTGCAGTTAGCAGTGCCTAAAATTAATAAATTGTGCAGACTCTATTACAGACGCTTTTTTACAGGATCTTTTTTAGTTGTTGCTCATAAAGTTTTCTGTGTTTTACATGCATGCTCAAGAAACCCATTTAATTTTATTGCCTTAAGAATAACCAAAGATACAAGTAACTAGATATTTAATTCAAGTTTATTCAGACACGTCTGCTATGTTGAAAAAGCTGAAGTGGGATAAAAATCATGTTATCTCCCCATGTGATCGACCTGCACAGATATTCCAAAAACCATTTGTCAGGATTGTCTGAAGCAATGGTCAACAAATGCTGACCTGGATATACTAGTCCTCTGAAAAAAGTGTAAACTATATATATGTTGTTTTATAATGTAATGACTTTATTTTATGTATGCAGTAAGCACTCACCAGAAGATAAAGTGATGCCTTGTGAAGGCTGACCTAGAACAGAGACTAGACAGAGCGAAAGAATAAAGTAGGTATTTATTAAGAGGCCTCAGATAGATCCACCTTGGGCAGCACAACCCCAAAATGGCCACAAAATGGACGACAGGTCACAGGTTCTCACACTTTTGTAAGTTTTGGTCCATTAGCATATTGGAGCTAATTTTCCAATTGCAGTTTTAGCCCATGAAGTCCCATCCTTCTTGTTTTCTATCTTCGGTCCACTGTTGTTTATGCTCTTGGGCCTGAGATCTGGATAGGCTGTCCTTGGGTCCCCAGAGAAGGAATTTTTTTGCTACCTATTCTGTGGAGAAAGCTTACTGTCCCCTAATATGAAGCCTAGACTTACACTCTAAAGCAGAATAAAATCTGAAAAATATAAAAGCTAAAACCTGAGGCATCAAAGCAGTTCTTCATGATATTGCTTTTAATCAAGAAAGGCATAGAAGATCTTTGGTAGGCAGAAGGCAAGATCATGTCTTAAGCAGAGTACAGAGAAAAGAGAGGGAGAATACATTGAAGTTCAGTAACTGAGAAAGAAATTGCAGGAACTTTTTTTTCCCTGAGGCTAACATAGTAGGGACAGAAGCTATTTCCATGTGAAATTCCTGGTCTACATGTGTTTCAAAACCAAAAATCAGGTAGCTTAAAATAAGACCCAAAAGTCGAAATTGCCATGTGACTTAGGTAAAATTTAATTTGGAAAATGTAAAACCTATACCTTTTTACTCAGCAGTTTTTACTGGGCAGCTGGAATTATGGTCACTTTGGAGAAGTGTGAGACGAAATTTTAGCTCCACTGAAGGACAATGTTAGAAGATCTGTTCACTCTGAAATTGCTTTGGATACCACCCATGAGATCTTTTTACCACTGTTACTGTTGAGAAGCCAGAACTGCTGTGAGAACAGGGACTTTCCATTGAGAAAGTAGCTCAGACTGCGTGGTCTGGTCTTGATTCATTTGCTTGTGCAAACCTCACTACGGTGATGGGAGGAAAATGATCCAACTTAGTTTTCAGATCCAAACCTCGATTGTCATGTCTGGCAATTAGAACCCACTTCCCTCCCCACACAACTGTAAAGTTAACACATTTTGTCTCTAGATCTTTAAAAGCTAATAAACATTAAACCAAAAATGACATATTTGTGCAGTGATTTTTCAGGTTGACAATGATATAAATTTTTTAAAAACTCCATATTTGGTTCTCTGGTTTTTCCACTGATTTCAGCACACAGTGAACTCCACTTTGTCCTGCCTGATTTCCTCTCCCCTTTCAGAGTAATCTTCCTGCCTTTACCAGTATCATTGCACAGAGATTTGCGTAAGCATAGCTGAATATAAACATTTATATGAACAGAGAGTTCTTTTAGTACCTGACTTGTTTTATTTCAAACACAGACATTAATAACCATGCATGTATGTACAAGCACCTAGGTGTAAGCATACCATTTTATATATGCAGCATTAGATAAAATAGTCCTGGCTCTTTTTCCAAAGCTTTGCTTGATTATTCTTTTTTTGGGTTTTTTTTGTAAATTACTGGGAAATTGTGTTTTAAGTGACGCATACTTTTAAAATACATTCTGAGAGGTGTATTTATTTCAAATGTGCTGGTTTTGAAAAGCAAACAAAGAAAAGAAAAAGGGATCATCTGATCAGCTACTTCATTATTATTCTGTTTTCCTGATCACCTCTGCCGTGGTATGTAGAAATTGGCTGATTTATTTAAATCCCAGTAACTCCCACAGCATATGGTTCATAAAGTAGCATTTACAGTTTGCATTGTAACACTTCACTGCTGCTAGAAAGACTTGAAAGTAATACGGTTTGATGCTGTTCCTAGAGGAAAAATAGAGTAAAACTATCTCTAATATTAAATTAACTGCTGTAAGAGCTGCTTTTGGAGAGAGAGAGATGGTATTTTCTGAATGACAACTGACACAAAAATCTCCCCCCAAAAACCAATCAAAAAACTAACACAACCAGTCTTTAAAAAATCCCCTAGCCCAAAAAAAAAAACATCCTCAGAAAGTAGTTCTTCAACACTGCCTTTTTTCCCACAGCCTTGTGGAGCCCCCAACCCTGTCTGCAGAAAATGAAAGAGAGAGGGGTGGGATTAATGTGTAATTAAAGGGAATTTGGAAGGCTGAGATGTTGCGGAATGTTAGATCAGTAGCTGGAACAGCATGTGGTGTTCTTTAGGCAGGCTTCATTGAATCCATACAAAAAAAGAAAGAAGGGCTGCTTGCCTGTCTGCTCATTTATCAAGCAGCTAGGCTGAACTTTCACAGCTCCACAAAAGTGTTTTACTGTTTGCTGAAGTTTTGCTTCAGAAATTAAAACTGAACAACCCAGCGACTCTGAGTCTTTGCTGCATTTTTGACATCAGCCACCTTGTGCAAAGCTCTTGGAAACCAACACAGGTCAATTTTTATGTGATGCTAAGGGAAGATGGTTGTACCTTTGCTAAAACCCCCCAAAAAGTACTGAAGAAACGGTCGAATATGTGACATTGTAATGTCTATATTTATATAGCACCTTTTGATCTAAATACATGTTCCAAAGCTTTCAGTCATCAGTCAGGATTAAATATTTATCAGGGAGGCAAAATGGGTAATGGAGAAAAAAAATCTATATTATTTAATCAATTTTAATTGACTATATTCCTAGTTGAACAGTTATATTCCATCTTGCAGGCTTGTTTTCCTTTAATATTAGTTGGTGTTACCCCCCCAAAGAGGAAGCATTTAGTGATTTATGTAACAAAAACACAATTAAAATGGATTACAGATTTTAAAAGGAAGGAACTCCTTTGCAAGTAAATCTTCAAGGCTTACTGCACTTTTTGTTGCATGACTGTTCTGGCAGAAGACTTTTCCTACTACGGCAGACCCCAGTGAGAATCTGGTTTAATCCTTGGAGGTGCTGAGCACCAATCCTTTCCAGCAACAACAGCAAAGCTTTTTCATCAGGATTAGCCTGGTTGATAGAGTCTCTGGTGACTTAAGGCAAAATCTACATTCATTGATTTATTTCCTTAAATGCAACTGGCCCTGAAGAAGTTTTGGTTGCAGTAGCAACATTCTTTTAATGTTTGCTGACACACTAGAGTTTGGATTCTTGATGACATCCTGCTGTTTCTGAGATCCGCTTGTTTTCCATAGATGATGAATTGATTATGGGGTATCTTTACCAATGCCATGATGAGTTTTCCTTGGTAGAGGTGATGCCCCTCTCAAAAACTGAAACCTTTTTAGAGAATCATATTTTAGAACAAGAAGTGTTTAGTGGCTGGTTTGTGAAGATCTGTAGAGAACTTTGTTGATCCTGCAAAGTGACATAAGTAGTAGGCCAATTCTAATTACAGTGCTCCTTAGTTAAGAGGCAGAACTGATCTTATATTTTAAAGGTAATATGTTCTATTCCAGTAACTTCTGAAAGTATTTAAATTAATGGTAGTTAATGAAATTACAGTGAAGTTTAAAATATTTTCCCCCCTTTCAGAATAAATCAAGAGCTTTATTTCTGATTTCTCCAACCACATATTTTGTAGACATCACAGTACAGTTTTTCTACTTTTTTGTCTTAAAAGTCCATATTAATTTAAGCATTAGTAAGTGTGTGTTTCCATTTGTCTTAATATCAGTTCTATCTATTTGCAGATAATAAGACAACAGTTTCCACAACTAACAACAAGAAGACTCGGAACAAGAGGCCAATCAAAGTAAGCAGTGTATGGTATTATTATCATCTCTCACAGGGCCCCATCTGGCTCTGGCTTTTCTGAATGGGGAATGAGAACAGGCACTAATTTGTGCAGTTGGGAACTTAAAAGCAACTTTGGAGGTTCTATTGTAGTCTTTACATTATCTTATAGATTCAGCAGTGATCCTGCAAAGGTGGTCATTTTACAGATTTGATTAGCAGTATTTTTCATATTGCTTTTCATCTCAACTCACTTTACACAACAAAAATGACATTCACACTCAGGAGTAATGGAGCCACTGTTGGAGGCTGGGAAATAACATCAGGTTAGCATCACGTTTCAGGCTAGAGAACAAGTGTCAGAATGCTCTTTAAAACTTACGAAGAACATGCATTGATCTGAACTGAAACTGCTCACAAACCTGTATTTAACCACCATTTTTTCCATGTAATGAAATCCAACATACCTTTAGGTGACTAAAGAATTAACTTATTGCCTTGCCCAAAAGATAGTATTTTCTGAAAACAGTTCATCCTAATTCCAGATTGAGAAACTGATTCAGAATTTAGAATGGGGTTTCTGGGATATTTGACTTTTTCCAATTGTTGATAAGTTGTGATTCTACCAATTCATGTAGAGGATACAGCAATGTTTTTACACTTTTTTCTGCTTGTGGACTCCAAGAAATTTTTCCAGGGGAGCTTTGAATCTTTTTGTAGCAAGCATAAGGCCCCTCACATAATAAAATCTGCTTTTCTCATTAGCTTTCACAGAATCCTACAGAGTAGCAAAATTGTAGTGTCTATAGATCACAAGTGAAAAACTATAGAAGGGGAAATGAAAATGTGAAATGATGTGTTTGAAAAATTTTGTGGGTAAAGCTTCTCTTGCAAAATAAAGCCTATAAAACACAATATGGCTAAATGCTGAGAATTAAATATGCTATTAGGATGGAGCTTACATACTAAAGCTAGAATGACTTGCTCTTTAAAGAAAAAAGAAACTAAGATGCTAAAAGAAATGCCATTGAAGACAAATTTACTGTGCTCTTCTACTAACTGGTCCATGCAAAGCAGTATTTCTTTGATAGGACAAAATGTTCTTCCCCCCAGCTTGATATTTCCTTAGTTTTTATAACTAAGATTTCTTTTTCTAGAGCAGACATATTTAAGCAGCTAATTGAAATTTCATTTTGGTAATGGTCCCAAATGGAAATTCAGAGTTGCCATAACACCACTCATCAAAGCCACCAGAAATCTCTCAGGTGGAAATTCTGAGCTAGCCTAAAAGCACACTAGGAAAGCAAGATAGGACCATAGTAAGAGAGTCAGGATTTTGTACTGAATATAAGTTTTGTGAAGACAGAGTGAAAGTGTTTACAAGATGCATTGTGGACGCATTCATATGAGTACCTTCTATTGGCCATCAAATCATCCTGGCATCAGCTGCAACTTTTGTTACTTGTCCTTACATTTAATGGAAGGAGTGAGCACTGCTCTATTTCCAAACCAGAACTCCTCCCACGCCAGGAGTCTCTCAGAGGGCAAGACACTCTTCATCTGCTGACTAGGGGTGTCTTGCAACTCCAAAAGCTGTCTCTTTACTCTCACCGAGACTTAATATTTCTTGCACAATTTCCCTGTAACCTGCCCACCTGTCAGAGCAGCTTTCAGGTCACATACTCCTTTCACGCCATTTGTGCAATGGTTCTGCCCCCTGTCTAGCAAATAGGGGTTTCTGTCATGCACACAGAGACTACCTGTGTGCTATATTTTAAGATAAAATACTCTCCTTGGTAGATTCAGCACAGCTGTAACTGAGCTCTGGTTTTGTTTTCAGAAACATCTGACTGCATTCCAGTTAAGTGTTACGTAAAGAAATTACTTTAGGCATTAACACTTCAGTCCCTTTATCACCAACTGTGCTGACCAATTGCTTCCAGTATTATTTTCGTTCCACTTCCCTGCTACTGCCAAAGGGAATACAGTCATAGAAGTGGTTAAGATTATCTGACTTCACACTGTTCTGCCTTCAGTCGTTTTATAGCACAGCTGCCTTGGAACATTACTAAGTTCAGAGCTGCGTTGGTGGTGCTCATCAGTTGAGAGCTTTCTGTTTTGCAGCTGGTTTATTGATGTGAGCATGCAGATGCAGCTGGTCTCTGTCACACTGAGCTTAGAAACAGTTCCACCACAGGTGAGCCGTGAGAAGGTAGCTGAACATAAAAGCCAATTTCTTCCTGTATTGTAGTCTGAAACTCTTCAATTTGGTACACAAGGAGTGAGTGGAAGCTACACGATGTGAATGGAATTTTGCTTCTTTCTTTAAAGGAATGCTGTATATAAGAGATCAATGAGGGTAAAAAGTATTTCACTTTAACACAAAAATAATTCTGTTGTCTGCATATTATTCTTCTACATATCAAACTTTCAAGCCCTGTTTATTGAACTAAGTTGAAGGGGTTTTTTTCTGATAGGAATAATAATTCCTATATAAATTCCAATAAATAATTGGAAAATAATCTGTGTAAACTACTCCAGTGAATTTTTGCACTTTGGGATAGTAAAATTAATGAAAAAAGAAGCTATGTAGAAAAATTTTGGAGTTAATTTTGCTGCTGCTGTCTGTGTGATTTTAAACTCCATGGAAACCTCTTTTATGCAGTTTACTACCAAGTGAAATACACCACGAATTAAACACTGCACAGTGAAATTCTACTACATTTTCCAGGCTTGCTTTTTTTTTTTTTTTCTTCACTGATTTAAGACAAAACTTGATACAGGACTGACCCCTATTTAAAGTTTAAATTATGTTTAAATTAATTGAAGTTTAAATTATACAAGCCTTTCAGTCCCACTTGCTCTTTTTTCCTCTTCCTGCCCTTCCCTGAGCAATTTGTGCTGCTGGCTCCCCAGAGCATTTCCTTTTTGGTTCCCCTACCCCAGATGTAGCACATAGGCCGTGTGTGACTTTTATGGCCCTTATGTGCAGTGCTCACCTGGCAGCTGCCACGGACCAAACTGGGCACTTAAACCAAGAGCTGGAGGTGTTACCCTTCAAGCTAAAAAGAAAAAAAAAAAAAGCCAAACATCTACAGCTGGTGTTGTAACCCTTTGCCATTAGTTACCTGTAAGAGGTTAGGAACATTCTGGAGCCTGGTTTCTTGTACGGAATGCATGTTTTGACCTAAGTGCTGATGGGAAAATTTGGAGCCAATACTGTTGCTTTCTCAGGTATTGAAGCTAGGAAGTTCCATTCATACCATGTCAGTGGAATGTTTTAAGAAATGTCACTTGGATATTCAATGTTGAGTTCAAGATAGTTTTTATTTTTAATGGAAAGTAGGGAATGTCCTCAGTAGGTATGGCCAGGAAACATGTACAAGAAATTTCCTACATCACCCCAGGCCTCCTCTCAGCCCATGTCTGCTGATAGAAGAGTTTGGGCTTCCAGCTCTTTGCCACTATTTTCTGTTGGCAATTATGACATGCATGGATCTGTGGGTGAGTGACTGTGAGCAGAAAAGTAAAAGTCACCAGTTAGTTTAAGGTACCATCACTTACATGCTACTCTTTAATTAATTTCATTGATGACCTTTGTAGAACTGCCTCAAGTGAATTTGTGTCTGAATGAACAGATTTGGTGTCAGCACTCTGAAATAGTAACTGACTGAAGAGTCAAAGAAGCATCCAGAGATGGAAATTTCTTGTGCCATGATAGTGGGATCCAGAGGACAGAGTCTCATGATGATATGATAGGCTATAAGGAGAGAAGTGGAGGATCACTGAAAAATCTGTGTAGGATTTGGCTGAAGCAAAAGTATACTAGCAAAGCAACCTTGTGCTGCATTTTGTAATAACAACTAATTTAGTTGATGGGTTGGATGCCTGCAGCTGAGAAACTGAAATAAAAGTTAGGAAATTACAGGAGACTAAGATGAAATCTCTGCTGCTTTGATGCAAGAATTTTGCTTGATAAACAGTGCTTTCACCAGCACCTCTAATAAAGCTGAGTGGTAGCACAAACTTGTCCCACAAGGCCACCGATCTGTTTCCGTAGCACAGCCACACTGTAATTCCTAGAGTGGCCTCACAGACAGAGTTAGTGCTGTGTCCTATCTCTCACTGATCAAAGCCCAGTGCTTGATGCTAGGGTATGAAGCAAATAATTGGAACAAGCCTTTCCCCCCCTCTTTTTTTTTGAAAATTGAAGTGTTTTCAATTTTTGAAACATTTCTGATCAACTTGTTTGCAATAAAGACTTGTGCTTTTCAGGGACCAAACCAACCCTCAACAGCCTGAGAATCAGGGAGCTGAAATAACAACAGAAGGGCTGGTTCACAGGGTCTGTAGCTCTGCTTATTGCTCTACTAATGGAGCAGCTGCACAGCAGAGCTCTGCCAACAAGTAGCATTAGGATCCTTTTTTTTTTTTACTAAGAAGTTAAAAAAGTGGAAGTACATAATTTTCCTGCCCTATAACAGAGTCATCTTATTTTTACCATAAAGAATGGAAATTGGAAGGTCAGTATATTACCACAGTGTTCTGCTGCTGAATCAATGCTTGTTAATAATGTATAAACTATTGCTCGGTCTTTTTTGCTGTAGAAATCATTTGCATTATCAGTTTCCCTTGCCTCTATATATTTTTCTTTAATTTTCAGACAATCTGCTTTATAAAATATGCATTTCTATGTATCAGGTACCATTATTATGGGATTGCAGTGAAAGAAAACTCCCAGTATTATGATGTGATGTATTCTAAAAAAGGAGCAGCCTGGGTCAACGAGACGGGAAAAAAAGAAGTAACCAAACAGACAGTAGCGTATTCACCACGATCCAAACTGGGAACATTGCTGCCCGAGTTTCCAAATGTCAAAGATCTAAATCTGCCAGCCAGTCTGCCGGAGGAGAAGGTAACACTTTGGAAATCTTTTCTCAGCTTGTCTTGGTTTCTTTTTTCCCCCTGCTCTGGATGAAAGCTTTGTCTAATATATAAAGACTTAAAACAGGAGTAAGTTTAATAATGCCTTGATTTGATTTATGGGAGGCTGAAGTACTTAATTTAATAGAAAGAAATATCTTCCCTTAAAAAGGGGAGCTAACACTATCAGCTGTACAATATTTTTAACACCCATGTACGTTTTTTAAAAAGTTACATTACATACAGCAGGGCAACTTTTAAAATTATATGATGTTTGAGGGCAACTTTTAAAATATTGAGGGCAGCCCTCTAATCTGTGAACACACTTGATGGCAAACTGACAAACAGTTCTAATGCTTTCTTGAGTAGAGAGGGACTTAGTGAATTTCTCCTTCTAGAGTAGAAATTCAGAGAATCCTATTTGCACATATGACAAAAATGTTCTGGCTCCTCTTGGCTGAGCTTACTATGTTTCTGGTTCTATTCACATGTGTAGTATCAATGTGAAGTGGACAAAAGAAAAGGGTTTTTTAGATCTTTATGTCCTAATTAGGGCCACATTCTCGTCTTTGATCTCACTGAGGCTTTTTGCTCCTCTTACATTTGAAGAATCCTATTGACAGAAAAATCCACGAATTCAAAGGGAGAATTTACTTTTGAGAAGAAAACTCATCTTACAGCTAATCTAAATACAATTTAACTGATTTCATTATTTTTGCAGTTGCACATCGATAAGATAAGGAAAAAAACTTGCTTTTTCTGTGCTCTGTGTTCTGGTATTTTAAAAGAGGATTTCTTAAAGCAGAATGATTTTTTGTGTGTCTCCTTCATTCTCCTTCATTCTTTTTCAGGTTTCTACCTTTATTATGATGTATAGGACTCACTGTCAGAGGATACTAGACACTGTAATAAGAGCAAACTTTGATGAGGTATGGTTAGAAACTGCAGTTGCAGTTTAATGATCCATAAGGTATCAATGGATTTGAAACCTCATTTTGTATGTTATATTACAGACTTAGGGGTTTGTGGTGCTCAGTGCTTTTCAGGAGCAAGGAAAATGGCTGTACTTGAGTATCTAACATGTGACTGATAGGACTAAATCTCACTGGGTGAGTTGGAGGAACAAAGGCAATGAGAATGTTTTTGCCCCCTGTTCTCCAGCAGGATTAAGGTAGATAATATCCCCTTACAAGATGTTGGACAATCCAGTTCTTACAACTCAAGAAGTGTGTCCACCACAACTTTTCGAAGCTTTTGTTGGGACTGAGCTGTCTGAAGGAATTCCTCTCTGTGCTCAGCAGTGCCAGGGCAGGTGTCACAGCAACAACAGTGGGCTCTGCTGGTCTGTTAACAGCAATGCAGAGCTGTGGGGAGATTACAGCCTCCCAGATATCCCAGAGAGCCGTAGCTGAAGTCTCCAGTTGCTCTGTTGTACTGCAGTGCAACTAGGAGTATACACACTGCTCATCAGTGAACACCGTCTCTTAGAGATGTTTCAGGCGTGTACCTGTTGATACCTCACTGAATTTGAGGGATTGCTAGCAGTGCACACAGACAGCTCTATAATTAGAGCTGAAAAATAAAATGTTACTGGAATGCAAGCAGGTTTATATTACATGAGAATACGGCTTCTTATCTAGGATAACAAATCTGGCCATAGAGATACTGAGGACCTGATTAAAATATGATATTCAGATCCTGGAGAAAAAAAAAAAATGGGTCTTTCAACTCTCTCTTCTGAACAATGAGAGAAAATTCCTTGCTTTTCTTCTTTAATTCTCACATTCTTTTGGTTTAAATCTAGTTTTGCACCACTGTACTAAGTCTAGAATTTTCCATGTGAGAAAAATACTTGACACATTCCAGACATTTAGGTGGATGAGTCTCAGAATAGTTTCTTAATAGCAAGATGCTGTATTTTATTAGTTTTATCACGATCTCTGGTAGGGAAGGGGCTGAGCAGCAACAATATATAAATGGCAAATACTCTTTGCTACACATGGTGTGGTTGCTTACTTCACTACAGCGTGTGTGCAGAAAGTTATAATTCGTGAGTGCTGGTGTTCTGACCCCTATGGAACTGATCATATCATTCTCTGAATAACACCTTTATAGCCTACATTCAAATTTTCAGAGGTATATTTTGCTGTGTCTGAAATCTCTCCCCTATTTTGGGGTTTTTTTTTTGCATTTTGCCACTTTTTCTCCACTTTCCTTCATAGTGGAGGAAAGATAAAATCCAAAAAGTGTAGTGTTTCTTTCCAAAGCAAAGTCAGAAAATGGTATATTGACCCTTGTAAGCCATTTGTTATCCTCTTCTCCCTCCCTCCCTCCCTCCCTCCACCAAGGCCTAGATTGCATTCCTTTGTACACAGGGACAGAGTGCAAAGACAGAGAAAAAGGCTTGACATGTGGAAGCCAAAGAGCTAAACTCATCAGCCACTGATGGAAGCTAAAAATCCAGTGATTTCCATGGGTGTCTCTACTGCAGTGACACAAAGACTCCCTGTCACCAGCACTGAGTGCCTCCGCACCTTTTGGTTGATTGTCCCATTTTGTGCTGCGTTACAGTACAAGCCTGTGTAGTTAAGGAACATGCCTTGTCTGTGTTGCACCCCCTTAGCCCACCTCTAAAACAAAAGCTGTGTAAGCATGATCATTTAAAGAGAATGGTATTTGTGGACTTTGATTATTTTAATTTTACCATTCCTGCTTCTTCTCGTGATTGCAGGTTCAAAGTTTTCTTCTGCACTTTTGGCAAGGGATGCCTCCTCATATGCTGCCTGTACTGGGTTCTTCAACTGTAGTCAATATAGTGGGAGTTTGTGACTCAATTCTGTACAAGGCAATTTCTGGAGTTTTGATGCCAACAGTACTGCAAGCCTTACCTGACAGGTAATTGACCCCCTCTAACTCAGCTGTCTTTGTTACATTCCTTTTCTTCAAGAATGACACCAATTCTCAGAGAGCTGCTTGCTGCCATCCGTTTTCTGACTTTAAATCACAGTGTCATTTGAAAGGAGTTCATGAGCTTACATGTTCCTGAAAGGATGTTCAGATTTTAACAAGACTTGTATTATGAAAGACTTGGAGGGTTGAGGGTTTTTATGTAATGAAGGATACCACCTACTTTTTGGTTTCTTAATGTTCAGCTAAACCCAAACCGAATTGACTATTCCAATCCATGTAGTAGATTTCAGCTGGTCTCCTCCTACCTGAAGTTCATGTGAGTCCAAGAATTCTTGTTCATAGAGGTAAAGCAGGAAAGAGCAATCCACAGCAAAAGTGTAATCACTGAGTGTAGTCAACATGTTTCCCCCTCTGGTTTTACTTGTGTGCTCATCAGGAAGCCATCTTTTTCTAAATAGTCTTGTACACCTTTAATATTATTTGACTGATGTGTTCTTGACATGGAGTAATTTAAGAATATTGCTTGAGGAGTTTTTTAATTGGTACTGTGTGTTTAGCCCTTAAGATTTTAAAGTTTCTCTAATCAAGGAAAATGTTTTCACAATGTTGTTCTGCTCTTCTATGTGCATTTCATGACTGCTAAAGTGAAAGTATTTTACACAAGACATCTGCTATAAGCATAGGCTGTTCTTGATAAGACATGTACATTTTTACAGGCTTTGCCCCTCACCCCCCCAAATCTATTTCATTGGAAGGATTAAACAGAACAGCAGTCCTTTTCTCAAGCTGCTTAGTTCTTTCATAGCAAATAAGGAGAGACTTGAGTGTGAATATAGACTTTTGTAATGCATATAAAGGGCCAGATTGTGGCTATTAAGCCATAGCCTGCACTGGAGGGGGTGAAGAAGGGTCTCATTGCAATGGAAGCTCCTGAAGGAAATCTTGCTGACTCAACCAGAATCCTCTGAGATACTTCCTGGGAACACATTCTGTCTATCCAGAAAAGGCACTTTTTAGTGAGCCCAGCAGTTGTCATCCATCCCCTGTTCTCTTTGGGTGTTTCTGTGGAGCAAAGCAGGCTGATGGCCATGTTTATTTTACTATCTTGCTGTCCATGCGGTGTGCTAGGAGTACAAACAGAAAAAGCTTCTTGGTTGAAAGGGCAAAGTTCCTTGTATCTTTTCTCTCTCATTTGTGCATTTCTAACATTGCTACAGGCAATGCAGCTTTGTCTGTCAGAGCCAACTCTTAGGATCCTCTGCACAACACTCTGCAACTGTTCCTGGGAACTGTCATTTTTTACTGAGGATTCCAATGAGAAGGGCAGAATGAGCTGCCTACCAAGTTTAATAGGAAATGATGGAACCATCAAGAAATGGTAGCAAGAAAGAAGAGAGACATTTCACTTGTCTGGGAAAGTTCCAGTCCTGTGAAGGGCTAAGCAGGCAGGTCCTGCTCTACCTCCAGTTCCCCCCCTTGTGTGGGCTTGGCCTGAAAATTCCTCCCCACCACCATCATCTCTCACTAACTGGCTCTGGCCTGCAGCAGAATTGCTTGTTGCTCCACTTGAATATCCCCTTGTACATGTGTAGAGATGTGGGCATAACTGAGCTGAAATCTAAGCTTTGATTTATTGTCTTCTTTAAACAGTTGTGAATTCATATTTGTGGAGAGTGGCAGGGAATGATTTTATTTAAAATAAAAATACTGTTTGTAAGTATCAAAGCAATTTCTGAACAGAGATGGGAGGTTTTGACCATGGTGATAAATTTTGCCTTTCTTGCAAAAGTTGTCAGAAGTTTCAGAAATTTTTCTTCATGCCTACAAACCAAAATATATTAGCAACTCTGCATAATAATGAGTTGTAAATAAATGACTCATGGTCTTCCCACGATCACAGCTTTTATAGTGCAATGCACAGAGTAAACACGGTGTGATGTTGTGATTTCTTTTTTCAGTTTGACGCAGGTGATCCGAAAGTTTGCAAAGCAACTGGATGAGTGGCTGAAGGTAGCTCTCCATGATTTACCAGAAAACCTACGAAATATCAAATTTGAGTGTATGTATTACTCAATCTCTCTCCTGTTAATCTGGGAAGGATAATGTTTATTGATCACAAATTAATTGGAAGTGAGACTAGTGTTCTTTTAGGAATTAAAACCTGTCATCATTATAAATCTTGCATTCACTTAGAATCTCCACTTGTTAATGAGAACCAATCTCATTTAGTGAAATGAGGCACCACTCAAAATGAGAAATTCTTTTCCTTTCTTGTGGATTCTGATAAGAAATTAATTTTGTTGATAGTAAGCAAACATTAAGGATGATATTAGGCAAAGAAAATTATTAAACAAACCCTTAGGCTAGCAGAATTTGAATACAGCTTGAGGCCCTTGCTCAAAAAAGTGCCAGAGTTAGAAATGAAGGAGATCAAATTACCCTGTCACCACAGGAAAGGGCACTAGTCCTTTTCAAACGTGCTTTGTAGATGCCTGCAGTGCACATCACCTATTGATAAAGCCTGCTTTATTTCACAGCTCTCAATTCTTTGCCTTTCATGAGCACTAAATTCCACACCACAAAGTTAAAGGGGAAAAAAAAAAAAACTAATTTAGGAGAAGGATTAACTATTTTGATCAGCGTGGAAAATTAGGTGAATATGTTACTGAGAACAGTCAGGATGGAAGTTGGAACAACTAATTTCAGGGTGTTTTGAACTGTTTACTAATTTGTTTTAAAAATTAAACGAAGTCTGAACTGCAGATATGCTTTACATCTTTTTTCAGTTCAAAAATATCAAGAATCTTCAACAGCAAAATCTTTGCCAGTCTTACAGGCAGACAGAAAGGGATGGACAGTGCACTCTCTAATCATTCTCAATCCACATTTTTAACTGCCTTTATGCATAGAATGGAGGGAAAGCTTACTCTGTGACCACATATAACATCTCTTTGGATAGATCTGCAAATATAGTCCTTTTGATATAAGAAAAATACTTATACTTATGTGCACCCTGCCTTTTGCATGAGACTTTGTTGCTTCTGCAACTGTTTCCTCCTCATCAGAATTTGTGATAAGGTACACAGCCAGTGGAGGTACTGACACAAAGAACTGCAAGCTTTGGTCATTTTTGCACTTCCAAAGACACTGATTTCAGACAAAGAAATGCACACTATAACATTTTAAAAGCTTATTTTCCAAGAATAGGAAATATCTTAATACAAGGTCCATACCACTTGCAAACAACGAGCTAAACTGGGAAAGAGGACAAGTACCTCCTGGACCATTTCAGCCCATAATGTATTAGTATGTCATGCAAATTGTTTTCAGAAACTTTGATCAAATTCGACCTGAAACTGGATCAGAGTTTAGCCCCTACCAGTCCAGTCAAAAGACTCCTCCAAAACTTAATTGCATGAAGATTTAGCAACCTTTTCTCATTTCCACATATAGCGTAGCTATTGTTATTTTATGTGCACTTATTCTTGCACCAACAATTTTCTTTCTGTTAAATAGTTCTTTCTGTTCTCTAGCTCCTTTGTGTAGCAAGAGAAAATTTGCTATGCTGAACAAGCAAAACTTTTCCATGGTCCTCTGTTTCTCTTGTCATGTCATTATTCACAGCATCTATAAATAATTGCTTGTAATATGCCCCAGTAAAATTGATTGAGCATCCAGATTTAAGGGTTTAGGTCAAGGTTTAAATTAAGTTAAAGCCGGGCTAGCTGAGTGCATTTCATGTAGCCACAATTTTGTATAGAAAACTGGATGTATATTTTTTTTGTTGTTGTTCTTGTATAATTTAATACTTTCTGAAGTAATTATCCTTATTTAGCACAGTATGTAAATAAGTGTCTCTTCTTTCCTGCAGTGTCCAGAAGATTCTCACAAATACTACGGCGACAGACATCACTAAATCATCTCTGCCAAGTAAGTATTTCAATTACCCAGGTTTGATGAATGCCCTTTTTACTGACTTTTCAAATAATTTTATGAGTTGACAGGTTGGACTTTATTCAGAGGAGGAGATCACATTAGCAGTTCGTCTCCAGCTTTTCTAGACAACTGGCAACCCCTGATCACTAAATTCAGCAGGGTACTTTCATGAAACAAAATTATTATTTGATTTGAAGAGATGGTTCATTTCCAGGAAATAAATGAGAGACATTCCATTGATTTCAGAGCTGCTTGTATTAGGCCAGTTACAAAGCAAGAAAAATTTCTACATGCCCAACAATACATTCCAAGTCTAATTGTATGTCATAAATGAAATGCAAATTAGTAAAAGGGGAAACAGCTTAACTGGGTTTTAAATAGACTTGTTCTTGTAACCACAGCAAGTGAATATAGAAGCTGCTCCAAAGTGTTTGGTTCTCCCCAGTTTACGTCAGAATAAACTGTAAAAAGTCACAAAGCCAAATTCTGTGTAGTATAAAAAGGGAGAGACTGCATTGAATTAATTAATGTTTCATGCATTTATTGAAGGGGATACATTTTTTCCCCTGTCCCCTAAAAGCTCCACTTTTGGAAGGTGTATCCAAAACCCCAGGTTAACCCTGTGAGGGGTGAAGCCCACAAAAAGAAGTTCTAGGGAAATAAAAAAGACTCCTGCAAGGAATTTTTGGAGGTTTCTTCTGCCATTATTTTAGTGGTGGAGACAGAGATACTTGAGCTACCTTTCCCCAAATACCATAGATCATCACTGCACCCTGGAGGTCCATAGCCATTCAGAGGAAATCAAGATAAAGAAACCACAACCTTCTGCATAAAACCTGGGATCAAATCTCTTAAGTGAAGAACTCTTCAAGTGCATCACTCCCTTGGGGAAGCTGATAACCTTGCATCTCTGCTTAACTTGCAGAGATCTGTGTATATGACCATGGCCTTGTGTCACTTCCTTTACTCTGTCCATCCTCCTCATTACAAGCAGCAGGTCCCTGTCTCAACCAGCCAAACACGGACCTGATGAGGAGATCTCATAACCTTTTAATGTGGCTGAGGGAAGAATGAGAGTCTTCACAGACTGGGAGAGGGGAGGGTGCAAACCTGAATGGGGTTTGTTTGGTATTGATTTGATTTTTTTTGTTCTGAAGCTTGAAATGAAAACCAGCAGAGCTGTTAGAGATTGAGGGGTCTAGCAATGGCAGCATCAGATTAGTGTTGCTCATTAGAGTTTGTGGTAGATGCAGTCAAAATACTTGCAGTTGATTAAAGCAGGCAAAATGACTGAAGAGTTCTCTTGTTAGAGGGCCCTGTAATATCCATAAGACATCAATTTGGTGGGTGGGGGTCCATGAGGAGAATCAACTTAGTGAGCCCAGCTAAGGAAGCATAAAAGGGGATAAAGTCTATTTTTTAACCTAATAAAGCATGAACTAATGAATAGATTGGATTGGATTACAGGCATCAAGAACAGTGATCCACAGTGCAGACATCACATTTCAAATGCTGGAGGACTGGAGGAATGTGGATCTGAATAGCATTACCAAACAAACCCTCTATACTATGGAGGACTCACGGGAGGAACACAGAAAGCTCATCATACAATGTAAGAGCAGAATCTTCAATTAAAGCCAGGTGAACTTGGCTTCCTGCTGCAAAGCTCAGATAAAGTAGGATTTTCAGCCATTGGTTTGCTTGGAGGCTTAAGATAAATATAGAGGCATTTACCAAAATGTGAGGCAAATCTCTTATGTTTTGGGGCAAAGATCTGGGCACCGTTCCTTGATGCATTCCTTTCTAGTACCCAGAACAGACAATGGCACAAAACTAGCACCCAAATTCAGGAGGATTTTTTCCATGAAGCTGAGCTTCATGGAAAGCTTCACTAAATCTATGAGTTAACCATTGAAGGTGTGAATCCAATCTTTCCTGCTGTAGAATTGCAGGAGAATTGTCTTTTGAATGACTTTAACACTTAAGTGTCTGTGTATTTGAGTCCCTTGTAAACTTGTTTATAAAAAGCTCCTTTTTACACAACGTTTTCATAATCAAGAGCATTTGGTGGGATATGCTTTTGCCCTGAACTGTTATGACTAAATAGAAGTCCCATATCAGATAAGCTCATTGGATAATTTAGCTTCTGTCTAATATAGTGAAGGGTATGGACTTGAAAATGACTTTGGAGATATTGGCAAATTGGTTTTACAATTAAAGGCCTTTTGCAAATACAAGATATTCCTTTCATCCTGCAGCAAGTGTTACATAGTTATAAGATCAGGTGTAACCCGAAGCACACTGAGTTTTGTTATTTTGAGGCAACAGAGCTTTGTCTTTAACATCCTTCACATAACCTCACTTCCTGTGAACCCACCTGTTGTATTGCCATCTCTCTCCTGAGGAGGACCAGTCATCTTTTACCCAGAATCTGCCTGAACAGGGCACAATCCAGGCAACCACTTGCGGGAGCCCAGCAAGGGTAGGTTTGGTAGTGAGGTAACTCTTTCAGGGAGTAGCTAGGAAGACAAGGGGTGACACCTTCACATGTACCCTGGACCCTATGAGGTTGACTTTGGCAGTCATCACAGTGTGTTAACACTTGAATTCTTCTCCTTTGTTCAGGGATGGGCCTTGCATTCTCTGCTAGCTCTGTTTTCTGGGAGAGGTTCTTGGTATTCTTTCCTCTCTCTCTTAACCCTTGATTCATTTCATAGCCCTCTTCCCTTTTGAGGAGATAGGAGCTCGACATGGCAGCAAAGGAGGTAGCAGGAAGTGAGACTGAAGTCCAGAAGCTGAGTAAATCCTTCTGTCATCTGTTAAGTTTTCAAGATCTATCCAGCATCCTACCACTGGCAAAAAAAAGTTTTCAAAGTTATACTCCCTAGTAGCAGCAACATTTTTTGCTGCCATTCAGAACATCCTTAATGTTTAAGGTATCTTCTTGCATATGTGGTATTAGTGTAATAAAGCCAAACAGAATTTTCCTCAATGTTGTTGGATTTGTGCAAGTTTTTCTAGGCCTATATAGTCCAATAAGACGTTATTCAGAAATGGTAAGCTAATATCTCATAAGATGGGATGCCAATGAGGTGTTCAGATACATATCTGAGAATATTCCAGAACTTAGATTTTTTTCCCCCATGTTTGTTGTTTATTCTACTTGACCAAAGATTTTTTTCACTATGCCTTGTATGACTTATATGGCAGCAATTTAAGGCCTATTTTCATACTCTTGTTACTAATAATCAAGGAAGTACAATTTCAGCTACTATAACAAGAGAAAAAAACCCCAGGTTTATAAGCCTATAAACAAACTGATGGAGAAACAGAGAAAAATCACTGGGTATAAGAGAACCTCTTCCCTGTTCTGCTGGACTACCTAACTCTGACATGATTTCTGCTTTATTCCCTCATTCTTAGATCCTGTTGAGGTATTTTTAACAATCACTAAAGGCTAAACATCTAATTTTCTCAAATAGATTTTTGTACACAGTTGCATTGCTCCAGCAGCAAAGCAGGCAACTGATTTGTTTTTCTGCTCTTGCTCCCCTCTTTGCACAGCATATGAATTACTTCATCTGTTGTATAAGGCAGTTTTTGTCCAGCCAAATACTCAGGTAAGGAGACAACATTTAGATTTCTCTGTGATCCTGTTCTGAATAAAGGGAGGTTGCCCATTCAATAGAAGAATGAAAGAAGAAAAGGGTGGCACAAACATCATTTCCCTTCTTCCTCAACTAATGTTACTGGTAACTCAGCCTTTCCAAGTCTCAGTTAAACAAAGTTGTAGTCAGGTGTTTAACAAATGCATTCCTGCTCATCCTCCTGATCCAACAGAATCAGGGAGGTGTTCTTGGCATTATTTTGGATAGCCTCGCTGGCTCATTTCCTTAGCTATCATCTCTACGCTTTGCCTCCTCCACCCCCTTCACTATCTTTCCTTTGGAGAGAAATTCCTTCCTCCTGTTATTTATAATTAGTTGTAAATGGAATTGCTTAGTGCACTGAAGTCATCCTGTAATACAGCAGGTAGAAAGTATCTTTCATCTTGACCTACTGGGCCTTTTATCGTAGCTGAGTTGAAGAATTAGTTTGTTAAGGTGTCAAAGCACACGGTTCTTTGTCTTCCAGCCATTGGTTCTCATATGTAAATGAGACTTGAAGTTTTAAGAACTGCAGTTGAATGACTTTTTAACTTTTTGTATTGAAATAGTAATATGTGTACTTGGAAAAGATCAAAAAGTATACAGGTTGCCTTTTGCAACTCTTCTTCATAATAAGTAGAGCATTTCTGCACTGATAGCAATTTGTTTTGAAGAAGTTTATGGACATTGTGTGTGTGTCTGGCATTGCAAATAGATGATTTGCAGCAGTTAAATCATGTTTTTGCAACTAAAGCATTATACAGATGAGCGCCCTATCAACAATACTCATTCACTTGGTGCCTAGAAGATTCTTTATGCATTTCTAAATCAATTTCATGCATGGCATTTTTTCATCACTGCGGTCAAGGCCTAGTTTCTCACTCGTCATAGAGAACACCATAAACATTTCACTTCTGGGCACACCAGACAACTTAAATAAAAGCCACTAATTTTAAAAAATAGGTTCTAATTGGCTTGCATTTAAAAAAAAACTTTCAATGACTGCATCACTTTCAGTAGAAACAAAGTAAGAGACCCAGCAAATTTTTGGGTCAGTAGCGGGAAAGATGCATTTGTTTCAGTTAAGTAATCTATTATTAAAAAAACACAGTAAACTTGTGATTCTTTTGGCAGCCTTTTGTGATTTGTTTTTCTTTTGTTTGAAACAGAATCTGAGTTCTAAGGTGGGCTTTTTTGTTTTGTTTTGTGTGGCAGTGTATCAGGAGTTTGATCACCTTTTGGAGGAGCAGTCCCCCATTGAGTCATACATCGAGTGGCTGGATTCCATGGTGGATAGATGTGTTGTAAAGGTTGGTAAGGAGGAGTGAGTCACTGATGTGCATTATGATCTCTATTCAGGTAATACATTTTTAGAAAAAGTAAAATTAATAACCAAAAAAAAAAAAAGGACTTGGTAATGAGCAGGACTAAAGCAGTATTGGGCAAAATCTCACCGGTTTTCATGGAGAATTGCTCACATTCAGGATTTTGCTTTATTCTGCCCTTGTTTATTTTATTCCAAAAGATGGTATTCAAAAATGAACAGGGTTGAGGTTTCCAATCAAATCAATATTTCCAGGGATATGTTGAGATTAATTCAGAGTCAGAGTCATCCTAGTGGTATAGTGCAAAGAAAAACATAACCTGGCCTTTTAAGATTTTAATGAACAGGATATTTAAGCTAGCTAATTCATCTATATACAATCAAATGTGAGAATGAAAGTCTACATTACCATTCAGTCAAGGACACATTTATGTTCCTTTTGAGCTGATATGGAATACCAAAGAGTTGTATTTTATTTTCATTAAAGTACATGCAGAAACCTGCTAACAAAGCTTTAAAACCATATGTTATTATGGTTATATGGTATATTATGGTATATTTTTGAAAATGATCCAGCATTACCATAATTTTACATAGAGTATGAAAATGTATAACTGACTATTTTACCTTCTGTTACTTCTATGTATTAGGATGTTCTGTTAGAATTTCAACTCTTCATTCCAGTTGTTAGGGCTCTGAAGTAAAACCAGAACAAATCAAAATATGCTGCCTCTCTCTCTCTCTTCTGCAAAATAGCCATATAGGAAACAAATAATTATGCAGATTACTTGAAATACTTTAATTGTTTTGGGGAACTTCTCTTCTAGTCAGTGGAATGCAACTTGAAATTCAGGCCAGAGCTGTTAATTTTAATTAAGAACTTGACATGAATTGTAATAAATGAATTTTAGTAGCTGATTGGGTGAATCTAATATTTTAACTCACATATGGCTATAATAAGTATATTTTTGAAAAGTTAATCCCTAAAGTGTGCTTTCTGGAAAATATCTCTCCTAGTAAAATGACTAAGCAAATTCACAAAAATAAAAATGAGAAGGAACAAAAAACTTTATATTCAATATTAAACCTCATTTTAGATAATAATATAAATTTGCAGTGTAGATCAAAGATTGATTATAAATTGCTTCTTTGACTAGGAAGCGAGAAGGAACATGTTATTAATAGGTTAAGATGAAGATCAGAGCAATTTTTTTGCAGTCCTTTTATCATGTATAAAGGAGATCCAGTCTTGAATAATACTTTATTGTTTCCTCTTTCTGAAGGTTGTCCATGGTTATAAAGTCGTTTTCTGTTTAAGGCCATTTTGAGTTCGGCTTTTCTAATTTGTAGTGTGTATTTTAATGTGAAGATGATGGTAAGTAGTTTTTCAGTATATAAAGAGAAGGTGAATATATGCATCATTCAGCTGTTTTGCTGGTAGAAATAAAAGTTTCTCCATGTCAGACACATCTCTCTTCTTGCAGGTAGCTGCCAAGAGACAAGGCTCTTTGAAGAAAGTAGCTCAGCAGTTTCTTCTGATGTGGTCCTGTTTTGGCACTCGAGTGATCCGGGACATGACTTTGCACAGTGCACCCAGCTTTGGTACTTGGATTTTGTTGCAATAATCACATGCCACAGTCAAAAAAATCTCTATGCCAGCTTCTAATGTACAGTTTAAGTGAAAACCTAATCAGTTTTCACATGTCCAGTGCTCAACTAAAAAATAGGCTGGGGCTATTGACATTTGGAAATGCTTAGACAGATGTTTGTCTGCAAGCTGCAGCCAGAGGAGATGAAAATGTTGCTACTTCCTCCTGTTTGCTGTTAGGAGCTGCAGGGATCAGTCACATGGCAGCTGGGGGAGTCCATTACAGGAGCATTCCCTAATGCACTTCAGTGCAAAGTGAGCCTGCTTACCCAAACCACTCTGGCCACGTGTTGAGCCAAGAGAGATGACTTTATGCTGAAGTGGATGAAAAGCTCTCCACTGAAACACTTTGCCAGCTCTCCTCTTAAAGGACATAGCATTTGAAACTGGTCTTTGCGATGTGAGTGTGCTTCTATAACCTGGAGAGGGTGTCTTCCATTTCTTAAGAAATCAGTTAGGATGAAAAAATAGATTTTTACTTTTTAAATGAAAAATCTTGTTGCTTTTCCACCCTGTTTGAAAGGGGGCTTTGTCCTCGGATACAAAAGGTTCAGATTAAAATCAGTTAAAAGCAAGAATGACTCGACTGGTGTGCCATGAGTGTGAACATTTAGTCACTTGGGACCAGACTTTGTATGAGGGATGCTTTTTACAAATGCACCTTTGTCTGAATATGTTTCTAGAAAGATCAATAAAGAATGGTGTTATATGGGTACTGCATTGAACAACTGCAAGGTTTTCTGTTGGCTGAGCTTGTCCTTTATGCTTTTAGAACCATCTAATAGTATAAATTTGGATACACTCAGTGGCATACAATATGCTATTTTTAATATGTTTTATATATTTATAATACATGTAATATTTATTATTATAACATGTTTATATTTTAACCTGAAACTTTCATTTCCATTGTAAAAGAGTTTTCCAAACAGATGTTAAGGACATCAGTATAGTGAGCGTCCCCAAGGTGATTATACTTTTCAGCAAAAATCACAAACCTATTCAGGTGCAATGCTAGTGGAGGCTGGAGGAGCCCTGAAGTTTTGAATATCAAAACCCTATCCTTATCCTATCAGGCAGCAGCCTCGGTTATCCCTACACAAGTGCCATAAATTTTATTTAGCTATGGACACAAATTTATAATAGTCTACATTAATGATGCTATTCTTTCACTGCAAAGCCATTTGACATATTGTTTGAGAATTAGAGTTGAGCAAGTTCCAAAAGAATAACCCCTGAATGTAAAAAGCTCAGAGCTAGATGGCAGAAACTTTCCTGCACCTAATTTATACAGTTCTTTCTAGATTTTCAGAATTATTGATATATTAAGTCAGTTCTATGGAGAGAAACAAAGACTGATTTACTGTTCTAAATATTTACATATAATATACCTTTGTTCTTAACTTAGATAAAAAGTTTTGCATTTTTACTGCATTGGGAACAGTTTCAGTGGACTTACTTTTAATTATTTTTTCTACCTTAAACAATATGTAGACTCAGATGCTCACAGTGTAATTTTTTTTAAAGTGAAATAATGTCTTAGATGATTGGAGCTTTACTATGTACAGGACATGTTTGGATCTTTACTATGTGCAGTATATTGTTACCTTTGAAATAGATGATTCCAAAATCTGATTGAAGGAAGTAGTAATACCTGGCACTGGCATGACTGGTGCAAAGATTTGATCTGCAAAGCTTTTAAGCATGGTGACACGGGCAGGCTGAAACAGTCTCTGGCAGAAAAGAAAAGCTGCTCTCTCTCTTTTTCCTCTTTCTGCCTGCCTCCCTCCCTCCCTTCCTCTTTTCTGCATATGCATATCAAAGGCACAGTTGGTGGCGATGTTTAAGTAATACACCCAGTGTATAAAGTAACTAATTAGTAATAGAAACTCCATTATTTTCTCCAGATCTGGAAATTTCACTGTTGTTTTGCTACTTACACATAATTGCTGTATCTCTTAATAGAAGCTGATACTTACTGTGCCTTAGTTGGTCATTGCCAAGATTTCTGTTAACCCCTGAAAATTAGAGCCAAATGCTATTTATTGTTGTAACTACAGTCCCTTGAATGACTTCTTACCTTTTCCTAAAGAGGTTATTGATTTGCTTACAACTGGATCCATTTCTGTACTTAAATATAGACTTGAAAGAACCCAACAGTTTCATGTGAGAAACAGTAGCTTGCAAACACAGAATAAATTATGGTCCATTGTGCTGAATAGCCATTCACTGTGAGGCTGAAATGCATGCCCTGATATCAGTTTCCCTCTATAGCTTTTACATTTCATTCAACTTACTCAAAAATATAAAAATATTGCATTCATTGCACTCAGTACCAAAACTTTGTTTGTCTGGTGTCTTTCACACAAATTCTGGGCTCAAAAACTCTATGCAGAGCTTAAAAATACACAGTGGGAGAAATAATAGGAGAGGAAGAGAGAAATTCAAAAGAGTGACAAGGGTACTGGAGTGTTTTTAAATGCTGCATTCACTATTGCCAACCCCAAGTCTTCAAAACAAAGCGTTAGACCCCTCAAAAAGACATTTTTTAAAATAGCAGATCTTGGGTTCTTGTTGTTTGCTTGCTAGCACTACAGTGTTTAGAGTTTGCACTTCCAAATATTTTTATGAAAATACAAGCGACTTTCCTTTTTTTTAAATAAAGTGTGAAAAAGGAGTTTGATGGAAAATAGTAAACACCCTGAACTTTATACCACTACATGAAGTTTGCCAGCATTTTAGCCTGTTTTTCTTACCTTGAAGTTACTTCTCAGTAGTAACTGCGCTAGAGTCAATAGAAACTTTGCACTGAAAAACTGTAAAGTCGAGAGAAGAGTGAGCATTTTGTGGAGATTCTTGAAAATCTAGGTTTCAACTGGGGAAATCCTATGTCAGTAATGTCAGCCATGTCTGCTGTCTTTATTGCATCACTAAATCAAATAGGACTTCATTCAACAAGACTTGGAGCCCAAAGGATATTTAAAAACAAGTTTTCTGCAGTAGTTTAGTGAAGATCCCTACTTTTTACCCTTGAAAGTCTAGGGAAACCTGTTACCATTTTGATCTGCTTAGTCACATGAAACAAAGAACTGGATGTTTCAGGTTCACCAGCAGCCAGAGATTTCCTCTCCATGGCAGAAGTGTTACAGTCAGGTGTGTCCTGTTTCTGTGCTGCCTTTCCCAAGAGCACAGGGGCATATGTTCATGTCCCAGGGTGTGTGTCCAGCTCATATCAGTGACAACAAAACCATGCAGGCATGGAGGGAGCATGCACAAAGACCATCAGAGTCACAAAGAAAAAGAGTGTGCTCAGAGTTACTCTGAAAGCTGAACTGCCAGCTAGAATTGAATAAGGGTATTGGTCTTTCAAACCACTTCTGCCCTACAGCAGCATGTTTGAATACATTAGTTGGAGTAGGGTTAGTTGTGCTTCATTGTGATAAAAGCTAATATCTCAAGATAAACCTAACTTTCCTGTGAAGAAACCAGTCATTATGAAATTCAATTTAATTTAAAACTTGTTTGATCTTTTCCCCATGAAAGTATTCCTCCTCAAATGCAATAATGGAATTTCCAAAGGAATACCTCTACGTGAGGTATTCTGGCGGGATTTTTGTCTGGCAGTAGTTGATTCTTGTTTCTGTCTCAGATGATGACTTTTCTCTGATTTAAACTAGCCACTGGACAGGCTATTATTTTAACCTCACTGTACTTTACTTGTCAGATTTACTTAGTGAACTAAATGAACATGTGTTAAATACTCCGTACAAGTCTAAATGAACAAAAGAGCTTTAAAAAACCAAACCCATTGTATGATAAAGTGCTGTCTGGAACTACTACAGGTACTTAATGTCATGGAGTCTATTGCATAAATTGAACAAACTCCACCTTGATACTTGTCAATGTCCCCCTGCTGATGGTAGTTAGTCCTTTCAGGAGGGCACAGCACAATATCTCAGCTCTGATGTTTTGCTTCTCTTACTTCCTCCCCCAAAATGTATCTGTGATCTCTTCTTACACATCTTTTCTTGTGATTTGTGATCTAGAGCAAACATTTCTTCACTATCTCTGATATGTATGCTTTCTAAATTATGGGAAGAAATTCCCTTTCTGTGCAGGTAGTTCAGAAAATTCATACCAGGATGTGTCACTAAGGCAGCCAGTTTGAGATTCTACTTCTGACAGAAAATGATGCATCCTTTAGACAGTAGGAAACAATTCTACTGTAGTACAATGAGCAAAAAAATACAGTGCTAATCTAGGAGAAGAATCCTTTGAGTGGCAGCTCTCAGCTAGGTAGTCTTCTTGCACCCTAAACTACAGCTGGTTGTAGAAGCCAGTATAAATCTGGGAATTAACAGTTTGCTACTCCCTGGTTTTATTTCGACCTCTCTTACCTTGAGTAAGAGAGGTATTTCAGTACATGGAGGCAGTCTTATTCAGGGCTGTTTGTGTGGAGTACTGTAATAATTGGTTTAATGAGTGTATTGAGACAGTCAATGGCTTTTTTTGTTTGTTCACTTTATTACCAGGGTCTTTTCACCTTATTCACTTGATGTTTGATGACTACGTATTGTACCTGCTAGAATCACTCCATTGTCAGGAGAAAGCGAATGAGCTAATGAGGGCAATGAAGGGAGAAGGAAGCACAGGTGAGTCTGTTGTTTTATTCATTATTTGTTGTTTTATTCCACTGTTTTTTCTACTTTTTATGTTAGGACATATCTTTGTCCTTATCTAACCTGCTGAGGCTTATCCAGGAGCAAAGCACTTTTGTCATGATGTGAAATAAATTATTTGGGAGGCATCCCTGGTTAATTCTGAAAGAGAACTGCCTGCTTCACAATGTCATCTGGATATCTGAAAACCCATTCCTAAGCACTTACTTGGTGTTTCAGTAAGATATTTTTGTCCTGAACCTTTTATCTTAGTTAATCTTTCTAAACTGCCATTGAATTTCAATGGACTCAGTGTTAATAAGTTGACTGACATTAGTGGATTTGTACAGTCAAATAAGAGGAAGAGATAGCAGGAGTGAGAAAAGACAAATGACAAAGTTGTTGTTTCTGCTACACTTACATTCTAAGTGCCTGTATACAGAAGGGGATTTTGAGTCCTGCTCCACTCCACAATGCCTTGCCAGAACAGAAGCAAGCAGGGATTGCTTTTAGTTTTTTCTGCTCTGGGCACTCCCTTGTATGAGAGGTCCTCCGTGATCTTCCTTACTTCCATCTCCCATTAATTTTGGCACATTAACCCTCTCCATCATCTTTGAAAGTTTCATTCTCCATTTTAGCTGTGGCTTAATTTATCACCCTGTAGATTTATGGGAAGAAAAACATTTCAGTGATTAGGGTACTATCTTCTGTATGGTGCAAGACTTGAATTCATTGCCCTGCCATAACCTCTTGGGGTTTTGACAAACAAGCTGCTTATTCTTGAATATTTTCAACATACCTTTAGCAGCTAAAACTATCCAGAATATCCTCTTTTTTTATTCAACAAAGAAAGAAGATCATGGCCCAAAGCCACAGGAATGCTCTTGAGACTCCTGTTTCTTTTAGAAATGTAATAGTACATTATAGTAGTATAACACTTAAACTGTCCATGCACCAGTTTCCTGCCTATGCAACTGGAAAAATTGCTCTTTCCTTTAAGAGGTCTTCTGGAGGTACAATGAAGGTTGTAATGGTGAATATTATAGAAGTACTTCTTTCAAAGATTTGTGGTTCCAGCTCGGTATTTCTTGAAATACACACTACAGTACCTAACTGCTTGCTTTTTTTTTTTTTTTAAGTTTCTCAGTGTTCCTTGACACTACCTTTAGCTATGTTTTAGATGGGTTTTCTCTCATTCTGCAGCAGAAATACAAGAAGAAATTATTCTCAGTGAACCAGCTGCTACAACTCCCTCCCCAGCACCATTCTCCCCAGCTAAATCTGCCACGTCTGTGGATGTTCCCTCTGCCCCATCACCCATCAACAACCAGTCCCCAGAGTATGGTGGCGTAACAGCCACTACAGGTAGGTTGGTTGGCTTCTGGCAGATAAATCTGCTTGAGGGTGGCTTTTGCACTTGGTCTCCTAAAACTGAGTCTCAGAACATGGTGTATTGGCTTGCAAGATATGAGAAGCCTTCCCAAGCCAGAAATCTGTTCTCACTGTATCCACACATGATTTGCAGTCTACCAGGAAAAAGATCTAATGTTTGGATGTTTTATATGCCTGAAGGAAGCAGGCCAAATATTTCCAGTTTAGTGAGGTTTGCAAAATCCAAAATCAGTAGTGGTTCAGCAATTCCTAGCTGGTAAAGTGACAGATGGGTATCTTTCAACATATTTAACATCCAAATATGTTTAAATAGCTGTGCACATTTCTCTCAGGGATCTTTTACACATTGCTGACAACTTTCATCAATCGATGCTAGAGATTAGGAATTACATGTTTGAAGCCTGTTTCCAGTGTTATATGCTATTACAGCAGCTGATAAGGTGGTTGTATTCTAGTGGGCCCAAAAATTAAAAAAATCTGCACTTAAGGGACAGCTTAAACTTGTGGGTAGGATTGACAATAAGCATAAAACTAGCTCCTTGTTTGGGCTGCATAAATGGCTAACATCCTCTGTACTCTAGAGCAAAAGTCATTACCTTTTGGATGTGGGTAGGACAGTCTGTCTGTACAATCAAAAGACAGTGTTCTCTTAATTCATGGAAAGACAGGCAGAAATGTGAGTGATTTTCAGAAGGCATTTCAGGCAGTGAAATTCCAGCTTTGCTGCTCCTCATTGAATAGGATGTACAATCAGAATGTGGAAACTATCGCTTAAATGTACTAGAAAAGTTACAAAATCTTCTTAAAAGAATGTCATAAAGTGATGATTTACCACAATAGAGAATTTGGCAGTGGCTAAAGAACTAATATATCTTTCTGAAAAACGTTTTTCATGTTTTCAGAGGCACCACAGGGAAGGACAATGCATGTTGTGCTGGAAAGAGATTTAAAAATATTTGTCCCTGCATCACAATTTAAGATTTTTCACTGTTGGAGGCAATACAATAGTTAGGAGGGAAACAGGAAGTTATTATCCCTCAGGACAGTTAGACAAGAGACAGATGATTCCTAGACAGGGTAGGTGACCACATGGCTTCAGTCCAGGTGACAGTGGAGGTGGTGAAGCTATTTGACTCTTGCTGAAACGTTGATGTTGTGTGGAACTTGACCTGTAGGCATTGTGGGATGGTTGTGATGCCAGAACCAGAACTTAGTATGATGCAATGCTGTGTGCAAAAAGAAAGGACTGAAAAGAAGGGAACTGTGTGTTCTCCAGGGCCATTGACTGGAATGGAGGTCTGAGGGATTTGTATTTGGGCTGCAGATACCATAACTCCATGTCACTGTCATATAACAGTTAACCAAAAGCCATTTGCCCTTGTCCTGTCACTACAGGTCCTTGTAAGAAGTCCCTTTCCATCTTTCCCTTCAGGTATTGAAAGACCACAATTGTTCCCATACTAGAACTTTTTAGGCAAGAAAGCAATTTCTGATTATTTTAGTCCTTTTTTCCCTCTGCTTTTCATTTTTAGGTGGTTTTAAAGGCTTTCATTTGGTTGAATTGCATTTTACTCTTATGGTGTGGTGCAGTCTCACTTTTGAGAGTATGAAAATAGTTTTTGTCTTGCACAAGCCAAATTAGTAAATGCAAGTAATGCTCTGGTTAACATTAAATATGAATATGTGGCTATTTGTTTTTTCTTAATTAGTAATACCTCTATTTCCCATGTTCATCATGTAGATGGACTCATTTTGGTTTGCTTTTTAGTTTGCTAAACTTTGGAATGCAGTGTTTATTCCCATAAAGCAACACAAAATAACAACTGTGTCTCAACTAAAGGAAACCTTAAAATAGGAGTGCTGAGGATGTATTACACACACTCAAACTACTTTACATACAGATCTGTGTCATTATATAGAATATTTTGAGACAGGAACATCTGTTCTGGAAATATCACACTATTTATTTTCTTATGTGTCTTTTATGAGGTAAATGTAAAATTCTACAAATGCTTTGCAGATCTTGAGAACTAGTTCCATTGGTCACCATTAGCTCTCAGATCCCCAATTTAGGGCATCATTAACTCTTTCTTGCTTGTGACATTAGCAATAAAAGTTAGCTATTAAACTTGTATTTTAACCTTTTTGCCTTCAGTCAGTGTTCAGTACAAAACCAGCAAATTAAACTGTTGCAACGACATGATGCTGAGCAAAAGAAAGGTAAATCCTATGTATCACTCTGTGGCATCTATCATGGCACCAGTAACATTTTACTTAAAACTTTTGTTAGGTTACTAGACAGTTAAAAGGCTAATTAGCCTCCATCCTTTCTAAACTACAAAGGCCAGATTAATGATTGTTGAAACTGCAACAATATTGTAGTAAAAGTGATAGCTATATGGCTGACTATGCTGTTCTCTCTTAAAGCCCCTCTTAAAGCCCTGATTGCCAATGCAATCATTTTTAGACAACCCAAAATGAGCTCTAAATTGTTAGTTCCTAATATCTTAGTAAAATATGGAGTTTGCTGTTCAGTTTTAAGAAATCTATGCATGAAATAAGTCATCAGGTCAGCAATGGTCATTAAAAGTCACTGTTCTTCCAAGTCTGAGCTTATTAAAATTCTGGGAATACTGGCACAGATCTAGCCCTCTCATATTTGTGTGTATGAGTAGAACAAATTTTTGGTTCTTTTCCTAAAGCTTCAGCTCCTGGACTCATATAAGTATTTGAGAACATCAGCTCTTGCTAAACAATCAGAATTCAATTCTCATGGCTGCAGAGTGCAAAACTCTAAGGTTTCATTTTCAAGAGGCAATTCTTCCCTTCAAATGGAAGGGTTGGTGTTTTTCTAAAACTTTATATGTGAAGTGTACTGTTTGTTGCGTGGGAACAGAATGGGGTTCTGACTCTGGATTTGATGTTGACAGTACTGCTGACCATCAGACATAATGCACAGTGCTGGGAGTGTCTCACTGTGTCTTGGTGGTCGTTTGCTCCAGCCTAAAGCAGATATAAAATGCAGCATTGTGAAGCATCTTCTGGGTTTTCTCTGCACTGGTGTATGTGATGGCATCAATGACAACAGGGCTGTTGTAGGACTAATAGCGGTTCCATTTATATTTGGCTCCAGTACAGATCAGATGGCCTCTTGGTTAGTATCCTCAAAATAACTTTTTTTTTTTTAAGAGAAAAGAAAAAAGAGTGATAATAAATGAATTTTTCTATTTTAATCAAACCCTGCATGTTCAGAACACAAAGCAGAGCAAATTGTTGCTCAATCACTATTGGTTTTGCTTCTTTCAAAAAAGCATTTCAGTTGGGTTCAGTCATATCTAAAAGAGACTTCATTTCTTGGAGTTCAGTTCTGCAACCAGCTGAGGAAATTAGTCATAAAGGACTGAGACCTAAGCAGATATTAGAAAGCTAACTATGGAAACCTTTCACACTTAACTCATTCCTCCTTTTCCACTCACCACAACATTGGCAGTATCCTGGTTAACCTCATAGGTACTTACACACAGTCTGCAAATCTGTAGCAATCTTCCATCCTTCCTCCCTGTATTCATAGTTAGGTCACTGAAAATAATAGCATCCCTTCCACAAAGGCAAAGAAAGGTGAGGCAACTGTAGGTTCACCAGAACATTCTGAGAAAAATATTTCTGCTTTCTGTCATTCTGTAAATCAGAGTAAAACCCAACATACTTTTATTTCTAAACCATAACCTGCAAAAGATAGAGAGTATGCCCTCAAGCAGCTGTGTGAGGTACTACCCTCTAGTACCTCCCACAATTCTTGGTTAGGAGAATTAAACAAAGAGCTCTCCCAGTGCAAGACCTACTTTCTACATTTGTTTCTGTGACATCTGGACAAGCGCAAAGCTTGTTACTCTCCAACCATTTATTTTAAAGTTGAACTGAGGTGGCTGACAGTTAGATTTGAATACCTGGAGTGACATCTCTCATCCAAGGAATTTGACTTCCCACAGGGAGCACATGAAACAACTTGCTGTCCTGGACTCACTCATTTTCATCTGACTATGATAAGATCCCTGCTATTTTTCAAAAAAAGCAAAGGAGATTGTCACAATGTCTGAGGCCAGTCAAATCAATATATTTGATAAAATACAAAGGATCTTTTGGCTCTGTTATTACTGCTTCTTATTAGAAATAGGAAGGTCATGAGATTTTTTGATCAATGGCCAATTTTTTTGTTGAAAAAAATAAAATCAGGTTAAAGTAAAACTTTAGTTTTATAGTGAAGTGAAAAAGTAGGAAAAAAAGCCCAAATAATAATGTTACCTAAAAATAAGCATTTGGGGTTTTTTACCCTCTTTGTTGCCCTTTCCTTTCTCTTTGTTTTTGCCTTTTGCATTTAGGCCTGTTTTGAAAGAGAGTTGCAAATTTTGTTTTGGAAGATAACACTGGGAAAATATGTTGACCTTTTGAAATTGAAATGCTTCATTAAGATATTCTGTAGACAAGCTGTTGATATTTTCAAAACTCTTTTGTTTTCAAATGAAGCTCTTTGGTAACTGCATAAGTACATCTGATCCCTTGCACCTAAACTGTATTTTTTAGTAAAGGCAGGCTTCCTTAAACATCTTCCCAAATCAAGGAACCATGAATGTTTATTTGCCCATGGCAACAGGAGCTAGCTTTTCTTCTTGGGGTCTTGGGGATCTCGGTGGTCCCCTGAATTGGGAGGAGATGAAGACAGAAAGTTTGAGAGTCAGTGGCAGAAAATGCAGGCATGTGACAACAGACTTATCACAAATACTCTTGGCCATAACACATCCAAGGTTTTGTATTGTAACAGCACCAAATCACACGCTGCTGAAGTATTTCAAGTGGACTTACCTTGCAAAGCTCAGAATGCCTTCAAGTCAGTTGCAGAATTATGCATTTCCCACAAAAAAAAATTTTATTTGACTGATTTTGCCAATTAAAATCACACACACCTGAAGAAAATCATGCAAATTTGAAATAGGCTGTTCATTTCCCAAAGCCATGGAGTAGACACAGACCGGGGAGTACAATCACTTCCACCTCTGAATTAAGCCCTTTCATGCTACAGGAAGTCCTAGAATCCATACTGAAAAAAACCTGAGTCACCTCCTGGAATTCCTTTTAGCTGAAGAAAAAGAGTCAAGAGTGCGCAGAGACCCCCAAACCAGTGTTCCTACTGGGTTAAATTCAGTGTTCTGGTCCTCATTTGCAGGGTAATCTCAGCCAGTATGGTCACGACCTCCAGCAAGAGCTATGTTATACTGGAACAATGGATCTGTCAGCCTCCTGAGTGAAAGGGGTGTGTGCAAAGGACAAAGGTTTCTCAGCAGCTGGCTCATGAAACTGGAGTTCCTGCCTGGAAGGGATCAGGATGATTAAAAAACTCAGCACCTTCTAAGGAAAATGGAAAACCCACTCCTTTGCTTTGCTCTTCCCACAAATGCTCTACATGACAAAAACAAATTAAGTCCAGCCTCTGCTGCCACTAAAAACAAAGAAAGAAATGTTATTTGCAGGAAGGAAATGACTAGGCTATTTCTGTCTATCTACTTGCCATAATTTGGGGATCTTTATAGTGTTGCCACTACAAGGGCTGGTACCTAGTTGGGTGGAACAGGTACACACTGCAAAAGGATTAAAGATATTTATTTGCATAACACTATTTTTTTTCTAACCCTTCATTGTTCTGATTGTACTTCCTGCCTCAGTCCAGGCCTCAGAGCTGAGCAGGCCAGCAGTTCTCTCAATATGAGAGAGACCCCAGGGTTTGGTGCATCATGCCTGAGAAATCTTAGCATTGGTGTTCTTCCATTTCTAAGTCCTGTCACACGGTTTTGGTTTTTTCTGCAAAATTATTTCGACACCACACTGGAAGTCTACAGTGTGAGCCATTCCAGATGTGTTTCATTCTTCTGGATCCTTGCATGCTCCAAATGATCTATATGTGTTGATATTTATGCCTCAGATACGACTGGTCTGTTCACTTCAGTCAGTGCACTTTCTATGATCATTGCCTGTTCGCTTGTTTTCCTATAACTGTCTCAAGGCATGGCACCTCTGTGGATGACAGCCCATGTTTACTGTGTTCCTCTGGCTCCTCTCCGTCTGCAGGGGCTATGCAATCCTACACATGGTCGCTCACCTACACTGTGACAACAGCTGCTGGGTCACCTGCTGAGAATTCCCAACAGCTGCCCTGCATGAGGAGCCCACATGTACCTTCATCATCTGTCACACACCGAATACCTGTTTATCCTCACAGAGAAGAGCATGGGTAAGGCACTTCTCACTGCCTTGGGTTTTCTGATGTGTTTTTTGGTGGGATTTGGATGAAATTCTGCTTTGCTGTTTTTTTTTTAAATACAGTGAAAGCTGTTTCTTGATGTAGTTAAGTCTGTATTGCAAAGATGCTAGTATCATAATTCTTTGGCTGTTGTTGCTATTCTATAATTATATTATGTCTTAGTTTTATAATCTCATTTAATTCTATTCAAAACTGCAGTAGGCCTGGAGGATATTTTCTAAAATAGAAGGCTTAAGTAGATTTCTTCTCTGATTCCTGTTTGCCTGTGCCATGTTTGAAAAAGCTAGATGTGCCTAGAGAACAACCCTACTGTACCATGTGTCAGGAGAGGTGATTCTTCTCTTTTGCTCAGCACTGCTGAGACCACATCTGGATCCAATTCTGTGCTCCCCAGTACCAGACAGACACAGGCATGGAGTAAGTCCAGAAAAGGGCCACTTTAATGATGATGGTGGGACTGGACCATCTGTCATACAAAGAGAGACTGAGAAAGCTGAGGTTATTTAGCATCGGGCAGAGAGGGCTCAGGGAGGGTCTTATCAGTGCATATAAATACCTGCTGGGGGGATGTAAAGAAGACAGAGACAGGTGCCTTCCAGCAGTATTTAATGACAGGACAAGCACAAATAGAAGTACGAGAAATTCTTTTAAAACATAAAACAAAAAAGTTGTTTTAGTGTGATCAAACACTAGGGCAGGCTGCCCAGAAAAGCTTTGGAGTTTTCATCCTTGCTGATGTACAAACTCCAGCTGGACACAATTCTGGGCAGGCTTCTCTCATGGACCCTGCTTTGAGCAGGGGGCTTAGACTAGATAGACTCCACAGGTCCCTTCCAACCTCAGTGATTCAATAACTGCTGTTAACCTGCAGATTAAAAAATGTCCACAGTTTGGTCATACAGAAACATTATCACCATAATATTCTAATATTCTCCATCACCAAAATTTGCCTAAGGCTCTCAATTAAAACAATTACAGGTATAAATTTATGTAACATTATTTCTTCTGGAAAAGCTTTGGACAGTTGATAAAGCTCTCAGTGCTGTTTTCATTAAGCAGCATTTCTTCTGAGCCATCCTTATTTGATTCAGTGCATAACTCACAGATGTCCATAACTAACACACAAGTCATAAACTGATTGATGGAGAAGGAATAGACAATATAGCAATATCAGCAAATGCCCAGGTGGTGCTATGATGCAAGAGGTTCAAAAGGTTTTACTGTGTTCCTCAGTCTTGTTGCAAACTCATTAACTTTGCCAGAAGTGTTTTCCTAGTGTGAAAGACTAAACTGTTTGGAAGGGTATCAGTAGATTAATTTCAACCCTGCATCTTATTCCATCTTGGATGTGATTGGGTTTAGATATCTGCTTGAATGTCACTATTAAGTTCTTACTGGGAAAACCTGGATAAAGGGAACATCTTTCTTATCTAGAAATATGACTGTTAGGTGGAGGCAGAAATAGAGCAGCACAGAGGTTCTGAAGCTGAGAGTATTCAAGACTTGGAACAGACCACAGTAAGACAGTGTCTATGTTATGTGTGTATATGTGAGAATTTGTTGTTTCTGCAGGTATCTCTTGCCTCTGCTGTTGGATTATGGTGATTTGAGGAAACATTTTAATCTAGGTGAATCAGCTTTTCTGAGAGACAACAAAGATTGGATGTTCACATGTTCACAAAACTGGGGAGATTGCAGAAAGTGTTCATGCATCTTCTGTTAGTGAATGGTTCAAACAATGGTGGCTAACACTGACTCAGTAGTTAAGGAAACTGCTCCCTCCTTCGCTTCTGGATGCCTCCAGGCAGAAGTTTGGGATTCAACAAAGAAAGTAGACAGGTTCTCCAACCTCACATCCCACTCCCTTGTGGAGTTGGCTGTGCTAAAGCTGAACATTGTATGCTTCAGATTCAAACTAATTCACTTCTCTCCCTCCCAAAACCAAACATCTGACTGAAGTACATGGAGGTGGCTGAACTCATTGTAGTTCTTCAAGTCAGGGCTTAACATACTTCCTCAGCCTGGATAGCAATTTCCTGGGAACATGGCATTAGATAACAATAAAAGGGAAAGACACTTTCTCCTCAGAAAGTGCAGAGCTGAGTCTGCAGTTTAAAATTAGTCACAGAAACATGCTGGGTCTCTCTATTTGATGTTGTGCTGGGCACATACTTTCACTAGTGGCATCTGCTTCCCATCTGAGCTGGAAAATATCTTTTTGAAAAAGATTTAAAATATCATCCTCCTATTAAAAAATAAAAGGTATGTTTCATAAAAGTTGTGGAATGATTAGTGCGAATAAATTATTGTGCATACTAAAAGTGGCTTTTGATGTATTTTAGATACACAGGAAGTTACAACTATGGTAGCTACAGCAACCAGCATCCCCATGCAATGCAGAGTCAGTATCCATCCTTACCACATGATACTGCTATTTCTGGACCACTTCACTACTCAGCTTACCACAGAAGCTCTTCACAGGTAATCTCCATTTATTACTTGATGATGGTTGTTATAACATTTAAAATAATTCCATTTTTAAATTTATCAGCATATTAGCTGTCTGAATCCATAAGCTGTCTAGTTATCGATGGCTCCTCTTTTTTTTTATTTTCTAATATTACCTAGGTATCTTTTCATTTCAGTGGAGATCAGAAGTAGCTTTAGATTGTCGGTATAAAGTATTAACTCTAAAATCCAGCAGTCTGGATCTGTCTCTGTTTTAAGGAGTAGCTAAAGCAAAACAATTATAACTATTTGTATGATTCTTAGGAGTTGGGAGCAGGAAGAAATCTCTAAGAAGAAATAAAAGTGTTTTCATTTAGCTGAAGATGCAGAGGCCATAGTGAGTTCTTGTGGGGTCTCTGCTTTTGAGGATACCCATGTTTAGGAATTTGCCAAAACAGTGAGTTCTGCATATAGTTTGAATAACTTCAGGACACCACTGCAGAGGTTGTTTAATCTGTATCCTGTGGTCTCCTACTAAAATGTTTAGAAATTATACCAATAACTCTTCCACCTCACAAAGCTGAGCCAGTAGGAGCCAGCACTGAGGAAGTGTGAAGATCAGATCTGGCAAGAGTTCCAAAGTAGTGCCACTGTTGGAGGGCTCATGCAGTTGGTGCTTCCTCAGTGTAGGCAGCTCCTCTCTGGGCTCTCTGCTGGAAGACTGGCAAAGGGCAGACACAGGCAGAAGGTGATGGCATCGGGGTATACCACTTCCACTCACATAGCACCACTTACCCTCTACCAGAAATTTATAAAAGTGTATGAGGGACTGCCATGCTTAACAATCATCACTGGACTGCAACAGTTTCATACCAGATGCAAATGAATTTGGTCGTGCTTTGAAACTGAGCACAAAAAAGCTGCATCTTATTCTGGTCTTCAGAATCAATCTGCCACAGGACCTTAAGGAGTTATTTCTCTATTTATGCTTCATTTTCCCTAGCTGTAAGATAAGAATCACGGTATTGATCTCCTTAAAGCTTTTTGAGACCTGTACAAACCCAAGATGTTCATTTGGAGCAGCTCAACAATGGCTTAGGGAAAGGACAAGCTACAACTTCTCATCCATTTGTGTAGCACCTGGTCTGTCAGACTATATGAGGTGTCTGGCTTTGTCTGAGGGTTTTTGCAGCTGCTCTATCTTCAGCAGGAAAGTGAATGAACATTGAAGTGAAGCGTCCTGGGACAGGTTTGTTTTCCTCCATTTGTCAATATAGGTCTTACCCTGTTATCTCAAGAAACAAGTAAAGCAAATCAAGATCAACACATTTTTAGTTTACTCATATCCTGTTAACATGCTGTATGCAAGCAGTAGCAAACATTGAACTCAGGCAAATATCTTTCACACTGTAGTAGGCTGTCTCTACAAGTGCAGATGTCAGAAAATTTTTTTCTCTCTTGCTAGTCTTTGAAACACTGTCCTGAACACATATGAAGAACAGCTATGCTTTAATGATCACACTTTAAAGGAAAATTATTTCAATTTCTATGTGGCATGTTCTTTCTCATTCTGCTTATAAACTGAGATGGAATTGCACAGCAGAACACAGCCAAAAAAACCCCATATCAATGTGCTTGTTCTGTATTGAGAGGAGTTACAAACTGGAATCTTACTTTTGAAAAATTATTTCAAAGTTCTTAACAGTTTGATATAAAATTTGCTGACAGTGTTTTTAAAGCTAAGTTAGCTCTGATAATAAGTCCTTTCTTAGCTACTTTTAACCAAAAAAAAAAAAAGTTCATAAGATGTCCTTAATAAGATATTAGGGAACTGCTCTTTTTCTATTGGTCTTTGTGAGGGGAACATGTTGAAAGGAGTTGCAGTAGGACTCGTGATGTTGCAAAATCAAAATACAGGAAGCCAAATTTACAATGAATATATCAACAGCTGCCACTATACTTGAAACCAAAGGGGCTGCAATGTGCAGAGCTGTGGGAGTATAATCAGCTGGGAAGAGAAGGCTTTGACCATAACTTTCAAAAGAACTCTTTGTTATAATCTACATTCTGGCCAAATATAGAACTTTGGCTCAACTTTAGCAACTATTCTACCATGCTCTTTAGGACAGTGTCTAGGGATTAACTCCTTTGGGGAAAAAAAAAAAAAGATCTGTGTGTGTGGTAAATTCTCTACAAACATGGATTCAGGGAGAGCCCTTGTCCCAGACAAGGATCTGAGCCAAAGCAGGTGGCATGTAGTTGTGGTGGGGTTTAAGCTGAAGCTATTAATAACTATTTTGGTCTTTAAGAACATCATATCCAACCTCTTTCTATGGAAGAGAGTGACACACTCCAGGTTTTATCAGCTACTTTGAGAATTTTGATTTTGTCATTGCAATCTTGAGAGTGAGGCTGTGCTAGGGAAGAAGTCACACGGATGTAGATATTTTACTATTTACTATTTTAATATTTATTATTCAATATTACTTTACAGATCTCAAAAAGTGCAGGTGGGGGTCTGGCAGTATAGGCTGACTAATTTCCACTGATGGCTAAGACTCTTTTTGATGACAGGAACAGTCTGTTCAAAGCTTGGTCTTAATCCCAATTTTTCCTTCTTCCCTCACCATCTGTGAGTAATTCTCAGAATAGTTCCCTACTTGTAATTCCAGGCCTGATTGCTCATTTCTTGACTTGGCTTACTGGCCAAGAGCATGGCAGACAAATGAAAAATGATCTACAGATTTATCTGTTACTACCTAATTTTCTAAGCGATAGTGCAGGATTACATACAATATTTTGGTGCTACTCCACCATCATATAGATGGGGATTATTTTTTTTGTGTGTGTGTGTGTCTGTACGTCAACATATCTATACAGAGACTTTATTTCATCACTTCTTTATTTTTTCTGCTTCTGTGGTTTAGGTACCAGGTGCCAGGGTTGAAGATATGCAACAACTCTTGCTAAAGCCTCTGAGAGGTCTCATCAACCTATGTTGAGTTTAGTAGAGAGTTACAACACCTTCACAAAGTCACAGTGTAGGCTTGACTGGCTTCTGAGCACAGCTTTTATCTGCAACATTCACCCTGGCTGGACAGGTCTTAATCCTCTTTCAGGCTATCCAAAGTATTTCAATTCACATAGTTCTACCTTTTACTTAGATACAAACTAATCCATGCTGCAGTAATCTTTCTTTGTAAATTTCAATGCTAACACTTTTAGTAGGAAGAATAAACCTACTAATAATTAGAATAATCTGCAGTAGTACACATTTTAACGTATCTGGTAACATATAAAGATGCACATCTTTAACTGTAAGTATCCTAATGTGTAGCTGTAGTGAATCACACTGTAGGTTCAGTTATCCAGGTCTTATCTCTAGCAACGACCAGAAACAGGTGTGTGGAGGAAAAGTCTTAGAAGTAGGGTAAGTAGAAGGTAGTCCTTTCACCAGCATAGCTATGATGCCTTCGGCAAGAGCTAACCTAGGGATATCCTGAGTCGGAAGCAGCAGTTGGAATGATGTTTTTGTAGCAAACCACTCTCCATTACCCTGTCTTTGAGCTTTTTTGTACATATGCACTTTGTCAGGCATTGCAGGAAACACTCATTCTCTTGTTATTGCATTGGGTGCCCTAGGGTTTTTTGAGTGATGAGGAATAGTGAATATTCATTCCCTGTTTATCTTCTCTCACCATTCAAGACATTATGGATCTGCATCACTCCTTCCTCATCTCCTCCCTGTCATCTATTGCAGAATTTAGCATTATCATCTCTTTAGTTTCTGTTGTGACAGGTGCTCTGTGCACTGGAGTTATCCAAGGACTGCAGGGCTGTGAATGTCATGTTCTCTCAGTTGTGCTGAGCAAGGAACCTGATGGAGCTGGAGCTCCCCTCCAGCCTTTCTGCGCAAACCTGACTCTCAGAGTAGGTAGGAGGGCTCAGCCAAGAAGCTGCCACATTAACCACCTAGATCTGAGAATCCCTCCTTGATGCCACACTAAACACAGCTTCATTTTACCTTTTCTCCTTTGCTGCTTCCAAAATGGAACAGCCATCTCCGAACAGTCAATCTCAGGTGACAGAGAGCCATAGAAGCAGCACAGCAACATTTCTCCTTTTGTACCATGCTGCTCCTATCTTAAAGACAAAAATGAATCTATTTGTTTATTTGTTTGTTTGTTTTTGCTGCCTTTAAGCTGCATTTATGAAGATCATAATTTACTTCCATGGTGTGGGCAGCAGAACAAATCACTGTGGAAAATGCTGCAGCAGTACAGTCTGCTGTTCAACAGTAGATCAGGTCTGGACCTCTCAGAGGCCCAGAGCAAAGTGTTTGGGCTATAGTTAAAGGAAATTTAAGCAGTGTTATTACTCTGACTCTCCTGAACTGCTCTGTGGAGTGCAATGGTCTCATAAAACTTTCCTGGGTGCAGCATGCAGCACGACTCAGTTTTTCTGTAAAACCACTAAACCATGTCTTTGTTTCATATATCTCTGCAGCAGGATTTTCTAGAAGCAGTACTGGAAAACAGTAGTAACTTTTTTGTGACAATGGGGGAGCCAAAGAAATCCTCTCTCAGACAGAGCCCATGCTTCAGTGTCCATTCATGTTGTTCTGGCTCATCTACTTTGGGAAAAAAAAAAAAGGGGAAAAGTTCTTAATCTTCCAGCTTATACACATTATAAACTCATGACTATACCAGTGCAGTAAGAATAACACCCTCCCCAATAACCACTCTGTCATCAAACAGCTGGTAATGACAGAAAGACAGAAATACTGCCCAAATCCCACCCATGCAGCAAGAGTTCATTGTTCCCCAACTGTATGCCATCATAAGGGCCTCGAGACTGTTAGCATATAATTGAAGTAATTATGTATTGAATGCAACAGGAAACAGATGTCTTCGTTTGAGATAATTACAAATAGCATTTTCCTAAGGCTCCAAATGCCACTCCCAAAAGTGCCAAAATCCCTTAGATGGACTTCAAAGTTTCACTCGGCTTAATTAACAGATTCAATAAGGTTCAATTTGTGGAGAGAAGGGTAAATTTAGGGTGATAAAGATGCCTTTAATCAATAGTATCAATTATGTAATTTTATAAGATTTAAGCATCTTTTTATGAAGTTAATTTATAGCCAGCTCTCCACAATTCAGTACTTTCTGAACTACTTGCAAGTCCAAAAGTAGTAGCTAACATGCAATGTTAATTTACAGCATCCAGCAAAGTGGAAGCTAATACAAAGTAAAGTCAGAGCCACATTCATAAGGAAAATATTTTGCTGTTTGGACATTGAAACCTTTAACTTCCATTTATAATTGGTTGGTGAGTTGAAAATAAGGATAAAGAGATTATTCTCAATCCTTTCATTGTAGAACCTCAGCCTTCACTTCATGGGAAGACATATTTAATGTTGTATTTTCTAAAATAATACTAAAATAAATGGAATTAATTTTACTTTTTTGGGCAAGGCCTTAACAATAATCTGCTCAAAGTCTCACAGGCTTAAAGGGCTTCTTGTCTAGGTCTAATGGCAGCAGTAGTAACAAGTGTGAGTCAACCCAGAAAATGGTAATTTCCTGTCAAGAGTCCTCCAACAAATGTCGCTTTTATATCTGGCAAAGATCACTAGGCCCCAGTGTTTTGAGTTCAGCTTAAGCACTCTTCATTAACCGGATGTGGAGTGTGAAAGGTGATTCAGGCAGCATGGGCAGGCATCCGCCCAGATGGCTCTGCTTTGGACACTCCAACAAGGCTGAATAGATGCTTCATTGGGTGAGTTAATAGTCAGGCAGGGGCCAACGAGTACTTTAAAAATATTGTCCTTCAATAGTCTCTTCACTATAGGGAAAAAGAAGCCACTGAGTCATTTGTGATTAGCTGACCTACCATTACAAAACTTTCCATCTTGCATTCAGTCATAACAGAATTTATTGTAAAATACTGGATATTTAGAGTCCATGTTATTTTCAAGCAATTATTCTTTTTACATTCATGACACATTCATAAACACAGCTGCATTGGGTGCGCTCGATGAAAAGGAAAAGCAGCACACTGTATCCTGTCCCCTCATGCAGAGCCATTCCCCTGCCTTCTCAGTAAGCCTAAGCATGGCCTCTGGGCTGCATATTGGAGGAGGAAAATCTTTCTTTTTTGGTGCATCCTGAAGTTCATTCTGGGAGCCAAGATTTCATTCACTTACTGGCACAAGTTTTGTGGTTCCAAACAACCAAAAAGACATCATGTGGCTTCCCCACATATTGCTGTGTACAACAAGGGGACCCACCACAATATTCCCGGAGTTCATTCTCTTCTTCTTGATGATAGGTGAACATTTTTGCAGCCTACAAATTTTCAAATAGCAAATTATCCTGGCTGAAGACGGATTTCTCTTGGCATTTGTAAGGGATATGAAAGCATGTAATTCCCCTGTTAGAAGTCACAACCTTTGTTTCGAAACCTCAAAGGAAAATTGCACTGAGACAGGATGGCAAAGGCTTCTGTTATGGTTAGCAACAGAATAGCTCAATTATCTCATTGTGAGGAAGACAAGAGAGAATCACTGGTGTATTATGGCAGAAGTCTAGGGTAACCCTGTTATAAGTACACTCTTTAGTACAAGAACCTACAGTGATTTCATGTATACATCAATGGGTAATAAAGGCAAAGTCCACCATAACTGGTATCAAGTAAAACACTACTGAAAACAAGGAAGAAAGTTTTTAGCTTGGGCCACATATTGCTTCAAAGCTTGAGTTTCATTGTTAATGGTCATTGGAAGTTCTCATCTTCAGTGAAAGCTTTTGGAAAGCCAACAAGTCTGAAGACTTGGTTCTCCTTTAAAGGAATATAAGGCTTTTTCTGCTCAGTATGTAAGCTCTGCTGAACTTTCCCACTGAAAAAACTTCCTGTGGGGTGAATTTGGAAATTTAGATGATGTTTTAGAAACCTGTTGTCAGTGTTGCCAGGACAGCTTGTTCTGGAGCTGGATTAGCAGAACAGCATTGAAATGTCAATGTTCCAGGGTGGTGCTGCAGTTAAATGCCCCATTTCAGCAGCTGTGATGGCACAGGTAGATTCAGCCTGTGTGGTGATGGGAAGTACAGGCTAGATAACACCTTTGATGTCTTCCCTCTCATCTGCCTACTGGCCTGTGTCCCCGGGACACGCAGGGATGTGCTAAATGGCTAACTACAGTATGTTGGCCAAAAAGTCTTTTTCTCCTCTCTAGTTAGGAGTGGCCAGCGTGTGGCTCTGAGCTGCCTGAGGCTTGTGAACTGTTCAAATACATTTGTCAAGGCTGGCCTGGCTTCCTGGCTGTGCTCTGAAGGGAGACAGCACAAAGTCCTCATGGAGACACTGCTGCAATTGCCTTGGGCTTATGTAACAGCTGCTTATGCAACTGATTAACCCTGGGCCCATCCACAGTGGTGTAATGTAATTAGACCCCTTGGGAATCTCTGCTACCTCCCCTCCTAGGAGCACCTACTCCAGCTGATCTCTCCATAAGCCTCCAAAACATGAGGGGTTTTGCAGCAGTAGAAAGCTTTGGCATGCCACTTGCAAGGTTTGTAAGTATCAGAAGTGATAGTCCTGCTTTGGTGACAGCTTTCTAGTTAAAGAAATACAACAGCATCAAACAACCCAAGATACGGAAATGTTAAATGTGACACTTTTTGCAGAAAAGGTATAAAAATGTAAAATGTAGAAGCTTTGAAGATATATGACTGCCCAAGAGTAACAATGATCCTCACCATCTCTGCGATGCACATGGATAACGGGGACAAAATGGGGAGAGCTGTTCCTCAGACAGCACACAGATTATCTACTCCTGCAGGACGGACAATAAGATAAATACACGCTAAGCAAGCCCTCATAAGCACAATTTACTTTCTGTTGCAGTCTGTAGCTATAGAGGGCAAAAGCTGTTCTGTTTTCCTTCCTATCTTGTCCTTCCTTAGTGGAAGCCATTTGTCAGACTTTGATTTCTAGTTTCCAAGTGTCACTGTGAACAGCTGGGAACTAGAAAGATTCTCCTCCTGCCTGCCTCTTTCCATAAGTTCTCCAATTAGCTGCTGGTTCTGGGGCCAGACCACACTGCTTTCCTGATGAAACTGTCAGGATGTCTTGTGAACACTTTAAAGGGAAGGCACTTTCCCAGAAATAAAGATTCTTTTGCTCCTCTCCCTCAAAACTCATTTAAGTGAGGAAGAGTTAGGACATTTTATTTTCTGATTCTTAGTAAATAGCAAGTTTTTGAGTAAAAATGGGAGAAAAAAAGATAAATTAATTCAATTTATTTTTCTTCTATTTTCCAGATATATCTAGCACTTCAACAAATTAATTCAGTATTTAAAATCAGTGACTATTTTGCAAGACTTTCCCTGAAACTTTGGTTTACAGCAGACAATGGTTATCTGATATTTCACATTCAGTATGGTACCTTGTTGTTGGATAGCCATTAATTCATACGATTTTGGCTTTTCTAAACACAGAATTGTGACGCCACCAGCCCTTATTTTAAAATGAAGTATGCGGCAGATGATTCTTTGATTTCTTTTTTTTTTTAATTCTAGTACCCCTTCAATGGTCCAACATCAAGAATGGAGCCCTGTTTGATGAGCAGTACTCCCAGGCTGCATCCCACACCAGTGACTCCGCGCTGGCCAGAGGTCCCAGCTGCCAACTCCTGCTACACAAGCTCCTCCATGCACTCCACGAGATATGGCAATTCCAGTGACATGTACGCGCCCTTGACAACACGCAGGAATTCTGAGTACGAGCACATGCAACACTTTCCTGGCTTTGCATACATCAATGGGGAAGCCACTACAGGTTGGGCTAAATGAAGATGACTGGTATCAGCTGAGCCCACACACTTACAAGAGTTACAAAAGCTTCATGCCATGTGGGTCTTTTTGTGGACGTTCTTCAAGGAAGGTGAAAATGGAAAAGATCCTGGGCAGATAAATGTTGTTCTTAACATGGGCAGATTGCAGACCAGTATGACCGAATGTTCCTGTAGCTGAAAAATACTTTTGTGCTGTTCTAGACCACTTTTTGGGCCGATCAGTGCCTTTTTTAATTCTGGGACAACCCTGCGTTCTCTAAGTTTGAGTGAGCCAGTTTTACCCCCTCTCTTATTGACAAACATTAATGAGTCTTACAAACAAAAAGTACTGAAACAGGACCTATTTATAATTTGAATTAAAGACAGAAAATTTGCCCTCAGCAAAACTCCATCATCTGTTCTTTTAAGCTCTTAATGCATTCCTTAAAAACTATTCTGCCAAGTCATCACTTACTCATATCAATTCCTCTATCTGGTTCCTTAAAAGGACATGTGTTGCTGTAGGTTTCAGTTTACACCTAACTTTGTATATTGATGCACCTTTCTGTTGATCTAAGTAAGTGTGATCTTTACAAAAGAGAAGAAAAGACATGTAGCATTGAATTATACACTGCCTTAAGTTGACTGTTGTTCTTATTATATATGTATTTGTGTTGAGTTTGCACAATCTGGAAAAATCTAACTTCTCTGGTTAGTAATGACAAGGTAAGAAGGGACTTGGGACTGGGAAGATTTTGAATTCAGAGCCACGTATGTTAAATATGATGATATGAAGCAATTATATAAAGGAAATGGCAATGCAAACATGATTATTTGCTTAATTATCTATTGTCAGGTATGAAACTGTTCTCTCAATTCCTTCACGTGATGATAATTCTCTATACGTCTATAAAAGCAAAATTCAAAGCTGTGCCTTTGAAGTTATTCTGTACTGTGTATGTGTGGAAAAATGTATTGTATTTTGGGGAGAATTTTTCTTAGACATTTTCCTTCAGATTTGTAGCTATTTGTGAGTTTTTGTTAGTTTTTATTAACATAGCTTTTTTCTTCTGTATTATAAAATGCACCAAGCAATTATGGTGGACCTATTACCCTATGGGTAAGAAATAAATAAATGGAAATATGACAACAGGCATTTTAGTAGTTGTTTTGTAAATAAAATCTTTGATAGCACCCAGTGTGACAATAACCATGTTTATGTCTAAAGTGGACATAAGTGTTATTTGTACAGTTGTGCAAGGTATATGAGGGATTTTCACACCCAAATAAAGTTCTTGAAAGTAAATAGATGCCAGTTCAATTTACTTAAATACAAAAATTTCTACAAGCTCCAGACCTTCAAAAATGTTAGACATCATCATGCTTTTATTCAAGGATGGACTTGAGAACAGGTACAATTCATGGCAAATGCATGATGCACCTCCACTTGCCTGATGGACTGGTGATCATGACCTGCCAAGGTCCCTCCAAGGACCAGATGCCTTGCTGAGATATCTGTGGGTAGAACTGACCAGTAACTCAAGGCTGGATCTTTGGAAGGATCAGTATGGTGGCAAGCCTAAGCACCACTCAAGGGAAGCCAGAAGCACTTCTGCTCTTTTTTATAGTAAATTTTTAAACCAAAAGAAGCCTAATCCCCATTGACTGAAAAGGAGGAGAAAATGAGACTATTTTAGCATACAAATATTCCATATCCTTCAACACTTATGGGGTCAGCTTTGCTACCCCGAAGAGCTCAGGCCGACTGTTCAGGAAGGAGGAGGGATATCGGACACAGTGTGAGACCCAGAAATAATAAAACATTTCTGAATGGAGAACTGCAACATCCTGGGCCTCTTGGGAGAGGAAATTCTGACCAACAGCAGCACCACAAAGCTGCTCATAAAAAAGAGCTAAGAACATCATCAGCCAAACAGGGCTTGAAAAGTCTTTTGCAAAAAAAAGCCTCCATATTATTTCTTTTTTTTTTTTCTTTTTTTAAAAATGAATTAAAAAACTTGTGTTGATGCCTCAGGAGTGCACACTTCCAGCTACCATTGAACTGCTTCCTGATGAGGGCTTTGAAATTTAAAGTAGACATTCATGGGGGGCAGTGTATAGAATGGTGGAACAGAGGCCACCTCCTGCATGAGAAGAGCTGCGAAGTAAAGCAGGACTGATCCCGGGCCACTGCAGCTCAGACCCCACAACAGCAGCACAAACCATGTCAGCTTTCAGGTCACAGGCTGTGCACCAGCCTGGGGAGAGCAGCAGCCTGGGGAGAGCACCATAACCTCTAGGTAGAATGTCTGGTGAGGGGCAAGAATGTCTTAAGTCATCCCAGTACAAACTGTCAAACCTCCTGATTCAGAGTCTGCGGGTTGTTATTTAATTATTTTCCTTGACCATGGAAATTAAAAGTTGGGTTTTTTTGCCTAGCCATGCATTTATGTGCATATGAAGTAAATATGTGACTATGCAAATGTTGCTGATGAAACTTTTACACCACATTCTGAAATATTCAGTCTCAATTGCAGTTTCTCTTCTGTTATTTTTTCCTATTTTCTTCTTTCTTTCCTTTCTTTCCTATCTTTCCTCCTTTTTCTATTTTTTTTCTCTTTTCCTTTTCCCTTTTCCTTTTCTCTTTTTTTTTAATTTCTTGCTTACATTCTCTTTTTTCCTAACAAATGCACATTTTTATAAAGATGTGATCTTTTTCATGGGCTAAGACATATAATAAATGATAGATATATAATATATACAGTAGAAGAGGAACTAATATTATACCTTACAGCATAACTGACATAACACATTTAATATTTTTGAACAGATCTACACACACACACAAATGTATATATGTATGAATGCCTATAAAAATCCTTTACAATTCTTCAAGATTTTTCATTACCAGGTAGAAAAAAGACTCAGTGGGGGAAGAGCAGTGAGACCTCCATTCAGTAGCATGAATCCTGTTTTTGTCAGGCTACCTCTTGCTGCAAAGGTCGCTCCCCTTTGACAAAAATGGCCTCTGACCTCCCCAGCCCCACAATTCTGTTGTGACTGACCCTGAAACCCATGAAATTCAGGGGCAGACATTGCTTTGGAAGGTTTACATAAAGCTGACTAACATGGGAAGGGCTTGTGGTATGCACCCATCTGAAAAGGTCTGGCAGTTCTTTGGTAGAGGATGCAATTTATTGTGTCCTTCTCTTTCATTGAAATCCTAATCCTTCATATACTACATAAAGTGGAAACTAAAACACGTTGATGATGAATAACAATGTGCCTTTGAAGGGCAGTAACAGTTTCCTAATCTTTATTTTTCAGGTTTTGGAATTTTAAAAAAAATAACCATAGGCAAGTAAAATGAGTGTTTTGCTGTGCTGTGAAGTAAATCTAAGCAGGCTTATACTTTTTTATAGAGTTGTAAGTCTAACAAGCAAAAGACTCTTTTCATTGGGTTTCTCTCCAAAGCTCTGTTAGTTTACAGGTGGATCAGACTCAGAATTAATGGCTGCACACTGGATGACTGGATTTTGTTATTCCTTGCAGTCCGGTGACTGTGCTGTTCTGGATTTATATTCCAGTTCTTGTGGCAAGAAACCCCTAAGGAGGAAATTCAGGTTCTGGTTTGGGTCTGCATCTTAAACACTGCAGACAGGCACCGTCACATCTGACAACCTCTGGGCTCTGTCCATCTGCAGATGCAACCTCCCTGGTGTTTTCTGCTATGGAACCAGTCATTTGTGAGATTAAAGGTTTCTCTTTCTCACGGATTCCTAAACTGAAGGAATAAAGATTTTGAGGAGAGACCAGCCACAGCTCCATATGAAGATACTTGGGGAGTGGGTTTTGTTAACTTCAATATATCATCTTCTGCTCTCTGGACAATGGATTTCAATTACAGGGCACCTTGAGTTTGGAAATGCTGTGGATGTGCTCAGAGTGGTTTAAACACGCGGTCTTGCAAAACCTTTATAGAGACACCGTTCACCTTTGCCTGGCTCTGCCAATACACCTTCCCCTCCTGCCACCTCCTGAACAAAACGCAAAATTTTCGTGTATCACCATTGCTCTGGTAACTTAGACTTGAGACTGGTTTTGCTGCAAGACGCTGTGGTGAAGCCTCGCTTCAGGGAACACTCACAGACTTCGCCCGCGATGCTTAAGCCTAAAAGCTTAAGAAAAAGCAGCCAGGCCTAGCTGTGGCAGCCCTTCGCCTTGTGACTGACACGGTGTGCACAGGGCAGGTCGCAGGGAGCACACAATCGGCCAAGCCTAAGGAAAAGGGAGGGAAGCGCCGGGTAGTGCCCTGTGCCGCCGTGCGTCCCGAGAGCGCGCTATCGCCGCTCTTCCCAGCAGGAGCCCTGGGCGCTGTGGGCACGGACTGCAGCACCCATCGTGCCCCGCGGCAAGAAAGCACGGCACACCCCGCCGGCCGCCGCGCCGTTGGGCATCCTGGGAGATGGAGTCCTCTCTCCGCAATAGCCGGCCGACGGGATGGCAGCCAATAGGAGGGGTCGGGAGTGCGCGCCGTCGGCCCCTCCAGCCAATGGCGCGCGGATGCTGCCTGGCAGTCCGGGCGGCTTCCGCGGAGCGTCGGCAGCGTCAGAGGCCGCGGGTTGCGGCGCGCGGGCGGGGCGCGGCCGCTGCCGGCGGTGCCGGACGGGACGGGACGGGACGGGACGGTCGGGAATGGAGCGGGGCGCCGAGCCGGGCCCGGAGCTGGGCGCGGTGCTGGAGGCCGTGGAGGGGCGCGGCGGCGGTGGCGCCGAGGCGGTGGAGCGCGTCCTGGCGTGGTACAACGAGGAGGTAACGGGTCCCATCCCCCTCCCCTCTGCGCCGCTCCCCCGGCGCTGTCGCCGCCCCGCCCCGCCCGCCATCGGCAGCGCCGCCAACATCGTCCTGGACCTGGGCTCTGCAGCGGGTCCCCAGCGCTCACCGCTTTACCGCCATGGCCCCCGCCCCTCACAGCCCCTGCCCGGCGCAGCTTCCCGCCCCTCCCGTGCGCTCCCCGCTCACTGGCCGTGCAGGGCACCGCGGCGCTGCCGGGGCGGAGAGCCGTGGCAGTGGCTGGAGGAAAGCAGACTCCCAGGGGAGCACAAAGCTTGGCCCCGGCACGTTCGGTCTTGCGTTCTGCACGCCCAGTGGGTAGTGTGGGTTATCGGTGATCGGCTGTAAAAGGAGCTGTTCGATAGCGTTCATTTGCGTCACAAGTCTTTTAACCTACGTACACCGCTAGGCAGGGGTCGGATAGAGAACACTGAGGTCTCTTGGTACCTGCCCACCTGCCTGAGGTGCTGCCCTTTGTGGGCAGCCCTTTGTCACCGGGAATGGAGAGGGCTTTCCATCGCCTGGACAGCGACGGTGTCAGTGTGCAGGGGATGTGTGTGAAATGGGCTGACAGACCCCGCTTCATTTTTCCGTGTTTCTGGCCAAGCAAAGCGAAAGGGGAAGACAGCTTAGAGCAGGTTGAGCTTTTAATGCTGGCAGGTATGAACAAGTAGTAAGGGTCTACTGCTTTTGTAGTCTGATATGGATATGTTCAGACAAGAAGTGAAGGTGTTTCCTGTTGATATAGGGAGGTGAAAATCAGAGTGAAAATACATGTTGGGTTAATCTTTTATTACCCCCCCCCCCCCTCCTTCTGATAGGGGCATTTTGACACTTAGATTGTAGTAGAGGAGCACAGTCCATTCTGAAGTATTATGTCTCAACCCATCAGGTGGCTGTCCTTTGTATATGTGCTTCTGTGAGTGGTACACAAGTCTCTAAAGCTGGTGCTGACTCAGGGTTTGGCTTTGGCTGTAATTTAAATGCAGTCATGTTGAACTAATTATTGACTGAAATTTAGGAATCTGTTTCAGGAACGAACATTCAGATCTTTAGTTAAAGTTTCATTAAAGCGCTTTCTGGTTAGGGGAGAAGCCAAATGAACATGGATGTGATGTGGGTATTCATCCTCTAAGAGGTGTCTTGAAATTTGCTATCTTAAGTGCAACATATTTTACACCTAACAGTTGTCCAATCGGCGGAATAAATGCGGCACTCAATATGAGTGATCAGCAAGTCTCGAAGTTTATTGATAGCTCACACATATTTATATTGGTGTTAATGAAGCTAATACATATTGCAAAGCTGAGCTCATTATTGGTTAATTACTTATCGGTCAACCACGCCTACTTCTATATTCCTATAGTTATTTTGTTACTACTTCTACATTCTTGTGGTTATTCTGCTGAAACTATCCTCATATTTTTGGCAAAAGATCCTCTCCTCTATCCTGTTGTTGCACCAAGGGCACAATGTCCTTGTCAATGGTTGGACACTGACTGCTGAATCCTAGACTTGTCTCCTTCTAACTTAACCAACGGTATTATGTCGCCGTGACCTTTCTCAGCTAGCCAACTGTCCACAAAGCTCTCCACAAACAATGTCAGTAACTAACTTCTTCACTCAAACTTGGGCTTGTAGAAGAACCTTGACTCTTGACATAGGCTGCCATTGGGTGAAATTCAAAGGTAGAGATTGATGCAGCTGGAGGGCACTCTGTCTGAAGGATTGGTAGATCAGGAGTTCATGGAACATCTGTTTTAACTTACTGACTTCTGAGGTACAGAGGAAGGATTCTGATTGGAAAGAACCTTTTGTTTCTGTCCTTACTCCTCAAAGTGACCCCATGTTAAATGTGTTCTGTCAGAAAGGATGCACAAGCATAATTTCTTAATTTTGCTGTACTGGATTTTATGCCTTCTCAGCAGCTTTCCCAGGTGAATTATTTAGGCTTGAGTTGAATCGTCAAGGACAGAGTTGAGAGCTCATGCACCTTGTGTTCTGACATTTCAAGTATTTGCATGAAGTCTTGGAGTTAAGTGTGTAGCTAAATACTTCTTTTGGAGTGGGTGAGAAACTTTAATGCTGTCTCAGTATGACATTGCCTTTACTGCATTTCTTGTTCAAACTTTTTAATCGTATTTCCTCTATCTCTTTTTTTTGTACACTTTGTTACTGACACTTTGTCTATGGGCCAGCAAAGACTGGGCAGAGTACTCCAGGTTCCAGAGCTTTAGGTTTCCCTGGTTTTTTTTTCCAAATAACGAATGAAATATACTTTAATTGAAAAGAAAGGATGGATCAAGTGTAGTTCCAAAGTGCAAGTGCCTATAGAATAACCATAATGAGAGAAATTAATATGTCTGTTGGTGCTTCTCTGTGCTGTCCTATTTGCAGTGATTATTCCAAATCTCTGTTGCTCTACTGCTTAGGCTTGTTCTCACTACATTGCTTTTGTAAACTTGCTAAAATGTTCATGTGCAAACATAAAGGTTGCATTCTCTTGGTTAATTGCTCATCATTCAACGCTCACCTGTCTTTGATTGGCATGTTGCTGAACTCCTGTTGTCTAGTTGGGAGCTCTGTAAGAGAGATGAAGGGGATTATTTGCCTATTATTGAGAGAGGAGGGGAATGATTTTCCTAACATCCTCAAGGCTCTAATTGATGTTGGTAACCTTTCTGTGTAATTGTAAGCTTGGGTCATGAAAGGTAAGAAGGCCCATGAATGTGCTATGGAAAGTCACTTTTGTTTTCAGTCGCTTGCATGATGTAGCAAGTTGCATGTTAGATGTAGAAATTGATATTTTAATTTTTTGGAAGCTGTTAATCATGCTTGATCATTTATATTGGAAGTTTTAAAATGTTAAGAGAAATGTCTGGTATTAGTGCTGTTTTCTTTGTCTGATGAGTAATATTTCGCTAATAGCATTCTTCAGGGTGCAAACATGGAACTAGGCCCGACTGCTATTTGAAGTGTTTAATAAAAAATAAGGACTTGTAGTTAGACCATGTCTATCTTTTGTTTAACTGTACCAGAGAAACAAATACCTTGGTAAGGTGTTTTGGAAGCTGCCAGAACACAGAAACTCGTAGTTTTTGTAGCAAGGCTTATTTGATTTGTAGTACTTGTTTTCTGGGCAAGATGATGCCATGGTGGTTCTGGTTTGGAACAGTCAGAGCAGTCAAAAGCTTGCAAGCAAGATCTGTTTGGGGAAGAATCTGGGTAATGAGGTATGTGTAAAACACAAGGCAATCTCTCTCATTTTTCACCCTGTTAAGTGCCATGTGTGAGGTAGTTGACTCACATCCCACAGATAAAAGCTTGCTCTGCACCAGTTGTAATTGTGAAACTCTTCATTGGAGGCACTTACTGAAGCTTTTGCTGTTGGGGAGGATGGGAAGAGGAGGGCATGGTTGTAGCCTCATTATCTGAGGCTTGGTTTAACCAGAGCCCTGGAGTTTTGAATAGTTTTGCTGGTATTACATCCTCTGCAGCTGCTGTGCATGTAACAAACACAAACTCTTGTCTTTGCTTACAGAATCGGGCCACTTTCAGGTTTGACCCTGCAGATGAAGACAAAAGAAGGGTGAGTAAAATAGGCTGTAGAGCTGCATACCTCAATGTAGAAGTTAAGAGTAAAGGCAGTCTCTCAACTTAGCTGCCATTGTGAAATGGTGCAAGCAGTGAGTATAAAGTTATAATTTAATTGTTACTTCTTCAGTCCGAGAGACATGACAGCTACACATTCCCTTTTTTCTCTGAAATTCCCCTAGCAAAGGCTCTCAGTGTTGAATGAAAGTAGTTACAGAAAAGCCTATAAATTATTTTGCTGGGTACGGATTTGAGATGAGGTGGAAGAATAAATGTAAAGATACTCTTCTATATCTACTAAGGTAAAATTTTGCCATAGATTTTTCAATTTTCTCTCTTCTCAGCAGGTAACAATATGACAGATGTATTTCTTGTCTATGTGAGATGCTTAAAGAACACTAGGGATTAAGATGAAGTGATAAGTACAGAAGAAAACTATTAAGCTATAAGGAAGACAGGGTTGCAGAAGCCTGTTATTCCAAAGGTGCTGTAATCAGTGAGATGTGGTACATGCATCAGGTGTCAAAGCTGGGAAATGTGAATTGAGCTGTCCAGGTGTGGTAGGGCTTAGCACATCCCTTGGGATCCATTCACAGCCTCGCATTTAAAGCTTGGACATGGAATTTTTTTTTTCCTGTTGTTATTTTTAGAGTGTAAGATGCAATACCAAGCCCCTTTCTTTCTGTTGTGTAATTAGCTTTGGGTCTGATTTGCATATTTATTCAGAAAACGTTCATTAGTGAATGAGGCTGTATCTTTCTGCTATTTCTGGAATAGACTCAAAGCTTGAAATCAGAATTGCAATATTCCTACAAGGATAGCTTGTCTGAAATTGGGCACACATTGTTTCATTCCATGATCTTATGCTAAATCTAAATATTTTAAGGTGTTATGTTTTTGGGTTGGTTTTTTTTTTTTTTTTCTGGTAGAAATGGATGGGATGATAAGTCTGCCAGTCTTTTGCATTTGCAAACCCAACAGTTGTTTGTACTGTAATCTTCAGTTGCAATTCCTTGTTACACAGAGGACTCAAAGACCTCTTAGCTTTGCTTTATCTATGGCTTTACTGGAAGCTCATACTCAGTGATGTGGTGATGGACTCTGTGTGTCCCTTCTGATCTGTAGGAGAACTCACCTGGGATCTGGACTTGGTGCTTACCTCTGTTCCCTCACCATCCCTCCCATCCCTTTTTACAGTGTGCTTGAGCGAATGTCTAGTCTGAAAAATTGATTGCCAGCTGCAGAACACAGGAAAGGACAAGAGAGCAAAGGCCAAATTGGCAGAAGCCAAATAAAGACAATGAGTTTGGAGAGGTGAATGTAAGTTACACAGTATGAGGATTTTTTTTTTAAGCAACCCATACACACCAGTGACATGCTGAAAATACAAAAGATAGAAAGGCCAAAACTATGGCTTGACTAGAAGCTGGTTAATTGGACTGAGTAAATTGTTCTGCAGCTACCAAAGCATGATGGTTTTAGGCTGTAACCTAACTAAATCAGCAGTGAGTTTGTGATAATGAATTCCAGGAGAAAAGTAGGCTCTGTCCTCCAGAAGACAGGAAGAGAGGTAATGCTATCAAGTTTGTCTATCTGAACATAGCCACAGGACTGTAATACATCACAGGGTGATAAAACCTCAAGATTGTAATGTGAGCTGTCCTTGTGTTTTTCCTGGTTGTTTAATGATGTATGTGTCTGCCTTGGCCTATCTGTGGTGAGTGTTCTGGATATAAATCAGATGGCAATCTATGTTGTACTCTAAGATCCACTCAGATACCAGGCACATCAAGTCAGTGCCAATCCTTCTTAACTTATTATATACTAATAAAAAATATGAATTTATGGAAGCCTGTTTTCAGTTTCTTTGTGTAAACAGTATAGAAATTGCCATCTGGAAGTAAATGTGTTCTGGAATAGCAGCTGAAATAAAGGCAGTGGTGTTGTTTCTCAGGAGTTTAATGAGCGCTTAGAAATCTGAAATATTTGTCTCAAGCAGTCAAGAAGTTTTTGACAGTGTTCTGCTGGAAAAAGTTGAGTCTCCAGAACTGCAACGCTTCACAGCACCATGGCATGGTTGAGACAAACAGTTGGTCTGTTCTGGAATCCACTCCAGAAAAGGGATACCTATTAACTTGACCAGGCAGTCACCTTGGAGAGAGTTGTCAGGTGTAGTGTCTCACTCTCTCTGGCAGAGCAGGTGCTTCAGCTCAAGCTCACATGCTAATACAAAAAGGAAGGCGTTTTTTGGACCACTTGATCCTTATTTAATAGCTTTGCTCTCCATTATTTATACTTTGTTGGGGCCAAATACTGCTTCTGAAGTAGCAACACATTTGTGCTGTTTACAGACTTTAGATGGTAAGAAAATTACAGTACAGTCTCTCAGCACTGATTGCCTGGCTGGTCATAGCATTCCACAGCTGGAAGTTGTCATGGCACCATTTGCTGTGATATAACAGATGAAGTAAATCTGTCCAAGATGACAAGTAGGGCTTTCTAATGAAGGCACTGAGTTTGCAAGAGGAAGGGGAAAAAAGGGAAGCAGTAGCCAAATGTAAGAATGTGACTTACAAGCCATATTCTTACCTGATATGACTGAACTATTTCCTCTTCAGCTCCATACCTTTCTGTCTGCTTCACCTCTTATAGTACTTGCAGCATCAGGTTTCTGCTATGTTAGGTCCAGCTTACTGTGTTGGGTCTCTTAATAGAAATCTTCAGAATTTGAGACCAGTGTTCTTGAGTTACTGTCTGGATTTGATTTGAACATGATGGATCTAAAATTCAGTGGGAAGAAAATCACCCAAAACAGTCTTTTCCCCTTGCATCAGTGAATGTTTTCAAGGTGTTGAAATAGCTTGTGGTAAATCATACCAAATGTATGTGGGGATTTCTCTACCAGTTAAATTCATGATGTGGGGAGATTCTCTAAGTCTCTGTACAGTACCATATTTTAACTCTGGAAGGAGTGAATTATGTTGATGGAGCAAGATGCTGTCACACTCTAAATCTTAGAAGAACCTCATTCTTAAGTTAGTGCTGTTGATGTTGTGATGTTTCAGGGAGGTCTGAAGGTTCCTGCAGCCACCAAGGCACAGTTTTTCTCCTCCCAGTAAATATGGGGTAAGCTTTTAAAATCTGTTAGTGAGTGTCCTGTAACAATATTAAGCTCAGGTTCTCCTGTGAGCACACTGTGTGGTATTTTAGTTGATGTTACTGTTCTGACTTCTCCAAAACCCCTTAAGGGACTACCAGTCTGTAAGAGGAAAAAGTACTAAGTATCCTGCATTAATACTGAGCATTTGTTCTAATTCCCTCTGGTCCTGCCCATTCCCATCCAGCATTTTTCAGCTGTTACTGAAACCTCTTAAGGTTCATGAAACCCATCTTTCCTTTTAACATCCTTTCACCATGGGATTACAGAAGATAAAAGGGTTCTCCCTCTCCCTGTCCAGTGAGGTGAGCAGCAGCTGCTGTGAGTGCAGCTACACAGGATTTAACCTTTCTGTGACTCTGAAGCAAGTGTTTAATCCACCAGTTCTGACAACAGGGATTGCTCAGTGTGCTCCTCACCTCACCTGCAGAACTGTCCTGCTCTCATGTGTTCAAACCTTCAGCTTGGTGCTGTGCCATGTCAGAGCTGGCAGGCTCCTGCCAAACAGCCAACTTCCCGCTATCAGTGCAGGCTCAACAATGAAGTGCTCAAAATAGAGCAGGCTGAATCCTCAAGGAATGCAAATATACACCTTCCCACCCACATCTGTCCACAAAGACAAATGGGCAAAAATTTGGCACAGTCTTCTCAGGGGAGGTTATCTAATTGTCCTGTTATTCAGCACAGTTGATGACATATGTTGTATAAATGTTGTCTTGACTTGCAGAGAAATGAAGGTTGTAACTTATATTTCAAATATTCTTGGGCTTACTTTCTTATTGCCATGGATGCTTAGCTCGGAAACGTAATAGACATTAAAACACAGAAACTGAAGAGTTGTGCTTTCCTTTCCATCCCCTCCCCTCACCTAAGCCTAATCAGCCTGTGAACAAACATAGTGGAAGATAATGGAAGTATTTGGCCCAAAGTCACAAAGCAGGTCTGTGGCTGAGCAAGGGAGAAAACACACGTCTCCTGTCTCAGGAGAGGTCTTTTTCTACTGGGCTGTGTTGCTTCTTAGCATCGTGGCTTTACACTGTCAAGATAAAGGACCAAAATAGGTTAATAGTTTATTTGTCAAAAGAAGATGACAAATGGGTTTTTCTGGCCTTCCTCTTTTAATACAAGATTTAATACTACAGCCTAGACAAAAGGAATGGTGTGCATTATTCTGTGTTAATATTAGCACAAAAGCTGAGAAATCTTGAATTTCAGAGAAATGAATGGATTTTACAATAAAAAAATGTTAAAACTAGAAACTGCCTTGAGTGTGTGAAAAAGTATATGAAAAACATTGCTTGCTGTAGCATGATTGATGAAAGTCAAAATATTATCTAGATGTTGAAAGGATAGAACACCAAACAAAGGAATGTGAAAATCTTGCAGTGACCTAAAGGTTAGCAAACAAAGGCCCTGAAACTGGAACAGTCATCATATGTGTTGTGAAAGGGGGAGGTTCCTTCCTGTCTGAATTTTCACTTGCTTTTATTTCCAACCACATAAATGAAATCTCTGCCCCTTAGCTTATGCCATGCTAATGGCCTACAGGGTGGTAGAAGGAGCACCACCTAGAGAAAATGAAAAGCATAATAATGTTGTTGTGGTCACATCTCTTCCTGTTTCTCTTATCTCTGTGCATCATTTCCCTTGTACCATCAAGGCCAAAACAGAAAATGTGCTGTATGGCATTTGGTTTTAATTGTCTCTGAGACAATTTCCTAATAGGGTGAATCTTTTCGTGGATAGCTCTGCAATTATAATCAGATACTCTAGCTTTTCCTGAGCTGCTGATGGCTCTTGGGATCAGCCAACAGTGGTTCACTGTCAAGATACCCTAACTGATTGCTGCTTCCTCTAAAATCACTCTTGATGGCTCACTGGGTCTTAACTCCAGAGAACTTTGTCAGCACTTAAGTTGTAATCAGGTTGCTAAATCTCTAAAAAAAAAAAAAGTTCTATTTTATATCTATGTTTAGTACAACTATTCAGAGTTAAGACTCTTCTGGTGCTGCATTTCATTATGATTTGAAGCCAAGAGATGATTTTATATTTTTAATTAAATTCCATGTCATTTACTGTATGGAGGGAAGGTTAGACTTCCACCTCTCACAGCAAGTCAGCAGGAGGTTATTGCCCTTTGGCATCCCTCCTGCAGTGCTTTTGACATTTTCCGGTGACGCTTTCATAACAGCAGGTGGGTAAAACTTATGGGGAAAAAAATTAAGTTAGAATTTGAGCGGCTTGGTCTCTATGTAACCAAATAAGTTTCAGAATTTGGATAAATTGTTACAGACCACCTTGTAGCAGCTGTTACCAACAAGGAAGACAATAACTGCTAAGTCTAGTTGAAAAGTGCTTAAACACAGAATAAACTAGCATTTTTCTGGAGTTCTGTGAACTGTCTGTTCAGTTGTGTGTTATTCCTCAAAACCAAAGAGACTCCACACTTCAGCTTGCAAAGCAGACTTAATTGTATGCAAAACTCTCAGCAATAGAAAGTGAACTGTTGTAAGAAATTGAGCTGTGACTAGGTAATTTGACTGTGGATCTAGACTGGGCATTTTTTGTTTTGGGCGTTTTAAAAAACACATCAAAGCTGCCACCTTCAGAAACATTCGGTGCAGGTCTAGCGTACCATGCTTAAATCAGGGAGTTGTGTGGTTCTGTGTGAGCAGCACTAGGTTAATGCTGAAGAACTCTGTCCTTAAGTGTCTTTTTCCAGCCACAGTAAGTACCTATATGCCTGTACAGATGGTCACATGTGGGGTTTTTAGTACTGTAGTGTCTCTAATACTCTGATAAAACATTTCTCATGTTGCATATGTGATAAGAGGTGGGGCTCATTCCTTGTTTTCAAGCTCTTACTGGATTGTCTAGTCAGTGCTGTGGAAACGCAGCATCTTGGTTGTCTGGGTGGTGCTTTTGGATGGGTTTAACCCCAGGACAAGCATCGTAGAAATCATATTGTGAGTTCCTACTGTTTGACTTTGTTTGCACATTTTCTTTTAATGTTTGAAGTTAAAAGAAAACAAGTTTAAGTCTTGGGTTGTTTGCTCCTGTATTCTTCTGGAGTGTCTGTTCTAGATGTGCTTTAGATTTAATGTTTGTTCTTGATTTTGTTCATTTTTTTATTTTGACTTTAATTGTAAATCGTCACAGTAATAATACTGGCTTACATGTCCCAAGTGGAATCTTTGTTTTGAACTTTGTATCAGGATCATGGGCTTCAGTGCTCCTCACCTTTTCATTGTGGTGGTGATAGTGAAAGTGGAATTCCAGAGACCATTCACCAAGCCATTTTATACTTTACTTTAGTATTCCTGTGCTTTTTGTAATGATGTTTTTGACACAGACTCCCTGAGATCGCAATATGAATTTTGGGTCCTAAGTAGACTTCTGCTTTAGGGCTCTTCCACTCAGTGGCTGCTCTGGCTTCTTCAGTAATTTATTCATGTTGATGGCCAAGACACCAAGCTGAGGAGGAGAGGAGCATGGAGAAACTGTGTCCTAGGAGGTACAGTGAAGTTTCTGTTGTATTGAGAATTTCTTTGTTATTGTATTATGATCCCAATATTGGAACGTGCCTGGGCTCTTCTGGCCCTTGCTGCTTGACCAGAGGCGACAGCTGTGGTGTTTTCACCTCAGAGACACCCCTGGCTGGCTGGAAGTGGCAGCTGGGCACTTGGGACAAGTCCAGGCAAGCAGGAATTCATGTTTTACCTCTAATGGGAAGGCTTTAGGCGAGGTGAAGAGGAAAAGGAGACGGATTCTGCCAGAGGGTTAATCCAGAGTTTTATTCCATGGTCACAGATCTCCGACTCTTGGTAACAGCTCCAACAGAATCCCGACCGCATGGTCCCGTGTCTTTTCAAGCCCGGGGAAAGCGGGAGGGGAAGGGGTAGGTGTGCCACCAACCAGGTGGAAGGGGGGCAGTCTCAGGGGACAATGACACCTAGACTGGCCAATGACCCCAGGGCCAAGAAGCATCTTTTGAACTGCACCAACCAGACGACGCCCTTGCTGGAATGTTAAGATTGACTGACAGCACTTAGCAAGGAGGCAAGGGGGAGGGGAAGAGAGAGGTTGGCACACCTGGAAAACTGGGATAGCTAAACCAGGATATTGCTTCACACTGCAACACTTTGTGACTATACTTCTGACGCTAGTACCCATGAGTAGTTGTGTTGTCTTGAGCGTAAGGCATAAAATCCCACTGGAGTCCTCTCACATCAAGCAATCTCTTCTGGCCTCTCTTTTCTCCCCTTTGATTGATTGATTGTCCATTTCTGTCTTATAAAAGGTAATGCTTCTGTAATTCAGATGTTACAGTTCTGACGTGCAGATTATTGGAGTGTTGTATTTTCCCATGCTGCATATATGTGATTATTTACCCATGCAGTCCTGTTGGTATAAGGAATCTGTGAACTATTTTGACATCAACAACAATCTGTGTTGATAAAGCAGCAGCTTTGCTGCTTTAGTAGAACTGCTCCAGTCTGCCTTCAAGGAAAACTGCATTGTGTTTCTGTGTCAGAGCTGTTATTTCTTAGAGTCATGCTTAAAATGGGAGAAGTCTGTGGATTAGGTTGAAGAGGCCACATAAATTACAGCTGTTACCAAACATGGAGTACTAATCCTTGTATGTTAAGTAGCAGTTATTTTGGTTTCTTTTTCTCCCAGCCTTCTGACTGAAACAACCTTGACTTAAAAATTCTGCAGGTGCTGTAGGTGTGACTGTTGTACTTTGACATATTTTTGCTTTCACTTCTCTCTAACTTTGTTATTCTTCTGGAGATTTTAGTCCTGATACTGTAACTGGCAGTGGTGGGTAATAGCTGCCGTTTTGGCTTAATGCTTCTGCAAATGTTGATGTATTTGGATTGTGTCCATGAGGAAAACTGCTTTTGGTGCTTTCTGGAGGCCTTTGGTAACAGTATGTATTTTGAAGCGTTAATATGGAATACCTAGTTTCTCAAGTGAGATAAAACGTCAAAAGTTATATGGAAGCTTAGCAAAGTAGTTTCTTATTGCCACCAGTATTTTGACACTAAAACTGTCCCCTTTTTCTTTGTTATGTGTGCCTAGAAACTGTGTGAAGGAATTCTAAACATCCTTGAAAAAGACACAAAAACTTCATGTCAAGTTGCCTGCCTGGAGGCCCTCCGGATTCTCTCCCGGGACAAGAAGGTTTTAGTGCCTGTTACCACAAAGAGGAACATGCAGATCCTTATGAAGCTAGCAAAGCTGGACACTGTGGAAGATCCACTGGAGAGAGTATCTGAATTTCCTGTGATAGTAGAAGCCTTAAAATGCCTCTGTAACATAGTTTTTAATAGTTCAGTTGCACAGAAGCTCAGTTTGGAACTGAATCTTGCAGCAATGCTCTGCAATCTTCTGCAGAAATGTAAGGACCGGCAGCTTGTTGATGACATTAAATGCTTTGATTTGCGTCTCCTCTTCCTCTTGTCCCTTCTGCACACAGATATTAGAGCACAGTTGCGTCAGGAGCTACAAGGGGTGCAGGTTTTGACTCAGGCTTTGGAGAGTTCCCTGAGTGTAAGATGGACAGGAGAATATAAGGCAGCAGAAGATCGTGACAGGCTTCCTCTATCTTTGCAAGAGACAGATTGTGCCATTGAGGCACTAAAGGCTCTATTTAATGTAACACTTGACAGCTGGAATGTCCACAGCAAGGTAAGGCTTAGCTGAAGTGCTTTCTTCAGTTGATTTTGTTTAGCCTGCAAGAACCAGCGGGTAGATACACAGGCGGCAGTTGTTGTTCCTGCTACGAGTTTGGCAGAAAATCTTATTCATACGTTTTCTGTGTATTAGGAGAACTGCTTGGCTTGCCTAATGCAAGTTTAAACTGTATGTTTTCAGATACAAAAATGCAAAAAGTACTATTTCATCAAAGTCTTAGATTTCCAAAAGAAAATAAATGTTGTTCACTAATAATTATCTGGCTAGGAAAAACTTCTTTATCTAAGTGTACCAGATCGCTCCATCTTTGGAGCTTGTGGACTATGGCAAAAGGGCAATAGATAGAGCTGAGAGAACTTCTCTGTTGCATGATAAGTACATCAGCTCTCATTTTTAACAAATAACTCTGATGAAAGAGTGCTACTGTTGTTAATATCTTTGTCCCATCCTCCCAACACCAGCTTTGGACTTCATCATTATCTTTTTAGGTGGGATCAAGTACAAGAACAAAATACACTTTGATTGTTATGTCTTATGAATAAGGTTTATCTTGGTTTGTTTTTGTTGTTATATCAGATATTTTTTTTTCCTTAGATGAATATGCTTCCTATGTGTTACATCCTTAAACTTATAAACAGAAATTACAAGGGTAACTTTTCTGAATAACCTGAGTCTGTGCTAAAGCTGGAGAATTATATAGAGAACCTTTCTTTTTAGTCTACATCATAGTCTCTAGAACAGTGTTATTTACTTTCCATTGGACATGGTAAATATGTAGCATATAAAGCTGATCAAAATTCTACATTAGTTAAAACTTGCAAATAATTGTTCTTTTTAGTGCATTGGACTAAACAGCAAATCAGATATTAATTATAACTTAAAGGAATGTAAAACTTGAGCAAAGTTGGAAGTTTATTTTTTGCTTTAATGTCTCAAGGATATGCTGAATAAGAAATCCTGAAATTTAAGATTAAGTTGTGGAGGGATCAGAGAAGGTAATATTTGAGTTTCAAGGAAATATAAAGAAAGTGAGGTTTCTTTCTTCTGTTTATATTCCTGACTTAGACCCTTATTAAAAGTATCTTTCACTTTGTCAAAGTTCTTCGTATAGACAGATGATTGTTCTGAAGGTAAAAAAGCATGTAACACAGTTATATGGAAAGTTGGAAAAAGAAACTGTTCACCTCTTGAGAGATAAACTCTTGATACCTGGAAGTTGGTTTACTCTTAAAAAATACTGAATCTGGAGAGATGTAAAGCCCAGCTCACTGTCTTTTCCTCCTTAATATCCCAAGAATGCATGTAGCTTTTTTTTTTAAATGAGAAGCTTATTTGCATTTTGAGATAAAGCTTAGATTATAACTCTACTAGAAATTCCTAAAAGCGGAGAACTTTTAAATTAAAGAACTTCTTAGTGGCTGTTAGCTGTTAGCCAGATATGGTAGGTGACATTCTGCTTAGTGAATATTCCAGTGGTAATTTTAATGATCTGGGAGAGGAGTGAAAGGCATGCTAATAAAGTAGGCTGAAGATGCAGAATTTGAAGAAATTCCAAACAGCAGAACACATGGAAAATAAAAGGAGAGCAGAGAGGTTGGGCATGTGGGTGAAAGCTAAACAAGATCTATCCTAATGTGGAGAGGACCACTTGAAACACCAGTATTTAATGACTGGAGATGGTTTCAAAGTAGCAAGGCCAGACAAGATCTGCAGATGGTACATTGGCAGATTTTGATGCTGATCCTTCAAAAGATGCATTGGGTGCTTTGTGCCAGGTCAAAATTCCAGAACATAGGACAGATGCCAAGAAGAGCTGTTGAAAAAGGGTGAGGACAATGATACAGAGTTAAATGGTTGCAGTTACTGGTGTACTATGGCGTGGCTGCTGTCTGGTAGTGGGAGATTGGAAAGGGGGGATTGCTTGGAGAGAGGAAAAGGTAGGGCAAGTAAGGTTGCTGAGAAGTTATTAATGGAATGGAGGAAAGGTATCAAGGAAATTAGAAAAAAGAGACAGACTAGGTGGAGGGAATGAAACTTGGCAAAAGGCCTAAATGAAGAGAAGACAAATTAAGTGAAGAACATGCATAATCCAAATGGATGAAGAGGTGGCCTGGTGTAAATAGAGGAAGTAAAGAGAGTGGTGTGTTAGGAATAGTGGTATGGAATTGAGCAAACACTTGTAACTGGGTTTTCTACTAATGAAGGCTAGTTTAACTGGAAAAACCTCAGTGAGTTATACAAGGTTTGACTTTTGAAAAAGTCAGCTTATGAGAGTTATGTACCATTAAGCATTCAGTGAAACAAAGGTACAGTCCTTTTATTGATAGGGATGGATGTTATGATCTAATAGGTATTTTCCATCTTTAACTTTTATTATTCTAGTGACCTGAAAGCCTTACTTGCAATCTTCAAAATGAAAAAATATCTTCATAATTTATATTTATATAGAATGAATCTCATCAATTTCGTTACATGGCTGCCATCCTTCGACACTGCTTATTAACCACAGGCCCTACTGAAGAAAAAACTGAAGAGTTGCACAGGTTGGTAGAATTGCAGAGCTAATCTATGTTAAAAGGTTTTTGTTTGGTTGGTTTTTCTAAATAGAAATTACTTCGCCTAAAATCTAAAGTAGAAATCTGAGAAACAATGAAAACTTCATTTATTTTGAGGTAATACTGTTAATCTTTTTTTGATGAAAGCTGTTTTCCTCAAACATTGTTTAAGCATATCCAGTTTTCCAGAGAGAAGGTGGCTGGCAAGATTGTTATCTTCTGTCACTGATAAAGAAGCTCACCTTTTTTAAAATTTTGGTTTTGTGTTCACGTGTGTGTATCTGAGGATGAAAATACATATGAAAGTTGTAAGTGTAGTTAAAATTGAAGTGGAATGCAACTTCTGTTGTTTTGCACAGAAACTAATGGAAACACTGCGTTTTGAGATTTCTATATGTAAGTTTTGCAATTCTGATGGATTGGGGTGGAAGTAACAAGTTGATATTTTATCCCAATAGTTCTGTGCTGCTTTATTGGAAGTACCAATAATTTTCCTTGGTAATAATGTTTTTTTTTCAAAGATAAGTGAATCACACAGTTTTAGGTGTGTGGTTTGGTTTTTTTTTCCTCAGTCCTGCACCTAACTATTATGTATTGGCAGCCAATAATTCAATCAAAATTCAGATTATTTGTGGTGAGGTGGTGGGTCTTGTTTAGTGTTACTGTTCTTTCTCTATGACACCCTTATTTTTACCAAGTAGGTCAGCTGTTCACTGGGCCTGACAGTACAGTAGCTTCCCTCAGCACTGAAATGTTGCCATTTTCTTCTTCAGAAATGTCTGCATATCTGACTGTAGGATCTTTAGAAGGTCTGCTGAGCCAGTCTCTACAAAGGATACAGCTTTTCATACCCAGCAATCTTGAAAGTGTTAAATTACCTTGATTAAAGTCTTGGAAAGCTCTTAGAGATCAACAGTCTTAGGAGGTGAACACTAAAATCCTAGAAGAGAGCCCTTCTCAGTTGGTGCAGACTAGTTTGGAATAATTTAGGATACTGCTGCAGTAGTTGCCATGACTGAAGTTAGTGCTGTGTCCTGAAGGGCAGTTAGTATTTTCTCTTTGCTGCTGCTTATGGTGGGTGCTTTGTGCTCTCAGCCTCCTTTAAGGGAGGGACTGGCAGGAATAAAATCCCTACTGCTGGGAGAATTTAAAAGTTTTGGATAAAATCAACAATTATGAGAGAGTTACAAGAACTATTATATAGCTGATGCTCTTCCCAAGATCTGTTCCCTTGTCCAGAAATCTGACTAGTCTGATCACACTGTTAAATATATTGCCCTGTAAAATTTAATTGTCTTGTGCTATTGCAAAAGGATGCAAGTTATGCAGGTCCTTTTGGTTTTAGATTTTGCACACACTTGCAGCTGAGATCCAGAAAGGGCTTTGCATAAAGAAGCAGGCAGCTGTGAAGATGATGTAGTGTGATTTCTGTCCTTGCTTTTTCAGTGTCAAGGGAGATTTTTTGTAGCAGTGCTGCCCATATGGGCCTTATGGAGACACCAAGTCAAAGCAAAGGTTCTCCATAATTCTGAGAGGGGGAAGCACGAAATAAATGAGGACACACATCACTGCCTTGTATCAAGGCAGTTGTTCTTCCTTCTCCAGCAGAGACTCAGTGTAGCACTGCATTAGTCTTTCTGCTATGCTGAGAAAACAGCTTTGTCCCTCAGTTAGCAAACTGTAGCTGGTTAAGTTAGCTGAAGAGTAAAGAATGCAAGTATAGCATCATTGCTTGTGGTATTCGATCTTGATTTACGTGCTGCAAGAGCACCGTGCAGGATTTGACTGCTGCGATTCAAGTATTTCAGCCTTTTTGCTGAATCTGAGTTGTGTCTTTGAATACTGCAAGGATGCAATAAAAGAATAAATGAATACACCCTTCCACCAAGACTGTTCATCACAGCTCTGGAATAAAAAAGCTATACTCAGAAGTAACGCCCCTGCAAATCCTCAAATGGATTGGGGCCTTCATCAAAGGGCCCAACTTCAGTCCACTGATCTATTCAGACAAGCAAAACTCAATTCCTGATAGGAGCCACACTAAGAAATGAGTAAATTGTTATTAGCAGTATGTAGCTAAAAGAGAGAGGCCTGTGTCATCATTTGGGCTATTCAGCATGCTGGACTCTGACCGTGCAATCTTTATTGCTAGAGATGAGGTGTGAGTCAGAGAGCAGAGCACAACTTCCAGCTCTGCTTTCCTCCTGGAGCCTATCACTAAGGCAATTATGAAAACTGTGTTAAAAATAAAATGAAATACAAACAGTTGTGAATGCAGAATAAAATGTATGAAGCATCGGGGAGGTACAAATACATTTCTTAAGACTGCTGATTACTTGCACTTCCCTAAGTTTGTAAATCTGCAGAACCTAAGATGCTTCAGTGAAAGGTTTTGGCAGCCTGTTATAGCACATAGTTTGAATGGCTGTGCTTCGAATGTGTAAGTTGAGGATTTATTTTAGGTGAACAGTGAGTGTTGGACGCATGCCCTGAGCCACGATGTACTGATTGTCAGTGTGACTATTTCTAATAAAAAAGCAGAAGTTAGCCATAAAATATCTTAACTACTTTAGTACCCAGCATTGTCCTTGTGGTTCTGTTGCAGCATTGCTTAATGTTTGAATATGAACAACTTAAAGTACCACATGTTAGAGTGAGTGTCATTTTTGCCCACTAACAAGGTTTTAATCAAGGCATTCATTGGCTCTAAATAGGCCTTTGCTTCTGAATTTGCATATCAGGAGGGGGCTGGGAGCATGAGTGGGTGGATGTCATGTCCCAGTGATTAATGATCTGTAGGAAGCCAAAAAGGGGAGAGTAATATACGCAGTATTTCTACCCCCTGGAGTAGGAATGCAAACACTATTGTGCATATCTGTGCACAGTCACTGACTTCCTGGTAGCTGGAGAATTTCATACACTCCTCTGCCACAAATAAAACTGTCAGTGGAGTGACAAAGATCAGAAAGCTGGGCTTCATTTATTGAAAAGAATAGCTCAGGCACAGTGATCCAGAAAATTAATTTTGTAGGTGTTTGGGAACTTGATTGTTTAATAAAAAACTGGTAAAAAGAGAACTTTTGATGAAAGGTCTGAAGCCATCAAATATTTGTTGAATTTCTTCTGTTTTGTTTCTGACTATTCCTGAATTATTTGAGAGGAATAACTTCTGTGATATAAAAGGCATATCTTGAGCACGATTTAGAACAAAACAAAGAGAACAGGCAGTCCCAAAAGTAATAGTGGTCTGAATTTCAATTACTAAAAGAGCAAAAAAGAGATGGCACAGTGTGGAACAGCCACCCAGTCTGATCAAACCAGAACTAGCAATTTTGTTAGAAATCCTGTTATGGTCAGATGGCCATGGTTTACTTTCTCTTTTGCTAATTCTTTGATAGAATAGTATTAATAACTTAGAAACAGAGGGCAGCTTCTAAGTAGATATTATTAAAAGTCTTAAATGAAGTTGTTTGAAAATATTTCTCCATTCTTGGAGCACTTCACCAGTCCTTGAAACATGAGTGCTCATTGGTTCATTGATAGCTTTGAGGTCTGCATGGGTAAACCTGAATCGTTTTGTGCGGTTTCTAAATACATCCATTTTTAAGTTTAGTTGGACATCAGCAAGTAAATAATGATGGAATTCTAATTTTTGCAGCATCTGCGTAATTTCTCCCAGTATTCAGGAACAGTACAAGCCCAAGTCTGTACAGTGAGAACAGGGTAGATAGCAAACTCAAGGCATGTGTACCCTGCAAGAGATCCTTGCAAAGTAAGTCCCACCTTACTCCATTGAAGAGGAGGGAGGGACCCTGTGACCTAATTGAAATAATGTAATGGCTCTTTGGAAATGCTCCTCTTTGTGTCCTAGGTTGAGAACACTGCCAGTTACTGAAGGGTAGTGCTTGATACATAAACCTGAGTCTTTTTTTAATGTGTTAAAAAGCCTTCTGTATTTCATAAATACTGCAAGCTAAATAAAAATGAAAATATTTCAGGGGACCTAAGAAAAGGCCACTTTGCCCCCCTGTTAGAGCAGGAGGAAATGTTGTCCATATTGTATTTTGCCATACTAATGTTGGTAATATGGATGTATGGTAAAATGTTTTAAGTTTCAAGGAGGAAAAAAACTCTGACTGCTGCAGATCAATGTGAGAGTTCCCCCTGCTGTCCTGCAAGATCAGCTGCTGTAGCTTGCTGCTGAAAGCTGTGCCTTGTCCATGGGATGAGACACTGTTGGGGCTGGAAGTAATCCTGTACTGCTGCTTTTGGAACTTTTTGTCTTTCTTTTTCCTTGTTTGTTCCAAGAGCCAGAACTCAGGCGATAATGCAGGCCACCTTCTTTAAAACCCAGAGAGGAGAAAATAAAGCATTGTTTGAGTTGTAGGGCCTCTTTTTGATTGCAGTTGTACAAGCAGTTTATGGTGAGTTGTACTCTGTTTTTAATCTTTCCTTCCAAATGAATAATGAATTTTTAAAATCTGTTTCAGCAATGCAATCAACCTCTTAAGCAATGTTCCTGTTTCTTGCTTGGATGTTCTTATTAATCCATCGTCCCAAGAGGAAACAGATATAAAATACAATGGTATGAATATGGGAGCTATTCAGATTTTACTGGATTTCATGGAGAAGAGAATAGACAAGGTATGGACTGCAGGGATTTTTCACAAAAGGGGCCTCTTTCACTAAGGCAAAAATTGCACATATATCAAGTTCTGTATAAACCTTTCAGCCAGTACTTAGCACAAATATGGATATCCAACTAAACTGTGAAACACCTCCAAATTCCCGTGAATATCTGAAGCTCTTTGCTGTGTGTCTGAGGGTGAACATTTGGTTCTTTATGTAAAGTTCATATTTTGATTCTCATATAAAACTTTATTGAAGCGTTCATAGAATTTGAAAAGGAATGTTTGCTCTTAAAATATTTTATTTGTATTTGGCCTTATTTTAGGGAAGCAGCTACAGAGAAGGTCTGACTCCAGTTCTTAGTTTATTAACTGAATGCTGCCGAACTCACAGGAATATCAGGAAGTTTATCAAAGCTCAGGTGAGTAAAATTCATCAAAATTTGCATTTGAAACTGGTGATGAACTTTGAGGTTTGTACATCAGTGCAGGACAGTGCTGTAGAAATATTTTTTCAGTCATGTAAATCAACAGATATTATGGCCTGAGTTCCATGGTACATTTTGTAGAGCTTTTAAATAATAACATCAGGGATATTGTAAAGCTGTGTCAATGTCAGTCACCATGTATCCTATGAGATGGGCAAAAAATTCAGTAAAGTCTGTTCCCTTACATTCAGTAAATAAGAAGCATTTCAGTGCAGTTAATTAGACTTTGCAGAGCTGTGTGGTGGCAAGTGAGAATACAGGTATTTTGATGGGTTCTGCTTGAGGTTTAGTTTTACTTCAGCAGGAAGGAGTTGTTAGGATTAAGACTTGTGTACCAGTGTGTATCAGCTGTCCTGTCAGTCTAAACATGCCCCTGGACAGAGGGCACACTTCATCTCTTTGTCTCTTATAAGGGCTCTTTATTACAGTATGGAATGTAGCTTTTAACAGGGAAGATGATTTCTGTGCCATGGTTAAAGACCTGAAGGATCTATGTAGCTTGGTGGTTGAGTGTGGTGTTTTCTATTTGTTTTGCTGCTTTTCCTGAGGTCAAGTGGAAAGAAGCTAAAAGATGAGCACAAGAAAGAAATTGCTCCTCTGGTTTCTGCTCTCCTCCTAAGCTGCAGTGGCTTTTGAGTTGCATCCCAGATGCTGCTTCCAGATCAAAGCTGCGCCTGAATTCATAAATGGAATTTAAAATTAAGAAGATAATATATTTTCTGCCTCTTTCATCTATACCAGAAAAGTGTTTTTGAGGAATTTAAGAAACTTGTTCTTGTTGCTTGTTTTTCTTCACAGCACTTAGTTTTTAAGATACTTTGCTGATCTGTTAACTTCCAAAATAAAAAAAAAAGTTGCAGAGCCAAGTGTACAGAAGCTAGAAAATGAAGTTGTCTGCATGTTTTTACGACATCTGAGCATTTCAATGTCAGGATATAATTGCATGCTGACTCCTGCCACAGGACCACTGCCTCATATAGTGCAGAGAATGGATGGATGTTGCTAACTGCATGACTGGATGTTTGATATTTTGAATTACCCTCATTGTTAAGTTCTGGCCTTGGGCTTTATTTATTGTGTGCTATTCAAATTGTGATTTGAAGACAGGATGATTGATTTCCTCATGGACTGTCCTATGGCACTCATCACCGTATTAGTATTAGAGTACTCTAAAAACATTAATTCATTCTTACAACACACTGGAAATGGCAGTCATGGTACTATCCCCATTGGGGGGAGTAAGCAGGGACAAAGTAAAATGTTTTTGCTAATTGTTTGAATACTTGGCCTGAAAAAGAAGGATCTGTTTTATCCAAAGCAGTCAGTACTGTAGAATTAATGTAAGGATCAATTCCCAGTGAGTCCAATTTCAGTAGTAATTGTACTGCAGTTTTGCACAGGACATGACACTTTACGTTAGACACCTAGAAAAGAACTTGCAATTTCTTATTATAGTGACACACTTTTTTTATTCCTTAATAAAATATTGAAGATCTATAATTCTTATTTGAGTCTTCAGATCATTAAATATTTCATATTATGGCACGGATTTGTTTGCAGATCATATAATATATCCTTTGAATATATCCTTTTTTCACATAGATGAAAAATGTACATAGATATTGAGTCTGAAGGCATCCACACAAGGAGGCACAAGATAGTTTGCATCATTCATGCACTACCTGCCTTTCTTGAGGGTTGAAGTTAACAATATTAATGACCTCTAATGAGAAAATAGTGTATTTGAGGAAATGTTAAATCATGATTTCTCCAAAATATTTCTGAAATTTAGCTTGAGCTTTTAAAAATGTTTTGTGGTTGAAGTATGTGTTTCCTCTCTATGTAGAGCCCATTTTTGAAGTTTTGAAGTAGAACTTGCAATGTACTTATTTTCGTGCTTTTTCATTAAGCACATCGTTGTTCTGTATAAACTACAGAGCATTTTTTAAGAGTGTAAGCTTCCTTAAACTGGTATTTTGAATACTTTTACAAGATACATGAGGAAAACAGAAGAAACAGAGAACATGAGGTTATGGCTGCCTGTTGACCAACTCTCCTGAGACACCCATTTGTGCTCATAAACTCCTAGTAATTGTATTTTTAAAGTCTGCATTTGAGCATTTGAGACAGTATTTTTCTGCCCAAAATGACAGACCAGAAAACTTAAATATAATAAGAAGCAAGAGTCACTATTAATGCATGTGGGCATAGTTGTCTGATTTTATTGCTTTTTTTTTTTCTTGAAGGACGGAGTAATTTTTTTTGTTCTGTTGACTACATTTGTTTTTGCAAATATTGGTTTTGCATGATATTTCCATGCATTTTATGCTGTTCTTCCCTTTCTTGTGTGCTGCCAGGTACTGCCCCCATTAAGAGATGTCTCAAACCGTCCTGAAGTTGGCACAACAGTGAGGAACAAACTTGTCCGCCTTATGACACATGTTGACCTTGGAGTAAAGCAAATTGCAGCAGAATTTCTTTTTGTTCTTTGTAAAGAGAGAGGTAAAAATTACTTTTTCTTCTCCCTTTTGTATAAGGTCTTGCTGTAATTGGTATATTTACCTCTTGCTGTAACTCCCAGTTCTTGTAGTATTCTGTGGGGTTTGTTTTGTAGCCGAGTACAGCTGAATAATTTTCTGTATCCTCTTTGCAGTTGATAGCTTGTTGAAATACACAGGCTATGGTAACGCAGCAGGATTGCTGGCAGCCAGGGGCCTGCTAGCAGGAGGAAGAGGAGATCATTGGTACTCAGATGATGAGGATACAGACACAGAAGAATACAAATCTGCAAAGCCAAAGTATGGTATTGTTTTCAATATCACATATCCCGTTGCATTTTGTATTCTTTTGATGGGATTTTGGGTGTTTTGTTACCTTTTTCAGAGAGGCCAGCTTTGGAATGATATTAACTTAACTTGCTTATATTAACTCCTGTCTTCTGCTGATTTCATGGTCTAATTATTGAGAAACCAGCCTCTAATAGTGTCCATCATGTAGTCAGATATGGTTGCAGGGGAGAAAAAAATTTACTACGAGAATGATTTAACATCTGAATAACTACTTAAATTTCAAGTGTGAAAAGAGATTTTTAAGGAAGTGATAGGAAAAAAATTTAGTAGCAAACTTAGCAAGGATGGGTTTTGTACCAGATTTTTGAGGAACTCACGTGAAGTTTGCCAAGCTGCTAACTACAGTTTGTGGGGTATATCTCTGTAATGGAGAAAGTAATGGTGTCAGATACGGCTAAAAGTTTTAGTCAGAACTTTGTTAAAAAGGAGAAAACCAGTAGGTTTAGTTTTGGTTTTAACTGAGTTTCAGATTGCCTGGTACTAAAATTTTCCTGAAAAACCAAGTAGGCCACATATGTAAATACAGGAGAAGCAAAATAACTTGTATAGAAGTCATGCAGCAGGAATGCAATATATTTGATTGATGAATTCACTGACCATGTAGAAGCTCAGTTGATTTTTATTAGTTGTAATTGATTGGGTGTTAGAGGTTTTAGTTTGTCATGTTACGTCTAGGATTTTATGCCATTTTAAAGATGTTCTGAAATTGTTGATAGTGGACATCTGAAGCGTTAACATTATTCTTCTGTTTTACTCTGTTTTCCTTGAATTACACAGACATGATTAGGTGTGTGGTGGGTGCTTGTGATTTATTGAAAGATTCCTGTCAAGGTACATGAACAAAGGACAGGGATTAAATGTATGAGATTTAGGAGTTACGTTGCTTCTATGCTAAGAAATTAACTCTAAACCAGGAGGTTTCTTTTTATTTCTACACTTTAGGATTTTTTTTCTTGCTGTTTCCTCTATACTCTTCTTTCAAAAGCCTGACATTCACTTATATGCATATAAGTAAAACTATAACATCCATTTAGTTAAAAGCTAACACTTACATGAAACATTCGAGATAACTGTCAGTTGATTTATGCATCTGATTTTCTGTTTAGCTGTTAAATATCTGTGATTAAAATGTTTGAAAGGATAATGTGCCCTGAAAGTTTTCTTTAGAACTACTTCTCTGCTTTTGTTACCATTTCTGTATCGCTCTTCATTTGTATTAACAGTGAAAATAAAGCTAGCTTTGTAAATGCTCAAAGTGAAGTAACTTAATCTGGTTTGAGCAAAAAATCATCATAATGGAAGGGCTTAACTAATTTAATGGAAAATTAACTGGAACCTATCTTTTTAAAAATATATAATCTATATTTTTATTAAACTATATTTTTAAAATCAAGCCTGTACAGAATTAATTTCAGACATGTATCTGTCATCCAGTTCCCTATTTATGTCATTAGTACTAATGACATTGTTGTTGTTACCATCATCATTCCCCTGGTTTCAAACTGTTCCTCTCTATGTTCCAACAAGAACTACCAGCCTGTGCGTTTTTGAGCACTGACAAGACATTAATACAGTGAATCCACACAAAGATTCAGTCACGATTCATGAGAAAATAGGGTATAAATATGAACCTTGTCTATTTATAACAAAACCTTTTGTGTGCAGTTCAGACAGTTTCAGTCTTGATGGTTTCTGTGAGTTCTTCCTGTTTCCTGCTATTAAGAAGATAGAAAACGTACTTATTCCTGCAGAAATGTAAACTGTGTTGTTTTTTCACCTCCAGCATTAACCTTATCACTGGTCACTTAGAAGAGCCAATGCCCAATCCAATGGATGAAATGACAGAAGAACAAAAAGAATATGAAGCTATGAAGCTTGTCAACATGTTTGATAAACTTTCTAGGTACTGTATTATGCTTTTGAGAGGCAGCTTGTATCCTGGCTCTTTACTAAGGTCTAGTGCTTCAAAATAATGCTAGAATCTACTTCTTTGTAGGATTAGGACCACTTTAAATGCAGAGAAAATGTTCAGCACTTAAAAGAGTGATATGTTGCAGGACTTCTGAGGAAACCTCTTTTGGAGAGGATTGGACAGAATTGGGAAGACCCTGGTGGTCAGGGGACCTGAATAGATAGGCTGATGGTAATGAAGAGAATTTCTTCTTTTAAAGTATGGGACACAATTTAGGCCCAAGCAAGCATGGGTATTTTCCCCAAGTTAATGAGCAGCATCTCATTGTAACTACTTATGCCTGCTGCTTACATGAAGAGCAAATACAGTGTGAAAATAGTTGTTGTCAGAAACAATAAATTGTATAATGGAGCAATTAAAAGGGAAATTGCAGTTAAGACTTATTGTGGATTGATTAGGTTAAGTGTGGACTGGATTACAAATCAGCCTTGTAATTTGTTTTATGTGACAAAGGTAATGCCATGAAAGAAATGGGTACTTAGTGTGACATAATGGTGTTACAGTACTGATACACTGATACACAGAGGGTTGGTCTTCAGTTCATAACTTTCTATGTACAAAAGAACATAGACCTGTGCTCTTATCTCTAGCTTTTTTTCTCTTTGGTTCAATATGCCTAGAATTTACTGGGGTTTTTTTCCCCATACTTCAAGCCATACTGGAGTGATTGCCTGTATTTTTTTTAATTCATAAGTAAAGTTACATTCTTGAGAAACACTTATGTGATACTAATTTGCCATTGAACTGAGCTGTAGGAGGTAAATATTTAAGGACATTCATTCTTCAAATGTGGAAAAAACTCATCAGCTAGAAATGTGCTTGTTTTGTGAGAGTCTGTAGATAGTCAATTAACAAGATCTATTGAGAGAAATTCAGCAAAACAAGTTTCTATATCTCTTTTAAGGATTGGGAATATAGCAAAAGATACAGGACAATCTGGATTTTACATTAGTTGTCAAAAACTGAATTACAGGCAGGATTGAAAACAGGGAAGGAGCTTAGAACAACTGATCTGAGAGTATCAATGAAGTAATTAGATATTTTTTTTGCATTATTTGCAGGGAAGGCAACCGTACCATGTCATAGTCTTCTTAGGAAAGAGAAGTAAATGCAATGCACATGTAATCTTAATTGAATCATTGCTATGTTAAGCTAGAGAATTAAGATGCTGAGCATGAAGGGTACCACAGTAAAATGACTAAATGGTCTAAAACGTTCTTTGAAAGTAAGATTGAGGCTGCAGACAAGCTGAGACTGAAGGCAGTTGCTGTCACTGCAGCAGTTACACAAAAACTCCCAATGGTTACTGTGGCACAAGAGCCCTTTCAGTCTGGAGGGTTGGAGGCACCTGCTGCAGTGCCTGCCACAGGCTGACAATGACTGAGCAGCTGCTGCCCTGTGTCACCACTTATCCTCTTGGCCAGCAGCATTGCTGTCACCTTGAGCCTTCTGTGCCCCCTACATTCACCTGCAATTTCTTTTATAGTACTTACACTTCTTCAGGGCTGGGACTCTGTGGTAGGGTTTTTGCTTGTTTGTTTTGTATTGTGGTTACTGTGGGACAGTGTTGTTGATAAGATCCCTTTAGGTGCTGTGATGACATGAATAAAATCATTCCACTGTTCTTCCCACACTTTTTGTTTTACTAAAAATAGGGGAGGAGGAAATGCTGGCAGGAGGGAAAAAGAAAGTAAGACTTGGAATGGGGAGGTTGTGGGATGTTTTTCATGAATGTAATTGAGTGCAATTGTGGGCCCTGCAGATGTTAAACAACATGGGAAGTTGCCAGTCTTGCATACAAGAAGACGTTAGTACCATGGTGATAGTAGTGGGAGTCCCTCCATGGTTTTGGAACAGGAAACTTGTGCTGCCTCCACCTTGAGGAGTGCTGGGAGTTTGCAGACTTAAATCTACATGGAATACACTTCTTACCCTTGGTTTGTACCCTACAGATTCAAAGCAGAGGTTGCTTGGTTGGAGTTTTTGGTTGATTCTGGGGTTTGAGTCTTCCTTTGAGGCAGAGGGCTTGTGGCAGGTTTCCTGCTTCTGCTTTTCTCTCTTGTCATCATAGGAGGGGAAATGTGCCATGGACGGGTTCAGTTTGGTGCAGTGCTTTGCTTACAGAGGGGAGGAAGTTGGAACAAGAACAAACAACTTCTTCTCCTCTTGAGCAAGTTTATATAATTTAATGTAACCTGAACAGGAGCTTAGAGTAAGCTTGTGGGATGTACAGCAAAACAGGTTTACTTAGTTTACTGATATTGTCCCAGCAGTGGAAGCTAAGCTTTAAAGAACTGCCACACTTTTATTGAAGAAAAGTATGAAAAAAAGTTGAAGGACTAACAAACTTGTCAACTTCCTTCCCTGACTGATTATAATAATTAGGCCAGTTTGTCACTGGGGCGCTTCAGATTTGACTTTGACTGGCTGAATATGAGAACTCACAAAACAAATTTTCCAAGCAGTACTACTTCTGTGAAATTATAGCCTTCATTAACGGCTGCTGAATGTTTGCACTGTACCCTTTCTAAACGGTTTATTGAAGCTATAAGTACAAAGGAACATCTTTTTCCTAGTTCTGTAGTATGCTTTTCAGGTTTGTTTTTATTTTCAGCATTGGCACTGAAAAATAGAAACTTTCTGAGATCATGTAAAACTGATTGATGCTTTTGGTCATTTCAGGTCATACTTCCCAAGCTTTTCTACTCTTTTAGGTTATTGGTGTTTGGGCCTGTTTATGAGGTAATTGATCATCAACAAGGCTAAATTAAAATGAATCACCCAGTTTTGATTTCTCAAAATACTTGTAAGATAAACTGAATATCGTTATGAACCCATTTCCCCTGTGCCAGTATTTTAACATAGAGTTGGATTCTGCAAAGGCTTTTATAGAAATTAGTATTTAGATCAAATTTGGCTGAGTGAGATTACTTTTTTAAAATCATCAAATATATACAAATTGTAAGTATAAATGAACATGAGAAATCTCAGTTACTGCATTTCTTGGGAGATGTATATACTACTTAGGCTGATGCTGGATGCCTGAACTTGGCCTTGATATAACTCTGTGGGTTTTGTCTTCAGTAGTGTCTTGTTGGTTCTTTGAGAACTGTTTGTTGACTGTAAATCGGTGTCCTCTGCACATGATGCACATCTTTCAGCTTTGAAAAACTCCACAGATCTGCAAGGATTTAATTCAACCTTCCATTTTTTTTTGCAGAACATCTAGTTAGCCACCTTAAGTCAGTATCGTGTGATATTCTGCCATATAATAGATTATTGGAGTTACTCCGTGTTAATTAAAATGTCTGGAAAAAATGCTAACATTTTTTCTATTATGAATGGTAGGTAGAATTGTATATTAATTGACTAATTTAGAATGTCAGGATGCTTTTCCCAAGCCAACCTTGTATTAATAGCAAGAATCCTTTTGCTGATAAAATGGTCTCCCAATTATCACAGCTTGGGTTTTGTTGTACGTTGAACAGAAGTCAACAAAACAAGTAAGAGAACCTGTCTAAATAAGGTACCATACTCATTAAAAACACAAAATTAATCATAGGATCAATGAAGAAGGCAATGCTACATTGAGTTTGTTTTTTTTCTTCCCCTTTCTAATCATAGAGCAAAATAATGTTCCCTGAAAGGATCAGAACTATTTTGTGGCACTCAATTATAAGGAGGTGAATAGGTCCCCAAGACGCTGTTTTATCAAAGGGGCAGGCTGGTGTTTACATGATGGCTGTTTGATTACAGACACCGTCATTAATTCTGTGTGGCAGTGCTGCCCTGCAGCACAGACAGCAGGCAGGAGAGAGTCACCCTTCAAAACAAGGCAATGATTTTTGAGTCATTATCAAGCTAAATGCAAGCAGGAAGGCTGAACTTGTATGGATATTTTTGAAGGGACTCTTGGGAGATCTGCAAGTGGAAGAAGAGAATGCATTTTACTAACTGTTTAATTATGGTGTATTCCTAAGTACACTTGAATAGAATGCTTTATTTGCATTAGAAAAATGAGTGTTACAAGATGCATTTGAGTACGTGGAAGGTCACCTAAGGATGTTCAAACATGTATAAATACACACATTGAGTGCTTGTATGGAACTTCAGAATATGGAAGAATGATATGATATTGAAGAATTCCCACTGCCATCTACTGGGCTGAGGCCAGCAATATTCTGCACTATGGATGTGCTATAAACATCCAGTTTCTGGACAGTGACCTGTTTTCTGAGGCTCTGCCTGTCGGTTCCTGGCACTTCCTTTCCCACCTTGTCTTTCTCTCCCTGTGGACAGTGAGCAGCACATCCTCAGGTAGCCCAGGGTGTCAAAGCATAGTTGAGGTCTAGATTGTGGTTAGAAACAAAATAGGCTGATCTTTGTTTCTCCTCCTTCTTCCTTTGGTGGCTTGGCATATTTCTGTCTTCACACAGTTCAGTTTTACTGGGTAGCACTTGCCTGAGGAAGGATGTGTGGAATTCAGCCTCCTAATGCAGAGAACAGCAAACCCCTACCAGGCCTCTCCCATCCTGCAAAGCAGGAAGCTCCGGGAGGAACAGAAAGGTACTTGATAAGCATCCTTGTTACTCCGTGCAATGTGAGCTCAGCCTGGCTCCCATGGTTAAAGCCTAAAGCTAAAGCAGGATGTGAAAGTGAGGCTGGAAAAGAAAGAGCTTTGCTTTTATAATTGACAAAGAATGCGATAGGACTTCTTGACAATATTTAGAGTCCTAAGCATTGTTGGGAGGAGCAGGAGGTCCCCACATAAAGGGACCATGGGACCCTTGTTTTCTTGTGTTTCTCCTCCTTTTTTCATGAACAAATTGTTATCCTTTATAAGCCATTATAATTCATTTATTACCAAAAATAAATGGTAAATTACTAGAAAATTAGGTGATTTCTTGACTTCTGGCTGCAGTATTAAATGTTAGAACTTAAGAGTACGCTTTGGGATTTTTAAAACAAAAATCTAGGAGCCTTTCAGCTTTATTAAAGGGCAAGCAATGTTGATTCTGTTCTTCCTGGCTACATTTTTGCATTTTAGATGTTACTTGTTTTGTATGATGTTTTAAGTTTGAAAACCAAAAAGACCTTAGATTTATAGGATTCTTTCTCAGGGGGGAAAAAAGTCTTAGCTATTATACACAACTCCAAAGCATTCCTCTGTTTTGCCTTTGGGGTACCCCTACAGCAGACAGGGTTCTGGTCCTCTTTGGACACCAGATTTGGAGTCTACATGTTTTGAGCCCATTTGAATCTGATTTCAAGGGCTCAGAGGTGTCTTTTCCATACATCTTCAAGAGATTCTCTGACTGCTGTCACTTGGGCAGAATCTGCACACTATGGCTTGCATTGCCAGAAGGGAGGGGACTTGCTGGCAATCCTGAAGTAATGGCAAACTCTCTCCAGTCTCTTTAAAGATGGATCCTCCTCTTCCACCCACGCTGAGGGAGAGCCTCCCCTGGGCTCTTTTGATCTGGTCTTGCAAACTTCCTTCCCTGGACTCAGGCTTCCCACCAGACCTTGTCAGCCAAGCCACAGCAATAGTTTATCATGTGAGATTTATGGGTTTATCACTGTAGGATCTGATTGTCACATCTGCACAAACAGCTGAATTTATCTTGCTGTTTAATCGCATCTTTTTGAGATGTGATTTAACTGCATCTTGACTGTACAGTGTCTGGCGTATGCATGCTATGTAACACAGATGTTGCCTTTCTTACTGTTCCTGTGGGTGCATCAAGGTTGGATTGATTGCCAGCTGTGTTCAAGGAATTGTTGTCCCTTTTTTCAGCCAAGGTAGTAGTGCAGACCAGGCAGAGAGCTGGTGAGATGGCTTTGCTTCCCCACCGAGTGATGCAGTTTTATTGTCCATGGCTTGGGAGGATGGTAGATGTATGTTAAATTGACAGTTTTACTGGGCTGCCTTTCAACCAAGGGGTAAATTAACATCAAACCTCTGCTCCTTTATTTAAGGCGATTCCTGAATATTTAGAGGTATTTTCCCTTTTTTTTCAGCATAAAATCAAAATGTTATCTTTGCCCTTACAGCTTTTGCCATAATCCACATATAAACGAGGTGATAAAAAGTAAGGATAAAATAAATCTTTGCTAATACTTTTTGATTGGCTTAATCAATAATTAATCATCTCTTAGATGAGGCTGTAGCTTTTGGAGTAGATATAATTGGATTAACCGCTGAGCAGCCTTTGGAGCTCTGAAGAGATTAAAATGGCTGTAAATCCTGTAATTAAACTGCCACAAACAAAAGCAATAGTTTTAGAATCAGTCAGTTATTTTTAAATGAATCAGCAAGTCCTTAACACACCCCTAGTAGTGGTGTAGGCAGAGTCTGTTCTCGTAACTGACTTATTTCCTTCAACAAGATGAATATGTATCAAATCATTGCTTTAATTGCTTGGGTATATGTTAGCCAGAATGGCAGGTGGAATTTTAGGAAGAACTGGCTGCTAGAGAACTCTCAGAAGAAAAGCTAGTTTGTGTATCCAAAACAGTGAACCTGCTCCTTGTCTTGAGCCTTTTAGGCACTGACTTTTCATGGTGCCTGTTAGGCACTGACTTTTCATGGTGCCTATTAGGCACTGTCTTTTCATGGCTAAGTAGGTTTGGCCTACATGAATGAAGTCTTTATCTGTCCTGCTCTTCCCCTCCCACCTATTTGGGAAGGTTTTTTGTGCCTTTTTCTTCAAAACAGACAGCTTTAGCAGGAATAACTTCCTTTTAGAGGCTCATTATGTACAAAAGCATATACTGTATGTGACTGTATTATACACATGGGAATTGATATGTGTGCACATGCTAATATGGATTCTTTCTTTCAATCCCTCACAGAGATGAGCTCATAAAGCCAATGGGAGTGCGGCCGGATGGGACAATGGCTCCTTTGGAGGAAGCAGTCAGTCAGTACCATACCAGCAAGCAAGAGAGCTCAGATTCAGACTAAGGCATCACCTGCTTTACTCTCAATTCTCCTCTAATCCACACTTCTTCTTAGAGCCACATCTTTTATCCTCACATTAGCCTCATAGCATCACTTTAATTGTTCTATTATTGGCATATTTAAATGATGGGTCCTGTGCTGTAATTTCTGATTTTTAATATGTCTGTTTAGAGAACATATCAATTAATTAGTTTATGATCTTTATTAATTTAAAATTAAATGTATTTCAAAAGGATAAAAAGTGAAAGCCTACAGTGTAAAATAAAGTCCACTTTCATTTTCCAGAATCTTGTTTTCTGAACTCTGTAGGTTTTCCCATTCTTGATAACCTTTTGTATTGTCTTGCCAGTCTTCCTCTTTATATAATTGTATTAATGAAATGTGTTTACTTAATGGCATTAGGAGCAGAGGGTGTTTAGACTTAGAAGTCTGATTGACCTTGTGAGGCTGCTTTAGCTGGCATTGAGCAGCGATTTCAAAGCTCCCCTTTTTGAAGTGCCCTGGGGTTTCTTACTGCTACAAACTTTTCCAGTTAAGCTGCTGCTTAAGATTTTAACAATGTGTCAGTGACAGACTGCTTCTAAAACTGCCTTTAAATTGGGAAACAAGATGATGGATTTTGTATGTCTTCCTTCCCTCCCTGGTTAAGACCACACAAATATACCTCCTCCTCCCCTCTTTGGTTAAGTAAAAACATCCGTATCAAAAATGGCGTTCAAGAATTGCACTTAAATGATGCCATGAATGGGAGGGGACTGGAGTGCGTGTGCCAGTGTTTCACTGCATTGGGGCCTACTTTTGGAGATCAACTTCTATGCCTCACTTGAAGGGAAGTCAAACTAATCAACAAAGAAATATTTCCTCTAAGAGAGAACTTGGGAAGCAATGGAATAGAGAATGGGAGGGTGGAAAGGAAAAGAAAGCGTCACTTTTAATTCTGTACTCTTTAAAAACAAAGATTAAAGTTTTAGGCGTGCTGCACTGCTGTTGTTGCCTCTTTGCCTGCTTGGTTTTTTTCTGTGTTTCTCCCAGCATGAATTACATGAAGAATAATCCATGCCCTAGTTTTGAATTGCTTATTTTGTGCAGCTTAAACATGCCATTCACTGGAAGTGTTTCAGAGGTTGGTGTTGGTTCTCCAGGTTTTGTTTCTTATGACTTGACACTGGTTCTCTGAACTAAGGAAGTTGATGTTCAAAGACACTGTAAGGGGAATTTGGTATGAAATTGTGCTATGGTTGCTTACGTGAGGAACTTCTACAGATGATCTTAGTCTTCCAAAAGAACTGAAAAGAAAAAAATAAAGCACTGCTGTCCTCTCAGTGGTTCAGTTTGTGTTTCCAAAGGACTCAGCCCAGCCACAGCAATGTTTTTCTTGGTACATATGTAGTATGTTATGTCATACCTCTTCTTTATGACTCCAAAAATGGAAGGGACCAATTGTCCAAGAGCAAGAAATGTGCTTGGCTGCATCTAAGCCGGGTCTCAGAAATATAATTCTGGCTTTAGCATCATGCACTGACTGCTCTGAGGCCAGCACAGATAAGTATTGTGTGCCCTACAGGTGCAAAGAATTTGTGATCCCTCCCCAAGGGGCAAAACTTCCCTGACCCTGTTAATAAGGAACTGTCTTTGTGTCAGCTGGGGAGGGAGTTGTTTCAGTCGTGGGCTTCTTCCTGTTGAGCACTAAGTACAGAGCATGAAAAAGAGCAAAATCTTAATTGCTGTTTTACCAGCTGTAGAATATGCTCCTACAATTAGCTGGCTAAAGAGATTATTAAAACAATAATGGCTCCAGAGACCTTGTTATAAGCAGTATAGCATGAGGCTCTTGTGCTCTGCCTCCTGTCATTTGCCACAGGGCAGCAACATTTGCAATAAATAGTTCTGTTTACTTTATCTTGGAAAACAGATACTTGTAGAAGGTTCTACAGACATGGATGCTGCTTCGATTAAAAAGAAAAAAGTGAAGACCAAGCATAGGCCTGAATCCTCCAGCTCAAGAGTGGCTGTCATAGCTGGGTTGCCTGTAGTGCAGGTAAATGTAGATAAATGAGCAACTTGCACTAGTGCAAGATAGCTCTTGTTCCAAGGGGGTAGTTTGTGAAAAGGCTGCTGCAGACTTTTTGGCTTATCTTTGCAACGTAACATAGGTCCAACCTTACCTGCACTGGCTGGAGATCTGTGAATATCTTGATATCAAGGTCCTTCAAATCACCAATGCCTCTGCTTCCTTTTGTGCTTGCTGGTGTTTTCAGAGTAACATGGTTGGATTTCTCTTGGATGGGAGTCTGGAGAAAAGTGAGGTTAAAAAAAGGAAGTACCTGGAATTTTTTATGTACTGTGAAATATTGCTCCTGAATTTATTTTCAAAGTTGAACCTCCAAAACTGGAAGCTTGGGCAGCTGAGTCTTGCTTAAACTGGCAAACTGGGCAGTGGCAGGAAGGATCTCTAAGTGAAATGTCTCATTTTACTCCCTTCTGAGTAAAATGTCAGTAGGATTTCTAGTGGTGACCATAAAGGTGTTACCCAGTGGGTTTTGAGGACGTGTACCTTTCACTCCCAAAGAGTCTTCCACAGTCAGTCCCAGACCCAAAATCTTGTGTTTCAGTCTTTACTTTGGCATCAATAGTCCAAAGCAACACAGTTCTCATTAAAGCTCATCAATGATTTGGAAGCTTTGCTTCTCTTTGTTTCCCATTAGAGTTATGAAACAAAAGATGATGGGAAATTGCTGAAATTTGTCAAAATGCTTTGTTCTTTTGTAAAATAATACAGACATATTTGTTAAGATGTTTGTGAAAACTTCCTGGCAGGTATTCCCAAATGCTAATTGAAATTTCATGTGCCCCAAAAGTGGTTTTCAGGAAAAAGGGACGTTTACAATCTGTTAAAAATGCTGTGATACAATTACCACAGAACTTTAAATAAATTTGCCAAAGAGGAAAACCACATTAGCTTTGATGTTTTGAGTGTCCAACATTGCTCTATGTGTGTGTGATTTTTTTTACTCTGTATCTTGAGTTTTTCCAAGTACCTGAAAATCTGCAAAGGTTTTAAAAAAACCCAACCAAAAAAAACCCCAAAAAACACAAAAACAACAAAACCAAAGAGAACAGGGCAATAGCATATTTTTCTTATAGTTCTTCAAATTGTAAATTTCCCCTACCTGGGTGAAAAATCAGTTGTCAAAGGTGGCTTTAAGGAAGAGAACCTTACAATGAAGCTGTAGCATTAGTGGGTTGCTAAGTGCCCTAGTCAGAAAGAGGAAAGTAAACCCCAAAGTACACAAGATCCCAAATCTCCTGAAGGAGCATTCCACAACATTGTACTTCAACTTATTACCACAAAACAGCTAATAAAATCCTGTGCTTTAATAAGGCTGGCTGTAAAAAGACTCTTCCACTGTTCAAACAGTTGAGAGCCAGACTTTGCTGGTCTTTGAGCAGCAAGTTAAACAGCTGCCAAGGTCAGATCCTTTTCTGGTCAAGCATGGGCAAGCAGTGATTTAGAAGTACTGCAAAGATGTGGCTCACTTTTAGACAGAAAAAAAAAAGTACCTATTTAATTCTACAAATGAAAATTCTTCTTGCATTAACACCTTAGTTACTTGCATGGATCTGGCCCTTTTGGAAAGTGTCCGGGACCATTTGTTCTCTGCACAAAAGCTTTTGCTCGTCCTGAGGTTGTTTCTCTCCAAAATACGTGTCAATCTGGTGATGCAATATTTAGACCGGGAATTTTGGGGCAAATCAATGTCCTTTTGGCTTTTCCATGTATTCTCCAGCTGTGCCTGGAAAGCAGCTCCCTCATCACTGGAGGAAGAGTATGGGAGGGAGGGCTGGAAGTCCTTCCCGAGTGGTGCCAGCCTGGGGTGAGCCGGACCTGGGAGCCCATCCCAGCTTCCCCTGCTGCCGGAGGGAAGCAGGGCGGGCATGAGGCTGCTGGGAGGCCCAGGTGGGTATGAGGTGAAGGAAAATGTGGTGACTGTAGTAAAGCTGAGTGTTTTTCAGGGCTCCTCCTCTCACCACAGCAATGCAGGTGAGTCCTATTAATCCTCTGCTTTTCCCTGTTGCTGTGGAAGTCTGTGCCTGCCGGAGGTTATTGCCCTCGGTTCAGGCCTCAGCGGCTTTGTGGGTGTTGCAGTCATTCCCTCACTGGGAGGTGCCCGTGCTGCTGTGCCTTGCTGCACTCCCTGAGAGCAAGCCTCTCTTCCTGGCTCTGTGTGAGTGAGGAGGAGGGGGTACCGCAGGAACGGACCAAACTAATTTCTTGGGAAGGAGGTAGGAGCAGACCTGTCTTCTCTGTGCAGCATTGGAGCCACTTTCAATTCTGCTGTGAGACAGCTCTGAGGGCTAGGCTGACCTGCAGCTGCTGCCACACAGTGGTCTCTGGCCAGGCTTGAGGACAGCAGATGCAGTCTGTCAGGTAGGGAAAAAACCCCAAACCCCAAATCTGACCATTGCCACAAGCAGTTCTACAGCACCACGCTGACAGCACGAGGGTCAGCTCATCCCTCTGTCCTGGCTGGGAGCAACAGGGTCCAACAGGACCAGGTAAGTTCCTCGAGCATCCCGGCTTTCTCCAGAGCAGGCGAGAGCACAGATCACTGAGCTGCTGATGTGCCTGGGAATCAATCCCTCTGTCAGCATGCCAATCTCTGTGGGGTACCTAGGCAGGCTTTTAGAGGTTGGTGGGGAAGGAATTATTCAGACCACCCATCTTAGCTGGCTAAATTACCCGGGTAGTCTCTTCTAACTCCTTTTCCAGTCACGGATGAGAGAGAGGACAATTCAGAATAAGGATCATTTGGGTGCACTGAATGACCCTCTGCAGGAGCTTTGCTTTCCCTCCCTCGACTACAGAGGGAGCCTGGGGAGACCAGCTGGTTACATTTAACTGCTAAATTGGTTGCCAAAAGATGGGTGGTGAGAATTCTTTCCAGTTTCCCCTTTGCCATGGACCACACTCTTCCCACAGCAGGATGCTCGCTTGTGCTCTCCTGCAAATTTGGAGATTGCTTAGTGCAGTGGGATACAGGCCCCCAGGAGCCACCACAAGACAAAGGGTGTATCACATCTCTTGGCAGGTACTGTATAAGGCTGTGTGCAGGATTTCATGGGCTTCCTGCTTAAACAGGTTCTTTAAAGCAGCTTTGCTTTTGGGAGCCTGTTTAACAACTTGCCTTGGTATAAGCCAAGTTTTACATACATTCTGAAATTTGAAAATCAAAGTGAAACCTCTGGCAAAAAATGTAACTAGAGAGGGAAAGATAACAGAAAAGACTTCTAAGTTCACTCCAGATGTAACAAATGGAGAGGAAGGTGCAGTCATTCATAATAAACCCTGCTGAGATTGCCCCTTCCTCTTTGCCTGATAAACCCATTATAAATTGAAAGAAAAGCAGCCAAGATCGTCAGGCTTTGGGACATCCATTAGCTTTCTTTTACGTTTTAGAGCTTGTAACAGATGCTGACTGTGGGTGTTAGTCCTTGTCTAACCAAAAAGCCCGATTCTTCATTCCAGAAACTTAAAATATAAGTTTCTGCCAACAAGAATTCAAACCTAAACCTAAACCACCAGGATTCTAAGGCTTCATGATTATTTTATGCTCAAGAAGGGAGCTTGCCTGGTAAATCCCAGTGCTGTGGCACATCACACTTCCAAAGGCATTAGAAAAAAAACAGTAGTTTATTAGTGGGATTTTTTTCCTTTTTGAGAAGAGACTAGTGACTCTCTGGATTCCCTCCTGTTTTCTCAGTCCCCAAATGTTCATAACACCCTGTTGGGGAGGAATAATTTCCATCTAAGTTGTAAAACACACTTATAAGTAGATGGGAAAAGCATGAACAGTGCTGTAAAGAAAACAAAACCGCTAGGAACAAGATCTTATTTTGCATGCTTCTCACTGTTGTATTTTTGTCTCAATTAGCATATTTTAAAGACAAGCCTTTAAAAAAAAATTCTGCTATCTGCCTGAACTGTTCTCAAGCTTTGAACTTTTCCATCCTTTCTATTGATTATGGCCAAGTGACCCATATTTAAAAAGCATTTACAATAAAATTATAGCACTTTCTTTTGTGCTGCAGGCTTTCCCAGTGAAAAGCTAAAATGTTTTAAAATTGTCACTTTTTGACAGAGGTAATGGCTGTAATATATTTAGTCTCTTCCCCCTTGTTGTGCTTAAAATGGGTATGCTAATAAAGGGCACAGCTGTCGATACTTTATGGCCTGCTGGGGGGAAGAGGGGGAATGAAGGCAAAAAACAGATTGACTGTGTGTCAACAAATGCAGCTGGGAAAGAAAAAAGAAGCCCCTTGAAGGCCCCTGCAACTTAAAGTCCAAGATAAATGATGCCCCTATGCTTAAAAAAAAAAAAAAAATGGAGGTTGGAATTCAATAAAGGGAACTGAAAAGGAAACTGCTTAAAACTGAAAGCCTTTTCTCTGCCTCTAGACAGCTTACAAGAGAAATGAGCAAAACTGACCACAGAAAGAGGGTGAGCGGCCAAGAAAGAAAACAAAAGCCTATCCTGGAAAATATATTGCATCAAAGAATTATCTGAAGTGCACTGTGGCCGGTGGGCGGAGCACGTACAGTTTAATGGAGATGCAACAACTTTTACACGCTGCCGCCTTTGGGGGAGTGGGCAGCTTTGTGCCAGGGAGGGAAAAGGGGAGCTGGAATTATTCACATCAAAGCAGCAGGACTGGGACACAAGGGCAGCGGGGTGATGGTGGATGTCCTTCCCTGGGGAGCTGGGCTGGGCTGTCCCCATGCCTTGTGCTTGGCCAGTGAGACTCACAGACTGGGGCCGCTCCTGAGGCAAGGAGAGAGCAACAGCAGGGCTGGAAGGGGTGCAGGGATGGGCAGCTGGAATTAATGCAGTGAGGAAATGGCAATATTGGGTGCAAACCTGCAAGAATCAGGCGGTATTCATTCCCCAGGTCATGAGGCAGCTGGTTTGCATGGAAGCAAACTCCTAACAAAGTAACAAGTGGTGGGGAGCCATTTGTTCATCACCATTTCTTGGACAATTATGGAAGATGAGGACAGTTTTTCCCGGCCTAAGGCAAAACGCCTCTGTAAGTGTGGCTTGTGTTTCCCAGAGGTGTCCTGAGAGCATGGCCTGGCTGCACCAGTGCCACCAGAGCTGCTGTATCCACCTGCTGAGAACCAGGGTCCAGGCATTTCCACTGCCTGTTCTGGGCCTGGCAAAAGGCTTCCTGGAAAATAAACCCTTGGCAGCAGGCGAGGCCAGGAGGGCTGGTGAGCCTGCAAATAACCTCTACTTCTGCACAGGGAGGAGATGCAGTCTGGGGTGGGATATCCTGCTTTGAGGAACTGTCTACTCTTCTCTTTCACTTTCCCACTTCTGTCATCCTTTATTCCCACCACTTTTTAAAATTTATTTTTCATTCAGGCCTTTTTTTCCTGGTGTGTTGTTCCCATTCAAGAGCATCTGGAAAAGGTAGTCAAATGGGAAAAAAGAGTTATCTGTTTTCTCAGTTCCTCAATTTTTGCATGTGTGCATGTATTCCCTTTAACCTCTGCAAATTCTGTAAAAATCGGAGGAAGGAAAAATAAGTAACTGAAGACAAGGCAAAATCAGGAAATTGAAAAAAAAATGAAATTAAATGGAGCAGTCAGGTAAAATTTTTACTAAAGCAGCAGGACATAAATATGGCATGGAAAGTTCTTGTTTCCTTCTGTAATTGTTTGAAAGACTTTTAAAAGGCCATAATTTTTACTATTCTTGCTAGATTTCACATGGTAAAACTCTTGTACCATTAGAGATCAATACCTCCCAGTGATGCTATGTTTCTGGGATGACCAGTTTGGCTTTGGTTTTCTCCAGAGAAGAGTGGGATTGGGTATGGCTGGTGTGCTATATCCACAGTTTTTCATTTTTTTCAGGAAAAACTGAAAGGTTGCTGTGCCCAAGGACAGAAGAGTTAAGAGATTCCCCCACCCACAACTGGGACTGACTTTGGGAAGCAAACCTTGTCTGTGACACTGACTCATTGTGTGAGTCCCACTGCTTCTTTGTAGTTGACAGCTGGGAAAAATGGAGAAAAAGAAGAGAGAAATCCCTGAACTCTGAGTGTGGGGTACGACAGGTGTGTTCACTGGTGTGGGTTGGGGTGATTCCTCAGGCAAAGGTTCCCCTGCAGCTGGGCTGAAGGTGGGAACACATGAGCTCTGCTGGACTAAGAGGTCACGTTATGAGAAATAACGCTCAAGTTGGTGTGGCACATGTAGCACGACTGTAAAGTAACTCAGCAGTATCTGAGCTGGAGCTGCTGTTGGAGAACATTCTCCAAAGGAAAATGTCCAACATGGTTCTGTAAGACCTGTACCTATGAACTGGGAAACAACCAATTGGGAAACAACCCTGAAGGGGCTGGAGATATCACAGAGCTGTGTGTGATGGTCAAAGCCAACAAGCCCCTGCACAGGGAGTGTGTGAAAGTGCCTATTGCCATGGGGAGATTGATCCCTCCATACAGAGAGAGACCATGGCTGTGACCAGCTCCCTGTCTATAATCCACGGATCTATAGAGGCCTGGAAAACCCAAGAAGATGATTTACAATTGTGGTGCTCAGCACACTCAGGGGAAGGCTGAGAGGAGGCTGTGTGGGAGCCAGAGCAGACGGTTTTTTGTAACTTTATCTTTGCTGACCAGCACAATTTTCCAGGGGAAATGCAAGCCCAGGATAGTGGCTGTTGAGCTCACTGACTTGCTTTGTTTAATTATATTTTGCAGACTGTTTAATAGGGGCCTGGAGATCCAAAGAACCACCAAGAGCCTGAGGCTGACAACCACCAAATATCTCTGTAGGAAGAAGGTATGTAAAACTTCAATTTATTTAATGGAGCTGAAAAATGCTCAAAATAATATTTCATGTGCATAATTGGGCATTGAAGTGACAGACTGTGAACTTTGGTAAACTTTGCTGTCATCTGAAGCTCTTTGGTTGGTCAAATCACTTTTGAACCTGGGCAGCCCTGGTGCTGCCATTGGTGTTCCATATGCTGTGAGGGGTCTAGAGACCTTCAAAATGTCTGTGCTTTTGACCAGAAACTTCTAATGCAGGTTTTCGTGTTAAAGCCTTTCACATATGATGTCTCCCACAGTCCTTCTAAATAAAAAAATCTCAGCAAGCAGCAGGTGAAACTTTACCTCTTGTTTTTAATATTTATTTATAATTTTGGGCACCTTTGGATGTTGTCCTCATTTCTCGGTCTGTCAGTTTTAGTGGTTAAGGTTGTCAGGATATTGTTTCTCAGCCAGAGCCTGACCTTTGGGACTGGTGTTAGCTCTCTTATTTTCAACCCGCATGGTGTGTGGGTGCCTCTGCCTCCCTCCAGGCTCTGCTGCTCTCTGCTCCTCTCCTTCCAATGCATGTGGGCTTCTCAGAGGTGTCAAGTCACCTAAAATTTAACTAAAGGAGCCAGGGACAGGGGATGGAAGGGTACAAGCGTGCCCTTTGCCTATGTAAAATGGGAGAAAGGGTTTGGGATCAAGCTGGTACTTTATGTGCTATCAGGACCTGGGCACAGATTTGTAGGAAATGGGTTTTGCTTATTCTTGTGTGCAGGGACAGAGGGTCTTTTTCAACAGTTCCTTTGGTAATTGTTTCATCCTTCTAATAACACCAGCACTGTGTGGAGGCACATGGGTGTTCCTATCCTTTCCCTGTGTACCTTCTGGTGGTTTTAAACCTGGCCAATTTAAAATACATCTGTCAGCATTTTGTTGTCAGCATTTGACATCCCCAGTGAGGATGTTAGAGATACATGAACCCCACATTTAATAAAAATCTGTGCCCTAGAAGAAAAGAGAGCTGCAAAATAGGCCGCCTCCAAGGGAAAGGCTCCAGTACATGCTTGCAGTTTGCTGGAGAATTTCCCATGCAAATACCCCAGCTCAGCCAGCCCCCAGGTCCCCATAAGACAAACATCTGCAGGAGGTTGGATGTTAACCCTTCCAATGCACCACAGTAGGTTTTCTCTACTTCCTCCCTGCTCATCTCCCTTCTCTCCCACAAAGACAGTCACTGGCTTTACCTTGCCAGAGGATGTTTAGAGATGTTTTTAGAGATACTTAGAGGACATCTAGCACAGATGTCCTAGAGCTCAGGGCTACCTAAGGCAGGCATTGCCTGGCTTCTTTGCTCTAGAAAGCAGCTCAGCCCACTCGGGAGACCTGTCTTGGGAGGAACTTCTCATCCTCCAGGGCTTCCTATTTCTACACTGACTCCAGAGCAGCCTGCAGCAGATCACAGACCTGTTTGACAATCAAACCCTTGAATTTAATTTTAATACTGCCTATAACTGTGGTAGTTAGGTCCTGAGGCCTGCTCCCAGCAGATGTTTTTCCAGGTGAACAAGGAGGGCTGTTCTGCCCCGCTGCAAACCCTGAGCTGCTTGGTGAGGTGTGAGGTGCTGCAGTCAAGGAGCCCAGAGTGACTGTTTCACCCTTGCCGTGGTCACCCTGTGTTTCCAGCTGGGAAGGGAGTTCCCATACACAGGAACCTGAGAAAGATACACACATGCATACACATGTGGGTGCCCAGGTGTATTTTTAGCTCTGCTGCCAGCCCTTCAGAACAAGATATGAGATGGCTGACAGGGATTTGGTCCAGACTTGTGTCTCTGCCACAAAGCCAGGCTGTGAATCAATGCTGGGCAGGCTCTTCCACCCTCAGCTAGCCCTTAGATGGGGACACAGCAGCTGCAGGAGCTGCAACATGCAGTTCTGAAAATACCTTCTTTTGCAGACCCTTGTATCACCCCAAAGGAATCTGAGGAGATTGTCAAGGGAGGATGTTACAGTGCAGGATCCCAGAACTGTGAAAAGATTTAATCCAAACAATTGAAGGAGTCAGCCAGTTGGATCCTGACAGGAGGGACATCAGTGCAAAGCCCTTGCTGGGTCTCTGATGCTCAGAAATCTTCCTAACAGTCCCCATGTCATGAGTGTTTTGGTGAGGAACTATTTAAAAATACAAAAAGTATGTTAGGCAATAAGGTGTTTGGGGTCACAGGGGAGACCTTGCAAATCTAGCCTTGAGGCATTTGTATGTAAAAAACTCCAAAATTTAAAAAAAGAAAAAAAAAAAGGTAGCTTCTTTCAGCTGCAACCTAAACTTTGTGCTAAGTTAAATCTCCCCAGCCCTGGGCTGATCCCTGTAGCCCCTCCAGGGTTTTCAATGTATCCAACAATGAAAGTGAAATCCAATCCCATCCAATTAGAGGAAAATGAATGGCTCATCTACAATAAATGGGCTCTGAATAACAATAAGCCAACAAGAGAGCAATGAACTGGAGACAGAGTACAATTTTCCTGAATGTTAATCGACAACTAACTCCACAAGCTTCTTAGAGGTGGAAAGAATTGGAGGAAAATAGATTAGGGAGGCTTTAGACCACATTGCCTTTTAACTGCTTAGGCCTCACATTTTTACCTAAATACAAGAATGTTTCTAATGCTGCCTTTTGCAGGGTGAAGGGTGTGCATGTGATGGGGTGTTTGTTCTCAAAGTTAAATGTTTTCAATTAATTTATAATTTGACATGGTAGGTCCTACTGTATTATTTAATTGTTTCACTTATTCAGAAAGCAATTTTTAAAATGGCAAAGTAAAATGGCAAAAGCCTTGGAAAATGCTTTCTGTAGATCTGAGGAATGGGGCTGAATAAATCCAGGAGTTAGCCTGAGACTGAAAAGAGGCTGGAGAGGTGAAAGGATAAGGAAAACCTTATCAGTTCAGTGGTTGAAGTGCTTTCTGTACCCACAACTCCCCCAGTGCTGCTCGTTGGTCTCCCCTAGACACCTTTTTAGCCTGTCAAGGCCTGAAACACCTGCAGAGCAGCTCAACTGCTGCTTTCCACTGCCCTCAGCCCCACAAGTACTTTTTGTAAAGACAGGGAAAATGCCAGGTGTCCTGACCCATTGCTAAGAAGCTCCCACAACCATGCAGGCTCCATATCCAAGTCAACAAGGTCTCACCCAGCTGAGCTGTGTTGCCCATCCTCTCTACGCAGCCTATTAAATCCCTAATTACCTCTGGGGTTTTATCCCCTCCAGACAGGCAGAGAGCTTATTTAGATTGCCCAGCACTACCATCCCCTCCTGCTTGCCCTTATCCACAGGAGCCAACTCAAAGACCACGGAGACCAGGTGAGAGAAGATTCACCTCACTGCAGGCTGGGCACCCAGCTCAGCTATGGGGGTAGAAGGTTGATCCTCTGGAAAGCAAAGTTCCTCAGCACTAGTGCTGCCACAAAAGATGTGGAGAGTTCCATGCAGAAAACAGAACTGAATAACTTTTAAGGTGAATGATATTTTAAGTTGTAGCTTTATAATTTATTTGATTAGCAGGGTTTCATGTGTTGCATTCTTTATCACAAAGGTCTTCCCAGAAGCAGCTCCTAATTTGCTGTCTTGAGGTCTAAAATGTTGGCAAACAGGTCCATAGGAAACCAAACTCTGTCCTTTCTCTGGAAGATGGGAACAAAGAGAGGAGCCAGATCCCCCTTTCCCTCTCCTGATCTTCTGTACAAACAAAGGGTCACTTACATTCTTTCAGAGCAGTAAGAATTTGATGGTCATATAGATAAGCTATTAAGTAATGTGCATGCAGAGCTAAAGGGGATTTGGAAGGGAGAATTATTAATTTGTAAATTAAATTACAATTTTGTCTCAGCGGCATTAAAATAAATTTCCAAAGACCATTGTCTGCTTGAACAAAGAAAGAAAAGGAACTGTTAGAAGCAGTTTACACAGCGCAGATATGAGGGGTTGTGTGTGTAAATAAGACCAGTGTTGGTACTCAGCATGAGAACACATTTGCTGCAGTGTGCCAGGCATGCTCTGGCCAGCACTTGGGAATAACAAGTGCTGACCCTGCTAAAGCTTAGCATAGAGAGCAAGAGATGCCAAGGGGAATTTCAATTTTCACAAATGCTTTTTTTCTAAAAACTGACTTTAACTGTGGGACAGGACAAGGCAGTGGCTGACAGAAACACCTGGATTTGGCCATTTTGGGCCAAAATACTGTTCCTTTCCCTTTCAGCATCCTCAAAGCACCATCATTCTTCCCCCATCTTGCCTCTTTCTTTCAGCAGTAAACACAGAGCTTTTGCTGGAATCTCCCACCTTGTTTTGTTTCTTGGCTTTGGCTGACACTAACTGCAAAAGTGATTCTTCAGTTAGTTGGGGATTTTCAATGCAAGAGGGTTCTTCTGCAAGTCCTGGGAAAAGTTAGAAGTGCTTTGCTCCCCAGATAAGGTGCAATATAACATTTAGACCAGGCCCAGGCACCTTAGGAAGCACTAAAAACCTTAGCACTTCAGCCTTATTGTGCAAAACTGCATGGCTTTATGCTCATTGTGTGACAAAAAAGGGAATGGCACCAACAGGTTAAATTGTTATTCTATAAAACTAGATTAGGGTAACTCAGTTTACACCAAAGAGCAGCACCTGTTCCTCATGGTTGTGCCTGTTGGGACAGGGGTACTGCTTGTGTAACAGCTGCTGCTTATTGTAGGATGTCACACTGAAGCTACAAGGTAAGGACAACTCTGATGAAAAAAACCAATAATCTATGCGAGTTTCAGATCAGTCATTATCATTTAGAAGAGCAATATCCTGTGAAAACAAATTCCATTTTCATAGGTGCTCATCACATTTTCATTTTTCGGCAGAACCAGCTCCACTTGCTCTTGTGACTATAATACCTCCAAAGCACTGTGGCCCAAGGGCTGATGTCCATTTTCTTTTGGCACTGCACTGCCTCTCCCATGAGGATCTGCACCAGGAACTCAGAGGAGGCTCCTGCCCCTGCTTCACACAGTGGGCAGCTGAGATGCCCAATGGATGGACAACCTTCTCCCAGCCTGGAGTGCTTCCCCACTGATGGCTTCAATATCAGCCTTGGGTAAGGTTGGCTGTGGTTTGGAGGCATCTCCCTGTGACCTCTGAGTGGCAGCCTGGCCTGCAGCAAGCTGGCTGTGACATTGGCAGAAAAGCACTTAGCACTCGCTTACAGCATAAAGCTTGGCCTTGCTGGGATACAGAGAGAGCTCTCTGCTGAGATCTGTGCTTGTGGGACTGAGGTTCCCTGTCCTATTTGTATTCCCAACCTGCTGAAGAGGCTGATGCCCAGAGCAGAGAGTAAGGCCAGCATTGCCCTGGCACTCTCACAGGGCTGCTCCCCCTGGAACAAAGCGCTATTTGAGACCAGCTTGGGCAGCCCATGGTTCCCTATGGGGATCTTGTCCATTTCAGAGAAAAATCTGGCAAATTTTTGCCTTTTCTGTCTTGACATTTGTGACTGTTTGCATGTCAGGAGGAGTTAGTCAGGGACAGGATGAGTCAGGTCCTGCAGCTCCCAGCACAGTGCTAAGGCCAGACACTTTTCTCTTGATAAAATTTATGGATGTTGCAAAATTTGTAGATTAATAATTAATAACTAACTCCTCCTATGTGAACCTCCTTTTGCTTTCCTCTGTTGTTGACTGAGAAATTAAGCTGGGTGAAAAAGCATTATAAATAAGGTAAAAATTCTGCATGGGTAGCTCTTGGAAGAGATGGATGCTCAGATGATTTTTCTAATACTGACATGAACACTTTTACTGACCAGGAGTATCAGTAGTCTGAAAGGGAGTGCTTACTGAGAAGCATATTGCTTGCTAAGTAATACTTAGAAAGAAAAGGATCTGTTTTAGAACAACACTGGTCTGGATGGAGGCTTTCTGTGCTGAACTGTGTTGTACACATGGGAACAAAAGTGGCCTCATGAGGATGGGATACATTACTCTACCATGAGAGCAGTTGTACCTGTCATGGCATCTATGCCCAGGAAAGGGTAGGGTTTCTCACTTGAGTTATCCCTCTGAAAAAATGGAAGCAAATTTCTCTCTCTGATTCCCAGAGGGCAAATTTCTCTCTCTGATTCCCAAAGGCAGCCAAGGCTCAGCCCAGAGATGTTACTTTGGGCTGAGGTGTAAAACAGTCCTTGCAGTACCCAGCTCCTTTTCTAACTTCAGGCATTCACCATCTCCCACATTTGTCCTATAAACCCATGTTGTTTAGATTCAGATTTATTGCTGATACTGTCTTTCAAAGTCTCTTGGTAAACCTATCTGCAATCATCTCACTTTTATTTGTGTGACTGACTCTATCAACAGTGGCAGACACTTGTTCCCTTGGATCTCATACGGGAGTTCAGCATCTATATCCAGTGTGTCCGTCCCCCTCCCAAAATTCAGGAACTACCATAATGCTGTAACACTCCTACAGCACCACCATCAGCAGGAAGTTCAAACTCAGCTTTTCTAACGTGTAGCTCTCTGCTGCATCTTTATTAGCTGTAGCACTGAAGGAAGGAACATCTCAGATCTTCATGTGCACCTTTTCTCTGCTCAGCTTGCCTGAAAAGAGAGATTTTTAGAATATCTTTGTTTTGAGGCAGCCAGGATTTAGTCTGCAAGCTGCTGCTGCCCCCTCCACTTTCTGAGGTGTTGCAGGCCTGCTACATCCTTAGAGGCTGCCAGAGCATAGCACAGTTCATTTGAATTTGAATGAAGTACTGAACTTTATTTTGAGGCCTAAAATTCAAATCAGAATGTGATGAGCGCACGCCTGGAGGATGTGCATTTTAAAAAGAGCCTCTGAGCTCTTTTTTAGAGCTGTCTGTGTTTCCCATCTCTCTGGGTTTTATCATGTGGAGAGCAAATACTGAAAAAAAAACCCCAAACCTCTGCATTAAAACATTTTCCAAAACATGGACCTCACTGAGAGATTTTCACTGGCATTTTTCTCTGACAGGGAAAAAGTGACTCCTTAGACAATATATCTTTATTTCTTTTTCATCAGAATAAAATTTTGGTTAACTCAGAAAGGCTACCCTAAATATCTTAGGTTTAAGAAAAAAAAAAGAAAAAAAAAAAAAAAACCAAAACGGGAGGACCCTCCTCCACCCCCCCAAACCAGTAAAGTTTAATCCCAACTAAGATTTTGACAATTTGGGCAGAGCTATGTTATTTTGGAAACACAGTCAAAACTGAAAATTTTCTCAAAGTTTGCTATGGGAAAATGGCTGCCATATTTAGTGGGTACCACAAAAAATCCTCAGTAGCTCATTAGAGAGAAAAAAAAAACAACCAGTCTTTCCCTGGAGTTATCCGGGGCTCCAAATTGGCAAGACTCACCAGGTAATCCTTTTTCAGCAGAGGTATGAAGAGAAACTATCAAGGCAATCCAAGAATGATGAAAACATTGATTATAGGCTTTGTCTCCCTACAGAACACATGGACTTTAATGCCTCTTGCAGGGATTTATCACACATGAGAATGTAGTGTACTTTTACTGTTCCTTCTTGCTCTTTTACTCATACTGGAGTTTTCCAAATATGATGCTCTCAAAGACTAAATCCTTAGCTGGTAGAAAATGGGATCATGCAGCTTATTCCCTCTGCAGCGCTGATTTGCGCTGGCTGCAGATCAGTCCTGTTGTATTACCTAGGCATAGAGTTGCTTTAATTCTTTATTCTTGCTTGATTTCAATTTCAAAAATAAAACTGTGTTACAAAGTACATGTTTACAAGTGAGTCAAAACCCATTACATGGAAGCTATTTAACTGTAAGCAGGTTAGATCAGCTTTCTTATAACAACATCTTCTGATATTGGTGTTTCTTTCTTGTTCAGGCTTAAAATTTCACTTGCGAAATCTCCTTGTATTCCTTTGAACTCCCCTGGGAGATTAAAAAAAAACCCTCCAGTTAACACTCCCTCATTTCATTTTTAAAGGTCATGCTTAGAGCTGGCAGTTGTTATAGGAGCTGTCCTCTGTAAAGAAAAGTCTTAACTAGCCAGGCACAGACTTAACCTCAACATGGAAAAACTAACATTGTCACTAGGATATGGAGAAACCATGGTGAAGAGCTAGCAACAGCCAGACCACGGCAGAATGAGCAGTCGGCATCTGCTCGGTGGGCCTTTATCATGCAGTGTTGTATGTACGATTCAAAATGCACAGGACGATTGTTGAAATGATGTAGACAAATTGACTCAAATTAGTTTAGCATGGGCCATGCAAAGTTTAAGCTTGTTGAGCCCAGACACATAGCAACAGCTCCGCGAGGCCTTGCACTCACGGCGCAGGCACACAACTCGCGGCGTTTGTTTTGTGCCTGCCTGCCTCTTTTCTTTCCATTTTGCCTGGCTTTAGACGATCTTGGCAGAAGCAAACCCTGCTGAAGACTACACTAGCACTGATAATTTTATAGAAGTACTTGTGAGCTTTAATGTCATTTTATACTTCCTTAATCTTTTGACTGTTACTTAATGACAAACAAATCCCCAAAGAAGTGGGGAGGTGGGGGGAAGATTAAAAGGATTTTGAGAATGTATTCTCTGCTTTCAGTCAAACTGTCCCAAATCCTGCCAACACAATTCTCCAGTGCCCTATGACACTCCTCCCCAGACCACCAGGAGTGAGTTTCTTATTGTATTTACAGTAATCTAATTACAACAGTTCTTCAATTCAAAGCCAGCTTTGGTATACAGACTTTAGCAAGAACTCTCCTCTAGTGCAGATTGCAAACTTTAATCTTTTAAACTAACATAGAACACCCCTTTCCTCCCCCAAAAAATTCTGAAATGCCTGTGTAAGCTACTAAGATGTATTCCCCTTCCCACACCCGCCAACACTTTGCTCATCTTTTTGTTAAGTTTCTTTTGTGCCAATTTACTGCCGAAGGTAATAATTGAGTTCTTGAGAGATAATATTCTGCAAGGTTATAAAATGATGATAAAAGCAGGTCACCTGCCAGAAAATTCCTTTTAAAAAAGATATTTCTCTAAATATGTGTAGTTACCTTAATTTTTTTAATATCTCTCTGTTCTTTGTAGTTAAAGAGGCAGCTATGTAGAAAAAATATAGACTGAACATTTTACTTTAAATAGTTTCGGCTTCAAATTGTCAATACTCAAAGTCACTTGATGCAAATCTTAAAGCTGATTAGCTTTATTTAGAAGAAACAGAGGACAAAAGTAGATGGAATTTGTACCTAATAAAAATGTCAAGAAATGAAGACAAAAAAGATTGTTTTATATAAAGCAAAATACAAAACAAAAGTACATCCGCAATGAATTAGCAAATCTGGACATTCTTAGTGTGCCACTGCAGCCATCTAGGTCTATACACGAGTATTGCACTGTTCACTTTCAGTTCCATCACAGGTTTTCCACTTAGGGATTTTACAGTAACACTGAGTTTACCAAGACACATCTTTGGCGAGTTTGAGGCAGCTTTTCTCTTTTTCCTGTCTGGCATTTGACTTTGTGAGTTGTGCAGTCTAACCTGGAGCTCGCTAAGGTTAATGAAATCTTCAGTCCCCAAAAGATTAGAAATAATTTTGGTCTCCCTCATTACTGTGTTCTTTTGAAGATGTACAGAGGGCAAAAATAACATGTTCTCATATTACATTTATGAGTGTTTCAAATACTCAGTTTGTCCTTTGGAATCTGTCTGGTTTCTGTGAGATCTATCAATCTTTTTGCTTTCTAGTATATTATCTGCAGGCCTTGACATATCAAAATTGTTTTAATATTTAATTCCTTTTGTTGCGATTCATTGCTCTGCAAGTGGAAATCAGCTGGCCAGTCAAACCTCAGCTATTTCCTACTGTTTTCTGTGAATGTTGAAAAACGAGAAACACAATAGTATCTTTTCTGGTCTCACATTCACTCTTGAAAAACTACTTCTAAAGCATCCTTGTACTGTTGTCCTCCAAGCAAACTGTCCATGGCAATGCTCAATAAATGATGCACTTTTAAAATCTTTGGATTTCTATATACTCTGCTTAATCCAAAGAACTAAGAATAATGAAGTGCCTTAGAAAAGTTCTTATGAAAGAGCAAGAAAGAGCAACTGCATGAAAATCTCCCAGCTTCCATCAAAGTGTCTTGCAAATGACAGATTGTACGTAGTAGTAGTTAATTTCTGTGAGATCTAACTTCAATTTCAATCTCCAAGATAATAGATCTAATCCTCACAGTCCACTAATTTATGAGGTTAGACAATGTACAGGAAATATTCTGACCCTTATAAAAACAAAGCTCCTTACCAGTTTAGGAGATATTCTCGTGTGAGAGACTCAGGCTCCTCCAATGAAAGAAAAATGTTGCGTTGCTGCAATAGGAAGTGTGAACAGGGATCCCAAAGTGTATGGATGCCATCTGCTGGCACTAAAGAATATGACCCTCCATTCACCTGGAAGATGGATGAGGAGGGTCAGATTTCATTTTTCATATTGTCCTGAGCCACTCACGTTATTCCATATCTAAACTCACGTCAATAGAAGAAGAATTAAATTGAGATTATATAAGCTCTCCTTTAATAGGTATCTCTGTGCTTCAGCATTACATTTTTCTAATGTTTTGCATCATCAGGGCTTGGTGATTTAGGAATAAAAGGCATTTCTGCTTGCAGTTTTGCTGAGTATCATGTTTAGATGTACTAGTCCTTATGTAAGTTTATTAGACCATTGTTTCACATGTAGTGCTGCATGGAAAGGGTTTTGCCAGCAAAGCCAGGTTTAGCCCAGGAAGTTCATCTCTCTGGGTTTGTGACCTTTATTGCAGCAGTGCAAGGCACAACCTTTCCAAATTTGACAGAGACCTCCAAACTCACAGGACCTAAAAAATACCAAATATTAAATGAGTTTAGCTTGCCCTTGCATGCCTTCTACCTCTAAGCTGTTAAGATTTACAGGCAACTCATTTTCTCTTTCCATAGCAATACTCCAAACACTGTAAGATGTCAGTGTGGACGAACAGTTGGCATGGGAACCTTCCCAAAGAGGAAGGTGTGTGAATTAATCTGTAAGAAATGGAACTGATTTAGGCAGTTTTGCCTAGAAATGCTAAGGTGAATTCAGAGGGTGTGATTGTAGTTTATAATCAGAATTATCATGTTGCCATTTCATAATCAACAAGTAGTCAGAGCATTCCTTTCTACATGCTTGATTAATTTTTTTGGATCTATGCATGAAGAAGGGGCACCAGCTCCATCATACTCCCCATAATGCACAGTGGATATGATACATTATATTTTTTCCAAGGACTATCTGTTCTTGTGAGCCTTTCCTCATTCCACAGTTTTTCTTAAAAAGATGTTTCTCTTTCTTTCTTTTTTTCTCTAGGCACTTCATGTTGTTAGAGAGGACCTGAAGCCAAGAAAGCTGAGACTGCTGTCGTTATTTAGTGCCCAAACTCTAAAACAGGGTCAGTGCTAACAGTATAGCTAATGATGGGAAGTGGTTAATGAGGGGTCAGCAAAGGGATATGACTAATGAAGGGAAAAGGACTGTAGAACTGCAAAGTCACTGAGTGCAGTGCATGGCAGATAAAAACTTTCCAAGTCCTTGTAACCCCAAGCCCACAACCATGTTTTTTCCCTCCCACTCCTCATCCTCCTAGCACAGCAAGAATTACCAAATCACCCATGGCAGGACCTGGCAAAGCTGCAGCTCCCACTGCTGGAGTTCAGGCTGACTGCACACACACACCTCTGACACCCAGACTCTCCCTGCTCCACAGGGAGCTCAACAGAGAGTTGTACTGGAAAGTCCCCTAAGCAAGGACAACAATCTCATCATTTCTTTCCCCCCAAAAAAGGTGTTCTGTGTCTTCTACAGACTGTTAACTGCATTACAGGAGTGAGTACAGTACAGTGCTTTAAAATTCTGAAAGAAATTCTACTGCCATCACCATCATTGGTATTATTTTTATTATTTTCTTAAATAGGAAAAAGAATTAAAGGAAGTATAGGGTTTGATTTGGAAAATCAGGAGAAAGAAGAAAACTACACTCCACATAGAGAAAGGTTCAAAACCATTGTGCAGAATTTAATCTAGTTGTGTATGGGATTGTATTTGATGAAGTTCAGAGGCTTGAGTCTGGGGTTTGTGAAATCACATGGTTTCCTTTACTTTTGAATGTTTCTTTCATCCAATACGCCAACTGTCAGTATGGTTGGGCAGAGATCAGGCAGAGCATTAGAAAGCTGTGTCATCAAGTATTCACTCCTTAACAGTATCAATAGGATCTTACTTTGTTATTTGAAGTAGATGACTTGTAGTTCAAAATAGACTTGAAGGTACTTTTTATGAGTGTTCCCACACCTGTTTTACAATTTTCTGTTTCATATTTGTCTTTACGTTTGTAGGAATAAACACAGTAACAGCAAAAAGAATCTCTGGTATGCCACTACTGTGATATGCCCGACTTGAGAGCCAGTGGCAAGCTGTTGGCTCTCCTGATTAGGAGCTGGCAGTGATCAGACCATTTACTGGACCTAAAGACATCATGAATTGGTTTATTCTTATGCTGCCATCTCTGAAAGGTACCGAGAGTACCTGAAAGCTGTTGGTCATCTCTAACCCAATAATTAAATAGCCGTAACAAAGTCTGGAGGTCCCTCCTGATTTTCCAAATCCTTGTGTGTTTCATCAGTCCACTGCAAAGAACAAGGAAGCAGAGCAGGGAGTTGAATGTCTAATTAAATGGGTGGAAGGCATCCACTCAGCTCTGCAGAGACCTCTTGGGAGAGAAAAGCAAGGAAAGAGGTGCTCAGTGCCTTCACATGCCTGGGTTTTATCTTTGCTTTGTTTGTAACCTCAAAAACATGGAAGGACTTCTTGCTGTGTAGATCTGTAAATCTGATAATGTTTTATTTCATAACAAAAATGGAGACATGGTAGAGATAAACCTGAGGAGTGACTTCATGCTAAGCACAAAGTGTTATTTTAAATGTCAACCTCTTGGGGAAGGTTCCCATGCCAACTATTTTCTTTGGAGGTTATGCTGTGAAAGTGGGTGAACACACACCCAACTCATAACTCACTCAACCTTCTACCTGCATAAAACAGAGCAAAAAAGCTTATGAAAACACAATAGCAAGAAGAGTACACAGCTGGGAAACAGCAAGAAGGACATTTTATTTAAAATTTAGTAAAAACCCAAAATGTCACAAGAGTTGCTGCTCTTCTATGCAGCATACCACACCTAGGAGATTAAACAGCAATACTGTAATTTGTACCTATTTATTCAAGGCAGGGATCTGACCTTTCCAGGCTCATTTGTTTCAGCAAACTTTGCTCATGCTACTCATGACTGCTCATATTCATAAGGCTTGTAAGATTAGAACATCAAATAATTGCTGATAATATGAAGACAGTGTGACAGAAGGAACAATAGTGTTTCTTATTATGTGATTATCTTTCTTTTTTCTTTAAAGCTCTGAGAAACCACTTCAATTACTTTGATCATTTTCCCATCAAAAGTAAATTTTTTTAATTGGCCACTGCACTTCTCCAGATATGAAGCTTTTTTTGTGATCTCTGCAAATCTCAACAAATACATCAAACCAGGTACTGTAGTTCTACTAAATTATATCATTGTAATTTTTTTGTTCAGGGTTTGTAAATGTCCACCCAATCATTTTCTCAGTCGTATGGAAAAAATGCCACCCTGCAGGTTGAGCAACAGATCCAGACTGCTTCAGGGTGGGTGGCTTCAGTCTTGTCCCTTGACCCCAAAAGGACACCGTGACCTGACCTATAAAATGAGGATAATTAAATCTATTCATTTTTATAAACACTAGTGCAAGACACGGTTGAATTGCACAAATTTAAAATCTTAGTTAAACTGAGGCAGAGTGCCAAGTAATCACAATGCACACACACTAGTTGAAACCAACTCTTTAATAGTCCTGCTGCTGGAACCAGTTTCCTAATGGCTCAGTAATGAGCTGACTACAATCACAAAACCATGCTTCTTGATAATTTTTTTAAAATATGTAATTATAACGTGATAATGTCTTGAACTTGTGTGTGCACAGGTGACAAAAAAGATACCTCCAAACACTTAACGGCCCAGGACTTAAAATCTCTTATTTTTTATTCACAATTTGTATTAGTATAACTCTGTTACAAAAAGGAAGGAGGATACTCTAGCTTTTTGTTGGTAGCTGGCAGTGTTGGGGTACTTCAGTATGTTTGATCTCTGTTACTGGCTGATCCCTCAGCCAGAAATAGTGTGCAACCAACTCACTTCTCTGAGTTCCTTCCCTTGCATGCTATGGTCAACCAGAACTAGCAGACAGTTTCCTTTCCTGTGAGACAAGATGCGTCTGCAGATGAGGCATCATGCTTAACCAAGCACGTTGGTTCATATGTCTTCATATGCAATGAAGACATTTTATATGGTTGAGTGGGGTATGCTGCTCTTTCATCCCTGCCTGGTTTTGTCAGTAGTAAATCAGCCAACAGCCTCACTACCAACAAATGTTGGATATTAAACTCCCTCCTTCCTTCCAGCACACTATTAACCTAGGTTATCTACTCAGGGAACACATTTTTAAGCCCCATGGTAGATTTATATTTGGAATTTGCAAAAGTACAGTCCTTGCCTAATTCCTCTCCATTACACCACCGGCATGGATCTGCAATGGAGAGGTGTTGACATCCATGGCATACAAGTTAGGAGATGGCATCCAGTAAGGTCTATCTCTGGCCTTGGCTGCTCCACTTCGGAATCTTTAGAAATGGATCAAATGTAACAGCACATCTCACAAGCTTTCCTATTGCCTTCCCCATTCAGGCCTGCTGCTGAGCAAACAGTTCAGCTGGAGTTTGTTGCCAGCCATATGCCTTATAGACTTCACCAGACACATACCAGACACAGACCCCACAGCTCTGCCTTCCTGTTCTTCTGTTGCCTACCAACAACAGGAAAATGGAACTGCAAGGCAGAGGAATTCAGGAGATACTAATAACATTTTAAATTAAGTTCTGTACCGAGAGAGAAGGACATTTTTTAGGGCTCTTTCCTAGGTCTACATCGAATCCAACACAGTAAAACTCCAACTCTGGCTGTAGTTCCCCACAGCTACTGCAGCAGAAGCAACCACAATCCTCACAAAAGAATACAAAATGTATGTATTTTGACCTTCCTTCAATTATTTTCTGCATCTATAATCATAGTGCATTCACAGACAAAATGTAAAAACCTATAATCTAAATGACGGAACCACTCCTCCACAAGGGAAGACAGAATGTTACAATTTTTCCATTTTAAAATTGTTAAGAAGGTAATTACATGCTATTTCCAGTGAAAGCATGTTATTTATTTCTCAGAATGATTCAATAATACTTAAGAAGTCTTTTCTGAATATACCAACAGACCATTTTTGAGCCTGTTTATAAATGAAATATTAAATGAGACCAAAAATAGTCACAATGCCAACACCTCTGCAAGCAAAACCTTTCCCTCAGCTTCAACGTTGGCTAGCAAAGTAACAGGCACGCTGCTCATTTGTTTTCTGTTGTCTGCAGAGATGTCAGCCTGATGTTATTTCAGTTATTACACCTGTCAGTGAGGCTCTTCTCCCTGTAGCTGTGGCTTTACAAGGAAGGTGGCTCTTTCTGTTGGCTCAGCAAAACATTCGACTGACCCAAGTCCTGTGCTATCCTAAGTCTTCCAGTGTTTGAAAAGAAGGGTTGTTAATCCCTGTGATGCCTTTTGTTTTCAGTTACTGGGAGGCAAAACATTCTTTGGTGCCTCGTGCTGTGAAGTTTATGGGTGATTACCTCTATTGCAAAAAAAAAATACTCAAGCAGCAGCTCTTTCTGCTGCCAAGAGAAGCTCCAGGCCTTGCATTTGGAGCAGAGCATCACATGTATAGAAAGCACCATGTACAGCTGGGCCTTAGGGCCAGGGATGAATAGTAGCTATAAGAAAATATCCTTATCTCAAAGACCAAAAAGATGTCAACAGTTGCAGGTGTCATCTGTTAGAACCAGGCAGGTAAACACTAAATAGTAAACACTCTCTACAAACACTGAGCTCAGAGAGTTGAAGCCTCCCAGATGGAAATCAAGATCCCAGAGTAGAACTCCTGTGTGTCTGTGTAGTATTATTTCCAAAGAACATGACTGATCCATGCGCTCTGTATGTTTCCCATATCCTGACAGAACCCATGGTGTGCTCCCTACCACGGGTACCAGACACCCTCAGTTTTTCACTTGGAAAAACCCTCAGTTTTTCACTTGGATTCTCCCACATTGATGCTTTCACCCATTCACATCCAAAACAGAGAAAATGGATGTTACTCATTAAGCAGGTCAGGAATGCCAGGTCCCTGTGATCAGCAAACCCCTCTGAGCCAATGCAGCATTGCTCTGATAGATCACGTTGATGCACAAATGAAGGAGGAAGCAGAGGTAGTATTTTGTCTATGTAACTTTTCTAAACTCGTGAAGCATTCAGTAAGGTATTTAGTATTCCTGTGCTGCTGAAAGCAGTTCTGTTTCTAAACTCAAAGTACCTGTGACTTTCCTCTCTTCCTTGGCCATCCTTGTCTAACAAACTTGAAAGTCACTGTTCTTCCCCAGGGATCCTTAGAGATGTACATGGAGAGGTCTCAAAGAAGGGGGTGAGCATCAGAAAACCCATCTTTCCCCAGCTATCCCCACTGGTGCAGTTACCTATAAAGCCATGATTACCACACATTTATTCTCTACAGGTGCCATGTAAGAAGTTCAGCTCACTCAATTAGTAGCTGGGATGAAGGGTGCAATACAAATATTGCTTAACATAAACCCGGATCCTTAGGATTAGTGTCGTGGCTCCCCAAGATGCCGCTGGCACTGGACTGGGTGCAGCTTCGTGTCAGACTTCTGTAGCCTCCCCGTCGTGCCAACAGCACGGGCAGGGTGCCCCAAGGGGTCATCTCTTCACCAGGACCCCTCTGCCGAGATGCTCCCCAGCCCAACAGAGCGCCACAAGCCAATCAATCTCCTGCACGCCGAAGCATCTCGGTCAGCTACAGCAACGCCGGCTACCCGTCCCTCCTCTCCTCAGCCCTGCCCCTACCCCACATCTTCCTCCACCTCGGTGCCCGGCCCCGGGGCAAGAAGGTGCCCCCGACCCCGCGGCGTCCACGGGGGCCGGGCCGGGCCTGCGCAGGCCCTCGGGGGGCGCGGCCCCCCTGAGGGAGGGCACGGGCGGCGGCGCAGGAGGAGGCGGGGGCCGGCGGGTCCCGGCACCCCCGGGGCGGGCAGGGGGCGGGAGCGGCGGCGCCCCCCGGCCGCGGAGGGGCCGCGCCGGGCGCTGGGGCGGGGTCTGCGGGCGCCGGCAGGGCGGGCGGCGGCGGGCGCCACGTCGGCAGCGGGGACAGGCGGAGGAGTAAAGTCTGAGCCGAGCCCGGGCGGGCCGCGAGAGCTGTGAGCGCCGTGCGGTGAGTGAGTGAGTGAGTGAGTGAGTGAGTGAGTGAGTGAGTGAGTGAGTGAGTGAGTGAGTGAGTGAGTGAGTGAGTGAGTGAGTGAGTGAGTGAGTGAGTGAGTGAGTGATGGATGGATGGATGGATGGATGGATGGATGGATGGATGGATGGATGGATGGATGAGCGAGCGGCTGCCATCCCCCGGCCCCGCCGCCAGCCGGGCAACCCCGGAGCGCCCTCCCTGCCTCCCCGTGGATGAAGGGGAACTTCCAGGGAAGGAGGCGGGAGAGCACCCGGCGCGCCCTGGCGGAGCCGCTGGCGGGAGAGGCAGGTCAGGGATGCGGAGCCGCCGCCGCCTGCCCCCGGCGCGGGCACAGCCCGGCCGCCTTTGTGCTTCCTGCCGCGGCTCCGCGGGGCGGGAGGGCCGGGCCGGGCGTAGCGGCTCCGCCGCGGCCTTGGCTGCCACGTCAGTGCCGCCGCCCTGCGCCGAGATGCCGGCAGTGCCCGCGCCGGCCCGGCCGGGGTTATGGGCGGGGGTCGCTGCCGGGCCGCTTCCGCAGCTCCGCCGGGCGCGCAGGTAGTTGCGAGGGGAGGAAGCGGCGGGGACTGCGGGGCTTCGGCCGCCAGAGGGTAAGGGGGGGGGCGGCTCCTGGGTGCGGGACCGAGGGCAGGGGGGCTGCACTGCCCTGCCGCTACCACCCTCTCTGGGCCGGGCGCCCATGGAGGAGCGGTCCCCGCACCTGGGAGGGAGGGAGGGAGGGCAGCGGAAGGAGCCGTACTCGCCTCGGCCTGGCTCCTGGATGGTCTTGTTCTCCCTCGAGAATTTTTCCGACCCAGTAGAAACTTTCTTTCGGGTTTTCTTCTTTTTAAACTTTGCAGTGTTCAGATGTTTGCTGTAGTAACGTCCTCTTTGTTTCATCTATGTCTCTCGAGTCCAGCTTGATGGAGTAGCATATGAAGAGGTTTTTTGTGAACTGTTTGGTACTGGCTTAGCTTTCCATATTAACCTAGCCTAGGCGTTTATGTGGTGTGGCCTGAAGATCAAGGCAAGTAGATTTAGCCATATGCCTGGTTCTGGGCATTGTATGAACTGCAGGTACTGCCTCTAGATGCAATTAAATGCTTCCTTCTGCTCATTGAATTGGGGTGAAAATGAGAACTCTGAATCTGGATGTCCCTCCATAAGGAATGTAAATATCAAGTACATGTAGCATGTTTCAGTGTTTCCACTGTGTTGCTTCAGGCAGGATGCCTCTGTATAACTGGAGGGGTCCATACAAGATTGCTTAATTTAATATGTAGGTACTGGTTTGTATGCACATCAGTTTTAAGACTGCTCAGTAAATATTACCCAGCATATCATGTAAAGCTTTCTGTTAAACTGTGGCTAAGTATTCAGAGAAGTTAGTATTGCCTCCTCAGTGTAGAAATGGACAGCGCTGCACAAGTGCAAACTGAAAAGTGGTCCTTGTCCAGCAAGTGGCCAGGTCTAAATGTCAGGTAGGAGCCAACAGAAAGGTGGTGGATGCTAGGGAAAAGACTATTTTATTAGCAGAGGTAGCAAGGAAGTTCAGAAGCTGCTTTACCACTGGCTGTTAGGCACAGTCCAGTTTTGTCTTTGAGGGTCTTCTGGAAAAGGAGATCCAAGACTGATCTGGAGCTCAGGCTTTAGGAAAGTGTTAAAAGAAATGGGGAAGGCTCTTCTGAAAACTGAGCTAGGAGGAGGCAGAGGATGATAGAACTGGTAAAATGGAGTTTTCATGGTCTTTCTGAAGCTGTGCCTTGCACCTTACTGGAATTTACCATGTACTTCTTAGGAACCAATTTTGGAGAACTAGAAAAGGGGAATTCTGGTTTGTGCCACCTTTGATTTTATATCTTGTAAATCATTCCATCAGAGAAAACTTGATTGCCAACATCAGGTGTTCTGTAGAGCCTCTTCTGGACCCTGATCTATATTTTGGTTGACAGTGATGGAAGAACGGTGCATTCTCCATCCAGGGTAGATATGCTATAGTAATGTCCTGGGCAGAGTTAAGGGTTTTTTTTCCAGGGGATACTATACCGCTCTCTTGCTTTTAATTGTGGTGTGTTTGGTTTTTAATACAGATATGTTGCATTACCTTTCCAGCTGTGTTCAGTTCCCTGCATACTGTGAGCCTGTTATGTACATTACTTACAGCAACTTCTTTTGGAGGAAGCTGTAGCCCGTCCTGCTGTAGGCTTGGAAGTAAGTTGTGGCTCACGCCTGGAAGCTTCTGATCAACTTCTTGTGGTCTTTACTTGAAAATGCAGTCTCTTTTTCATAGCACGTTTGCTTTCAAGCTTGTCTTGCTTTGTATATAAATCTGAATTTTGAAACTTGAGTTTTAAACTGAAGGCTTCTTGAAATACTAGCTGTGCTCTTGGTTTTTACCTACATGTTTTCTACATGCCTGGATTTGTTTTTGTACTTTAGTGCTGTTAGCACTGCTGATTCTTGCTAAGCTCAGCCAACTCTTTCCCTTGCAGTAACAGACTGAAACAGACATTTCCATCCTAGGAGTAAGGCAGTGAAGCTGATAGTGAGGGGTTGCTTGTGCAGCTTGGAGCTGAAGAGCAGCCATAGGTGGGATTACCTTTTTTTGGCTTCATGATTATTTCCTTGTTTAATTTGGAGAGTAGAAACTGTTGCTCTTCCAAAAATTTAATTCTTAAACTACCATACCTAAAAATATATTTTTTTCCATGTTCGTGAAATACATCAGGTTCATTCAGAAATCTGCTGCAGCTGCTGAAAGAGGTACAGAAGAGCTGTTCATGTGGCAAGGGTTGTTTGTTTTCCATCAGCTCTGTAGCCAGGCTTTCTACCTGCACAGCTGGTAGCCAGAAGGAAGAGAACTTCTTTTGTGGTGGAACAAGACAGGGCAATGGGTTTGTTTGCAGCTCTGTCAGGTGGAAGTTCCAGCACTGGCTGCTGCAGCCGTCCGGAGCAGCATTAAGCTGCCAGCTGAAATTGGTCCCATCCTTGGGTCATTTCATTGCTACCCACAAATATCTGAGTAGTGGCATTGAAACAAGTTTTCACAGGCTGCTGCTTGGGCCAGGTTTGCTGTGCTGAGACAGAAGGGCTTTTTGTCTCTAAAGTCAGACACCAAGAGCATTGGCTGAAACTTGGGAAGTTACACACATCTGTAATGATTAGAGCCCACTTCTCAATGGAAGGCTAAAATTTCACACAAAATACTGTCCAAGAACTGCAGGCTCATTAAGGAGCATTTGTGTCTTAACGTGGATTATTGTGCCTCATAGCAATCCTCATGGCAGCACATGGAGCAAGTAAAATTATCTTCATTACCCAGGAAGAATTGGTGTCTTGGTGACAAATCTCTAAAAATGTGGCATCTTAATGCTCTACCAAGTGTGCTTCTTCCATACTGTGGGGATTTGTATTCCTAATTCCTGCTCTACACCCATGGCAGGTATGTGACAATCACTGTTCCATAAGATGTCATTAACGTTCTTCCTTTCTTATAGGTGTATGCAGAATACTTTTGTGGAAACAACTAACTAGTAATCTCCACAAAGAAATATATTTGGTGAGTAAGTTTTATTTCAATCAGCTTTGATGTGAATGTACTTGTGGCTATGCCATTACTTCTAGAGCTTCTTGGCGCTTTCATTCAGGATCTTAAACACTGTTAATGTTACAAATAGCTCTTGAATTAAAATCCTTCTTTTGAACAATTTCTTTTTCTTTTTTTTTTTTTTTTTTTTTTAGCCACAGTGTAAAACATTTAAGCTTTCTATGTATTTCATATCCTGACAGTATGGAAGTGTTTCCTTTCAAATCAGTTGAGTGACTTTGATCTTTATTTTTAAATTTTTTTTGTATGAAGGCTACAATTTATTTTAATAGATTGTTAAGAAAGATGAGAAATTATCCCATATCTCTTGAATGAATAGACAATAGACAGAATCTTCATAAGCACACAGGGAAAAAAACCCAAGAAGTAGTTGAAGTAGTTTGCATTTATCTCTGTTCTAAGATCTGGGTTTGCCTCCACTTCTTGGCATGACAAAACACAGATGAGGAAGGAAACTGGAGTGTGCCAATGATATGATAGATTTCGGCTTCATGAATGTCCGTATGAGTTTTTCTGGGCCTCATGGAGATCCTGCCTCATTCCATGTCATCATTCAATGAACATGTTAAATGAAGCTGGAGGCTTTTCTGCAGTGACACAAGTGAATTTGGCATCACAGGAAGAAAATGCAGAAGAAAGATCTCTTTGCTTGCTTTCTTCTTCCCTTTTTCTTTGGCCAGTCTTAGTGTACTTTGAAGAAGATTCTGAAAACTTATGAGAAGAGTTCCAAAGTTCAAGTTTCTGATAAATCTTTGCCTTGTTGCGTACATCTGCAGTACTGGTAATCATTGTAACTAATGATTCAGTGCATAGTGGGGACTTTGAATCAGCAGCTTTCAAGTTTCCAAAGTTCCTTAACCTATAGCATGTCTGAATGACTGACCTCTGCACAAAAGTCTTACACTTGCATCTCTAGGTTGCTGGTTTTGGTTTCAGCTGAGTTGTAATCTCTGTTGGGTCTCTTGAACTTTGCTTTCTCTTCTTCATGGGGACGCATCTTCAGGGGAAAGCTTGAACAGGACCTTCCCTTAGGATACACTGCAGTCTGGTGACCGGGGGACTTTTTTGATGCAAAGCAGGACATAAAAGCCTAGATCTTAATAGACAAAGGAGGCATTGAGTGCTTTTACCTCCATGGTATTATGTAAAATGTAGTGAGTGGTTTCCGTTTTTCTATCTCCAGTTTTTGAAGAAAAAAGTTGTATTCTTGCCCTTTTGCTCTGAAGACTGGATGAAGTAATCTGCCACTAAGCGGTTATTCCAGGCCTTTAACTCCAGTCAATAGGAATACTCATCTTAAGTCTCTGGAAGGGAGCCAGGTTTAAAACATGCTTCTGTGCATATCCTGTTCATCAGATATGCTGCACCGTGTTTAGTACACAGGATATTTTGCATCACTTTTCAGAGCCTTTCAAGTCTCCTGAGGTATTAAATTGGATACAAATATGCATAATGCAAACTGTAACGTAGATATTTGAAATTTTTCTGTAGAAGTCTTTTGTTGGATCTTGGTTTTGATTCTGTAGGATTCCCTGGAGAGCTTCTACAGAAAATCAAAAGGACATGAATTGTGCTTTGCAAGATCTTGTATGCAAAGTGATGTTTTGGGTCAGGCTGTGAAACTTTTTTGACAGTGATGTGATTCTGTTTTCACTTGCCCTGATATCATAGAACTGTGAATAAAACCTAGTACAGGCTGGTTGGGCACATCTCTGGCAGCATCAAAGAGTCATCAAGGTTGGAAGAGATTTTCAGGATCATCCAGTCCAGCCACTCACCTAGCATTCCTGGAGTGCTTCCGGGTACCTGTAAAACCACCCATCAAACAGTAGTTTTCAACTTTCTGATCTGCAAAGCCCTGAAGGCTCTCTTCTATGTAGAACAAATTCAGTCCTACCAACAATGACTTACTTGCCTTAGCTGCTGTTCTCAGGTGTGCATAGTTCTCCGTTGACTTCTGGGGCCTGATAGCAGCAGGTTGCCAGTGCCTGAAGAAAGACCACTGGGGTCTGTCTAGATGCAAGTGAGTGAAGCATGTCTATTCAACTTTTAAGGAAAAGCTTGGGATCAACAATTATGTGATCTTGAGGTTCTAGGAAAGGTAATGGGAAGGAATACCTAATCTTAACCGCTTTTTGTATATAGTGCTGTGATTTTATATGTGCTGCTATTTTTTTTTTCTACTGTACTTTTAAACTAGATTAAGAACTCTGCTGTGAAATTCCCCTGCCAATACATTGCTTTGCTCGTTTAGCTTTGCAGGAACTGAAACCAAATTTGACAGTCTAAACCAGATGGTTGAGAATTTTGAAAGCATCCCTTACCTGTCTTGTCTGCCAGTCTAACTCTTCCTGTTGGACAAATCTTATTTTAATTAAATACTGATATTATGTCATGTAAAACAGATTCTAGGGGTTTCATCTGGGCTGTATCTGCTGTTAGTGTCGCTGTGTTCAGTACATTCTTAATAGCAGAAAATACTAAACCTTGTGTGAAGTCTTGTGATGGTTTCTAGTGTTCTACCTATGTATGAAACTGGTACCTTACTCCAACTCCCCTCTAAACTTTTTGATAATCCCTGACAGTGCTTTCTTTGTCCTCTTAAGATTAAATAACTTTTCTGAATCTCTTATGTGGGATTGTTGACAGAAACATTTTGAAGCTCAAACAAGCAATTTCATCTGGTGTTCTTTTAGGAGTTACATGCTGTCTAGATACAAATAAATTCATGGAGGTAGTTCTTATTATTATAAATTATAAAAAATAATTTACCTCTGGCTTTACTAATTTGTCTCAGGTCTGTTAAAACTGTTTTGATCACTTTTTCATTCCTTTGTTTGAATTAAGACTTGCTAGGTTCTGGCTTTTATTTTACTCTTTAGGACTTTGCCTAAGGCAATGGTTAAACTCTTTCCACATTGGTGGTAATAATCCTCACGACTGAAATGGCCAAATGTTAATTAGGAACATAGTTGCTTCATCTTGATAGAGATATCTTGATTGAATAATGTCAGGCCTGTCAGTTTCTTCTGTCTGTCCTTTCTTACAGTGCTTTATATTATTTCAAGTTGGAAAAAAGCAACAAACCTACATGGAACTTCACATAGTGAGGATGAATATTGTATTTCTTTCAGCTTGCATCTTTTCTCAGAACCTTATTGTCCTCAGTTGCTCCCTGTGATTGGTCACATTCTTTTTTTTTTTAAATTTTCTTCCTCTTATTTGTGATTAAATAAAATAACAAGAATAACAAGGAGTTCTATAATTTATACTTTTTTAAATTGTCTTTTAGCCCTCATGTGTTTTCCATCCTGATATGTTGTCACTCTACAACTTCCTCATGAGTGGAAGCAGGGGGGCAGACACTGATCTCTTCCCTCTGGTGACCAGTGACAGGATCCAAGGGAATGGCATAAAGCTGTTTAAGGGAAGTTTAGGGTGGATATTAGGAAAAGGCTTCCCCAGACTGTGGTTGGATACTGGAACAGCTGTCCAGGCAAGCGGTCACAGCACGAGCCTGACAGAGCTCAAGAAGTGTTTGAACAATGCTCTCAGGTACATGGTGTGATTCTTGGGGCTGTCCTGTGCAGGGCCAGGAGTTGGACTTCAGTGATCCTTGTGGTTTCCTCTCAGCTTGGGATATCATATGATCCTTTCCTATTTCTTAGCTGACATGTTTGCATTTCTGGCTTTTGAGTGGCACTTGTTCAGCATTTCCATCAAACTGGCCATCCTGGTAGTAGGTATTTTTGCTTGCTTTCCTGTTCAGCTTCTTGTGTTTTCTGAGCCCTGAACTGATACCCTTAGTGCTGATTGGGAGGACTCTTTAATATTCAATTTAGGCTTGCTTCTCATCCAAAGGTCTATGATTTAGTATGTGGGTGCCAGTTTTTAGTGTGATGTTTTAACTTCATAATAATACTGTGAGGGTTTTAGCTCTTGTTTTCCAGATGAGTCTTCTCACCTGCTTCTGCCTCCACATTCCTTCTTCAGATCTCAGCCTCTGCTTTCTCACCCAGGGCATGTACAAAGAGATCTGGGCACAGCAAGAGAAGCGGGAATTATTTTTGTGGTGCTTGTTGACTCCTGGAAGAAATTAAATGATTTAAAGACTTATGCAGAGGGAAGGGAACTAAGAGGTCACTGGCAAAAAGAGAGAAGCATGCTGACTAGTGTAATGTGACTTGTTTTTCCTTTTTCTGACCTTGGTGCTTGCTGAGGAGGGAAAGCAAGATTAGCAGGAGGACTCAGGGGAGGAGGCAGGACTTAATATCAAGGCATGCTTTGGTGCGGGAGGAAAGCAGGAAGGAAACCTGGACTGGTTAGTACTTTCTTCCCTTCCAGAGAAAAAATTCTATAAGCAGAGCATCTGATTGAGCTTTCTGTTATGCTTCCTCTGTCAGGGACTGCTGCTCTAGAACTGCTCTAGGAAATAGCTTCTAATGTAAAGAAATCTTCCCTGAAATGTTTCCATGGGAGAGTTTGTATAGAGTTAAAACAGTTTAGGTCTGCTTCTATCACCACACCATTTATGCAGTTCCGTGTCAAGATAAATCGTGTGTTTCTGTTGCTGTGCTTCCATCTTGTTTTCATGGCATTTGTTCAAATTATGCTGCAAGGATTTGGTGTTTTTAAACAGCTTTCCAAGTACTAGCAGATCTCACAGGCATGCTGCTCTTGTTTCTATAGTGGCCATCTCCTTCCTCTATGGTCACTAGGCTTTTTTTTTTCAGTACTTAAACATAAGCTCTTGTATGGCAGTAGGTGTTTTGTTTTCCTACTTGTTGTCTTCCTGATTGCTTTTTGAGATGCACTTGGTGTGGTGTGGCAGCTCTCACCAAGCCTACTTTAAGTATTGAGCCTAGTTGAAGAATGCAAAAGCACAGTCTGATAATAAAAATAGGAGCAATTTGACAGGACCTGCTAGCTTGTCTAATAATGAAAAAGAAGTTATCTTTGTGGAACTTAATCTACTTGAATTTTGGATTAATGGATTACATTTATGCTTTGCCAGAGAAGATGAATAGCATGTGTGAATTTCTTTTTTTAGGCAATAATGAATCAAACAGACAAAAATCAACAGGAAGTCCCATCCAACATTCATGATGAACCACCAGAAGGTATGTATTAGTTTTCATGAAATGAAGTAAATCAATCAGTTCTCTCTAAAAATGGATCTGCAAGCTGAACACTTCAACTTTCTTTTACATAACAGTAAACAAACCAACCCTGGGATGAGATGGGCCTGGATTATTGTTCACTTCTGCATTATCCTGATTACAAAAAGGCCACTGAATATAACTGAGTAAACAACTGTACCTATAAATTATAGAGAAGATGGACAGTTACTGAAGGACTTAATTTGCAGATTAGTTTGCAGAAATATGACTTGATCTAATGGGCATTTATTTCTGCTATTCATTATGTGAGACATAAAGAGTCCAGCTTCATTTTTGGACACGTTGCTGTGTTCATAGTGCATGTGACTTTTATGCAAGAGGCATTAAAAAATACATAGAAGTTCATTACTGCTTCTGGAGACTGTTGTCCATCATACAATTAACAGTGGTTCCAACTGTTCACAATCTCACGGTTTCATAAAATCAAGCATGCACTTGACTTCGTTAATGCAGTGACATTGTAGTCTCCTGAACCAACTGAATATTAAATTGGTTATTAGATCTGCAGAGGAAATGCAGTTACAAATGAGCAGAGTTTCTTCTAAGCTGTGGACTGGCAGGATTGAGCAGAGTCCTGTTTGCATAATGTGACTGGAAATATACTAGATGAAAAGCCATTCTTGGCATGTAAAAAACCACGTTCTTATGTGTGTTCTGTCTGCTTTTGCTTTAAAACCAAATGTGTTGGATGTAGAGGTCGGTGAGTCATGAGTCCTATCAGTTCATTGCTCTTCAGTTTATAATGGCCCTTTAAAGTTCTGTTTGTTGGTCTGGGTTTTTTTTCACCTCAGCTTTTATATGTTGTATAACCAAACAATTTACTTCTTTGAACAACAGTATTATCCACTAACTGTAGCAGAAAGGATTGAAGTCGAGTAGCTCACTCTATTCTTAACAACTATTAGGCAAGAAACACAAGTAGAAGAAGATGAGAGGAAAGGGAAAAATAGGTTTTCATGGCACAGAAATTCTTCAGCTCTTTAATACTTGTTATAGTAGCATGGTGTGAGGACAAAAAGTCTTGCACTTTTGGTGTTAAGATCCCAGAAGCATTTCTGATAGCAAATGCCTGATTGGAAACTACACCTTAATGTGTTATCTTCAAGTCTGACTTTTAAGGCTGGGTTTTGTTTGCTTAGTTATTAGGGGCTTTTTTGCCTTAAAGGTTTAATTGTCTTTGATACATGTTAAACATCATATATAGAAAGTGAACAGTAGTCTGAAAAATAGAACCAATTCTTTATTGAATAGGGCAGTGAAGTAAGTGGGCATTTTTTTATCTTCCTAGAATATTCATTAGGTTTTCCAGATTCAGAGCATAACAGCAGAATTTGATGATCACTGGTTATTCCAAAGTTTTATTTAAAATCTATTAGCAGCTTAGACTTATTTTCTTCTGCACATTTTTTCTGTCAGTATGACAATAACTAGTTTGAATATGAAGTCTAAATAGATGGAGAAAGTTGGTGTAGTTAGAGGGAGTAGAATGAAGCACAGCTCATCTTAACATAAACTCCATCCTTGAAGAGGCTTTTTCCTTTTGGTTCTGATTCATCTGCACTCTTCAAGCCTTATGAGTTTAGTCAAAATACTGGAATACCCTTGGAAAACAACCCCATTTTGAATGTTGTGCAAGGCCTTATACATGATACACTTACACCATCATAGAAAGATGGCCAAATGTTGATGGAAGGACACCAGTTCAATGCTGGCAAAATCATCTTCCTGAACAGGCTGCCAAAATACTCCTTAGAGGAAAGGCTCAATTCCAAAACTAATTTGCAGTTTTTCTTAAAGATAGAAATAGTTCTGGTTTGTTCAAATCACGCTTAACAAGCTTGGTGCCCAAAGGCTTTAAAGAATGTGTAGAAGAAGCTTTTGTGCTCCTGCTTTTTATGAGTAGTGCTATTCTAATGCAATATTTTCTGCCTTGAGAGCAGAGCCAACCTTTGCAACCTACATTCATTCAAACTCTTGTTCATTCTTGGATTCCTTTCAGTGGGAAGCTGGCTGCAAGATGGCCTGGTGGAGCCAACTCCAGGATAGGGAACTTGTGTCATTTTCTCAGTACTCCATAAATCACAGAATATTCTGAGTTGGAAAGCACCCACAAGGATCATCAAGCCCAACTCTTAATGGAAGACCCATGTGATCAACCCACAACCTTAGTGTTATCAGCACCATGTCTACATGACTGAGCCAATCTCCTTAGATTTAGGCATGATCTGGTATTCTTTGGAAGCATACTTTTTAGAAAAAAGGAGACCAGGCATGTGTGTCCTATAACAGAAATCAACTGGCAATAAAACTCTGCAGTGCTGGGTGTTTGCTAGAGCTCATGGACGGTGCAAATAGAATGGAAATGGAATGTGCCAGCCATTACCAGAAGTTACTTATACACCATCACATTCTGTATTTACACCTGTGAAATAGAGTAGATGTCAATGGACTGGCTACCTGAAGTAAGGTAAAGATAAATACATAAAGGTTACATTTGTTTGTTTCTCTTATTATTTTTAAAGTTAGTTATGATGGATCATTTTTTGCTTACATCAGTTCTGATTCAGTGAAATCAGCTCTTAAAATTCAGTGGGATGAAACTTTATGCCTATTTCACCCTAATGATAGTGAACCAGTTAAGTGGAAGTGAAACAATTTCTGACCAAATTTGTTACAAGTTCTATTAGTCTGGTCACAAGAATCCTCTAGTGAATAAACCCTAGACATTGGATTTTATGGCAGACTCTGCATACTTCCTTCTGAGTGTGATGCTTTAAAGATTTTCTGTATGTAAATAGAAATTCTGATCTCTGTGTGTTTGTGTTGGCAGTGCATTTTTGCTACAGATGTCCATGTTGAAAGCTGCTGGCTTAGAATGAACCAGCAAGAGTATTACATGACTTTAAGTAAAAGGCTGTCATTTATGTTTTCAGTTTCCATTACCCTTTCTATAATCTATATCAATTTCTTAATTAAGAGACTAGTGTGAGCTGGAAGGACTTTCAGTATTTTCAACTCCTTTGGGTTTCACTATTCTGTATTCTTGTTTTCCTTTTTTGTCAACTTTGTAGAAAATTCTCTCATTTAGGTGGCACCTTTTGCTTGAGTTATTCCAGACACGCACATAGGAACTCTGACCTCTACAGTTTTTTAATGAATTCTGAGTCCTAGGTCAGTCCTGGCACCATCACAAACGTATTGGCAGTGCATGGAAAGTTGCTCACCCTAGTTTTCATCTTGTAGTAGATGAGTGCTGGGACGTGACTCTTGGAATCTGTGTTCTGGATGCAAGTTGTGGACAATGAGGGCACTGGAGACAGATCTGTTCAGCTGGTTCTCCTAAGGCATGTTGCAGTGGAAAGTGTGTTGGCAGGGCTGGACAGAGGTCTCCCGTGCCTCTAGAGCTGTTTTTTTCTTTCCTGCTACCTCCTAGAGTAGTTGTCCTCCTCCAAGCATGTTATTTCTGCTCCTGACTCCCTCACCTTTTCATTTCATGTCTGTTTATTCCCTAGCTCTGCCCACTGTGGTTCCACTTGCTCTTTTCTTGGTTTCCCTGTTGTTTGTTATTTGGAACTAGGTGTATGAGCATCCAAGAAAAGCAGCCTGCAAGGTAAGTATAGACTGTATGCAATGGCTGTTAGGCTAGAAAAGGAAATACTTTTGAGAAACACTTTTTTGAAAATGCTTTAATCCTGGTGCTGAGATTGATTTGCTTGTTGTTTCTTCCCTTAGGGTCACTCAAAGATCACCCACAGCAGCAGGCTGGCATGCTTTCTCGTGTGACTGGTGGCCTCTTCAGTGTCACAAAGGGAGCTGTTGGTGCCACAATTGGAGGTGTTGCTTGGATTGGAGGGAAGAGCTTGGAAATTACCAAAACAGCGGTCACATCTGTGCCTTCCGTGGGAGTGGGTCTAGTCAAAGGAAGTGTTTCTGCTGTAGCTGGAGGCGTTACAGCTGTAGGATCTGCTGTTGCAAGTAAAGTGCCTTTAACAGGAAAGAAAAAGGACAAGTCTGACTAAAACCAAAACTGAGACATACTCAATTCTCCAGAATATTGCATCAGCGGCATTAAAATCTGCTAAGATTGGGACCATGAGAAGCCATGTGTCTTAGACACTTAATCTTCTAATGAGTTGTGCAAGTAACTCAATTTCATCTGAAAAGGACAGGAGCATGGCTAGCACAGCGTATAAGGATTTTTTAGAGCCTAGATTGAAGCTTTGTATCTGGTGAAATGTTACACTTGATAACTATAGAAGTGAGTGTATCTGAAGGAATAATACATATTTGAATAGTCATTTACTGTACATCTTCTGCAGTTTTGGACTAAAATGTGAATGTAGAAATTCAGTAGTCTCTGTGATGCCATCGATACAAGATGAAAGTTATTGTTCTCAGTGGTTTCCACACTCTCCTGCTAAGTATCCTTCAGCTGTGTGAAAGCACTGTTGGACATACCCAGTCTTGGTTCTGAACCTGTACTTGCAGGCAGCCTGTAAACTATCCCTGACTGCATTCTGACAGTGAAGACTGGAGCAAAGAGACTGGAGGTGTGCAGAATTTGGAAATGAGAATGGGAGATAGAAGTGAAAAAGTTTAACAAATGTGGTAGAAAGGATCATAAAGAGTAAACTAACTTAATGCCTTATTAGAAGAAAATCTCTTTTTACTAGGTGAAGCTGTGTAAAGAACTGTCCTGTCGTTTCAGTGCAGTTTACAGAATGAGCTTTAGGCTCTTTATAAATTCTGATATCTGAAACTTTCTCAGTTTTTACTGAAAATGTGATTGCTTCATCTCAGGTGTATTTAATAATATGCATCTATCTCCTGCAAGTGAGAACTTGCTTCTAATAAAGTTCTTATAGACACTAGAAAAAAATGACAGCCTGTGGAAAATGGGCTGATGTTTGTGGTCATCTAACACAGCTGTCTAACTTGCTAGGAATTCTTGTGTAGCTGGAAACCACTGAAGAACTAGCAAAGCCGTTCTCTCAACTCCGTGATACACCAGGTTAGCTTTTTGCTCTGTTTAAGCAAATGCAAGGAAATTTTCACTACATTTCTTGTACTTTTCACCTTGATTTTTGAGTAAAATGCAATACATTTATTTAAAACAAACCAAAAACAGTAGATGAGGCCTTAAAAAAAAAGGCAACATGATTCAAGTAATTTGTATACTGACAGATTCCAAATGTTTACACCTCAAATGGGAACACCTGTACATCCTCTGCAGCGTGTGAGGCAAAATGCACTTGTAATGACACAGCATGAGGTTGCCTTAAAATAGAAACCATTTGTGATCTTTTATTTGTGTACTGATTTTAAAAATAAGTAATGTCTTTGGAAGCCCATGGGAGGTATCTGTTCATCATCGTGTGTATGCAGTATTTTCTAAAAACATTTGTTTCTATGGAGAACTTGTACACTTACCTTTTCAGTGGCTGTGGTTGCACTAGGTGGTTATATGGGGGGGACTTTTTAAAAATGAGAAAACTCAAAACATATCACTTGTCAAACTTATCCTCTGTTCATGGGTGTTGAAAGTACACCTTGTCTCAATTATGGTATTCTTGAGCAAAATGCAATACTTCTGTTGGGTGACTTGTAGTCACCCAATCTCTCTGAGCCGTTGGTACATCAACTGCACTCTGCAACAACTTTATCTTATATCAGAAATCGCATGTTGGAAGCATGATACTTGTAAGCATGGAACTTGGGGCAGTGGGGAGAGCAAAAACCCAAGAAATGACATCTGCTCCTTTGTTAGATACACCAGCTGCTTGGCTCTGATCTGCTGCAAGGGGGAAATGAGGTAAGTTGATGCAACAAATGGAAGACTTTAACTGATTTTTTATAGTCAAAAGGAAATTGTATAGAATATAGTATTGTTTAGAGGTACCAGTTAGCTCTAGAAATGAGCTAGTCTGGATATCAGAGGCAATTTTGCTGCAGCATATAATTTAGTATGGTCTGCTCCCCTGCAATTTCCAGTGTAGCAATATCCCCCAAGTGCTGCCACTAAACTCTTTTGGAGTCACCTGTTTGGAGCACAGTGATAATTTGTGACACTCAACCAAACTCTTCCTAATAGTTTTTCTGTAAATGGGAACGTTGAACTGGTCCTACCTGGTTTTTTATTAAATTCTTTAATTGTAAACTATGAAACCTGCAGCAAAACAAGTGTGCTCAGAGATAAGCAATGTTAGCTATGTAAGGAGTTGCCAACACTCCATTATATTTTGTTCTTAACATATCCTGTAGCTATTATTTTGAGTCTTGTAAACTGAAACTTTTACATGGCATATGGGTTTATTTTTCAAAGAGTTTTGTCCTGTAGCCTGTGTGTTTTCCATTCACTTATGAAACTTGCTTCATCTTAAAAACTTGTTCCCATTCTGTCCTGGCACCTGTGAAACATTAAATTGTTGCTGTTTCAGACATTTGAAAGCTTCCTTAATTTTGTGGAGAAAGGCATACTTAGGTATAAATCTTCCCATAGTATCATGCTCCAGAGTGTCTTCTATTTGTGTCTACTTAGCACCAACCAGTTCTTAACAAAATCTTTAGCTTCAGTGTGTAAGCTATGCACAGACACAGCACAAAATCCTTTGCACTAATTTTCTTTTCTCCTGGTCAATGATGCTTGGGAATATCCAGTTTTAAGATCATAGCTGAATGGAATATGGAACTGAAATCTTCTGGGGGAGTGAGGCTTTTCTTTTGTCCTGGGATTGTTTCTGTGGTAGCTGTATTTCACTTTGCTTCTCCCAGTCCCTGTTCCAAAAGGGGAAATGTTTATGAAGGCAGCTTGTATGCCTGACTGCTCTCTCTAGGTAGTGAAAGGCTTACTCACAGGCTGGTCCACAGTCACTGTGAGTAACAAAAGATGAGGATTTTAGCAATACAGTGTTTTGGTGACTGGGAATTTTCCTGAGGTTTTATTGTAAATGAATCCTGTGAAGAAGAGAGAAACGGGTCCCAGAGTTAGGAATGAAGGATTGACTGAATTTTCATCTGGTAGAAGAGGAGCATTTCTGTGAATGCTTTTATTTTCAAAGGGGAAAAGAAATTGAAACATTCAGAACACAAAATGAGTTTGTGGTAACTCAGGCTGTGAGTTAGTTAAGGAAATACATCCTTTTCCTGTTCTGTTGCCACAGCAAATAATTTAAGTGATGGGAATAAGCTGTTTCAAGAACTTTGTAAAAACAGATACCTGTAGAAATGCTAGAACTAAATATTCAGGGAAAACACTGTTGTATGTCTTGGTTTCCTTTTCCTCTTAAGCTACCTTAAGGGTCTCTGGCTCTGGTCACAACGAACAGGTTGTGTTAGAAGAGCTTTGGAGAGCTGAAATGCCCCTTTGTGTCTGAGGGGAAGGACGCTTTTAAATTCAGATAAAATTGTTGTCTGCTTAATGGCTGAGCAGGGAAAGACAGTCTCAAAGTGACAAAGGCAAGTTCCTGTGAATTTTTAATATAGCTGTCTTCCCTCTTTAAAGACGATAATGAGTTTTGAAAGAGTCAGCACAGACATAGCATAGACCACAACCTGACTTTTTTCGTGCTGTGATATGTCCCCTTCTTGAATTCCTGCCAGTGTCGCACACACTCCTGCAGGAGTGCCATTTACCCCCAGAAATGCCTGTCACGCCTACATTTGCTCGCAGAGTGCTCAGTCTAAGACCTTCAGCTGTTGGGATCTTTGCACTGCTCCTACCAGGTGTTCCCAGCCCCTCGCCAGAGCACAGCAGATAACGTGGCAGACTGCAAAAACTCATCATCTTGCAGCCCACCCTCTGGACCAGTAATTCAATACCAGCTTTCTTAAGCAATTACAAACCACATTTTAAGAAATGGAGGCCTGGACTTGCTGCCAAGATGGGTGTTAAAAATGACCTTGAAGAATGCCTGGAATGAGGGTGGTGTGTAGCTGGCTTTTATTCTGCTGTCAAGAGGGAATGTGTGTGGAATAGCTACTTAGGAAAGTCTGCGAAATCAAATCACTGATCCTAATCCTATTGAGATGATTGTCAGTGATGCTACTGTTTTATATTATCATTCACAGCCCATAAATGAGAAGAAATCAAATCCCCTGAGAACTTAAACGCTGTCTATTTTGAAAGTCAGCACTTGTCACCAATTGTCATATGGTGTTATCTTAGAAGCAGTGTCACCCGTATATTTAGAAACTGTTGCAGCTGTTTGCAAATCTGGTAGTCATGTTTAATCACCAGTGGTTTACAGACTAGAGTTTTGTTGCACCTAATAGAAAAGCATAACTTTCTCTTTTCTCCTACCATCATTTGAGACTTGAGTCTCTCCTTAATCTTTCTTGTTGCCAAACCTTGCTAGAAGAGATTAAGAACTATACAATAGCAATAAATGTATTTCTTTCTCTCCCACACCATTTGAAAAAATAAGTAAATTTTGAAGTCTCAGAAATATAAATGTTATCATCTTATAGTTTCTTTGCATTATGGTTTGTACACAAAGATACTAGGGTCTCAGTTAATAAAAAAATATTATGTCCAGCCCCTGTTCTTAGGGCAGGGCTTTGCTGTCCAATAAATCAAGTCTGTTGCAGGTCAGGATCCAGGAGCTAGAGCTACTTCAGCAATAAGGAAAAGAACTCCAAGGGCGTTTCCTGAAGACAGCAAACCAGCCGATTGATGAACACCGCTGGAAAAATAATCTTCCTTTTGTCTTCCTCAGATAAAAATTGTGCTAATCACTACCACAGGCTGGACTGTGCAGTGACAGAGCTGAAAATCTAAGGCAGTTAATGCCCTGTCAGGTAAGAAAATGTCACATCTGACGTACTCTTAGAAAAGGCAACCTTTATCATAACTGTAACTTTTATGATGATATTTTAAAGTATTACAATACTGTGATTGTATTATGAAGTTGTACCTAAGACCCCCTCCTGAACAAAGTATAGTATAAGACTACAGTCTTGATTAAGATTGCTTTTGCTCCATCTCTTCTCAAATAATCAACTTGCCTTTTAATTTGCTTTTGCATAACTTGAAGTACAGCATTCATATTAATCTTCAACGTGTAGAGGAGCAACAGGATTAAAAATTGGTCTCTCCTTCTTTGATTGTATCTTACCATAAGTGACTTCAAAATCTTTTTTAGTACCATTCAAGCTTTCTAGATTTCCACTCTTTATATCATATCCTAACGCAGAGAGCTTTTTAATTCGATACTGAACAATTTGTGTTGTCAATTCCAGCACCATTGGTGTCTCTCTTATCTGTGCTATAGAAATTCCTTCCTTCAGTAGTCCTTCAAGTCTTTCTTCCAAAACTGTGACAGAATAGTAGAGAAGGGCTGGGCATTTCAGCACTAGTTGTTTTAGTTCTTGATCACTGCACTTGAAGATGTTTTTGGAGAAAAGCATACTCTTCTGCATAGTGGTAGAATTAAGTTGAAAAATGAAGCCTTTAAGTTTGGACAGCAGCTGTAGAACTTCCTGGTCAGTGAAATAATTCTTTTGGAGAAATTCCAAGTTCTCCTGGATTGCAGTGGAAGTATTTAATAAAATAAATGGATTTTGGCTCAATAGCTTTAGTATCCAGATCTTCATATTTGCTTCAGAGCCCCCTAAATTTAAATAATTTCTTTGTAATGTCTCTATCACGTTTTTGTTTTTCTCAACAGGGTTGTAGAAAATATTGGGTGCACTTGTCAAGAACCTGGTGATTATATTATTCTTAAGTCCCAGCTCTTGAAAAAACAGTATGTTTGCCTTCTGGTTCTGCTGATACTCAGTAGTAAAAAAAGACTCTGGAAATTGCTCTATTAATTTAATCATCTGTTTTTCATTCTGGCATACTAATTGCCATAAAGCTCTTTGAGAGTTTATCTCTGCTGGGGTGTGGAGAATTGCCTCGGGGCAGCGTTCTATAATGCTGGCTACAGTGGTCTCATCTGCTCCCATTTCCTGTAAGATGCCAGCAATTTCTTTAACATAGGCCACGTCCTGGAGAAGGACCCATTCCTTCAGTCTGCGTATCTTCGTGATGTCAACTGACAAACTGTAGAGATTCTCGAGGGTTTTTTTATTTTCCTCTCTTGACTTGGTATCAGTTGTGTAATTGGAATGTATTAGGAAGCTTCTGTTTGCTACGTCAGGCCATGCTGATGAAAACTTTAGTCCCGTGTTAGAGCTCGGAGATCTTGTCAACAGAAGAGTGAATGTTTCTTTTGCACCATGAGCAACTCCTCTCAGCATCATGGAAGTCAGTCCTGTGGAGACACAACAACTGTAAGAAAACACATTTAAGGAACAAGTTAATGGTCAGAATCATTGATGTTTAGACATAACTGGTGTAAGAAATTGCTCTCCAGAGTGGTTTTTGTTATTAGTGCAAAATCCAGCCTTCATATGGAAGCAGGGGGAAAGACCATTTTTGAAAGGTTAATGTTCTGATGGATATACACAGAAAGGTTAATGTTCTGATGGATACAGACCTGATGTAGGGCAGTGCTCTGCCCATATCAGTGTTTGCAGTCATACAAGCTCCAAACTGTCGGCCATTTCTTGCAGCTAACATTGTGACAGCATTACAGATCGTTCACACTGTATGAGAAAAATTATTCATGCAATTTCATTTGACAGCAATCCCACTAAATGGACAAAAATGGCAACTTAAATCTCTTAGTTCTTATGAATGTATTTGCTTTAACTTCTCAAGCATTATTTGGAGTGTGAGTTGTTCTTTCATGTGTCAGAGACCTACCACGCAGGGCTGCTTCAGCAGCAGTTTGCAGTATAATTTCATTTTGAAATCATTCTTTATATAATTAAGGGAGGAAAAAAAATCATAGGAACCTTTATGTAAGTGTTTTTCTGCAGCTGATTGTGTTAATTGCGTTTGAATAACCACCCTGGTATTTTAGAGGAGGAAGCAAGTACACAGTAACATTTCCAGGCCTTCACCTACCTCTTCTGACACCTACTTTGCTACAGCTGCTGCTTGCACCAATGCCTTACTTCTGCCTCCAGGTCTCCAGGTCTCTTCTGTAGGCAGAGTCCTTGTGGAATAGGTGTGTGGCTGTGCTGGAGTCCACAGGGCCAACCCCACACCTCACCTTTGCTCAAACTGGCTGCCCAGTTATCACCAATACCACATGCACTGTCACCTGCTCTGCAGGGGCAAAGGAGCCACAGCAGTCAAAGAAAGATATCATTAAGTGTATCTTTAACTTCCTGGGGGGTGTTTTCATAACAACCCTTTGGAACTACTGACTGTGGAAGGGAGAACTGCTGATCTCTGCAGTACTCCTGCAAATAGCTGCTGCTGGTAATATGCTTAAAACTGCTCAAACCAAAAATGAGAACATTTGGACAGCTGCTTTCACCTCTTCCTAAGTATAGCATGCTTCAAAAAGTACCAACCTGAGCATTGTTAAATTACTTTTGGCTGGGCTTTTTTGTTGGTTTTTTGGGAGGAGGAGGGGGTTTTTTTGTGGGTTTTGTTTGGTTGTTTTGTTTTTTTTTGTTTTTTTTTTCTTTTTTTGGTTGGGTGGGTTGGTTGGTTTTGTTTTTTTTAGGAGAGAAAGTACTGTTATGACCATGCAGTACAATGTTCTACATAACAGACCAACGTACCTATTGTACAGCTGTACAAGAGCCCTAGAATCTTCCTTACAGCCCACTGTTTAAGAAAATATGTGGTTTGTTTAGAAAACTTTAGTGGTAGATTCTCTTTCTAGCTGCCAGGTAAGGTTACATATTTTCCAGAGGTAAATCCTTTGTCTCAAGAGAGTGTACCTTTGTTTTTACATTGTTTTTTTCCTGCTTCTGAGATGGACTATTATTATGTTATTACATCATAAACAAATAGAATATGATGTCATTTCCTATATGCACACTTATTAACAGAAGCTGTTTATTGATAACTTGTTCTTTAGTGTTATTTCACACGTCTAAGGCAAAACCAATTGCCTAATGCACTGCTTGTGTCAGAACCCCAAGGCTGATGATTTTGTCTTCATATACCTTGTGACTTCAGAAATGCTGTCCCAAGCCCCACAACAGAACAAGTGATTTTCCCCAGTAACCCTAAAAGCATTGGAAGCACTGGAAGTGTAGGTAAGTCACAGATGTTTTCTGTGCTGACCTTTCCATGTCCTGAAAAAGTGACTGCAAACTAAACCTCTCCTCCACAGGAGTGACACAACTGCCTGTGTCTGAGCACTCTGAGTAGTTTTACTGAGTTTAGTGGGTCCAGTTAGAATAAGCAAATCTCTGAAGGATCAGGGTTTTCTTCATTAATGCTTCAGCTTAGCTAGAAGCAGCCAGCAAAGTGAAGTGTTGTTAAAATAGTTTGGGATGTCAAATAATATTTCCAAAGTACAAACTGGAAAAATAAACATGACTTACTTTTACTTAAATGTGTAATCATGCTGTTAAACATAATTGCCTTGTGAGTAATGCAATCCCTTAAAATACTGTGATTTTTACTATTACAGAGCTTCAAAAATACTCTGAGATAGTAAATTGTGCTCTTCTGAAATCTGACATGGGAATGGTTATTACATTCACATAAAAGAAACTTTACATTTTCGAAAAATGCCTGGGATCATAGTCAGTTTTTCCCTGTTGTTAGCGAGAATCATCAGAAACACAGAATACTGTAAAAGAAAGGAAAAGTTTATTTACCAAAACTCATTTGACAGGGATATTTAGGAGCCCTTGTAAAAAACCCCTATGCAAAATAAAACATGCGAAATAACATGAATGAATTTGAATGTCATGGTGTTCTATAGAAACCAAGATATGAGTTATGACTTGATAGATTTCCAAGTCCATAGATGACAGTATTCACATTTCAGGTATGTAACTGCTTTCAAGAATTCAGAGTTCTCTCAAAGCTCTTGTTGGATCTAATACATGTTCTAATGTGCAAGACCCCACTGTAACTTTTCACATAACTAGATTGCTGTGGGGATTGTAAAGCAGTTGAGAGATTAAGGAAAAAACCCAGCCAGCTCAGATAAGATGCTTGCTCTCGCTGCCAACAGCACCCTCTCACCACCAAGTGTTAGAACAGCAATAAGGAAGTGACCGAATGTCAGTTACCTGTGATCCTGCTTGCTAGCACACTTGCAGAGACCTGAATATATAGAGTAATGGGGTGCTGGAAGTTTCATTATTTGATGAGACTTCTATGTAAATCATCTATAGAAAGTAGATACAATGATCAACTGGTTGATTTATCCCTCATGTGAATTTCTGAATGTGTGTTTTGAGACTCAAATATCACTTTTTGAAAATTAGCAAACCCAAACTTATACTCCTGCTGGACTGTTCACAAAATCTTTCAGTAAAGAGAGCAACGGTATGACTGCTGACCACTACCATTCTCATAACAGGAAACTTAGTAGGCTATAAAGAATTAAATAAAACTACTGAATGCCTAGATTGAACTTTGAGTGAACCAAGAAGAGTCTGTATCTACCTAGAAGAGAGCAGTGTAGACAAGATTTGAACGGTTTGTGAAGGAATCTGTGGTGGTGAGAGGTTGCAGTTTTGTAGATTAATGCACAGTAAATGTTCACACTCATGCACTAACAAAAAATGAATCCCTGCTTTGCATTAGTGGTGGAAATTAGGTAAATTATTATAAAATACATGCTGGACCAACATAAAACTTACTAGAAAAAAAAAAATAGAGAGGATCCTACAGTAATCCAGGTTTGAAGGGACTTAAGAGCTCAAAGCAGGGTCTGCAAGATCCAGGCTGCTTTGTCCAGTCAGGCCTTTAAAACCTCCATGGATGGAGCCCAGCGGCCTCTGTGAGTTACCTGTTTCACTGCTCAACTTCCTCATGGGAACAAAGCTTTTTCTTATATTTAGGAAAGGAGACATTTGCAAAGTGCTTAAGGACGCGCCGCACTATTTAAACCACTGGTCATTAAGTGGTGGTGCTTTCAGCACAGACAAAACCCGGGTCTCCAGCACAACCCGCTCCCACGGCCCGGCCACCTGGGCCGTCCCTTTCCCACCCTTCGGACCCCGCTTGGGGGCGGAGAGGGAGGAGGTGAACGTTCTCCGGCAGCCAGCACGGGAGCAGCGGCTGCAGGCCCATCCCCGCCCCGCAGCTGCTTCGCGCCGCTCCTGCCGCCGACACCGGCGGCCGACGCGGGGTCCCCGTGCCCGGGGGTCCCTCCCCCGCCTCGCTTCCCTCGGAACCGCGGGCTTCTCCCCCCGCACGCCGCCCGCCCACCCTCAGCGCCGCGCCGGCGCTCGGAGCGGGACGAGCGGAACGCCGGCTGGCCTCTTCACCCCCCCATGCCCCGGGGCCGGGCCTGCCGGAGAGCGGCCCGAGCCCCGCCGCCCTCGGCCGTGCTCACCGGCCTCGCCGCCGCCGCCGGGCCGCACCGCCGCCGCCGCCGCACGGGGAGCGCTGGCACGTACCGGGTGCCGGCAGGGGAGGGGCGCGGGCTGAGCCGCAGGGCAGGAGGACATGGCCGTCCTGCAGCGGGACCCGGCCCGGGCTCGGCCGGTGCGGAACCGGCCGAGCCTCCGCTGCTTGCCAAAGCAGGCTTGGCCGGCAGTAAGAAAGTGAAAGGCCGTTGGAGTATAACAGCTTGCAGAGAGAAATAGTGGGGTGGATAGGAAAAAAAATATTTTAATAATAATTTCTAAGTAATATAATAGCAAAGGACGGAACATACTTGAGTGCCTTTGCTCTGACGGGAAGCAGATGATCCTTTTGATTCGGTAACACCGACATCATGATGGGAGGCTTGCCTTACACCAGTGTATTTTCTTCATATGACCACTGCCTTATTACATAATGAAAGTCACATCTAGTCATTGGTCTTATATTGTTTTGCTGGTGGCTTATCAGAAGTTCATTGAGTTGTGATGGTGAGAACCATCTTCCTCTATCTTATTTTTTTAGTCATATCTACTTATCTTTTTCAGCTAGAGTAACAAATCAGCAGTCACATAAATGATTTCTAGACTAGAAATATTATACTAGAGGTGTTGGGATTTTTCAACTAACTCCAAGTCTATACAATCACATCTTTCAGAGAGTGAAAATCACTATTGTTGTCTCTGTGAACCCTTCTTTTATCAGCTACATGTTCAGTAGTCTCTATTGGGTCTGTGAAAAAGAGCTAATGAAGAAGAGAAATGCTATAGAAATAAACTTTGGTCTAGGAACAGGGTTCAGGCTTGGTCTCCTAAATAACTGCTGTTCCTAGAACAGTTAACAAAGTCTGTGAATATAATGCACACAATGATGTTAAAAACATCCATCTAAATTAGCTTCTAATTTGTAACACAAAATGTACTGTACACTTGCTTCTTTATGTTTTTTTCACTTCATGCCTTAATGTTATCTTTTTTCCCTTCTATCTTCTCCCCACTCTCTTCATTTTTGTAATCACAGTCTGGGCTAAATTAGCAATATTGTTTAAAAAAGTTATTCACATGAGAACACTGTAGAGAGGTTTACTTGTGTGAGTTTCTTGATTAACTGCCATTCTATTTTCTATTTCAACTAAGTTGGAGTGGCTCTTCCCTTGAGATCTGACATTTTAATTAATATAGCCTGCATCTATTATATATTAATATCTCCTAATACAATATTAATTATACATTAATATGTTCTTTCTTTCACTTCTGAGTCAAGAACAAACTGTCTCACATAGAAGGCATGGCCAGATAGAGACCCAAAGAGTGCTTTGACATAATAATATGCTAATGATATACTGCAATTGTTATTTAGCCTGTAGCAACAAACAGCTTAAAGACTGATGGTTTTCATTACTGCAATTTGTTTATGAAACCATAAGATCCAGTGAGGAAGGGCTATTTCCACCTCGGTATTCCCAAGCAAGCAGATTGGTTGATGATGGAACTTTATTCAGAGCTATTTTCAGTGTGGCAGCCTTGTGGGGAGCTAGCAGGACACATAATGAGTATGAAAAAGCAGTTTAAATGTTTGAAATAAAAACTATGTTGTGAAGTGACTTTCCTTGAAAATAAGGAATCTACTTATTCACTGTGTTCAAAAATTATAGAATTCAAAAGAGTTTGATGGACAGTGGTCATTAACTACTGAATTCCTTTTTGTTTTTTATTTATTTCAAAATTAATTACCGAATATTTGGCATATAATGATAATAAAAAACTAAATAAGAATGTACTTTGTATTAATTGAGAAAGCAATGTTTGACTTTACAATGACCCCACTACTCCAGCTCTGAGTTGCAGCAAGGATCCCATATGTTCTTTTTGGATCAGAATGATGAGCTGTGGAATACGATTTTCTACATACAACGAAGTGATATTGAGAAACTCATCATAATTTATGCTGTTGTTAAAGTCAGTGCTCAAAAGCTGTTCAGTCTCCACCCGCTACACCTTTTAAAAAGAAATTTTGTGTAAGACGAAGCAGAAAGGGATTCTAATCATGGCTGGGCCCTTTGCATACCTTGATTGTCAGTGACAGGTGGGGCCTCAACTGCCAGGCAAGCTGTGACAGGACAAGAGGACAGAGCCTCAAGCTGGACAAGGGGAGGTTCAGGTTGGACATCAGGAGGAATTTTTTCACCAACAGGGTTGTTAAACATTGGAATGAGCTGCCTAGGGAGGTAATGGAGTCACCATCCCTGGAGGTGTTCAAGAAACACCTGGACGTGGCACCCAGTGCCATGGCCTAGCTGAGATGGTGGTGGTCAGTGAAAAGTTGGCCTTGGAGGTCTTTTCCAACCTAAATGATTCTGTGATTCTATTACTGTTTATTAGGTCATTCAAAGTGAGGAAAGACAAGCACAAAGGGAAACATGATGCACACATCTCTTGTTGACTTTTACTTTCTGTGGATCTTAGCAGAAAAAATACTTTAAGAGAAAGAAAAATGACAGTTCTTAAAGTACTGTCTGGAATTCTTGAAATTAAAGAAAGAGCTGTACTGCTGATTTGGGTCCTCTGCCTTTTACTTGAGACATTATTTCTAATGAGACCATTCTTGCGCTTGCTATGCGCTTGTCCGTGAAGCTGTAGATTTGAGCTGCAATCCACAGGTGGAGGTTTATTTTCAGATCTGCATCTAGAGCTGCCCTGCTACGGCTCCAAAGGGTTGTACTGAGTCCAGTCAGTGCGATGCCTCCGTCGGCTGTTGGCCGTGCGCACTGTAACCAAGGAGCAGGTCCAGGGAAACCCGCCGTGTTTGCTGCAGACAGCGGTTTCAACTCTGTAATTAACAGGCGTGAGAAATTCACCACCTACTAATGACTTTACTAACGGTGCTCCAAGAGGGACCATTTTAACTCGTTCTGCTGCTTGAAAGCCTATTTGGGTGCGGCGCCGCCGCACGGCCGAGTCACTCTCTCTTGTCCCGACGGCACCGGGCAGCAACGAGCCCTCGGCCCGCGTCACAGAATCGTCAGGGTCGGAAGGGGCCTCCGGAGCTCCGCTAGCCCAGTAGGCGCTCCCTACGCACACGCTTATATAAGCGCCCCGCCCGTTTCCCGCGGATGGGGCTGCGCGCGGTGGGACCGGGGGGGGGGGGGGGGGGCACGGCCCGGGGGCGGCGCGGGCGCGCGCGGGCCGCGATACATAACAGGCTCGGGGACGCGCGCGCGCCTGCGCCTCCCGGCGGAAGCGGTGTCGCCAAGAGCCGCCTCGCGGCCCCGTGCTCATCCGGGTCCCGCCGCGCCGAGCCGAGCGCGGAGGGGGGTGGCGAAGAGCCGGGCCCTGCCCCCCGCCTGCCCGCCCCGCCGCGGCCCGCCGGCCCCGGGCTGCCCCGACGGGTGGGATTCCCGTCGGGGTCGCAGGCGCCCCGGACGCTTCCCTCTCAGCCGCGGGCACGCAACCGCCCGGTCGAGACTCCCTTTCCCCGCGCGCCGCCGGTAGCGAACACACCTCAGAAACGTGAGGGCCCGCGGTCACGTGGGAACGGCGCCGGCCAATGGGCGGCGGGGGGCGGGGCGGAGAGGCCGGTGCAGCCCCGCGCAGTCACAGGGCGAGAGGCGAGGAGGTGGCAGCTGTACGGACAGCGTTTTCCGCGGGCAGGGCGCCGTCACCGCTCCGCAGTCACCGCCGGACCCAGCGCTCCCACCTTTCGTCCCTGCTCTCCCCGGCGCGGGGGCTCCGCGGGGTGATGCGTCCCCGCCGGGCGGCCGCTCCCGCTGTGTCCGCCGGATCCTAGAGCCGTCCGCAGCGAGGCCCCGCGGGCCGCCCCGCCGCCCTGTCCGTGCTCGCCCGGCGGCGCCGGGCCATGAACGGCCCCGCTGGCGGCGGCGGTTCCCGCTGAGCGTCCGCACCCGGCATGGGGGTGAACGCCGTACACTGGTTCCGCAAGGGGCTGCGGCTCCACGACAACCCGGCGCTGCGGGAATGCATCCAGGGCGCCGACACGGTGCGATGCGTCTACATCCTGGACCCCTGGTTCGCCGGCTCCTCCAACGTGGGCATCAACAGGTGGCGGTGAGTGCGGGGCGCTGCGGGGGCCCTAATCCCCACGTTATGTATTCGGTCACGCCGCCTCCCCGCCATCCCCTCCTCTCCGCGCCCGATTGGGCCGCCGCCAGCGCCGGCTTCCCTCGGCTGCTCGCCCTCCCCGCGGGCCGGCGGTGTTACGTATCCAGCCCGGCGCCGGCCCGGGCTGCGGCTCCCGCGGCGCACGTGGGAGGGACGGGGTAGAAGGAACTGGGAAGCCCGTGGCAAAATGCGGACTGGCGGGCTGTGGCTTCCCCCTGAGGGGCCCGCTTATTCTCGCTCCCGAGGGCGGCGGTTCAGTGCCCGAGCGCTGGAGCTCAGAGCGGGGTTGCTGCCGGGTGGAAAACCCTGTGTGGAGCAGCCTGGAGGGCTTGCACCATCTCAGGAACTCTGGGCAGCCGGGAACCCCAGGGCGCCTCCGTCCTGGAGAAACTGAAGCTGCTCGCTTAGCTCAGAAGTACTTTTTCAGAGTAGCGTTCCTGCACAGAAGGATGTCACAAAATACCCTGAGTTGGAAGTGACCCACGACGATCTTGAAGTCCAGTCCCTGCATAGAACAACCCCAAGAAACCCACTGTGTGCCTGAGAGCGTTGTCTAAATGCTTCTTGAACTCTGGCTGGCTCGGTGTGCAGTATCCCTTTCGGGAAAGTGATTTGTTCCTGCACCGTCGAGCCAGTTGTATTTCTCCTACCCGATATAAAAATGAACTTCTGTGGATTTGTGACTGACACTTGCATGCTAAATGTGTGCCATAAGGCAGAGGTTAATAGGACTTCTGTGCATGCTTGTCATATGGGATTAGTTAAAACATCACTAGGAATCTGAAAATTGTTACCATTGTAAAATTGTTGATAATGTAGTAAAGTTTGTGTATAATCTGTCCCTCCAATGTCAGGAACTTGAAATGCTGGTGAACTTAGTCTGCCCAGACTACAGTGCTGAGAAGTTGCCTAATTATGGAACAAGCACAATGAAACTTATCTTAACACTGCGTCATAGAAGAATGACAAAGTTTAGAAACTTCAGGTTTTAATTGTATTTACCTGAATGATTGTTCCTTTCAGATTTAATAATTTGTGTCCTAGCTTATACTTTACCAACCAGGTTAACTTACCTTTGGAGGTTTTCAGTTTCTATTTTGTTTTTCAGATTTTGAGAGGTTTTCCTTACAATGTTCTTGTTTTCAAGAGATAGAAATACTAAATACTTTTGTAAACTTTAACTTGATGGTTATTTCATTTTCACTGATAAAATAACTTATGAATAACTGTTAGATACTTCCCTTATCCGAGATTCATGATGTACATTTATTTTATAAGGGACTTTAAAATTGCTTTTGTTTTGAAGGGATAACTTTTTAAATAACATTTTTACTTACTGAAGAAGCTCAGAGATCTTAGTTTTTTGGGTGAAACGTGAACAGCTACTTAAGTTTTAAAAGAATGTGGATAACTGGCACAAGTCTAAGTGTTAAGGAAGTAACATGTTTTAAGAATACTTCATAGGTCTCTAATATGCCCTGCAATTGAAATGCTGAACAGTTTTTGGTTGTATTCTCTGAGCTAGTGAATGAGAGACAAATGTGAACTTTGATTCTAGCAGAAGGAAGTTCATGTCTTCAGTGCTATTGCCCTGGTTCTACAATGACTGTGTAATATGATCATTAGCTAATAGAGTCCTTGAGTACATATGTGTGTGATGTATTGCTGGTTGGTGTACTTATCAGTGTTTTAGAAGGCAGCTAGTCCTTCCACTGCATTTTGCATTTGAAGAAAAATGCCTGGGTTTAGTTGCTGGTTAAAGGGATTGAGTTTGGGGTAGATTACAGCTCCCCTGTCCAAAGCACTTCAAGCAATCTTCTGGTACTCAGATACCCTCAAGGCACATGCTGCACATGGATTTGAGTATGAAATCTTGCTGCCTGCATAGCCTGGTTTTGTGAAATCATCAGGTTTTTTTCAAGTTTAAAAGTGCATTAGCTTTATAAAATAACTGGTTGCTAAAGCTGTATGTTTATTGAGGTTCTTCTCAATAATTTTTTATTTAAATAGGCAGTTACTAGTTTGGTATGAATCCACTTTAGGTTCCAGTGGTTTTAATGAGATGTTTTTAATCAATGCAGACACATACATTCCCAGTAAGTATACACAAGATCTCTGATGCAGTTTTTTTATTTACCAGTCTCATTTGGCACTTATTAATGAAAAAACATTTAATGTTCATTTTCACTTGATGACCATGATCAAAATTGTTTCTTACATGCCTGTTGAGTAGGGTGTTGTAGTCAGAAACATTTTATTTGAGACTAGGAGCAGAAGCCCTTCAGCATTAGGAAGGTGAGTCAAATTTAACCTCCTGGTGTGAATTTACAGTGGTCCTTTCTTAATTTGAGTTGATTGACACCAAGTGCTTATTGTCCTAGTGGCCTGGGCAAAACTCTTCTCTGTCAAACTATGACTAACACGATCTACATGAGGAAGAATGGTGAAAAAATACAAGAAACCTGGAGGTTTAGTTTCTTGTTAGGATATTGTCATTCTGCAGGGTCACCAGTTACAGTTTATATTAACAAATGTGTGTTAAATCTGGTAAATAGCAACCTTTAACACAAGGTGCTTTTTAATTAACTTTTCTGTTTAAACAGTCATGTAACAATCAGGGACTAATATTTTTGTGTAATTGCACTATTGAGCAAGTCTAATTACTAAGCAGTCACATGGTCTTACTGACCTCCTTTCTCCTGGCATTCAGCCTACCTGTTCTAAATTCGTGAATGCTACGTAACAAATGCCAGGACCTCCCTCAGCTCACTTTTTTTTTTTTCTGGGTCTGTTCTGTTTCGTCTTATTGTTCCTTTTTTTCAAGCTGTCAAATAAATCAAGATGTGCTTTCATTGAAACATGCTTTTTCTATGGGATGAGTTCACAGTGTTGTTCACAGATCAACACTTGAGAGAGAGAAGTACTTGGTGCAGTAAAAGGTCATGTAGAAATGGTGGAGGGAGATGCCAAATGTTAAAACCACACTAAGGCTCTCTTAAAATTTTGTCAGTTGCCCTTAAATGTTGGGCACCAGAATTAGCTTGCATCTGATTGTGTCAACAAAGCAGGCAAAGAATGTATCTTGCATACTCCAACAAGTAACCATTACCTACTTCTGAAAAAATGTGTTCGTATGTGCTCACAGACTTTTCCATATTAAGGAGAATGGGATCTCATGGTTAACAACATCACCTGGGGCAGAGCTTCATTTAGCCTTGGTTTTAGTTCAGAGTGACAATTGATCACAATACCTGAACAGAAATGCAAACATTGTTAGTTGCTACATAAGGATTTACTTTAGGTAATAATTTACCTCTTCTGGTTTGTCTTTTTGGGTATGTATGTCTGTCTTTGATATGCTGGTTAAAATACTTTTTTTTTAACCATTCCTGAAGAGAACAGATTTTACTTTTAAAATAAGAGTAATTGAATTTGCTTTGTATATCTCTTAGATTTTGTGAGAGTATTGATGTTTTCAACGTCCTTCAAAGTTAGCTGCTGCTATTACAGCAGATACTGGTATTGACTTCAGAGAGAGAAGAGGGGTGGGTTTTTTTTTTTCACACTCAAATTTCAAGCAAATAAAAAAACTAGAGAAAAAAAAAGTTTAATTTTCAGGACAATCACTGCAATTCATGGAAATGGGAACTTGTTTAAAAAAATAATACTTGGACATCTTTCTGTAGTATCAAACTTTGCTAGTCTGTCCATCTGGTTTTGAAAATATACTTAAAGTTTTTGCTTACTTAGTTATGATTTGTCCAATAGAGATGTGTTTGTTGGATGGGGGATTGGTGGAAAAAGTTTGTCAATAGAATTAATCTATGAGTGATTTGAATTTCATATGTGTAATTCAGGCAGACAAAATTTGTGTATTATACTTCATTATTTTTGGTGACATGCTTAATATATAAAAAGGAATGCACAGAAATATTTATGACTTCCCTGATGAAAACATCCCTTTAAGTTTGTTTTTATTGTGTAGCACTTAGAATGAAAATCTACTTGATGTATGCAATATTTAACATGAAGCCCACCAAAGGCAGTCTGTCATTCCCTTTGATTAGACAGGGAGTGGGAAATACAACAAAAAGATTGTGAGTCAAGATAAGGACAAGGAGAGATCACTCAGCCATTACCATCATGAGGAAAATGAATTAATTTATTACCAACCAAATCAGAATAGGGTAACTGAAAATAAACTTAAATTCTTAAAGCGCCTTCTTGCCACCCCTCACTTCTTTCTGGGCTCAACTTCACTCCCATTTTCTCAACCTCCTATCTCCGAAGAACACAGAGGAATGAGGAATGCAGGTTTTGGTCAGTTCATCAAATGTTGTGTTTGCTGCTTTTTCCTCAGGGGAAGGATTCTTCACACTCATGTTTGCTCCACCAGGGTCCTGCATGGGCTGTGGGTGGACAGCCTTGCTCTCAGTGGTCTTCACCACAGGCTGCAGGGGAATCTCTGCTCTGGTGCCTGGAGCGTGTCCTCCCCCTCCTTCTTCCCTGACTTAGGAGTTTGCAGAGTTGGTTCTCATATTCTCATGCCTCTGCGGCTTCAATGGCTCCTGAGCAGTAATGTTTTCCTCCTGTCAGATATGTTATCCCAGAGGCACTACCTTGGCCAGCGAGCAGCAGGTCTGTGTTTGCCTGGAAAGACAGACAGAAAGTTTCCAGCAGCTTCTCACAGGAAGCCACCCTTGTAGCCCCCCAGTACCTTGACTTGTGGCCATGCAAACCCAGTGCAACCCAGCACACCCTCTAATGAGTGCCTTCAACTCTAGAGTGGTGCACGCCACTTGGAGCACTTCTGTTCACCCAGCCCACTAAATTGAGGGTGATTAATCTGTATAGCTTCTTTCTAGAAGTTGTATTTTCAGATGGGAACTCTGTGGTACTAGCAGTTAGACTGGAGAAACCCCCCACACCCCTAGGCTGCTCACCTATTCTCTTCCACAAAAAAACATATTTTACCCCAAAAGTGCCTGTAATTCAGCAACTCCCTCTATAATTTGTGTTATAAGATCTAGCCCTATGATTTACAAAGTACGTCATTGAGGCACACTGACGTATGTCCTCATGGGTTTAATCCTGCACTGTTGATGAAAGGGTTGGCTCCACCCTTTCATGATAGCACACAACCCTGTGGTGAGCAAGTTTAGCTCGTCAATCTGTCCAAAAGAGATTAATTACCAGTTTTGGTGGGATTAGCTCTGTGGTAGATTGTGCCAGCAAAAAGGTCACCATAGTAGTAGTGAAGAGGCAAAGAGTAGGAAGGACAGGTACCGTTTCTTTCAGTGGCAATATAGATTTGAGTCAGATTATAATGGTCATATCACTCTTGGCCTGCATTGCTCATGTCTGCAGTAACCATCAGGTGTTTTTTGGAAGGGGATTATTGGTTTCTTCTGTGGCTTGCTGGTTTTTGACACTCTTTGAAATGATATTGCTGAAAATAAGTATTGGCCTTTTTACTGTGTTGGGAAAAGATGCAATTTCTTTTTTTGTCAAACTGTCAGAATGTGAGAAATAAGCCTGCTAGCTGAGATATTACACTGTGCTTGTTTCCTTATTTTGGTGAATGATCTTGTATCACCAGATTCTGTAAAGTAACTATTATTCAATTGGACAAGAAGACTGCACTGGTTGGTGTGGAGGGAGCATGCGGTACTGCAAATTGAATTGTGCTCAGTAAGTTGGTTTTTCTAAAATAGCAGTTACTATAGGCCAGAAGAATTATAGTGAGCATCCATACAATCTGGCCTCCAAGGTTGATCTTGAAGGAGGCTTAATTCCTCAGGTTAAGAAATTTTGAGGTTTTAGACACCTGGTTTTACATCACTAATCTCCAGGTTTGAGGATGTCCAGAGAAGATCTGGGTCAAGTGTTCTTGATATGTAATAGTATGTGGACTTTGAGTATTAAAGGGAGAAATGTGATTTTGAAACAAGTCCATAGGAGTTTTTTAGTCTTCCTTCTCTTGGGACCAGTAGTCTATTTTTGTTTTATTTTACAAAAGTATCAATAGATCACGTTCTTTCTTTGAGCAGGGCAAGGCAATCTGTCCACACCTCATAGTGTTTCCTGCTCTGGTCACAAACAGGGAGGGTGATAACCCCCAACAAACACCATCTGTGATGAATGTGAAAGCAGCTTTTTTTAGGCAATCAAGAATTCAGATTTTTTTTTTTCCTTAACTGATCACTATGTGGCAGTGTCAATGAATTCTGCATCTGCTCTTCAAAGCAAGTTATTTTATATTATCGTTCTCTTTTGGACATTTTAATACAATAAAATATATTTTCCTCCGGTTTGGGAAAATGTCTTTATCCCAACAAATGGAAGCTACTCTTTAAATATATTATGCAAATATTGCAGAAAAGCCTGTTTATCATTATGCACTGCCTGAACTTTTCAGTTTCTACCAGTTTATCTACAGCATGGAAGCCTTTATTTTCAGAACTGGTTCTTTTCCATACCGTGTCTCAGTGCCTGGCAGGTTTTCAGGTTAGTTATATAACCTGTGATAGGAGGAAGGTCAAGCTGCCAGCAAAGTCGGCCATTTTTTCAGTGTGGAAGTCACTCTAAAGTCTGTGTTGTTATGAATATGCATACTGAAAGAAACCCTTTGCTTTTGGGAATTTTGTGACCTTCCCATAGTGACCTAAAAAGGCAAAAGTCAGCTTGAGCATGAGTGGGTTGTGAAAGTAGTGTAAGAGTCTGTGGCTTTGTGTTCCATGGGCTTTGCTTGTCACATTTTAGCAGGTTTAATAGCCATGCCTTTGGCTACCCCTAGGAAAGGACTGGATTTGATTACCAGGGTAAGAACTTCATAGTATTTTGGTGCAATACATTTCACTTAGATTTCTCAGAACTCTTAATTTAACATGCAGCAAGGTTAGTTTCTTTGCTTCTGTGTACTTTTGGCTTTCACATTCTTTGCAATCTAGGTCAAGAGGTGAGTTATAATTGCAGTGTTCTTCTAACCCTGAAGCCTCCATTTGTTTTTCAGGTCACCATAAAGCATTTGCTTTCACTGCTTTGGAGTTTTGTGAGTGTAAATGATTTTTTATAAGGGAGCAAAGCTTCAGTGGAGGTGAAGGATAGACTGGAAAGAACAGGTCAATATTTCAGTGTTCTGTTTCAAGTGTGTAAGTGGAGATGGCTGTGGCAAAAGTCCGCGTGGCTGTCTATATTTTTGGAACAGTTAAAAATTGGAGTGCATTCCAATTACCAGTGGAGATAATAAAAACCAACACATGAGCTTTGCTAGCATTAGTTTAGACAGTAGGTGAGCTGCAGTGAACAGAACTTCCTAAAGTATGCACTTTTTTTTTTGGTAAATTTTGTACTTCGATTTTTTTTTTAACTATTTATTTTTAAATTGCATTGGTATTTGAAAGGTCTAAAATTCAACATTGTTAAACCTGGGTAGGAAATAAGAATATCATACTAGTCAGGGTTTTGGAAGTAAACTAGTAAATTCAGGTGTCAAACCGTTGCTTAAAATCTCTTTGAAAAGTGCTAGTGCAACAATTTTTTTGCAGTAAGATAAAACCTGTTCAGTTTTATCAGAGATGGAGGGGATTTCTTTCACTGAACATTGGTTAGGATATGTCCTGCCTATCTAATTTCTGTATTAACAGGCATGTGATGTACACCTGAGCTTTTGTGTTATGCATTGCTTCCTCCTACAACTAAACCAGAGAAATTTTCTGGACCTGTTTTAGAAGTTTACTTTATCTCAGTGTTTCTTAATTTATAGAAAAGCATTTCCTTTCCTATTCATTCTCATGCATTTCTTCTTTAACATCTGTATGTTTGTGGCTCTTTCACAGACATGAAAAGCGCAGGCTGTAAAATTCTTGCACTGAAGGTTTGTAACTTTTCAGAACACAAGCCCGTATCCCTTCAGAATTCAAAGCAGAAACATTGAAAAAATTCTCTTTAAGCTCAAATGGAGAAGTTGTGAAGTATGAACATATGTTATTAATTCTTCAGTGATGGAGATTAAAGATCTACAGTACAGGTTACTTAGGAACAATTACTATAAGGAAAACTTGGAATTTTCTATCTGTTATCTCTCCAGTGTATGAAATCCATGACCTAGGAAATGCTTTATTTTTTATAATAAGGAACTTGTGGAGTTCAGTGCTTGCGGATTTTTTTTTTTGTTTCTCACTGCCAGTGTTCTACTGACCTTGTCGGTGAGGGGTAAACTGTGCTGCTATTGAGAGAGAGATAAAAAGTGATTGAAAAAACAGAAATAAGAGGGTGATTTGCATCAGACAGAGAAATAAATAAATAAGCAACTTGTTCACGTAGGCTGCTCATTACTTCATGCCTTGTATAGTTCATAAAACATGATCATGGTTTGAATGGTTGCAGTTTTGCTGTGCACTAAAGATACAGAACATCATGGCAAACATCTCAATTTCATAATCTGTGCAGTTCTGAAGTACTGGGTAAGCATCCAGAGAGTTGCGATACTGTATTTTATAGAGCAGCTGGCATTGAAAATGGCTTTGATTTCTAATATATTTGACTCATTGAAGAATGGACTAAATGTTGTCTTGCTATGTTCTCTATAGAGTTTCCTCTGTGTTGAAATTTTCTGTCTGGAAATCCTGTGACATCAAGTGATTTTCTTTTCATTCTTTCTCCTTCATACTTTATGTTCTAGAGACTAAACAAGCTCATTTTTTTTTCCAGAAGTCTTAAAGCTGAAGAAAACATTGTGGCTTTTAGCAGAGATTACCTAATATTTTTTCCCTTTTTCCTGTCTCATGGGAGAAGCATGACTACATTGGCAAAACTGAGACATGCGTTTAAAAGAAAATATTCTACACAGTAATTTTTGCTATCCAGGTTTCAGAAGGGTCTTTGGGGGAAGAGGTTGCATTTCAGTTTTGTTCTTTGTAAGTCTTGCTAATGAACTCAAAAAGTCAAAACCGTGCAAGTCTTAATGGGAGTGATCAAGCCAAGGATGGCATCTGAATTATTTGTTTTATTTGTGTTGCCTAGGGATAATTCCTGTGACTTTCCTTCATTGCTTTTCAGTAGATGACAGGCCAGGTCTAGTTTACTATGCTTTATCCATGTTTCTTTTTAGAGAGTGTAACTGTTTGCTGTTTACTGCTCTTGCACAGTATTTCCTAAATCATGTGAATGTTTTCTTAAAGGCCTCTGTGAGAGACTTCAATTTTTTATTTTTTTCTCTAGCATACTTTTTCATTTGTATGCCCTGGAAACATTTCCTAGTATGCCATAAACATTTCTTCTGTTTATAACAAAGAAAAAAGGTGTAGGTTGCTGTGATATTGACAGTTCTGCTTTAATTGCTCTGTATTTTCCTCTTTTATTTCAAGGCTTTTGTAACCTGAGGAGACGTGTGTAAAATTAATTTTCATCGTATAGTCATGGTGCTTTTCCTTTTACTGGTTGAAATTTTCTTTCCGTAAGCTAGTTGCCAATAAATTTACTGTTGAGGAGTACTTTATTTCAGCCGTAGTGTGTTTTTCTTCTAAACCATGAAGAAAATCATGAGTTTGTGGGGGATAATGTGGATGTTTCTATTTTTACAATTTAGAATTTGGATTTTGCATTCTTTTGAATATAATTCCACCAACCTCTTTTTCAGTCCCAGCATTGAAACATTGTGTTTGTTAAAGCAAAATTCTTCAATGCTGCATTTGCAGCATTTGAAGAAATTCTTACTCCAATTCTTTACTGCTTCCACAGGGGACAGCATGATGAAGCTTTCATTTTTGGCATTGGAGGTCACACTTTGAAACAGAAAAGTGTTACTAGTAATTGTCTGCTGCTTTTCAGCAGCAGCCTCTCCTATTTCTTTTCATAATCCTGCACTTGTTTTCCTTTTATTAATCTGTCTTTATTCTGGAATAAAGATAGTTTGTCTTTGCAGTTGTTTCTCTATGGCTTGTCAAGTGCAGTGGTAAAGTAAAAATAATTTTTAGGCTTTTTGGGTGTTTTTTTTTTTTTACTGTCTTGTTTGACGAGTATGGGATTTTCAGGAACAGTTATGTCATTGTAAGTGGCTTGTTCCCCAATGAAACAATGCAGGAAATTAAAAAAATTTTTCCACTTGCAGTACTATATTGTCACCAGTGGCAGTATTTTTCCTGCTGAACTTAGAAATTTTAAGAATACCTAAGGTAAAGTAAGCTTTGGAGAGCCTTTTTGTGTGTACCTTGTTTTTGAGCTGCATTAGCTGTCAGAAGCTTTGTGTTGACTGGAGTTTTAATTATGGTGTACTACATGGTAATGCCTAGTTTGGAATTTTTCTTTTCTTGGAATGAGTTTTCTTTTGCTTAGAAATGTTTGTCTCTTGTGCTTGTCTCTTTAATTTTACCTTGAATGAAAGCTTTTGAACTTGATCGAATACATTGATCAAAAAATTCCAAAGTACAAGTCAGTGTGATTGATGTTTGAAGTCTTGTAGTCTTATTTATACAGAGATAATTATTTCCTTCATTAGTTTAAGAGGTGATATTTTTTTCTTTGTCATCAGGAAAAATGCTGGTTTTAACAGCAGCAGTAAACAGGGAATTGTGTAATTGTCAGCATTTCTTCCTTTGTGGTACCTTTTAGTCTCCCCCCTCCAGTGCATGCAGGGTTAAATAGGGTTTAAAAACATGTGAGCTTTACCTGCCATTCACCAGGGTTTTTCTTTTATGCAGATTTAATGTTATTTAGACCTGTAATAAAGGATGGTGTCCATTAGCTTGTGCTTGGATAGTGGTACAGGAACAGCCTGTTTGTGCCGAAGTTTAGTGCCAGCTGTTGAGTCTGGCAGGGGACACGCTGTTCACGAGCGCCTGTTCCTTTTCACACTTTCCCCTTCCATTCTTTATCAGCTCCTCCGGCTCTGAGCGCTGCTGTGGCACTTTCTGAGCTCCGAGCACATATTGGGTTTCATGTAACCTTTAGCCACCGACACTTCTGAGTATGACACAGAGGAAGAGCAGAACCGACACAATGCTTGTACCTGCTCAAATGAAGCCTTTCTCTGTCCCTGTTAGGAATAAAGTTCAGCTGTGGTACAGGAATCGTCTCTGAGCGGCTCCGTAGGGAAGGAATATTGGGATCTTGCTACAACAGTTACATATAACTGGAAAAGTAGGTCACTGTGGCAGGGAGTAGTCCAAACAGCCGCCCGGTTGCTGCAGCAACGACCTACTTTATGAAACTATTTTTGTTGATTCATATTGAAATGTTCTTCTTGAAAGTGCTATAAGGAAATGATCAGGCTAGGAGATATGTAACAGTGGAAGCTGCAGGCTTTGTGGACGACTCCTGCCCTCCTCCTTCCCCTCACCCCCTGCCTCTGTGGTCTTGTCCCCTGATGTTGAATATAGGAGGATTAAAGCAAATAAGGTTTCTATTCAGCTGTTCAGGGGAACAGCTTTTTTTTGTCTGAAGGTTCTGCATAACAATAATGCCTGTCATCGGTGATTATGTTTCCAGAGTTCAGAGCCTACAAATATTCCCTTGTAAATATTGTCTACAGAAATAACTTTAGAGTTAAAACAAAGCAAACAAATTAGAGAACCACCTTTTTCTTGGAAAAAATCAAATCTTCCTTGAGCACTGGAACAGGCTCCGCAGGGAAGTGGTCACAGTACCAAGCCTGACAGAGTTCAAGAAGTATTTGGCACCATTCTCAGGCACATGGTGTGATTCTTGGGGTTGTCCTGTGCAGGGCCAGGGAGCTGGACTCATTGGTCCTTCTGGGCCCCTTCCAACTCAGGATATTCTATAATTCTATGAGTGTCACTCTTCTGGAATGCTCATAGTTTCTCTTGATATTCAACTGCTCTTATACTAACCACTTATCTCCACAAAATTTATCCACATTCAGGAAGGTGGGCTTGGTGCCTGCCTCTTTTTCTTTCTTTTCTTTTTTTTTTTTTTTTTTTTTTAATTGTTGTTGTTGGCAATGTTGTTGTCCGACTCTTCTCTTTTGCTATTAATTCTAATCCTCACACAAGCAAACTGGAAAAAAGTACAGTGATTCTGTATAAAAGGATGTTCTCCAATTGTCTACCTTTATTCTTTCAGCAAAGTAATAAAAAAAGCTGTCACTGGTGTTTAGGAAGTGAATTTTGGAAATCCACTTCTGTCTTCTAACAGGAATAGGTAGATGGGGAAAATGTAAAAGTACAGTTGTTACAGTAAATGTTTCATTCTTCATAAAATCTTTATCTAAGCTACTATGACTTGGGCAGAGACGACTGAGTATCATTCCTTAGTTATGAGAATCTTCTACTTAACTGTCCTATGTAACTTTTTAAGATCAGTTGAGTTACTTCAAGTGATGTACCGTCTGTTGGTCCTGACCTTCAGTATTGCAGAGAGCTGCTGAAGTTGTGGCAGATGAAGAGAGCACATTTATCTAGAGGTCATTTGGATTATTTCATCCATCGTGTCTTGAGCTATACTTCAGTTCTGTTTTCTAGGTCTTACATGACTGAGCTCTTTGCATCTCCTGCATCAGCCTCTGCAGCATGAGTTGAAGAGTTCCCTCCACTAGTCTGCCCACATGCTGAGTAAAGGACATAGCTGCCACATAGTTGAGGACAAAGTGGAGGTTTTCAGGATTTCTGCAGCTTGATAAACAAATCTGTCCTTCAGTTGTTTTGGGGGGGGGGGAATGGGGTGTAAATTTCTTTTTCTACATCATTATTACTCAAAACCCTGAATACACCTTCATCAAGTTAACTTTGTATTCAGCTATAAATGACTATAACTAATTCAGCTATAAATGACTTTGTATTCAACTATAAATTTCAGCTTTGAAAGACTGGTTCAGAAAATGTTGGCATTTTGATTCATAATAGTAGCAATGGGAAGTTAAGATAATGCTGAATGTCTGACCACCATAAGGTGAGCACCAGTCAGTTTTAATTAAGATTTCTGGGAATAGCTTCAGGATATTTCTTTTTAGTTTTTGAAACTTTCTACCAGTTTCTATGTTTGCTAAAGGATTTCAGTTCTATCCTTAATTATCTTCTATTAGTTTAATAGATTTTTGAGATATGGGAAGCCAGAGATGATGGAATTCTATGTTAAAGACTTGAAATTTATCCAGTGTAGTTGAGAAATATATTTATTTAAGCCAGTGTTTTATTTCTAGGAAACATAAAACTGCAAAATTTTACTAGCACTAATTGTAACCTTAAAGAGGTCACTTTAATTTAAGGAGAGGAAGAAGGTTTTATTAATGTAAATTAAGGGCAGTATAAAATCTGTCCTTTAGAATCAGATTGCAAGACTATCTTGTTGGAGTGCTCTTATTGTGCTTGTTCTTTTTAAATGAGCCTTAGCTGTCTTGGACAGCTTAGATTGCTGAAAATAACGTGGCTGAAATATTTTATAAAGCAGGCTAGCTCTTGTTTAATTACCTCAAGCCTTAGGAGCTGCTAATTTAAATAAGAGAACTTGGATGCAGGAGAATAAGTTGGTTTAAATTTATGTATGACCATGTCTGTACTCTCAAGTAACTCTTAATTTTGTAATTTGCTTCTAGGTAATATTTCCCCAGTTGTCTCCAGTACAATTTGTTTGCTCTTGGTTTTCCTTTATGGATCCAACTAGTTTCTCTCTGGAGAGAACAGACATAAACAACTAAAGTCAAATAATAAATACTTTGATTTATCAGATTGGAATTAGGGTATTAAAAAATAAACACAGAATATGTACATTAAAGAACAGAAGACACTAAGAGACAGATTTAGGAAGCTGTGAGCCTGTTAGTCTTCTATCGCCAGCAGACTGACCTTTGTAACATGAAGTAATTTGAGATGTTCATTTCAAGTTATATGAGAATAATTTAGGTGAGTAATGGGTGCCCTTTGAATATGAATTTAAGATCCAGACTTCATAGAAGCTAAATACACCATTTGCTGTGATGTATGGCTCACAAAATAGGAACCAACTTCACAGTGCTATTTCATGGAATCACAAAATGGTTGGGGTAGGAAGGGACTTTGGAAATGGGAGACACCTGGACACTTGGAGGGGACACCTCCCCTGCTAAAGCAGATTCACCCAGAGGAGATTGCACAGGATGTGTCCAAGTGGGTTTTGAATATCTCCAGGGAAAGGGACTGCAACCCCTCTGGAGCTTGTTCTAGTGATCTGTCACTCCCACAGTAAAGATGTTTTTCTTCATATTCAGATGGAGCTTCCTGTGTTCTAGTTTGTGCACATTGTCCCTTATTCTGTCACTGGGCATGGCTGAAAAGAGTCTGGTCCGTCCTCTTGACACCATCCTTAAGATATTTGTATACGTTGATAAGATTCCCTCTCAGTCATTTCTTCTCCAGACTACACAGGCTGGTCTCTCTCAACCTTTGCTCATTAGAGAGATGCTCTAGTCCCCTTATCCACTATGCCCTCTCCTGGACTTTCTCCAAGAGCTCCTTGTCTTTCTTGAACTGTGCAGCCCAGCTTACCCACCCACAACCCTGGACACATCAGTCCAGATAAGGCCTCAGCAGTGCAGATCATCTCCCCTGAACTGCTGGCAATGCTCTTCCTAATGCATCCCAGAAAGGCACACTGCTGGCTCCTAGTTTAACCTGTTGTCCACCAGGAATCACAGGTCCTTCTCTGAAGAGCTACTTTCCAGCAAGACAACATTTAACCTGTACTGGTACTTTCATGTACTTCTCCTGTTCTCCATGACCTTTCAAAGATGATGGAGAGTGGATGATGGTTTAACAATACTATCTGCCAGCTCCCTCAACACTCATGGGTGTATCTCATTGGGATCTGTGGATTTCTGGATGGCAAGCTTGACTGAAGGATATCTAATCTGATCCTCCTTGACTAAAGGAAAATCTTCATTTTCCTGGACTTTCACTCTTGCCTCCATGCTCAGGGATTCCTGGAGTCTGGCTTTAACAATAAAGATGGAGCAAAGAAAGCTCAGTAACTGTGCCTTCTCTACATGCTTTGTCACCATGGCACCCACTTGATTCAGTAGTGAGCCCGTGTTTCCCTAGTCTTCCTTTTGCTACAAGTAGCAAAAGGTAGAAAAGAAGGAACCTTTCTTGTCATACTTGACATCCCTTGCTAGATTCCATTCCAAATGGACCGTGTAGCATTCTTTGTCATATCCCTGCGTAATCTGACAGCATGCCTTTATTTCTCCCAAGTGGTCTGTCCTGTTTTCCATATTCCATAAACGTTCTTCTTGTGTTTCAGCTTTGTCAGAAGCTCCTTGATTATCCATACAGGTCTTCTGATGCTTTTAATTGATTTCTTACTAATAGGGATGCACTGGTCCTTAGCTTGGGAGAAATGATGCTTGAGTACTAACCAGTGCCCTTGGACTCCTCTACCTTCTGGAGACTTAACCCATGGAATTCTTCCTAGTAGGTCCTTGAAGCAGCCAAAAGTAGGTCTCCAAAAGTCCAGGGTTGTAATCCTGCCTATTACCCTGCTTCCTTCATATTTGGGGGATTATGAATGTCTTTTGAATAGGAGAAAAAATTAGTGTTTCCTTCCTTTGGGGAATGCTAACCTTGAAAAGTTAGTTCAGTTGGAAAGAAATTAATGAGGGATGGTATGTAAGTAAATGCCAGCTTTTCCCCCAATGTGAGATAGGTTTGATTCAAATGAGTTTGTTGTTCCTAATCGAGCAGTACTGCTTGCTGTGGTTGATGTTCTATTCTCACTCCATATCTGAAATAGTCTTTTTTCCTTAGTGTCAAAAAAGATGCACCCAAAAGGACTCAGCTTGGAGAGATTAAATTTTAAACATGGTTTTCTCTTGATTATAGCTCAAAGCCCTTTCTTTCATCTATTTTCAAAGAATTGCTTTTTTTTTTTCCCCTGAGAACCTCTTTTACAGCTGTACATAGGCTTGGATGTGTCTTGCATTTGTTGTCCGTCACAGCTCTGCTTTGGCTTAAAGATTATAACAGTAATAAATATTAGCGGGAAAAAAAGCCAAGTGACACACATCATGGGCAGTGTTTGGGTTTGGTTTTGCAAGTAGATCAGCTGTACTAAGTTATAAAAGATGCTGTAGTTCTGATTTGCTCTCTAAAGGAGCTGTTTTTTCTTCACTGACTGTAGAGCAACCCTGCAGGAGATTAGTTAACTCCCACAGCTACTTCACTTAAGTATCTAGAGTTTAGTAACCTGAACTTTTTCCTACTCTTATGTATAAGCTCAAAGGATAATATCTTTACGACATGTATTATTGTATACCACTTTAGGATGTGAAGTTGGATGTGGGATTCGTTGAAACAATGTGATACAGGAAGGAATGCCTCTGTGACCTTGATTTGGTAACAGAAAAATACTACTGTGGCTGGCTGCCAAAGGATGCTGCAGAGTGTACATAACACTTAAATCCTGTCTGAGCTTAATCTTCTTACAGTTTTGTAAGAATATGCTGCTTGCACTAAGACACGTTGGTTGGTAACAATCAAAACAGGAAAATATACTGGTAAAATACTAAATATTTGTATAAAGGGACATCAAGTTTGAGATACTTCTCAATGCCTCATACTCAGTTTTGGTTTTTGATTTGGTATTCACATTGTGATTCCAGTTGAAATTAGTATGAGGCGTATATTTGCCTTATGCTGAAATCTCCTTATAACCTAATCAGGCATATGGCAAAGTATGTGTGAAAGAAAAGTGCTCTTGCTCTCTCTCTGAAGAGAAATAAAGGGTACGTGATTTGTGTGATTAATACATTAGGGTCTAATGCTGTAAATTATACTCTCTGTAATAAAATGTGGTTAATAATAATAAACAGTGTGTAATATTCTTTTTTATTGAATCCAGACAGCTCTACTAAACTCTGAAAGATGAAGGAGGAGTATCTGATAGCATTGTTGGAAAAAACAATTGAAGAGGGTAGTAAAGCTAGCAGATATTAGGCTGCCTAAGATAATTTTGATAGACAAAGTCTGGGTGGCAGTCAAATACCCATAACAACATGAGTTTCTTCTTTGACTGAGCTTTTCTATTGGTGGAAATCAATGGCTTGGTGTGAGGACTAGTGGATAGATAAAAGGTACTTAAAAAGAGAGGTTAAGCACAAGTTTGGATTGGTTGCTGGAAGTTGATCAGTCGTGGGTGAAAAGTATTAAACTTAGGAACAGAACAAGTTTTAGCACTGTTCCTTTACACTCAAATTCTTAAACTTCCTCTCAGAATGAGAAAGGCTAGCTAAATTCCTATATTTTGTGTGTCTGTGCAGTCTAACACTCCTGCTAATGGTCAAATTCAGAATCTGGATTGGTTCAGAAAACTTATTCTTAATGGTTTTAGCCTACTAGCATTTTCAGATGTAAATAGCACCTGCAAGAGAAGTCACTGCATTTTAAGTCCCCTCAGTTCCCACCAGCTGCCTTCATCTTGTACTGGCAAGGATGGTTATATGTGATTGTGGTTTCTGGGTGTTCATTACTCCTAAAAATAACCCCAAACAAGACTTAAGGGTAGCCTTAAATAGTGTGTCTATAGGTATCCTTCTTGCAGGTCTCCTCCCTAAATAAAATTGTTACCTTTCTAACAAGCTGCTCCTGACTTCTTCAGTGTATAGTCTTTAATCATGTTAATAGTGCAGAGCTAGGAACATTGTGTGATGTAGTGCTTGCTTTAGCTTAATTTGTTAATGGTTAACTTGTTAACAATTACTTATTGAAGTTTTTGAATAGTTACTTTGATGGTATCAGTTTCTTTCAGTTGCATGGTAGCTAAAATTATGAGCTATATTATGCAATTATTGCCAGTTTCTGGCAATTAATTTATATTTTAGACCCCAAGCGTACCTTATATGATTGACAGCAAAGAAGGCTTGTGGTGTTTCTTGGAGTCAACTGCTAAGATTTTATGTGCATGTCTTTTAGAGAATGAAGTCTTCAGCAGCTTTCATGAAAGTTCAGAATATCATAATTAGATGTCTCTGGCAAAATGTGTGTAATACTCTCTAAGAATGTGGCTTGCAGACAGGGATGCTTTGCATCAGCATCTTCCCCATGTTAAAATATGTAAGTCTTTTCTGCCTCCCTCTATCGTGTCAGTCATGCATGTACCTCACATTGTTTGCTAGTGTGAAATTATTAGTGAACATTTCCTTCTGGTTTGCCTAAGGGATGTTTGAGATCAGATACAGAAAACTGGGCTGATGCTCTAATCTGTTAAAAATTATCTGGGCATCCTTTTTGTGTGTATTAATAAAGTTTTTAGCTCATATAATTCATTCAAAGTGCAAAAGAAAGTGCTTTCCCATTGACTATTAGGTTAAGGGAAAAAAGTTAGTTTAGATTCAGACTCAGAAACGTGACCTGTTATTGTAGGGGGAGATTTAAATATCTTCTCATTGCCAGAGTCTGGTATGAAGTATAGTAGAGTTTAAGCCTAGTAGCTCTTACTTCATAGCTGCTATGAAGAAACTTTGCCTCTAGAGCTCATTTACTGAAAAGAAATACTTTTTATGTGATGGAGGTTTCATATTCATTTTCAATTCATAGACTAATTTACCATTCCTGTGAAATGAATGTGTTTGTGAGCATTTTGTTGGATCTTTTCAGAGAGGAAGGTCAGGAAATTTTGCATTCAGTTAAAGATGCTGTGCCACTTCTCTTATGTTTTAGGGGTACTAATGATAAAAAGAGGAGGTAAAAACTTTTTTTATGACAAGTAGTTGATTTGATTATTTATGTTTATTGGTATGTTTTTAAAAGTGATTATTTAAGAAGGTTCATATTTAATTGAATAAGGCTCTTTGCAGGGGAGATTGGACTAGATGACCTTCCAAAGTCCCTTCCAACCCAAACTATTTTGTGATTCTATAAATCTGTGTAAAGGCTTTTATGTTAGACAACTTCTATTAAAACTTTAATAAAAAAAATGCCTTTAGATGTAGTATAGCATAAATACAGTGGATGAAAACAAAATAAGTGATTAATTATTTTCATCACATTTTGCTACAACATATTTGGTTTGACTGAAAGAATCAAATATGGTTACTAAATGATATGCTTCTTCTGAGTAACTGTGAGCTGAGTGTGTGTTCTGGAAGTCAAAAGTATTCTTTTGCATTGCTATTACTCTAGATATTGTAAGGTCACTAGAGTTTGATTTGGTCTGTTATTTTTGAACAATGTGCTTTCCGTGAGTCTTGCAACACAAGCTGTGGTTGGGCTGTTTCTAATTTGTTCTAGTTTTTGTTGAGGTAAGGGGGAGTGTGTGTGTCCCCTGGCCACCCTCCTGCTCTCTTCCTAAATATATTTAACAGTTTTGAGTCTACACTGTTATTTTTGTTAAATACCTGAAAGAGTTTTATGGAGATTGAAGTGCTGGAGTGTGGTGAGAGATAAGAGAGATAACAGAGAGGATTTGGGGAACAAACAAATAGAGATTAAACAGTATTAAGGGCAAGTTTAGGGATCTTGGATGCAAATTGGAGACTGGGTCAGTGCATGTTAGCTTCTTGAATAGGATTTTGTTCCAAGCCCGGACTAGAAGTTATATATTGTGATCAGTCAGGTAGGAAAAGAGACTGAGAAAATAGAGAGAACTGAAATGCCAATAGGAAAAAAAAATCAAGTTTCCTGAAAGACAGGAATAGTTATGAATATTTCATGTCACAAGTTTCTTTCCATAACCTTTCCCTCTACTCTGTGAGATGAGTTTAGACAACAAACAAGCAAGCCAGTGTAACAACAAAACTCCAAACAACCAAACCACAAAAAAAAGGGCAACAAAAAGCTCTGACCCCCTGGATTATTCTAAAGGTATCCAGAGCAGTATTGTAGTTTGTCTTCCTAGTGATTTGTGAAGTATATGTGAATACATGCTCCTTGAAAGTGAGATTCACATGGATAAGGTTAATTATCATTCCAGGTTTAAAAAACCATGTGAAAATCAAGCTGTAATTTTCAGAGTCCAAATAAAATTGACTTTGTCCTAGGGACACAGGGCTCAAGTTCTCTCTGATAGAAGCATATGCAACTCTCATCTGATTCTTAAAATAACTCCTGCATAGTTTCTAACTAAATGAGTTTAGAGAAGTTTCTTCTTTTCTAACTACCACACAGTTTTTTTCAAAACAAAACTGAGCAAAGTGAGAAACAATAGGCATTTCTGTTTTGTACCAGTTGTTAAACATCTAAACATGGTTTGCCATGTTTAGCGAAGAAGCCATTGTAATCTTTTATGCTGGCTGCTAAGACGCCTGTTCTTACTCTTTCAGGTCAAGTAAGCCACACATTGTAGGTATTTAATAGCAGCCAGGGGAGGTTTGTCCCAGCCTTTTAGATACTATTTTTGATAAGTTTTTTCCTCATGTAAAGTTGGAAGCAATGTGTGTTAGGTAGGCATCACTTACATATTGCTAAATACTTAGAAAATGGATATTAGCAGGTTTGCAGCAATCATGTATGCTATATCCCTCCTAGAAGGCGCAGCATTTTCATTGTATCTGGTTAGCTTTTAGGATTTGTCTTCAAAATCTAGGGGCGAATGAACTCCTGATTTTAGTAAACCTGGTTGCTCAGTGCCTTTGTCCTCATAACCTGCTGGGCACTTGCAGAGCCGCTCCTGCCCTTCCATGGTAGCTGTGCCCCTTCTCAGCAGGTGCAGTCTCCAGCTGTCCTGGCACTGCTTCTCCTGCCTTGCTCTCAGGCAGTTGCTCCGGAGGTGTTATCGCTGTGGCCTTGAACCTGCACAGTATCATTACAGCAGGGTTTCTCAGGAGTAATGGACTGCAGTGTGGGACAGCCTCTTTCTTTTTCCCCCCTTTGGGTGTAGCTTGTGGTTTATGGCAGGGGATGCAATAATGTGTGAGCACAGAAATTAATGACCAGCAGGCGCTGACTCAGCAGTTGCCCTGATCAGTATGTGCTCTGCTGAATGCTAACAGCACTGTAAGAAGGAATGGCTGAGAGGGATTGAGCAGCTCCTGGTGAAATGTATGTTGTTAGTACAGAATTACAGAATTGTTGGGGTAGGAGGGGACCTCTGGAGATCACCTAGTCCAACTGTCCCTGCTAAAGCAGGTTCATCTGGAGCAGGTTGCCTAGGATCATGTCCAGATGGGCTTTGAATATATCCAGGAAAGAAGACTGCAACCTCTCTCTGGGCAGCCTGTTTCAGTCTTCTGTTACCCACAAAAAAATTTCTCCTTATATTCAGATGCAGTTTCCTGTTTAATTTTGTGCCTGTTGCCCTTTGTCTTATTGCCGAGCATTGCTGAAAAGAATCTGACCCCATCCTCTTGGCACTGCATTTAAGATATCTGTATGAATTGGTAAGATCCTCTCTCAGTAATCTCCTCCAGACTACACAAGACCAACTCTCTTAGTCTTTCCTTGTAAGAAGGGTGCTGCAGTCTCCTTAACATCTTTGTAGCCCTTCTCCAGACCCTCCCCAGTAGTTTCTGGTCTTTCTTGGGCTAGGGAGCCCAGAATTGAACTCAACACTCCAGATGTGGCCTCACCGGGGCAGAGTAAAGGGAGAGGATCACCTCCCCTTAACCTGCTGATTACATGAAAAATATTAGGAGGAGCCACTTGTTAGACTGGAGAGAGTCCAGGGGAAGGGCACTCATCTCGGAACCTCCAGCACTTTTCTTTCCAGCTGGGTGTAAGGTAGATGTCTCTTTTTTTCCTCTTTCCTTTTGTTTTTATTTCTTCCCCAAACCACTTTCACCATTGGAGTTATTATATCTGTGAATAAATTTTTGTGCATGTGAACCTGTCTCAACATTTTTTGTGTGACTACCTGTTTCACTTGAACACTTGCAGGTCTGCAGCACCCCGTTACCCTGTTCTCTCTTTTTTTTTTTTTTTTTTTTTTTTTTTTACCGGATGTGCTAATTTGCTTATTAAATAATTCTGGTGAAGTTACAGCCAAGATGCATATGTTATATAGAGGGCTGTTTCTATAAATGAAGGGCAGAGGGATAGTCATGACTGTGTACTCCTGGTATGCTGTTTTTAGTCACAGTTCAGTGTTGTAAGAAGGGCTTGGGTTAAGTTTAGTAGCAGTGTGCCAACAGCTGATTATCTCTTTGTTCGTTGGGATTTTTTTCTGTAGTGTAGGAGTTTTTCTGTCTTTAGAATAGCAAGAGACTTGTAGTTTTAGTTGAGACTAGAGTATGTTTTAGTCCATTCCAGATCTGAATAACATTGAGGGGAAAACTGAAATGACAATGTGGTTTGGTTTTATGAGTTATGTATTGTGGAAGATATCACATGGTGTCATGCCACTGTAAGTCAGGTGTAATTAGGATGTGAACATGCAGCAACACTAAAATATGTACAAAGTGCTCAAGGTCTGATAATTGTTATTGATTATTCTTCTTAGTTACCTTTTTCTATTGTAAAATTGTCTGGTTTGCCTCAGAAAATAAATGTTTTTCTAAATTCTTGCAGATTCCTGCTTCAGTGTCTTGAGGATCTTGATGCCAATCTGCGGAAACTGAATTCACGTTTGTTTGTTATCCGTGGACAGCCAGCAGATGTTTTCCCCAGGCTTTTTAAGGTAAGTCCCACCTTGCAGTTGTTTTTTCCACAAATATGACCAACAAACTAATTATAGCTAGGAATATTTCTTGTACTGTTTCATTCAGTACAAGAATGTTGTAAGTTATTAATGCAAATACTGGTCTATTCTTTTTCTCATTAAAGTTATTTGTGTTAGTTTTGAATTCTTCCTCTCTAATGTGCATTTCAGCAAATGAACTGAGTTGCTTTTAGACATTACTGGTTTTTGTTTCTTTCTCTCCAGAAACAGAATTGATTCATATATTTTGCTAAGTGTAGGTACTGTATATTACTACATTTTCTTTTACACGTTCCCTTTGTAGTACGGAAATAAAATTTTGTGCACGTGAGTCCATGTTCAAAGCCTGACCTGTAAAAGCAATGTTTTATTTAGGCCAAACATCTGCTGTGATTGCTTTTTGACCATAAAAGGTGATTTAATAAGCTTCTTTCTAGTAGTAAGATTGTTAAAAGCACAGAGTAACTAAAAAGCGTTTTCTAGTCAAAGACATTTAAGGCTCTTGTGGAAAGGGGTCTTACTGAAAGAATTAAAGCTGTGAGTGATTGCTACTGATAGTAATATGTTGTCTATGGATAATAGTGTATTTAAGGTTGCAATACTATATTAGTATTGTAAAAATGAACACTTGGCAAATTGATTTGAAGAGTTTTTTCAGAATGATTGAATTGAGGTGACTGAAACAAGTGAGATTGGGGATGGGGGATGGTAAAAGGAAATATCCATTTTTCCAAAGAGGTTGTATGTTCATTATTTTTATTCCCAGGTTTTCAACACCAACCTGAAAACTCAAACCACATTTCCATCTTCATTATTGTGATTTTGTTGTGAAATGCTAACTGGGTGATACTTCTACTGGTCTTTCCTTGATTTCCCCTCAGTGAAGAATTTCCTGGAGGAGTACTGTGGCATTAGCTGTTGCTTGCAACTCCTCAGATCTTCAAGCTTATTGTATTTGTCGGCCAAACTTAGTTTGGTTTCGTTTAAGTAGGAACAAAGGTCTTCCCATTGTTGTTGCCTTCTGGATTTGAGCAACCTGTGGCAAGTCTTAAATACTTTAATGGCTACTTTGACAGCTCCTGTTTCAGATTTTGCTGCTAGGCTGATCTTTCTATACCTGGCAGCTTTGAATTTCGACATTTTTAGAATATTAATTTTAGTGCTGAGAAGAAAATTAAAATAACTTATAAGATAGCATACAGCAATCAAAAAAGAGCATTCATATCTGTCTGTGTCTTCTGGTTCCTCAAGTTAGTGTCTTTATCATATATTGGTTCACTAAGGGACTTTTCAGGACATCCTCTATGCTCAAACAAGTTACTGAAGCTCTTGAGGATATCTTCACTTTTGAGTGAAGTTGACCTGGAACATGCATCTATGTCTTATAATTATATCTCACAACTTCTTTTGTCAGAGCAGTAGCTGTGCATCAGACACTTGCAGTGCAGTGAAAGGCTTATAACACTGAACAAGGCTTTTCAGATCATCCCTATTAAATGTCTCAAAGGTGAGCAATGATTCTGACCCTGAAGAATGAACACATGTGGAAAAGATAAGTTCAGTTAATTTTGGAAAAATAACTTCAGTGAAGTCATTAACTTAGGGTAGGAGATAGTGGAACTTCCGTAGAACCCTGTCAGGTGTCAGGAGCCCTATCACAGATGCCAGCATCTGTGGATTTCCTAGTAATGAACGTATCACCGCTGTTTCTTGGTAAGGCTTTCCTTTTCACAGTCTGAACAATACCTTCAAAAGGCAGAACACTGATCTATCTTTATCCTTACAAAAGACCTCAAACACCTTTAGGCTCTTTCGTTTCATTTAAGTTTTGGCTTGTTCTTGCCTCATTCTCTTCAATTTGTCCTGTTCTGCTTTCTATCTTTAGCTCTGGGCTTGGCTCAGTAAAGAAAATAGAATTGAAACCATCACTAATTTTTTTAATGCATCAGTGTTGCTAAAACCATTCAGCAGTATGACTGTGTGCAAACTTATCTGTGTCTCTGATTCTTCTAATTGCCTGGCTCATGCTGATGTGATCTGGGTGTATTCACATTACACAGCAGTTGTCTCAGAGTTTCTTGACTTCCCTAGGGACTTGACTCTGTGTCTTGGACACTCTTTTTTATGGACATTGCAAATCGTGAGAGGAAAGAAGGGCTTAGAAAAGTATCTGCTGCAACTCATCACACAGTGGTTTTATGCTATGGAGCATTATGAAATGGGAAGTAAATGTTATGTGATGACGTAGGAAGTTGGACTGTTGGCCTTGAGGACTCAAGGCCTGCTGTGTTAGTCTTGGCAGACTTAATGATGGTGGGATCCCAGCCTTGTTTCAAAGAGCAAGCAAGCACTCCTTGGAATCATCTGTCCTCAGGGCTGGGCTTCATCTAGGAGAGAGCTGGAGTTTGGAAGTGAAATTGCACCCTAGGTGATTAGCACTGAGTGCCCTTGTCTCTGGTGTAAATCCAATTCTCTGAAATACTATGGTGTATTAAATCAAGTCATTAAGATTCTGGGGGTTTAGAAAGGTATTTGACTGGCGTGATGGCTTTCTAGGATCATCTTGTGCATACTTCACCTTTCCAATTTCCTACTGTTGCAGAAGCCTTAGCCATTGTTGATCCCTTTGTTCCCTTCATTTTCCTCACTTGTGACTGTTGACTGTCACTGCCTCACCTGTGACTGTTGACTGTCACTGCATCTGTGACATAAAGAATATTAGACTACAAGGCATAAGGCATTCTCTTTGTAGAAGACAGCCTTTTTTTTTTTTTTTATTTTTAATTGAGAATTTGAAGATTGTCTTGAGTGAGGAGAAAGGGATTTGGAAAAGGTAAAGAAAGTGTTTGGTGATAGGGTGGGGCAATACTGCCAACCCCTCCCTTCAAACTTCAGTTCGGCTGCTAAAGCTGACTGGCATATGTAAAAAGCTTTTGTGTAGAGCAAGGTACTGCTATTGATCCATGTTCAGAAGACAGCCTTTGTCGTCTTCCTCTTCTGTTGAGTCTTTTACGGTATGTGGATCCTAAAGTTGGAGATGAGTTTTCAAAATTTGCATGGAAATTGTTCATTACATGTTGCATTACTGAGCACCCACAGTAATAAGACAGATGGAGGCTTTTTTATACTTGATAGCTACTTAGATGCCAAAAAGTTGGACTTTATTTTTGTTATTCTGGATGCCTAATATATTTTGGATCTTTCTGTATCTCTGATAACTATCCACAGGTAATAGCTGACTTTCCATTCTGCCCCTGTCCTTCCAGTTCTCTTTTCCCTGACCCTCCATCATGCAGCTGAGTTTCTAAAGGACCACACTTCTGGTTTGTGTTGTAGGAATGGAACATTGCAAAACTTTCTATTGAATATGATTCCGAACCATTTGGGAAGGAAAGAGATGCAGCTATCAAGAAGCTGGCTAGTGAAGCTGGAGTAGAGGTCATTGTTCGGATTTCACATACATTGTATGACCTGGACAAGTAAGTTACCATTTTCCTTGGCTTTTAAAAAAGGAGGGAAAAAACCCCTTGGAATTTTATGTAGTATTTATTTATATATTGTGGGCTACTTTCCACACCAAACAGTTCATAGTTAGGAAAACTACAAATTTGTTTTAGGTTTCACTTTTATCCGTCCATAAACTCCAAAAAAAGATGTGTAACTGAATCTGAAATGCAGTTTTAATTTGGAGTTCTTTTGAAAATAATGTTTATGTTAATTAGCTGTCATTTATAATTAAGTTATTCAAACATGTCTGTAGTTTCTCCCAAATAACATCTGGTTTTGTTTAGTTACTTTGTTTGTTTTGTCTTTATTTCACTTTTTGTACACAAGTTATGAGAAAGTCCCTTAAGTTTTTTTAAGGACTGTTTCCTACCAATTATCTATTCAATAAGTAATTGGTGATTTTTTGCTATCCCTGTGTTGCCAGGGATAAAAAGACATTTAATGTCTTTTTATATTTTTCCACAGATCTATTTAATGGATTGGTGTTAATTCCCTATTATAGAAACATTATCCACAAACTAGTTACAAGTATAACTTGTCTTAACATTAGGTGATATATTGTGGTAGCTGCCCATTTTATTCTGTTACAAGCTGATGTATAAGAGACTATTAGACATATAGGAGGGCAATGAAATTGGAAGTATTTTACTTTTTGAAACCAATAGCTGACTTTTTTTAATCCCAAATTGGAAATTCTTTTTTTCCCCCTCCCACCCAAACACCCTGCTAAATAAGCATTTGGTTCCATCTATCACTTTGTAAATTTTTCTTTGAAGTTTTCCTTTTTTCTAAGACTTCAGATATATTTAAAATGGCAATGCAAAACACAAAACTGTGTTTTTTAGACAGTCAGTGTGTTTAAGCTACATGGTAATTTCCCCCCATATTAAGACAGTTTTAATGTTGACTACTGTTCTCAATATCAGAAGGGGAAAGTGAATTTCTTTGAATGTAAATAGCGTGGCCTTGTACGTGACCTGGATACTTCTGCATGTAGCTAGAATCTCTATCTGCTTTACTGATCTGTTCTTTTCTTTGCCTTGAGCTGTCCATGTTCATTATATTCTTGTTCATGAGGGAATTTCTATAACCCAGGAATGAAGAAAATTGACTTGCTTATAAACAGTTAGTTTATATGTCTCCCTAGTGGGGAAGGAAGGATGGTATACTTAAAGTTCTAGCCGACTGGATTACCATGTATATTTGGGATTCTATGTAAGCTGGAGGGAGGTAAGAAGATATTTCTGTGTATGTATAGGTGTGTATATTTTATAAGAAAAACTGTTAAATACTATTGTCTGACATACTTATTTTCTGTTTTTCTTTTTAATATAGAATAATAGAATTAAATGGAGGACAGCCTCCTCTTACTTACAAGCGATTTCAGACCCTAATTAGTAGAATGGAACCCCTGGAGATGCCTGTGGAGACTATAACCCCAGAAGTAATGAAAAAATGTACTACTCCAGTTTCTGATGACCATGATGAGAAATATGGTGTGCCATCACTTGAAGAGCTGGGTATGTTCTGAGATTGCTTTGACATTTTGAAACAAGATGTAAATCTACCATTGAAAGCACAATACTTAAAACAGCAAGTGAGGTCCTGCTACTGGGTAATTGTTAACCTGATGCAATTATGACATACAAAAGGAACAAAAAAAGATAACCAACTCTGTAAATTTTGGTTGGTTTCTGGTAAATGACAGGTTAGGTCAAACTATATTAAGTACTGTTTGGCTTCTTGTAATACAGCATAGCCATTTTCTTGGGTACCAAATAATCATTAAGCTACTAATTAATGCTTAGTTAATGTCTTTAATGCTTCATTTTGTATTAAATAAACTTCATATCTTTGTGCTTCAGGTCATTTATCTGTCATTTAACAAACTATTTTTAAAAAACCTGGCCTCTTTTCTTGATATACTGAAAAAATGTATTAATAAGACAATTAATTACTTTAGAAGGTTCTGCAGGGAAAAAAGTCTTACATTTCTATAAATGTAATTTTAAGGAATAGTATTAGCTGCTGTCTGTGAAGCTTCTTATCTCTTTCCTGTTTTCTCACACATCCCAGAATACAGGCAAAATGTGCTATGCCCTCCAAATTGCTAACAGAAGGGTCTGGACAGGTTTGGTTAACCTGTTACTGCCCTGTCTAGTCCATTCAAACTCTTACAAAACAGACCTTGGTTTTTAAAGCCTTTATAAGAAGCAATGATCTCACTATGCAGTGGTTAAACTATAGGCAGACATGTTCTTCCACACATCTGATGAGCAATCTTGGGGCAGGTGTGAGGATGTGGAAAAAATCTGATTACCTTCTTTTTATCTTTCTTTTGTGGCTCAAGTGCATGTTTATCATCAAATTTACAATCTCTGTTATTTAAATTGAGGTCAGTGATATCCAGGAATGTTCTGAAGATGGCACTCATGCTTTTACCTTGGTGAAAAAGTTTTTAGACATTCTGTAAATGACAAAAGCAATCGTTGCTTCTTAATAGTAATTAAAAAAAAAAAAAGTTATGGTTTTAGGATAATCCTGCATATTGCAGATTTGGAAAATCTGAGGGGTCACTTCGTGTAAAAAACCAAACAAACCAGAAGAATTGGGACTGAAGTAAGACCATTTGTGATGTATATTAATGTAAATATAAAAGGAAAAATTTGAGTTTTGCTGCAAGTTAGAGGTATTGGATGTGCTTCAAGAAGACTTGGTTGCATACTGTTTTAAAACAGACTTTTTCAGGTGTCCAACTTAGGATTTTTCTAAGGATGCAGTAGTCAGGTATCAATATGCTATAATTTTGTTGCCTTACAGTATAAGCAAACAAGCAATTTCCTTTATTCAATTTGTCTTTCAGGTTTTGACACAGATGGTCTGCCTTCTGCAGTATGGCCAGGAGGAGAAACTGAAGCTCTCACACGCTTAGAAAGACATTTAGAACGAAAGGTATGTTTCAGATCACTGCAAGCCTGACATATCTGGGAAACATAGTTACTCTTTGCTGTGAAACCGAAAGGGATTTGGGCAAGTTGTGTTACAGAAAAAATCAAACCCACAAACTTTAAAACTCAAATCCTCAACGATATAAATCAATAGTTTCTTTTTTAAAGATGATAGTAAATGATCTTTGAAATGAATTTTAGAAACAGTCTGTTTTACTCATCTATACTATAAAAAATTAAATTTATTTTGGAAGTGATTTTATTTTTAAAAAACCATACATTTTATAACTTTGAAGGGGAATTTTTCTGACAACTAATGTATTGCTAGTTGTCTAGGTTTCCAGTGTATTTAAAAGAAAGGCACAGATAGCTCTGGAAGACAGTCCATGCCTTCTGCATTGAGTTGAATTACCTTCTAGAGGTTCTGCTGATTCAAAAGGAACACCTGTATATCGTAGGTGACCTGACCATCTGTCCACTGTTTGGAATCAGTTACAGACAGTGTGTGATTTCTCCCTTTCTAACTTGCTATGTAGCCTCTAGTCTGATTTTGCTGTGTGGGTTTTGTTTTGTTTTGTTTTTTTAAGGCTTGGGTAGCCAACTTTGAAAGACCACGAATGAATGCAAATTCCCTTCTGGCAAGCCCTACGGGGCTTAGTCCCTACCTTCGCTTTGGCTGTTTGTCCTGTCGGCTCTTTTATTTCAAGTTAACGGATCTGTACAAAAAGGTAGGACTTCTGTGTAGTTGGATACATGTTGTTAGATACCATGGTTATCACCTACTTCTCCTAATAAAATGTTTTTCTTTAATGGTGATCTTCAGGTAAAAAAGAACAGCTCCCCTCCCCTCTCCCTCTATGGCCAGCTGTTATGGCGTGAATTTTTCTACACAGCGGCAACTAACAATCCACGGTTTGATAAAATGGAGGGGAATCCTATCTGTGTTCAAATTCCATGGGATAAGAATCCTGAGGCTTTGGCCAAATGGGCAGAAGGCAGGACAGGTTTTCCTTGGATTGATGCGATTATGACACAACTTCGTCAGGAAGGTTGGATTCACCATTTAGCCCGGCATGCTGTAGCGTGCTTTTTGACTCGAGGTGACCTCTGGATCAGCTGGGAAGAAGGAATGAAGGTATTGTTTCTTCCTGAATTTCTTAAAGTGCCTGTAAAGTTTCAGGTGGTCATTCTAGAATTGTTACTGTGTGGTGTAAGTTGAATTTTAAACCTTAAACTGTGGGCAAAACTAAATCAGTTCTGATAAACCAGGTGTGCTGAAATTTTGCCTCTTGAATGTCTCCTTTTATTAGAATGTTAGGTTTCTTGCAGTCAGAATAGGTCTAAAGTTCTTTCAAATTTCAGATTTCTTCCTAAATCTTGACAAACAATTACAATAATAATATTGTAATTTAATTTTTTCCCCAATCATTCTGTGTGTAAACAATTTCTGTTCATATCTTGCATCTGCTTCCCTGCAAAGGGTGAGTACTATGGGAATAAAAGAGAGAAAACTAAAAACTGAGAATGTCCTTTCAGCAATTTTTGTCACTTTGCTCAGTGTTAGAACTGTGAGTAAAGGCAACAAGATTTAGCTGAAGGCTCAATGCAGTTAATTTTATGCAAGTATAAGATGCTGAAGTTCAAATCTAAGATGTCAGGTTTTTGAAGAAAATAAGGGAATAATTTATTCTCACTAATGAAGCGTTTGAATAATTTTTAGTTTTTTAGAAGCATAGCATAACTTTTACTGAGCAATAATAATCTATGAAAAATTGAGAATCAGACAGTTTTATTTTTGAAATCTAAAAAATTTAATTGCCATGAGGATTGCCATATTTCTATATGTATATAATCATATGAAATTTTCTTCTTTAACAAATCAGTTGTATGCGAACACCTTTCAAAAATTTTTGGTTACTTCTGCAGTTCACAAATGCAGACATTGAAGATGCAGATACATAGCTAACTCAGTATGTTCCAGATAAATTACTCTGTAAATTACAGATACATGGTAGCTTGTTCTTACTTTTGCAATAATACAGATATATATGAAGGCCCCAGACTTGTGCAGTGGAAAGATGTTCAACTCAAGTTTCCATAGCTAGCAAAAGTTAATCTGGCATTCCCTGTGGTGTTAGTTCCGAAGTCTTACTACATGGCAGCATCTAGTGGAACAATTGTGTGCTAACACACTTCTAAATGTCTAAAGATCTTGTTGCATTATGAGTCACCATCTATTTCAAATGGTTTTTTGTAAGCATTTTAAGATAAATCCTATTTTTTCAAAAGACTTTTTTCCCAAGTAGTTGCAGATGTTTAGCAAAAAATACTTTTGTAACACTTACTCATTGTGTACTGTAGAATTAATACCTTATTGAGTATGTGGAGAAAGAGATTGAGAGATCATTATTTAATAGTATTACCTTATTTAGACTTTGTATAGGAATAATACTTATTGAAGTTAGGTGGCAGTACTATGATATTGAGTTTTTAGTGCCTTAGAATGAAGGAAGATGGTTGATTGGGAATTTATGCAAGTTTGAGAGGAAAATCAGAACTTGCAAAAATATGTATTAAATAAGTATCTGTTCTTAAAACTACTTCTAGGTACACTCTTTTTTAAAAAGCCCTTTGAGCATTGTCCTTCACAGAATGAGGCTTTGCTCTGTTTTTTGTCAGCCTACATTGCTAGTGATCTGACTCAGCAGATAAACTTCCTTTTATACAAGTTAGTACTGTCTGTGTTGAAGATGAAAAGGCAATCACTGCTGGAAATTTGAATGTTTCACAGCTGCTGAGCTCCAGATTGAAAGTAAAACCCTCATAAATCTTCAACTTGCTCATGTTTTGGGGTGGTTTTTTGTTTTTTTTTTTTGGTTGGTTGGTTGGTTTTTGTTTGTTTGGTTTGTTTTGGGTTTTTTTTTAATATATAATAGGGGTTGCAAGTTAGAATCAAAGTGTTTGGAAGATTTTTTTTTTTGGTCTTCAGACCAGAATTCATTATCTGTCACACCATCCTTCAGTGTTCTTGGTGGTTCATAATGCCTCCAGAAATTTGAGTGTGTTCTCAAAACTGTGACTTGCTAGATTAACTTCAAGAACACAACTTCAGCATGTTTGGGATGCCCTGAAACTCTTGAATTCTACTCTTGGGATTCCTCACATAGTGTAAGGTGCTGTGCAAGTTGAGGTATTCAGACCAGCAATTTGAGTTCAAAATGTACTTTGTATGTTCCCTGTTTTCTGGAAGTTTGCAAAGCTTACTGAACTGTGATGTGATGAAGCCAATTCTTCTGAAAACAGCCAATGCCACTTGGAAGCCATGAGGCTCCAGCCATCCTTTGGGGATTTATTTTTCAAGAAGAATACGTAGCTTGCTGAGATGTTTACAAGTTTGAATACAGGATAAAAGTCTGGTTATGAATTTTTTCTTTTTTGAGTTTGGCATTAAGGCATCTGCAATTGCATACTGAGCATTTTGTGAATGTTGCTAGGTAAGAAAGAGCTTCAATCAGAAACTCAGGAACTAATCCTGAAAAGTAGGTGTTTTGAAGGTGTGCCATGCCCAGACTAACTTGTTGCACTAATTTCTTAAGGTCTTTGAAGAGCTGTTACTTGATGCAGATTGGAGTGTGAATGCTGGAAGCTGGATGTGGCTATCCTGTAGTTCATTCTTTCAACAGTTTTTTCACTGCTACTGCCCAGTGGGATTTGGCAGAAGAACTGACCCAAATGGGGATTATATCAGGTAAATCACAATCCAGAAATTGCTGTGGGTGTTGCTTAAACTATTGAGCAGCTTTATACTTAACAAGACCTTTTTACCCTTTTGTTATTTTTTAAGACGTTATTTGCCGGTACTTAGAGGTTTCCCTGCAAAATACATCTATGATCCTTGGAATGCCCCAGAGAGCATCCAGAAGGCTGCAAAATGTATTATAGGAGTAAATTATCCCAAACCAATGGTAAACCATGCAGAGGCAAGCCGTCTGAATATTGAGAGGATGAAACAGATCTACCAGCAGCTTTCACGATACAGAGGACTGGGTATGATTATAGATTATTTGCTTTATTTATTTATATAAAACTTCTCTCACCTTCTAGCAATTAATAATTTAGTCTCATAGCAGTGAGAATCAGGTCTAAGCTCAGGGTGGTGACCCAGGTTTGTATCCAAGTAAATATTATGTGTATCTGAGAAAGGAAAGAGTTTGAGGGGAGTGCCTCTCCAAATATTGCTTAGATTTTTTCTCTCTGAGTCTTTGGAAGAGTTTTTATTAAACTGGGCCTTTTGTGGATTCTGATAAATTCTGGTACAGTTAAGTTTTAGTACCAGTGATGGGTAATTTAGTGTGGTTCGTAACTTCAGCAAAACTGTATTTGCATATGCAAATGCTGTTGCAGAAGTAGGCACCAATCCAGCCACTAGTGGATTTTTCCCCTTTGCTCTGACAGTTAAACCAGGTGCACTGTACTGCTCAGGAAGGTGTGAGCAGTCAGTATGTTCAGATACTGGGTATTGAATCAGGATATGTTGCACTTAAACCCAGCATATTGGATATGTGTGACTAAGGAATATTGGAAAAGTTATGCAGAATATAATGTAGAAAAAATTAAGTAAATGTGAACTAAAATTGTTTGGCAAGAAATAGAAGCAGGCAAGACAGAGAGGTCTTAAAAGTAAACCACTCAAGGTGAGGGTGGAGAATTGGCTATCACAAGGAAAACAGAATGTTGCACTTGACTTATTTTTTTTCTCTAGCTATCTTTCTCTATATATTTTGTCTTGGTTTTTAGGTCTTCTTGCAACTGTGCCTTCTAATCCAAACGGAAATGGAAATGGTGGCCTAATGGGCTATTCACCAGGAGAAAGCATTTCTGGTTGTGGTAGTACCGGAGGTCAGTCAAATTCTTTCAATACATAGAATTATTGAGACTGAACTACATGAACTTCTTTTATAATGCCCTTGCCTTTTTGTATTATAAGAAAGAACTGCTTTCATAAGACAATTCTGAGTGCAAGTCACAAATGTTTTCAAATTTATTCACTGCTTGATAGTATTTGTATATACCATCTTTAAATTATTTTTTAAATCTCGAATATTTTTCACCTGTGTTTTTCCCCCTCCAAAAAATGCTTTTTAACTAGTATCAAACAATTTGATTTCAAAAGCATTTGAATATCATTTTGTCCTAGAAATGTATAAGCATCCTGATATTTATAATGAGTGACTTGTGAACTTTCAAGTGAGAATTATTAACTTGTAAAGCTTTTTAATGCTGGCATTAGATTGCTTACTGGAATTTATTTATTTCTATCAAATTTATTTATTTATTTTATTTATTTCTACTAAGAAAAAATAAGAACAGTATTAAGATTGTATTAACCCATGGTGTATCTTAAATACTATATACACCTTAGACTCTTCAATGTAAAAGGATACAGCAGAACTGGAAATGTACTGGTTTTATATTCTTCATAGGCTTTGGTCAAGGTTAGAAGCAGATTGTGAAGGAAGATGGATCTTATTATTCTTAACCAGTATAGTTCTCTTAAAGATTTAAAATACAAACTCCTTAAAGTAGGATGCTTGAGCTTTTATTTCTTATAAGTTTAGGACATGTATAAGAAAAGAGAGGTTTATTTTTAAAAAATTAACATTATGTGCACTCTTTTCTCTTTAAAATGCATTCATATATAGATGTACTTATACTTTTCACATCAGAAATTTATTCCTTTTGTAGGAGGTTCAGTGAATTTGGAAAGACAAAAACCTTTAGAGCTTTGGACCTGTAATGAGGGGGTTTGGAAAAAAAAAATTTAAAACCCACAAAAAAAAAAAAAAAGCTTATGTCTCGGAGAGGGGGGTAAACTCCCCACATTTTAAATCCCAAAGCTGGAGTTTTACCTTCTGTTATGTTTAAGTCTTCTCCCTGCCTCTCCAGGAGCTCAGCTTGGAACTGGTGATGGCCATTCTGTTGTTCAGTCATGTGCCCTGGGAGACTCTCATACAGGAACAAGTGGAATTCAGCAGCAAGGTATTATGGCAGTGCCTGTCTGTAGAGGATCTCCAAATCCTTGCAACTATGGAAAACCAGACAAAACATCAAAGTAGCATGGATAGATTTTGGGTGACAGCTGCTGTCAACAACATGAACTGACCTTGTTTCTGTTCTTGAAACATAGAAATTATTTCTTAGAGTGAACTTGCTTGTCCTGTCATTTTTATCTCTTAAAGTGCTTATCTAGGGCAGTATTTGTATGTTTTGAGTGGGAGGGATCACAAATGTGACTAAAAATAAATAAATAAACATTATCCTAGGCTACTTTAAAAGAAACTGAAAACCAGAAGTTCACCTTGTGTATTGGATATCAAAATCTGTATGTTATCTCTTCCCTGATTTCACTACGATTCTTTCCATATATAATTAATTTCCGCAGTTTTGTGTGGATAGTCTCTTATTGTGGAAGCAAATTTTTCTTTAACTATACAGATCCTTAAGCTGTGATTTGTGATAGATCCAAGTTGCAATGAAATTTAACCCAACTGTTTGTTTCTTTGCAGTCTTAACAGAGGTGGTGTGTTTACTGATCAGAAAAGGCTGTAATCTGTCTTTTGTTTAAGCACCCAGAACGTAACTGGAACACCGCAACTGTTCAGAACAAGAAACCTTGCAACTGCTTCTGCTGATTGCACTATTCACGCAGAACACTCAGTTTCAAGGTTGCCAGTAGATAGTTTACATGGATCAGAAGAAAGTTCTAATCTTTCTTTTAACTTACGTGCTTTTTTTGTTTTTCCATAATTAAGTTATGCCAGGGATTCATTCGCGTTGCTATAACAAAATAATAAAAAGGACTTGGCAGAAGTAAAATTTTAATTTAAAATTTAATTTAAAATTTTAAATTTATAACAACTTATAATTAAAGTGTTTGGGTATACAAGCATTCTGCTTGTTGCAAATATAATGCATAAATATGTAGGCACTAAATGTTCACTCTGCAGATATAAGTGCATATATGTTTAACTGCTATAGACTACCATGAGGCTTATTTTTCTTTTGCATAAGAACTCTTCTGCATTCAGGATAGATTCTGGCAGGATTTTTCTTGATGATGGAAAATAAATCAATTGGCTCCTTTTTGTTGTTGTACAGAACATAATTTTACACTTGCTTGCAGCTCTAAATTTTGTGTAGTATAATAAATATCTACTGTATCTGAACAGGTTACTGTCAAGCAAGTAGTATCTTACACTATGCTCATGGAGACAATCAGCAATCACACTTATTGCAAGCAGGTAATTTAAACAATAATGAAAAGAAAAAAACCCCAAATCTTTTCTTGGATATATAAGGGTGCAATAGACTCTTAATGTAAACACTGATTTTAAATTATCAGGAAGAACCGCCCTTGGTACTGGCATTAGTGCAGGGAAACGCCCAAATCCAGAAGAAGAAACTCAGAGCGTTGGACCAAAAGTCCAGCGACAGAGCACAAATTAAACTGGTAAGATCTGAGACAACTTCAAGTTATCGAAGTTCTGTACAAATTTTGTGTCTGTGATAACATTCATGTCACTGCAATGCAAAGGATCCTCAGCTATTGCTGTGGATATTTCTTTCCTGGGGACTGTACAAACAGACAGTATGAAATTCTGGCTGGAAGAGTTTTTGAAGTATGAGATAGGAAGTAGTTGCAAAAATAGAGCCAGACTGAAGATTATCAGACACAGATTCAGGTGATAATGAAAGGAAAATGGATAAACTGTGGTTTTAATACATTAGCAGAGCTACTTAAGTAGCTTGTTACTCTCTGTTCCCACATCTCACCTTCAGCTGTTCCAGTAGCATTGTTTATATGAATGTATGGTGACCTGAATCAGGAGACTAAGACAATTTAAAAGTAAGAGCTCAGGGCCTGGATTAGTTTAGATATCTAAGTGGACTAAGCAGTACGTGTTTTAGAGAGATACTGCCAAAACCTGCAAAATGCTGATGTGGTTCTTGAGTGTGAAGATGAAGGGACAAATAAGATTTGAAGACATGAGCCTTTGTCATTGGTCTGTAATTGAAGCAGGTCACTCAGAGTGCCCAAGTTTGTCAAGCTGTGGTGAAAAAGACTTGAATTTGGAGAAGGTATTTTAGATGGACACACGCAAACAGGTGTGAAAATTTGGAGAGAGAAGCAGAAAACTGGAGAAGGAGTTTTGTATGTGTAAAATCATCAACATAGAGAAGATAAGTCAATTGTGGTTTTTAGATAAAGTTGGGAACAGGGTAGAGGAAAGAGAAGGCCAAAATTGTTATACCTCTTCCCCCAGTAAGCTTGATTTGAAAAGAACAAGGAAGATGACCTGAAAAGAATTAAGACTAAATTAAATCAAAGAGTAAGTGCTAAGGAGGGAAGCCAAATAATGGAGGACTGTCTGAAATAAGAGGGGACAGGACAGGATTTCAAGATTGGGAGTGTGGCTGCAAAGGTTAAAAGTGATTGAGATGTTTAAAAAAGTGGAGCATTGGTCAATTATGAAATTTGAAGAATAAGTAAGAATAGCACAACAAGCGAGATAAAAGCACATGGAGAGACGTTGCTGGAACTGGAAAACAGGGATTCCATACAACAAGTGTAGGAGATACATTCATCATCTCTAGAGATAAAAAGGGAAATTCAGTCTACTTCATTTGGTTTTGATAGCAAGATCTAATTTTGCTTGTTCTACAGTGGCAGCACTTTGTCGAAGTTACTGCAGTGCATTTGGAACAATTGTGTCATACTGATTTGATTCAGTGCAGAACCATAGCATTGTTTCCATAATGCTGTCAATTGAGGAAGGGAGCTGAGACCTTAGTGAGTGATCCGTCTGCTATTTTCTCCCACACTGGAAGCCCTATAAACTGCTTCTGTGTGCTCAAACTGATTTTTGTTACTTGGATGGGCCTGAGTGGAACATAATTCCAACAGAGTCTGTGTTTCAGTAGCTGTCTAATCCTTAGTATGTGTAGATTCATTCAGCATCCATGTTTTGTATTGCAGAATTCCTTAGGTGCTCGTGTCTGTGTAGAAGAAGTACCTGCAGAGCGAACGTCTGGTTCCTGTCTAAGTTCTTTTTCAATTGAGAGACAGGTTGGAGGGGTTTTTAGTTTGGCAGAGAAGATTATTTGGTTAGGGGTGTTCAAAGCATGCTGCAAAAGCATTGTAGTCAATACAAACATCAGCCAAGATTACACTCTAAAACACTGCTGGCAAAAGGTTGTGCACTTCTGAATAGCACTCAAGTACAGAGGCTTTTGTTCGGTTTCTCTTATTTTGTTTCCTCTCATGTTAGCCTCTAAGGTGAGAAATAAGAATTCTGAGTATTTGGGCCAATACAGATTGGGACAGGGCTTCGTGCATTGAGAAGGGGGGAAACAATATAGGTACCTTGAATTCTGTCTTCAAAGACTCACATCAAACTGCTTAAGAATTTTTTTTTCTTTCTTTCTTGCAGCTTGATTGGAAGAGAAGTTTGCCACTCAAAGAACACATGGGACAAAATTCCTGCTACTCTGTATTGGAGCTAAAGTGTTGTGAGAGTTCATGTTCTAAAAGTACATACTTTTTCATAAATTATTTTCAATTGTTCTCAGTTGTTGTAAACAAGTCCAATTTTTGGAATGCATTATTTCTAACTGGCATTTCTATGGTTTTTAACTTTTTAATGACTCTTTCACAAAGGGCAAATTGAGTTTTGTATATAAAGTATTTGGTGAAGAATTTGCTAACTTATTGTAAATATAAATATTCATGATTAGTGATAGACCCATCAATATATTTTTGATAATCTTTCATGTATATGGTAGTAGGAAAAGCTATAGTGCTGTTCTGAAAAACAGATTAAAATAGAAAGTTTGGAAGTTTTTAAATCATTTTTATTTTTAGATTCCATACTTGAGCTCTGTATGATCAATTTCATACTTTCATAATGTAAGTGCTTAGGACTGTGTTTAATCAAATACAGTAGAGTTGTAACCGTAATTAATCACATTTGTATATAAAACACATGCCAATTTTAGTCGAGTTGTAAAATTTTCATGTATATGTCCAGTCCTTGTATTTCTCAGTTGCCTTGTTCAGTAATGACATACCTTGTTAATAAAAGAAAATTGTATATATAGATACATATGTTTGTCTTTTGTGTCGTCTATTGCTCCTGCTTGTATTTCCAAACAGGACCATTTCAGGAAAGGAGATAAATACTCTTTTTAGACTTAATCTGGAAGTCTCAAACAATTAACTATATTGCCTTTTCCTTTGAAGTTTCATGATACTGAAGCAAAACAATATTCAAATTATCCAGGGCTTTTTCTCAAAATTGGATGTATGTATCATCACCATTAATTTTTTTTTTACCAATGTACTTAATAAGTATTTCTTCACAATCTAGGTGTTTGGGTTGGTTTTTTTTCCTGCTGTAATTGCAATTTGCTTGATAACTGCAAAGTCTGTCCTGCAATGCATTAATTTGCTGCTTTTTGAGGATGTTGATTTCAGACTTGCTTAAATGCTCAGTCAATACTGTGTCAAATTTTTAGAGAAGTTGTATTGAAGTGTTTTCTCAGAGCATTAAGATCTCTGAAGAAGCAATATGAATTTGCATATGACTAGGTCAGTTTCCTACTTGAATGGGAGCCCAAATTAAAATCCTAGAATATCCTGAGTTGGAAGGGACCCAGAAGGATCCTGAATCTGACTTCTGGCCTTGCACAGCACCATCCCCAAGACTCTCAGGCACCATGTACCTGAGAGTGTTGTCCAAATGCTTCTTGAACTCTGTCAGGTATGGTGCTGTGACCACTCCTCTGAAGAGACTGTTCCAGTGCCCAGCCATCCTCTGGAGAAGAACCTTTTCCTAATGTCCAACCTAAACCTCTCCTGACACGAGTTAAGGCCAGTACCCCAGGTTCTGTCACTGGTCACCACAGAGATCACTGTCTGCCCCTCCTCTTTACTCTCATGAGGAAGTTGCAGACTGCAATGAGGTTTCCTCTCAGTCTCCTCGAGGCTGAACAGACCAAGTAACCTCAGCCACTCCTCATATAGCTTCCCCTCCAGGCCCCTCACCATCCTTACTGCCACTCTTTGGGGTCTCTGAGAGCTTTTGATCCTTCTTATATTGGTGCCCAAACCTGCCCCCAGCCCTGGAGGTGAGGCTGCCCCAGTGCAGAGCAGAGCAGGACAATCCCTCCCTTGCCTGGCTGGCTGTGCTGTGCCTGATGCCCCCCAGGACAGGGTTGGCCCTCCTGGCTGCCAGGGCACTGCTGGCTTGTGTTCAACTTGTCATGATCCAGGACCCTCAGCTCCCTTTCCATGGCACTGCTTCCAGCATCATATTTCCCAGTCTCCTCATACATCGAGGGTTGCCCCATCCCAGGTGCAGAATCCAGCACTTGTCTTTGTTAAACTTCACGTGGTTGGTATTAATTATTAATTAATTCTAAAGTGAGAGGAGTTAATTATCTTAGTATTACATTGGTGACTTCTAGACAGTGGGCACTTCTGTGTGTTGGTTTAAAATTCTGTGTGTTGGTTTAAAATTCAGCCCTGCAGCAGGGCTCTTGTGGCAGAATAAATTACCATGGTACTAGATTTTAGATTATAGTTGTAAATATCTCTGCATACTGATTTGTACACAATAGCAAAATAAATGCATTACTAAGAAAATAGAGGTATGTCTGCTGTCTTGAGGCAGAGAATGTTTGAAATTGATGAAAAAACTCAATGGTGAGAATAGAGAAGCAGATGCTATTTTCCACAGATCAGTCCAAATAAAATGGAGGGGTTCCCTAGGGACATACATAATAAGCAATTCTTTTTTTTTTGTTTAAGTATTCTGAAAATAGAAAAAAAAAATAGGCCTAGACTGCCTTAAGACATGTTTTACTCTGTCAAGATAAGGTTAGCAGAAAAATTCAGCATTATATTAAAATACCATACCATCTAAATTAAATATTCCACCTGGTTTTTCTGAATGATTAAGCTATGAAACTCCCACAGAGAAACTTCATCAAAGTAAGAACATCTGCTGATATACTACCTTCTCCCAACCAGTCTGGAAGTTCAATAGGTGAAAGAAGAAATTTCCCAAGGAGTTTATTTTTATGTTAAGGTAATTTCCCCCTTCTTAAGTGCTGAAAAGAGTATTCCTCTTCTTGGTGTAGGCAGATCCTTGGATTTGCAAAGGAAAATTTGTGGAGATGCTGTTTGACTTGTATGCTGGCTTGGAGGATTTCTGATCAGGACTGTGGTGGAAAAAACAGTCTGTGATTAGTTCAGTGTTAAAGAGGGGACAAGTTGCCTTCAGATTAGTAATAGCCTCATAAAAGCCCTTTGCCTCATATTCTTCCCCTCCAATCTAAGTACTCTGACCACAAAAATAAATTTAAAAATTGGTGAAGGCTTTTGTCTGCATGTTAAAAAATTACTAAAACCATTGTACCATAAGGTTTTTCTCCCCACACCTCCACTACCCCCTTGTGATTTTTCGAGGGGTTGGACATGTGCTATAAATCCTGTATGGAATAAGGGCCAGGCTATTGTTGCTTATTAGATCTCTCCTCCAGAAATGGAGCTTAAAACATTCCTCAAGAAAGTTCTGTTCCCAAGGGATTTAGCTGGCCCTTCCCTGAGCTGGTAGGAGATGGGGAGAGGAGAGTTTTTTGAAAACCAAAAAATGTACTCTGGAAGCATACAGGAACAACTTTAGGGGATCTTTGGGATGAAAAAATAGTTTTAAGTGTTTTCAAGCATTCAGAACCTGAGCATTTGCAAAGGAACTTTGTGTGACCCACCGTGTACAGGAGTTACCTGCTTACAGAAGTTTTTGAAAAGAGGGGAACAAAAGGAGTTAAAACACAAAACCCTTGAGGTTCGCGGTATGTGTTCGTGCCGGCGCTGGCTGGGGCAGAGTTAATGTCTCTTTTTTCGGAGTCCCTGGCACGGAGCTGGGCTGGATTCGTGCCGCAAGCGCGGGTTGGTTGTGGCTGAGCGGCGTTGGGCCTGCAGGGGGCACTGCGGGCGCGGCCCTGAGGCAGAGCCGGCGCTCGGCACGGAGCGGGGCCTGCTGCTCGTCATCTGAGACTTCTGGGGACACGGTACTCCGGAGAAGGGAAAATACCTGGGAATTATGGAATGGCTGCACAATAGCTACCCTGTGCTTCCCGGTCATAAACCAAGCCTCTTCTGTTACTCTGAAAGTTGCTTTTCAGGAACACTGCCGTGTGTGCTTGCCTGCCCAGGCATAGATTCTCTTTTTCAAGTGCACTTTGACTAGAGATTGTTTCCAAAAGCCAGTTTTTAAGCATTGTCGATATTTTGCCATTTGAAATGTTTACTGGGCTGTTGCCAGGGAGCCTTTTCAGACCAGAAGATGGAGCCAGGACACCTGAGATCCAGGTTCTTTTTTGCTCCATCACAGAGCTGCCAACCAGACTCAGGTAAAGCTCTCCCCATTCCCAAAGCCTTTGTGCGCAGGCTCTTGCTGGCAGCCGTGTTGTTCTGCATTAGATTAGATTAGATTAGATTAGATTAGATTAGATTAGATTAGATTAAACAGGCTGCAAAGAGAGCCTCCTTTCTCTTCTTTGTGCTCCCTATTTCCAATAGAAAGTGTTCTTTTGGCAAGAATTACTGCCTTTAAAGGACTAAGCAAATGAAACTCTCACACTCTTGCTACCTCAGCTTTCAACTTGAATGCTTATTGCAGCTTTTTCCCCCAGAAATTTAAAGTTTCAAAAATGATGAAAATTTCTGGGTAGAGGGGAAATTTGCATTGAACCAAAAAGCATAAGGAAATTTAAAGCAGACATAGAGAAATAATTCTAATGTCGATTTCAAGGGATCTAAGCTCCTGCTTTTGAATAGTGTGCACTGCAAATGCAAAATTAATTCAATATTAAACTAAAGAATGTAAATAGAGTTGATTTCAATATTTTTTTTACAAAATTGCCTGCAGAACAGAAAGACAAAAGAGGCATGAAAGAAATGGAAAAGAGACCCAAAAGGAGATTCTTTCTTTGGGATGCTGTTGGTTTGCTTGCTTGCAAGAGGTTTTAGTGCAAATTTCAAAATCCAAAACTCTTAAAGATAAACTGCAAAATGTCAAAGTGCAGCCAATGTGCAGGATTGCATCCAAGAATCTGTGGTTAGTGGAAGCTTGTGCACTTAATACAAGGTAAATTATACTTTTCTCTGTTTTTCTTACTCCTGCTAATTACACAAAACACAAGAAAATAATCTTATTAGCTATGATTATTCTGACTGGAAGTAACCAATAAGCACATCAGTTAATAATAAGAACAATTTATAAGCAGCAATTGCAGAGAGAGAGAATTTTCTTCAGGTCTGTTTGGCTTTCTAGAGCTTCAGACCATGTGGTCATCACAAGGTCTTTAATTATCTGGACCATACTTTTTTCTCAAATGCCTTTTACCCCGACCAAGCTAGGAATTTTTTTAAGCAAAGTCATCTTTACCTGATAGTGGTGGAAACACATCCCTGTTCTGAGGAATGGCTTGCACCAAAAAACATCAATGATATTGCATTCAGGCTTCAGAGTGGCTGCTACACACCCGAGAACAGGGGATTTCAAGACAGCTTGGCAAATGGATGGAGGGAAGATGATGGAACTAGGGAAGGATTTTTGCAGAAGCCTTAGGGAGGGAAGAAGGAAAATTAAAGGGATGGTGCAAGGAACGTTGCCAGCTGAAGGACAGAAAGAAAAAACAAGTAAGAAATTAAGGTCCAATGGTAGATAAGGATTTATGGATACATTTAGCATCCATTATGTCTTGGCTAACTGGATAATTGTTCTGTTATAACATAAACCTTTCTTTTAAAAGGGTGAAGAAAGGGAGGAAATAATCCTTGCAGGTATTTTAGGTGCTGCACAATGTTATAATTTTCTGAAATACTTGCATTGCACAGGGTTTGTTTCCAAGTGCTTGTGGGTTTTTATGGATTTGGTCCCAGTTCTACTGCCAACCTCTCCAGGAAAGAAGAGTTCTGGGGAAGCACACTGGGCTTTTGTCTCTCCTGCAGGGCAGCTGCCCCGGCTGCTTCAGCATCCCTCTTGTGAAGTCAGCAGAGCTTGCCTGGGACTTAAGGGACTGTCTTGCCTCATGCAAAATGTTTGCATATGTGTATTTTTTGTAATTAGCACAGTCAGGCCTTTATTTTATTTGTGACCTCAAATGCTACTAATTACAGCACTTACTGGTGAAGGGATCCCTCCTCTGCTGTGGCTCCTGTTGATAGACTTCTGCCTGAGAAGCTGGAGCTCATCAGAGGCTTTTTCTCTACGTGTGTTGAGGGTGAAAAAGCTGGAATTTTTGATCCTTGTAGAGGCTGTGGTGTTGTGTCATTTGGCAGAGTTCAATATAAATACAATATGCAGCTCCCGAGTAGCAAGGGGACCACTGAGGTGGCTGTGCAACAAAAGCCACTTGCAGGGCAGAAACACCTTGTAGTCACTCAGAGTAATTTGGCTTCCAAGAATGGTTCTTAATTCTCCCTATGGTTCCCCTCTATGCCCCCCTGTGGCCCAGGTCACCATGGGGAGAATCAAGAGCCATTCCTTATTTTCTTGTAGCTGCCTGGTCTTGAGCACACAGCAGCTTGCTGGGAGACACCTTCCATTAACAGGGTTCTTAGCGGGCTCCAGACAGGACTTAGAAGCCTGTAAACGGTCCCACTTTGGAAAGCACTGGCATAATCCTCTGGTTTAATACCAAAAGTGTAACACAAGCATGTAAAAAACCCAAATCAACTCACAACTGGTAATGGCAGAATCACCTTAGTGCAAATTTGAAGGTACTATCCAAAAAATTTATTATAGTTTTACCCTCCATACCATAAAATATCACCCAAAGTAATGAAGCCTGTAGATAAAAAAAAATATTGAAATGTAATCTTTATGAATGTGTAGTAGTTGTACTGTGAGGCACTTTGTCATGTACTTACAGGCCTAATCAAACCTGTGTTTGTGGATACAGATAAAGAATTATGCAATTTTAAGCCCCTGAAATCAGCACTGCTTGATGAGCTCTCATTTAAATCACAGTTTACAAACACAAAAAAAAGAATTCTGGGCTGGTTGGTTTTCAGGCTACATATGTACATCCCTTGGAATTGGTGGGCTGGGAGAATGTGCACTGGTGAAAGAAGTCACTCTCCTTTTACTGCTATTGTTAACATATGTGAAAATCCTGACAGAAATGAAGCCATGGGAGATGGGAATATGGTAAGGCTTTCAAATTTGAAAATGACCTGACATCAGGATCTAAATCAGATTTTGATGGTTTCTAAATAATTGATGACAGCCAAATGTAGTCAGAGTCTCGGTTTTGAGCTAACAATTTCTCATCTGACGCTGATGGGCACATAGCCTCTTTCACACAGTTGCCTTGGGTATGTAGCTCCAACCCAAATTCAATTTAGTAGTCTTTACATGGGCCTCTGCTGACACACTGAGCACTAAGAATGTCCCCACAAGCAGGATAGCAATAAAATACACAGGAATGTGAGTTTTCTGTGAAGTCTGTGTCCCAGGTTTGCGTCTTCCTCCCCATGATGTGAGCAGAGCCTGGAGCCTCTCCTCTGGCTGCCCCAGCAAATGCTCCAAGTTTAGACACAGTTCTCTTCAGGCAGAGCCAAGCCTCAATCTGTAGCCATTTTGCATTGTTTGGTGGGTGCTGTTACGAGTTAGTGTGATTTATGTTTTACTATCGCTCCTGCGAGAGCTGGCATCATTATATGGAGCGTATTTACAATGGAAAGAGATTCCTGTGGCTTCACTGAGGTGGTGGTGGATTCTATTTCCCATGTAACTATTTTTATCAGATGATCTGGGGTGAGTTTCTATCTCTACAGCTATCATGACATGATGCATTTTAATGTGGCAAATGTTATGATCCATAAGTTTCTTTCAGCATCCAGTGCCTGAAAAAGGAAACCTAGGCCCACCCCCACCCAAAGAAATCTTTCTAGTATGCAAGAGCACTCATTTTTCAAGCCAATCTCCTCTCCCGAGACAAGTATAAATGAATGGGTCCTTTTTTCCCTGTTGCTAACTGCAGTCTGATGGTTGTGGCGTCTCCACTGGATGCTGGAGGCAGGCAAGGGTGGGATCTCTTCCCGCCCGAATCCCTGCCATGCTGTGTCTTATGATGAGAACTCGCTGGCTGAGTTTCCCTCCAAGCTCCTTCTCTAATTTTAATCAGCAGTTCTTGTGCCCATCTATACACAGCAGACTAGACTTTGCTGCTTCTAATTAAGAAGATAATTTCAAAATATCTCTTGAACCCTTGACCTTCAGAATTCCCTCAGATGACATCCCTGTGATCTAGGGAGAGCTCCCTCATGGGCTGCCACTCTTCATGCAAAAATAGGTAGGGTGGTGTAATTTGCAAATATTTATAAAGTTCTGTTCTGGTTAATTGAAACAACTGTTAATTGCTCATGATTTCAATCCAGACAGCTGGTCTGTTTTTCTGCACTGCTCCCACAGGAGAAGTTGGCTTTCTCCCTGCCTCAAACCCCCAAAGGCCTGATGGTTTGCATAGCGTATTGTCTCTACAAGGTGTTCTCAGTAATACTTGACTGTGTAGTGAAGGTGACCACGGCTTGTTCCAGGCATTGACACAGAGAAGAGACAATATGTAAAGCTTTTTGGCTTTGAAACTTTGGGAATGACTGCACTGGGAGCTGAATGAGCACAAAGAGGACAGGAAGCAGAGCTGTCTGCTGGGACTCTGAGCAATGTTGTAGACCTTGTTAGGAGGGTAGATGTTGCAAAGCCTCTGAAATGATAATCTGAGGTTAGTAAGAATCCACCTTTGACTCAAACTAACTCTCCAAAGGTCAGAATGGATATTCTTTACTGCTGCAGAGCACATTTCACCAGGAAATTATGCATGAGTAGATGGATCCCACTGGAGAGCTAGCAAGCAGGAATGGCATAGAAAGGGAGTAACAGGAAAGTTGTTAATACTTTTCCTGAGAGACATGTAAGAGAGAGTATTGGGGACAACAATAAATCTGTAAGGTAATCAAAGACAAGGTAATTGTAAGAATATTGTGAACAACTTAAACACGGCAAAGAACTAAAAGACAGAAGGAAAGAAATCTTCTCTATACACACATATATATGAGTGTGTGTGTATGGCTTTGTATATAAAAGGAATAGAGGATCAGTCAAAGCAGCAGTGCTTTTGAAAGGAAGGATTGATGAGCTGGATATTGCTGTGGAATGAATGTCTCGTTACAGATAGTGAATGAAAAATGGTCTCTTAAAATGGGAAAAAAAATAGAAGGAACTGAACTAAAATCCAGGCAGCAAGGAAGTCAGAGCACCTTCATATAAGCGGAGAAACTACTCCAGCTGCATCTGTGGAACCACAGCACCCAGCAGTGGCCTCCTCCAGCTCCATGACCATCCCAGAGGGAGCAGCCTCTCCCACACTGAGGCTTGGGCCCAGGAGGAATGTCTGAATTGGGCTGCCACACAGGTGAACATGGGCTGTGGCATTCAACACGCAGGGTCTAGAAACCACAGAGCAGTTGCTTTTATTGCTTTGCTGGGGTTTCACTCCCAGACCTTTGCTGTATCTTAGGATAGGCAGGATGCAGCTGGAGGCAGTGTGTGATGGAATTTTTACAAAGGTAGTCAGTCATGCCTGGGTGACCAGGTGGCTTCTTTTTGTAAGGACATTGTTTTGCAAGCAGGGTGAACCAGGAGGGCTCAGTCTCTCCACTTCACTCCAGGGCTTTACCAACCCTGCCTGGCCAGCAAGCCTGGCAGCTCCCAGCCCTCAGCTGTGTCTGGGGAAACAGGTAATAATTAGGGCATGAGGAGTAATTCAAACCAAGCAAAACCTAAGTAGTCTACAGCAGGAGCCAGCAGTGCGTACCTTTCAGTCAGTTCGTGAATGAAGGAAAGTGCATATGCCAGACCCAAAGTCCCTGCAGCAAGAGCCCAGTGGTTTGAGCTTTTGGTTATACACTCATGGCTGCACAAACTTCAGTGCATTGTAGTGCCTTAGGCACATGCTAAGTATGACATACATGATTTAAGTTACTTTTTGTTTCTAAGAACTGCTCATTTCGAGATGCATTTAGGAGACACACTGTAAGTTAAACAAAAAAAGTCTATCCCAGGAGGAGGGTTATGTCTAAAGGAAGCTGGGAAAAAACAGACAGATCAATGGTAATATTGATAAGTTTTATTTGTAGCACACAGAAAAAAAATGGAATGAAAATGCTTTAGATAGAAAAATAGTTTATTTAGATAATTATTACTAATGTAAAAATTGTAATTATAAACCCCATGCCTGTTTATATTTGATATATTATATAGGGTGAAATGTCCTCATTTAATTTTTAAAGAGTGGCTTCATGCACATGAATTGTGCCATCCACCCATTTAATTTTTTTTAAGAAAAGATGACTTTTGTAGCTAGTGGTTGTATTAATTAGGGAAAGATGGTGGGAGTCAGGGAAAGAAGCAAATATGTCCATCTGCTATGTATGAAAATCATTGTGTTGTCCATTCTCATTTATTACCATCTCCCTGTCTTTAATGGCCAAAGCTAATGACTGCACAACTACAGAAAATACCAAGGAGACAGAGTACATCCAGTAAAACCCTCCAGCCAAACTGAAACTCCCCATACGATCTACATTAATTGAAATCTCTACAGATGGGTTCCCTTAATTGTAGGAAATAGAATGCAATCCCTATAATTAACTCTCTTCTCAAAGGCTTTTCCCCCCCTCAGCATCTGGAGGGAGCAGCAGTGGTTGTTTGGTACCTCATTGCTGGAGGGTGCAGCTGACTCTCCAGAGCACTCCACTGCCCAGGGCCCCACACCAGAACCAGGCTCATCTCTTCTCCCAGACTCCTCCACAACCCACCACGCTGCACTGAGAGGTTTCTGCCTGGCCATGGTCATAACACCAGTATCCACTAGCACAGTGCCTATTTCTTCTTGCCTTGGAGGGAAATGTTAGTTCTTATCTACAGCCTTTTCTGCCCTGGAGGGCTGAAGGGTGAGCAATTCTTTTGTGCTGCAGCACAGGCAGAAATGTCAAGATGTGGAGAAAGTGTTATTAAGGCATAGTCACAGAAAGCTTGCTGTTCCCCTTGGAGCAGCACTTGATCTTGGGGCAGACCTTGCCTTATGACAGGTTTGTGGGTCATGTCTGCATGGTACCAGCAGTACACAAGCAATGTCAGCCAATCCTGTGAGAATTTCTACCTCTGTTTCCTGAGCTTATTGTTTCTTCTAGCACAGCTCTGTGTTGCATTTTCTCTCTGCTCTGTAATTAAAAGACTTTGTCCAAGTCTTCAGATCTCTGTCCTGGTTACTACCTCTTTCTCCTCTTCCATCCCACTGTCCTCTAGTTATCACCCTCCTTTGCACACTCTGCGTCCTATAATCATCTTAGTCTTCTTACTCAGAAAATTGTTTTCCCTCCATTAGCTGATCCACTATCTCGCACTGAATCCTATCTATTGTTCTGCCTTTCTTCTTCCATCTCCTTGAGTCAGTGTGCCAAGGCAGGGCACAAAATGCCTTCTCCCTGTGGTAGCTGTAAAACTGTGGGTCTTGTTTTTCTCTTTTCCTTTCTGTTTCAGTGTGAGGCTCTGTGGTGCAGTGAAAAAAATTTTCCCCAGAAGTGTAAGGTGGTGCCAGGCAAACTGAAAATTGTGTGCTCTGGCTTCAGGCTGCCCAGCATCCCTGGTCTTCTGGCACACCTTGTTTGTACTGCTGGTGGTAACACAAACCAAGGCATTGGGAATGGAGAGGCCCTGGTCCTTAAGGGAGGACTACCAGGAGCAGCTGCTGCAGAAAGCACTTGCCCAAATGCCTTAGCTAAGGGTTGAATCATCATGGCTGGTGTTAAATGTACTTGTGCTCTGCCACAGGGTGAGCCACATGTGTGGAAGAAGTGATAGCACCTGGCATATCGTGGTTTTCAGCACGAAAGAAATGTATTTCTGGCCACGTAACAACTCACCTGAGGAAATCTGCCACATTTGGGGACAGCTAGAGGATACCATCTAGATAGACTTAATATGGTAGGATGGTTCCAGGGGACCTGGGGGCCTAGAAGTAAAGCAAATACTTGGGGTCACTCCATAGATTTCAGCCCTTCCTAATATCACTGTGGAACTTGGAGGATTTACAGCTCTCCTGAATACAGGGCAGCTCAGGGAGCTACTTTCTGCCTGCTATGACTAGCATGGGTTCTGGTGTCTTGTCTTAGAGGAGCTCCCACACAAATCCTTTTCTTGGGGCTCCCAAGTGTGTCAAAGCTGTTCTTGTGAGAATGTGGGACCAGCTGCAAAGCTGATGTGCATGGTGGCTGCAAAGCTCCCTCAGGAAGTTGCAGCTCCTGCACAAGAAAGGTGTGGAGTGTAGAGGGCTGCCTTCCCCCCTGCCAAAATGACAAGATGAAGGCCTCTCCTGGAAGTTCAGAGCACATCTAGCTCACAAGTGTCACAGACAAACAATCCAAGAGAAGACATGGTCACACATGAACCTGAGGTAGGTGATGTGAAATGACCTGGCATCTTGCCCATGGACTTGACTACAGAAATGTATGTCATGTAACATGGGCTCTCCAGGCCAGTCCTGACCAGGGGCAGCACATTCCAAAGGGAAGAATATGTACACAGAAGAGGGGCAATATAAAAAAAGCCATCAGATTTCCCTTTTTGCTGCTCAGTATTTATTTTACTGCCGTGTGTAACTACCCACAGTGTACAAATCACCAAATCACCAAATCACTGGACACTTGGGCTGAAAGTATTTCCGTGTTACGCAGCACAGCACTGTATAAGGCAGATGTTTTACTGCTGCTCCCCATGCAAGAAAGCCAGTCACTGAAATACTGATGCTCATTTGCCTTTGCTTTGGTCTGCAGCAGCTTTGTCAGAGTTTTCAATTTATGGCACCTGGGTTTTTTCCTGATATTTGGGCTGAGTTAGTTTAGGAGCCCAAATCTACTTTTAATCAGTGTTTTATAAAACAGGGGTTTTTGTCCTTGGAAATAAGTCAAGCATTGGTATCACTGAAGTTGCTTGCTCCCTGAGATGAGCTGTCAGCTGCTGTGAAACACTGGGGTCTGCTGACTACTCTGCAGACAGTTTCAGGCATTAAAGAATTACACATTTTGATCTTTGTAGACAAACCAGACATGCTTCAAACTGCAAAGGTTCACCTTCAGAATGGCCACACTTTTCTGAGTTGAAGCAGGATTCCTGTGCTTGTGCCCACATAAGGCACTAACCTGCATCTCAGGGGCCTTTGTCCAGTTTTCTACATTCACATATTCAAGAGCAATTCAGTTCAGTTTCCAAAAATGATGGAGTCCTCAAACTACATCCTCAAAAATTACATACCTACTGTAAAAGGCTTTCACTGAAAGTTAATTTTGAAAATGGGACGTGCTTGCCAAAATAAGAAAAGGTAAGCATATTTACACCTTGTAAAGCCATAGGACATCATGCAGTGCTGCCATACAGAGCCCCAAGATGTCCCTTTGTCACATTCATTGAAGATGGTGCTCTTGTGCATAGCGTTTACTTTCTGCTATACTCTCACCTACTATGGAGTGGCTGTACCTGGTCCCTCTCTTTGAGAGCACAGAGGAAGAGCAGTACAGTCTAAACCATGCTTGTGAATGCAGTGTTCTTAGCAGAATTAGTTCATTCACCTGGCAGAGGGGTTTGTAGAAAAGCATGTGGGGTGCAGCAGAACATGTGTACAATTTACTAGAGACAAATCTAAGCATGGGTTTAAGGGCATTGCTGGGTTGCTGCTGTAACCCCTCAGTCACCAATAGACATGCAACTATACAATTTACCACCAGTCTGAATTGTACATAATATAGGATAAATGATACAAAAATCCCTTGGTTTTTGCTCACTGGCACTGAGCTAGCTGTAAGCTGAGTCCCACATTGTCTCCTGCAGTCTGCAGCAGCCGAAGGGTGCCACAGCCTCCTCTACCCTGCATTGAGCCAGAAGCAGTGTTGAGGCACAAGTTACCTGTCTCCAGAGGGCAAGTCCTGCTGCCACTGGACAGCCTGTTCTCTAAAAGCTGGAACTGCTCAAAGGGCACACTTGCTTCTCAGTGCCCTAAACAGTGCTTCTGCACATGTTTAACATTGGGACTGTGGCATGGGAGGACTTTTCTTCATTCACTGCTCACAAGAAGACTGATTTGAATTTTTTAAGTGCTTCTCCTTCTGCCAAGTGTATTTAATCTGCAGGGATATACCTAGCAAGTGATTTTGCTTATAGAGTTTAGCTAGCTATTTCAAGAGACTGCTTCATGAAAATTGCTATCTCAGTGAATGTAGCTTGTAAACCTTTCTGATGACCTAATTAATTTTGCTAAAGTCTCTTTAGTAGAAACCTTTCCTACACAAAGGCAAGGTACTCCCTGTCACACAATGAATTTTTAAATGCCTCTGGTTTTCGGGTTTTTTTTTCTATTTTTGTTTAACAGCACTTGTTGTTGAGCCATCAGATATCATGATTGGAATATAAACTTTTCCATTCACTGAGTGTAAAACTGAAAGTATTGATTCAATTGTACACTCAGCTTATGAGAGGCTGTCTAGTAGCTGCTGCTTTTCTACTGCTTACTGAGGGAAAAGCAATTCTGCTTAGCTTTTCCTGAAGAAGGTATCCTGCTGGCTTTTCACACCACAGGCTTGTTCCCAAGCCTCCAGAGGCATAGGTTTCATCACTGATTTAGTCAATCTTTCATAACTCTTTATTTTGTAAGGTAGGTTATAGGCAGTAAGGTGATAGAGAGTCTGGTCCTGTCTGTACTAAAGTCAGTATAAAATGCTAATGGATTTTGATGTCACTGGATAACTCATTTGTTGTGACTGTATTTGCAGGGTGGTGAGGAGTGTGAAACACACCTCTCCCACCTACCCTGGCATAGACATAGACAGAGATTCTGATCTGAAATCCTTATCCACGATCACGTGGGAAATCACTAGATTTAACAGACTTACCAACTCCACAAAACCAAAGCACAGCCTGGTAGTTCTCATATCAGTCATTTGAGGAGTGACCTGTGGATGCCAAGGCATCTCCACCCAGAATAATTTCTTAGGTGCAAAATGGCAGGCTGAAATCATCCAACATAAAAGAAAACATGGTGTGTCAAAAGATGATAATCTTTGGACATTTAACTGATCAGGTATTGGAATGGATACCTACTCTATCCAATGATATCTCTGGTAAATGCAAACTGCTGCTTTTTTTCCTCAGCTTTGTCCCATGCAATGCTATAGTCAAGGGTAAATAAAAGAGAAATGTATTCACTTCTCAATTGAGCAGTGTCAACTTTAACTGCTTTTCATATACCAGACTCATTTTATATATTTAAATATGCTTCTGTTTTGCTTTCTACCATTGAAGTGTTGCAGAAGGCATGAGCAATTTTGTGAACTTGCAGTAGAAATATTGATGCACAGGAAGGCACAGACTGACAGCCAGTGACTCATCAGTCTTATTTTATAGATTGCCTTTGCCTCTCAGCCCTTCTAATCAAATATTCATTGCTTGGAAATGCCCTCCCAGTGCATCCTTGCTGGTTAATTAGAATCCCCTCACCCTGACTCTGAAACTTCTCCCACAGATTGAATGGAGCAGACTTCTGCTTCTTGCCCAGGCAAATATTCCAGCAGCTCCCCAGGTTTGTACAGGGTGATGTTGAGCCCAAGTTGCTGCTGAGACCCTGCTGATTCTGCTGTCAGCCACAGGGGAAGCCATGGCAGCTTCTGATTGAAGAAAACCGTCTGTCTTTATCAGTGCTCAGAGTCCCAACCTACAAACTCAAGGAAATTTGTTGAAATTCTAAGAGGACTAGTCTCCTGTTGGAGTGAACTGGAGCAATGGCAGTAAATTTAAAAAAAAACAAACACACCTCACCAAACCACAAGCAAAAAACAACCCACGTCTTCTCCAGCTCCACAATAAATGACTCTAAGTCAAATGTCAGCAAACTCCAAAGATTAGATCTACCACTTTTCTCTGATCAAGACAAGCACCTATCCAAACAAGTTTAGTCTAATGTGATCTGTCTTTCCTAAAATCACATTGCCTTTTGGCCTCCTTTTGTTTCTGCATCTTGATTATTATTTTCTCAAATATGTGTTTGAAAAAGTTGTACATGATAGAGGTCAGACTAATCAACTGTACTTTTTAAACTACTTCTCTTCCCAGCTCAAGATCTGACCCCAAATCTTTATCTTTCAGTCATTTAAGTGCCTGCACAATTTCTACTACTTCTTGAATGTTAACATACATTGCAATACCTATGGAAGTTATGCAAAACCTTGTACTTCCAGTATACACAGGTTTTCTGTTCAACATCAAATGATGTTCCCAAGAAATTGAACCAGATGCAGTTTAAAACTCTCTCTATCACCATCCTTACATTTGCATATGACTACCTCTGCTCAGTACTGACATTTTATCAATAGTTAACAAACATAGGCAAAACTTTGAATCTGTTTCATTTATTTGAGTCTTTCAGATCAATAGGAAGAGTGTCTTTGGGATTTTTTTTCTTTCCGATGGAAAAATGTCATCAATAATTAATCAAAGCAGACTGGATTTCATTGAAGATCTGACTTCCTGCAGCACGACACAGTATACCTGAATGTTAAAGGTACATTCTTTCTTAAACTGCTGCATGTTAGAGTAGCTTTTAATTGCACTATGAAATGGATCCCCTGATAAAGCCTAAATGAGAGTAAGTGTGAAATGTGTGCTGCAATGTTTTCACATGCAAAGAGTTTTAGCATAAGTACTGAAACTGCAGAACAGGCTACACAGATGGGGCTGTGGGACTTCAGCAGAAAGCCTGAAAAATTGTCCTGCTCCTCCAGGGGTGGGGCACGGCAGGAACATTCACCCCTGTACAGAGGGCAAATAGGCCCCAAATCCAGATCGGCTTTGGGAGAAGTGGAGGCATGACAAAAGCTGAATTTCAAGGCTGGGTGTTTATTTCCTGTAGACATTTCTGGTGACCCTCACCATGGCTAACAAAGAATCCTCAGCCTGCCAGGCCATGCCAGGACTGGGGTTATTCAGGGAAATGGGGATGTTTGCCAGATCGGGACTCAGACCTTGCATCAACGTTGAGCAAGCAGCTTTCAGTGTTTATTTTAAAGCTCTGTTGGCTCAGTTTAAGCCATGCCTGTCATGATAATTATGTTCAAATGCAAGCTAAAATGACTTAAAGACACATTTAGAAGGACTGTGAACCTTGTCAGAATTGATAACTGAGGCCTCACTTCCTTTGTTATTTTCACATGCTCATTTTATTGAATATGTACAGATAATGAATTGAAAAACAAGTGCTGTGTTTGTGAGACATTTAAATTATGTATTAGTAGTTCAAGACACTGTGGTTAGCCATTAAATAAGTAATCATAAACAGACCAATTCAGAATGATCTGTTTCTATATTTATGTTTGTGGCCTAAGAGAGGAAATGGATGCTCTTCAATGAGAGAAAAAAAATCCATCCATCACGGTGTCCTCCAACCAAGGTATCCAGTGCTAATATAAATGGTATTCCAAAACGTAGTATCAAATGAGTTTCTAGCATCTCCTAGGAGTGGAAGAAAGCCAAGTTTCTTTGTATTACCTTTTTACTTTCTATATTATGTATATATTCATTTTGAGAGAACTGTAGGAACAGTTTGTTGTCTAGGCTTTTTTTTTTTTTGTCTCTTTAAGAAAATTGTTTTCTGTTAATTAAATTGGAATTCATCCCACTGAAACTCACCTGCCACAGAGCCCAGCAGGCAGGAAAAGGCAGTCCTGCTGGCCTTGGAAAACAGTAGCAATGTTCCAATTAATTGCAGTTGGACCAGAAAAAATGGCACTTCTCACAATGACCTCATGGTTTCAATGTGTGCACTCAATTTTTTGTGCATTTCTTTTTACAGCTGCAGCTCTTGGACTCACGAGAGCCCTGCTGCATTTCAGTTGTCCTTGTCAGAAAGAAAAGAGGTAAGAATTTCTCCCTCTACCTGTGGATGAGAATGAAAAAGGGGACCCTTAGGACTCAGGCATGAGAAGGTATATAAAGGTGTCTCATGTTGTCATAGTAAACTTACCACACAAATGCTGTTATGGAATCCTTGTGTCATAAATTTGAGAGATCAGAGGTTGGTTATGCTGCAGCAGAATCAGGCCCTGTTGTTCAGAGCTGTAAGTTCAGTTATGCAGGTGACTTGCAAAGCTGATGAGAAGTTAAATGCACACCTGGAATGTATAATCCCCAAGTCCATGACTGACATGGGACCTAACTTTCTTGAAGTATCCTACCCGAGGATCTGTTTGGGCAAAATATCCTATCAGAGCACCATAATGTAAAGAAAATGTAAGTTAGTAAAGATGAGGTGCCATTTGGATTCTGCTCTGTTTTGAAATGGTACTATTTATCTAATTTACATCTCAGTTCACTTGAGAAAAGTAAAATTCAAGCTTTATTGGAGTTTGTTTTTTTTCAGATCTTCTGATTAATTTAATGTTTCTATTCTGCACCATTAGCACAGTGCTGTAATAGCAGCAGTAAGTGCTCTAAGGGAGTCCTTGGCTTTGGGGGTTACCTTTCTAGGGGAATATGTACATAGAAGAAGCAATTTCGTTGTTTAAAGAAAAGGATCTTTACCTGCTAACTTCCTTCCAATTTTATGTGCTGACCTCACTGGGTTATGTCAGTAGAGATCTGAACCCATGTGGGAAACCGAGAAGCTGTATCCAAGTGTCAGGAATAATATAGTGTCACCTCCTATATTAATACCTTGTAAATACAGGAACAAGCTGTTCTTTGGAAGGAAAAAAAGATTGCACAGTTCTGTAGATGAATGATAGATCACTTGCACAATTTAAAAAAAATAAATCTAAAAATCTAAAAATTCTCCTGGCAAGAAAAATGCTCTGGGAAAGCATCCCTAAAAAATCCAACACTGCCAATAGTGTCAGCCATGCAAACACCATCTCTGTGTATGTCATCATATGTAAATCCTGCATAAATGTTTAACTGAGATAAATGTTTAACTGAATATTTCTGCTATTTTCCTCTCATCCTGAGAGCTGTTTGCATGAGTAAACAAATTCTAATGTTTATGTACACAGACACCCACTCTGTCTCACTCCATCATTTAGCTTTTATTCTGGAGGATGATTCTCTCCGGTGATGCAAGGCTGCAGGGGTGCTGTAATAGCTCCACTGAGGGATGCTACTTCCCAAAAGAGAGCTTTACCATTGGGGTGAGATGATAAAAACTGGGTCAGTGCCCTTTAATGGATACTCAAGGTTCTTTTAATCAAAAGCAAAAGGCACTGCCATGGTCTGTCTGTGATTGGAGGAGATACAGACAAGGACAGAAAGCAGGTCCCTCACTTTCTCTGAAAGTTAATCCAGGTAGAACAAGAATTGCCTTTCAAAAGAGGAAAAATACTGCAATTAGGCACTTGGCATCCATGCAGTCCTGGCGAGCAGAGGAGTCCACAATGGTCCTTGCAGGTGTGTACTGTGTTTCTTCCTGGAGGCAAAGCCATGGCATGGAGGTGAGAGGTTTCTTTGAGGCTGGAGAGATTCTGGAGAAAAAACAGGGAGAAAAAGAATATTTTGTGATGCCACAGTTGCTGCTGTGTCCCCTGGAGCCCTGCACATGGAACAGAGGAAGCAGTGAGATGCTGACTGAAGCTTCAATAATTTTCTCCTCTCTCTGGCTAGTGAGTACTGTTGTTAAAATAGACTCTTTCCAGCCATCCTCCTCATTGCTCCTACAAACCACAACAGTAAAAGTGGCAGGGTATGCCTTCCTCTGCTTGTGAGTTACTAGGAAACGTTATCTGTTCCCTTAATTTTTGTCCAATCTTTTGTTGCCTATAAATTATTTTCCTTGACCCCAAAGGAGAACACTGCACTACAGCATGCACCATGTCTAGTCTTGTGCTCAGATGTTGTAGTGATGGGCCATATTTTAAAACTCAGTGGATTGAGGAAGCAGGCTACATAAATATGTCAGAAAACCTGTCGAGTGTGTTTGTTGTTTGTAGCTGAGTTAGGGGTGTTTGCAGGGGAGTGCTTCTGTGCTGTGGGATGTTGTACTTTGTGCTGAAGGACAGGGAACGTGGGGTGGGGGCTGGTGTTCACCAGATTTTGCTAGGAAAGACTCACCTTGGTGTGGTTGCGGATGACAAACCTGCCACAGAGACCTTCATGCAGCTGTCAGCAGACAAGTTGTGAGGAGGAAAAAGCAGTCACTGGAGGATGCTGCCTGACTGTGTTCACTCAGCTTCAGCCCTGCTCCCTCCAGCCTGATACTGTGGCTGACAGGTGATGGAAACCAGCCCAAAGGCAGCTCAGGCTGTGGCAAGAGCAGTCTCATCCCGAGGTGAGGAAACCCACCAAGGCATAGTCCCTGTGAGCACAAGCACTGATCTTACAGGCAGGGGTCCCCTGGGGGGCAGGGTGCTGGGCAGTCAGCAAGGTGGCTGTGTGTGCCTGGCACTGGGAAGCAAACTCCCTCAGAGCAGTTTTGCCACTGATTTCAGCAGAGCTGGGATTTTGACACTGGTGGTGCCACACAAAGGAGAACACTCTCATCCTACACGAGCTCAGCTGCTCTGAGAGACGGGTGTCCTACCAGTTTGGAGTAAAAATTTGGGACTGGAGATAGCAGACAAAGCACAGAACCATCATGAAACAGAGCTCTGTTCTTCCATCTTTCCATCTTTACACAAACAGAAGTCCCATTGAAAACTGTAAGACATTGACTCCTCTGATTGAAACACACACACACACACACACACATATATATATATATATAAATACATGTAAAAATTTGATGTATTACTGTTTCAGCTCTGCATTTTCCCTTGATTTTAATTTTCTCTGTGGAGTTCAAATACAGAATGTTCCTTCACAGCTTATTTCAAAGCCATTTTTTTACTTTCATATTTAAACTTATTTAAGGCCCTTAGATTTTTCTCCCAGCTGTGGAAGGCCAAGGCAGGAAGAGGCAGAAAAGTCAAAGACTCTTTTACAGTCCACAGTCCTGGAACCTCTAAAGAGCATCCTTGAAATCAGAAAAAAACCCCCACAATAAATAATGCTTCAATTTTTTAAAAGGAAGTTATCTTTTTGAATATAGCCTTTTCCCATTTTAAGGGTATGAAATAATTAAAGTGTGTGTTTGCATAATTATGCTTTGTCTCTGTAACAGCAAGTATTGGGGGTTTTTTTCCTCACTTTGCTCCTGTTTACTCTCTCTTATGTTACCAATCCGCCCCTGCTTCCCAAGCAGGTGCCCTTGGAAAGGAGAAATGTCTGAGCTTATGCCAGAATCACTGTCCTTGTTCTTTGGCAAAACCAGGTTTCTGACATGTGTCACATGCAGCACATGCCCTTCCCAGGCAGGTGACTTTCTGACAGATTTTGTTCAGCTAGGATGGGTGTTGCTGTCTGAGGTTTTCTTTCCATCCTACTCTGTAGCTGATGTGACCGCTTCAAATTTTTTCTTGTTGTGGGGAGAAAACGGACAGGTTTTGCATTCAAGCAGATTTGTGCAAAAACAAGTGTGTGAGTGCAGGTGCCTCTCTGACATCTGAGCATCCCTGGGTGACTGAAGCTCTCATTAATGGGTCTGCAGTCTTGGTCTCCCCCCTTTGCAGTTCTTTGGAGCCCAAGGTGCCTGGACAAGCTTATTGAGTGCAGCTGGCAGATGCAGCAGCTTGTGCAGCAGTTTTTGGGCTCTAAATCTGAGACTGGACAGGCTCTTGGGAGCCCTTTGCAGACTGAGGTGAAGGGACCATGTCCACTAGTGAGCTCTGGTGGCCTAGAGTTCATCTGCCCTCTGCAACCTGTATTGCTGTAAGATGCCAATTCACTGAAACACTTTGCAGATATTTGCCTGTTTTGGTAACCATTTGCTTGAGTGACCAGTGGTGAGAGCACTCAGCCCTGGACCTGTATTGTGCACACTATGATTTTGCCCTCCAAACCTATGTCCAGGTAAGGCTTTTGCTTGCTCTCCCAAATACCTCAAGAATTTTTATGTGCTTAACTTCATCCTGGGCAGGGATTGGCAATGTCCAAAACTACACCTTTCTTCTTCCCTCTCAGACAAAAAGTTTTATTTCTTTATCTGCCAAAAAATCTGAGAATTTTCATATTGCAAAACTTGATTTATTGTATCACATTTCTTCTGTACTGTTCTTCCTCCTCCAAAAACCTCTTTCTCTATAGTTGTTCAGATGACTTTTTATGTTTATATCTGTCTTATGACATTTGGAAGTTCAGTGGCTAGAGAAGAAGGCAGGGAAAGAGGCCTGTTCCCCCAGGACAGACACAAACCAGGTTGGTACTGGAGCCACTCAGCCTTGTGGGGTGGGCTGTCTCCTGAATTGCTTCTCAAATGCTGGAAGCTTTGTGCTCTAGTAGGAGCAGTTGGGTTGCTTTTTCAAGAGTAGAGTAAACTACTAGGCCATGTCTCTCAGATATTGAGGTGCAGGGGTATCATCAATCAGACAGCCTAGGGAGTGTTGGAGGTCATCCTGGAGGATTGCCTCCATGGCCAGTTTCTTATAGACCCTTCTCACCCTGGATAAGAGGGAGATTTTCTTCCCATGGAGGAAAGTCCTCTAACTGAAGCTGAACAGGACAGCTTTGCACTAAAAAAGCTTGGAGCAATCCAAGGAGCTGCCTGGTGCTTCCTGTCAGCAGCTATGTAGCCTCCAGGTCATACACAGGTTACTTTATTGCCCTGAATCTTGGGGGCATTTCCAGGGATGCTGTGTTTGTAAAATACCCTGTCAATATAGCTGGGAAGGATGATGAGTTAATTCCTTCCTCCTTTATTTTCTCTGGATGAAGCATTTATTTGTGCAGTGTAGTCAATTGGGGTTTGTGCAGGTGTCTGCCACCTGGAGCACACCCAAATAAGTCAGGAGACTCAAAAATGGGCTGTGAGACTCACAGAGCATGAGAGGGAAGGGCATATCGAGTGGAAATAGCACCCCAAGGAAGATTGCCACTGCCACCCTGCCCACAGCTTGCCCCAAGTCCTCCTTGCCTCCCAGAAAGAGTTGTTGCAGGAGCAGTGTGACCCACTGTGTGAGCAGGGGTAGTAGAAGGAGATGAAAGGATGTGCACACTTAGCTGTTTGACACTACCATTAAATTTTGATCCCACTGGCCAAATCCATCAGAGTTTGAGAGAAATTTAGGCATCTCAAAGTTCATTATATGTTCTCAGTAGATCAATGAAGAGGCTCATTAAATCAAGAAGTTGAGCCCAGCCAGGGATTCACCAAGAGGGTCCATGCTCATAGCTCAGTCTACCTGATGCTGATCCAGCATCTTGCCCATCCATATGTCAATGGAAGCAGAGGGTGGGAACCGATTATTGCTGGGATGGTGAGGATTGTTAGGAAACAGAAAATGTACATTTGTGGAACCACAGGCTCTATTAATTTCACTGCTTTTTAAATGAGGATGGGGGAGAAGGAGGAAGAGGAATCATTACTAGGATGCTTGTGATTACTAGGACAAATGCATTAGAGCCATGACATTAATATTCTTAAGTGTGGTAAGTCTCTTGGTGTTCTTATTCATAAGTCACGGGTTTTTTTTTTCTCTCAGATCTTTTTGCTAGATTGTTAAAAAATAATTAGAGGCCCAGTTAGGGCTCAGGGTGGCCAGCCTCAGGGTGGCCAACGGCGTGAATAAGACTGGATGTGAGCAGAAGGTCACCAGGTAAAAGCTGAAGAAGTAGAAGGAAAATTCCCAGACAGGTCTAAAGAAAGTGTTTCCAGAGCCCAAGAAGGGGAGAGAAGCTGAATATTTTGCCTGTGTATGAAATACATTTCTCCAGTTAGATTTTTTAGAGATATTACCCTGAAGAGGCTGTTGTGACTTTATTTCTTAAGTGTGTCAGAGAGACCCTTCTAAGATAGTACATGTATTTTCACTCCCTTTTGTGACAGTTGCAGATTCTCAGCAATGCTTGCTATGAAGTCTTGTTCTCAAGTGTCTTTTAAAAAAAGCTGTAGAGCCACACTTATCCAAATTTCTATGGGGACTTGATAGATTTTCTGCATGTTATATGACTCTCAACATCTCATAAACAACTCAAGTATTTTATATTTAAAAATGGCACAAACCCACTTTCCAAATCAGAGATTGAAACATGACATGTGAATGACTATGTGAAATAGTCCACAAAATGTTTGTTCTTTATATTTTAAAAACAAGTAAACATGCTCTGCTCCTGCAAATGCAGGTCACTCAGGTCTGCCTAGACTACAAGCTGCAGGACAGGACCTGGAACCCATTTGTCTCTTTAAGATGGGTGTTAGGGTCTTTTTCTGCATCACTTTAAGTTGCGTAAATCATAATAGGTTGTGTAACAGTACATGGAAGCTCTATTTGAAATTGGGTTTCCTTGAAAGCACTATCAGACAGGTTTGCTTGAGAGCACTCATATTAAAGGCACTGTCTGCCTTGAGGATCTCCTCCCACGGATATAAAAGGTGAAGGGTGCTGGGGGTAAGGAAGGGCCCATCATGGCACTGCTGAGCCAGGTAGTGCAGGCAGGGAAAGCAGCAGAGATTTCCTTGGTCCCCGCCCAGCATCTCTGCTAGAGCTGCCCTCCCGCACTGCCCCCACCTCTCTGTGGCTCAGCCAGTGGGGGCAGGCACAGGAGCTCTTGCTCAGCCTCTTCCTGGTAGAAAGTTTGGGGCTGATTTGCTAATTGGAGAGCATTGCTTTTGCTGATGGACGTGCCTCAGTGGCTGCTCAGCTGGTGGCACTTGTTTTTCCCAGTCAATCTGAAGCAATATAAAACACTGTGCCAAACTCTGCCAAAACACTGCACGTCTGCCAGGCAGTATAATTAGAAATAATCAGGTTCTGGAGGGGCTGTGCCGCAGTAGGCACTGGTATCCATCCAGGCCAGCTCCACATTTTTGCTCACTTTGCTGCCAGTACAGCTGAAGTTAACTCCTGAGCATAATGTTGTCTGGGCAGTGACATTGCAGTGTGGCTGCACAGGCTGGGTGAGCAGGCAGTGAGTCCAGTTGGTTGTGTAGGTGCTGCCCATGACACACTAGATTTGATATCTTGCCATAATGCTCTTTTGGCACGATTTGGGGGGTGAAAATATTGGGTGTAGGAAGCATCACAGTCAATCCCAAAAGATTGAAAACAACAGCATATGCAAGCCAGAGCAAACCTCTAATCTTGTCCAAAGCTGTTTTGATGTAAGGCTCTTTGGTGCCTCTGGTTCCATATGCAGCAAGCCTATAGCTGCTCTGGTCTCTTGTTGCTGAATGAACATGAGCTGGCTTTGTTACATGGCACCATTGTGACTGCTGGCAGAGCTCTCATTCACTTTGATAAACATGTATTGAAACATGACTGCCACTCTTTCATGTGCTTTCACAGCACCAAGGTGTTATTTTCAATTCTTAGGCAACTTTCTGTATCCACACAGGAAAAAAAAATCAGGGAGCTCATTGTCCACAACTTGTGAAACAAATCATAAGTCTTCCTCCTATACAAAATCCCCACAGTAAGTGGGTGTAAGTGCTGTAAGACAGAATTTGGAGTCCCTTGGGCCTTACTTGGCACATGATGTGGTAGAGAAATCCTCAGCCTTTTCTCCTTTTTGAAATTGGAAGAGGGATTTAAACAGGACTCATAAAAATATTTCCTTTGCGCTTTCTGTTTCAAACTCATATGCCTTGCCTTGTCTCAACTTCCTTACTGATTTGTCTCTCCTTTCCTTCAAACCCTTATCTCTGAAATTGTTTGGACAATTAGCTGTTTCTTGTCAACTTTGGTCCTTTTTCTTAAAAGTAGGAAATGTTAGATACCTAGAAATACTCATGCATAGTTCCTTCTCATCTTTTCCCTGTTCTGACAGCATTTCTTCGGTCTGTCTCACACCCAGACCCATTTGCTTTGGAATACTGGAATACAGTTAATAAGCAGTATGATTTTTATCCAGATTAGTGTAAGCCATTATGATTTATTTTTACCTCAAAGGTGGCATGATTTTGAGAGCAGGGATGGTGACCTTGCTGTGGCCAGGAAGGGAGAGGACCTCTGCTGAAAGCAGCACTAGAAGCACAGAGCAGTGGCCTGCTCTTCCCTGCCTGTCTTTAGTAGCTGTGTGAACTCATTCAAAATTGTTTTCCCAGTTAAACTGAACACTAAGAATTAATAATAATCTAGAAGAATTGCAATTACTTCTTCTGCTCTTCTTGGAAATTAGGAGTGTTTCTAGCCATGTTTACCTCAAAGCATTCAGATTTCTTTCTTGTTCCTCAGTAAAAGTGTACAGACAACCACGTCTCTGTTCTGACGTGACAACACAATTAGAAAATTGTGTCTTTAAATACCAACTTAATCTAATCTGGGACAAAAACAATAAAAGGCTTTAATCATAATTGCACAGTGCCTGCAGGCTGTCACCAGAGGGCAGAGACAAGGTTGTTCATTGCCACGTGTGGATAGTTTAGAAATTAAATCCCCTTTTCACAAAGGCAATAAATTCTGTCTCACTTGTGTCCTTTCCAAATATTTCAGCTCTGCAACCAGATAGCTTGTTTCATCAGCATCTGTCAGAGACTTTCTTTTGCTTCTGTCAAGCTATGTACAAAGGGGCAAGGAGAACTGTCTTTATAAAACTACACCCACTTGACTTTGTAACATCACAGCTTACATGAAATACTAGCTCTAAATATAAACTAAGTACTAACTTTTCCTTCACAGGTTTGTTTCCACTGTTTTGTATTTATAGTGCACACACACTGAGGACTCATACCACCCTGGGTATCCACAGAAAGTATTGGCGGGGGGGATTTACTGGGAATGCATCTTTGATCAAAAACTGCTCTCACACATTATATGGTAGGGTTTCAACTAAGAGGAGAATGGGTTTTAAATCCCAAACCAGTAAGGTACAATTTCTACACTTCCTACCCTGTGTAGGAAAGGCAGATTCTGAGAACAACTCCATTTTCCATTACCTAAGTTGGAAAGCCAGCGAGGGTTTTGAGAACAGAGAGGCAGCCTATGAATTCATTTCTGCTCTGGAGGATACTATGAGGGTTTTGGCACCAGGAAACCAGCTCAGTCTCAGATACTGAAGCAAGGCCCACCCCACCCCATCAAGGCACACCCACCTTGAAAAAATCCCTGGCAGCAACGGGTAGTCATTGACTCAAAATAGCTGTGAGTGCTTCCACTTGAGGACTGGCACGTGGAAAATCCTGAGAGAGGCAAGGGCAGAAGTGCTACAGGCTAGCTGTTTTGGAGAGAAAAGGCTTCCACCAAGGAACAGGGACTCTCTGGACTAAGAGGCAGAAGTAGGAGACTTGGAGCCCCTGGGTTTTCTGCAAATATCAGGGACCTGATGGCAGCATGGGTACCTGGTGGGAGGAAGATGTGCTCAGTGTTCTGCTTTTCCATGACTGCACCTCCTTGTTGTAATTTCTAAGCAACTTGGTTTTGTTTTTAGGAAGAGGCTTTTAAAAGTCCTTGCAAATCTCCCTGCTTGTTTCCTAGATAGTTAAACTAAAAATGAACATCTAAGGACTCTGCACCTTGGGGAGGCTGAAGTTCCTGGATCCAATGATCCCAGGCAGGAAAGATGTGCAAGAGACGAGGATTCCATACAGGACCCGACTGCTGCTTATAGCCTTGGAAGGAACAAGGCAGGCTGGCTCCAAAAGACGGCATGGGGGTAAAACTAAATTCATGAATCCTAGAGCATAGACTAAGTATCTAATGTACTTTCTGTTTTAGCATATAATAAAACATTCAGCTCTGTATGTATTCCTCTCTGAAGAGTGAAAAAGATTGGAAGAATCCATAGCTTGGAAAGGATTTCTTCTATGTCTGAACTCCAGTGATGCAGAAAGATCTTGGGTACTATTTGCAGTATTCCCAGATCTTAAAATCCACCAGTCTGCACAAGGAAAACAAAGAAGTTAAGCTGAAATAGGACAATGTCCTAAATGTGACACAGAGGTCTCACAGGAGGCTGAGTATTCAACAAGCAGATTCAGCATCACCGATGTTGACCATATTGGTACAGCTGTGATCAGCTTTTTTGACATCAAGTTCCCTCTTGCTCCCATCTCCTGCAGGTTTGATGATGAGCAAAGACATCAAATGCAGAAGCAAATGCTCAGCATATATGGGAGTTTGGCAAGAAGGCAGAGCAGCAAAAAGAGCAAGGGAGCTGTGGCTCTTTCAGCATGTCTGGTCTTAAGGAGCTGCTGGTGCAGGATGCACTTGAGAACTTGAGAGGCAACACTTGCAATTACTTGCACTCTTGCAATTCAGGTATTGATGTTTCCCTCTCTTTCCTCTCTCCATGCTGCTGCTGTGCCATCCCCAGAGGATGTGTTTTTCCATGGGCATCTCTTTCATACCAGCTTCCAGACAACTCCATAAAGGGCAGTTGCTCCTCGTGTAAGAGACAGAGGCTCCATTCTGCTCTCTCCTTTCCACCCAAACTGTTGTTTAGATAGTGAATATGATGAGGGATCAGATACTTATGTATTTCTGAACTGATATTTGGCATCAAGAATGGAATAAAATATTTTGGAAAGCAGATTTGCCCTTTCACACGTCCCCTTTTCCTCATTCCCTGAGGACTTAATCAGAGTCCAGTTTTTTATTTTTTAATTAGAAAATACACTAGCTCAGGTAATGGAACAAGGGAAGGGAGAAGAGCCTTGTCAAAGTATATTACAAATATATTGTAGGGTAATGTTGCTTTGATCTACTAGCTAATGTTCAGGATCTGCATTTATTTATTTATGTTTACATCTTTAAGCCTTACATTTTTGTAAAATAATTCAGCTGTAGCTCTGATCATACTTACCTGCCCAAAGTTTTAGATTAGTTTTATGGTCATGATACTGAAGCACCTTAAAACAGTGGCAAGGTATTTTGACGGCAGTAATGATTTATTTCAGTGTTCAGTCAGGCTTGTGTTATTTCTCAGTGCACTTTTCATGCTGAACATCTAATACTTAGATTTTGGATTATTGCAGTGTCTGTAGCTTTTTACCTCAGAATGCTATTTTGAACCATCTCCCTTCAGCTATACCTTAGTGCAGCTTTGGTTTGGGAGAAGTTTTGTTACACAGAACAGTGCTGCCAGGCTACATGATGAACTGCAAGAAGACTGAAGAATGCTGCTTCTTTTGTTTTTGCTTATTTCAGTAGAACTGAGCCCAGTTTTTCACCTCATGACTATGGAGACTGAATTTCTGACCCAGCTTGCTGCTCCTACACTCTTGGGACAACCACTGCTTCCAGAAAGTTGCTGTCTGTCTTCTGAGGTGGATCCAGAGAGGCAGGCAGCAGATAGCTGCTGCCAGTGAAGGTGATTTCTGCCAAGTACCACTAAACAATCAGTTTTGGAATCTATAAATGATCTCTTGGGTCTGCTGTTCGTCACTTTAGTGCAAGGGCTTAACTGGAGTTAAGCCTTCACTCAGCAAGCGTGGAAACACTTTTAATCAGAAGCAGGAATCATTGGACCAGCTTGCCAAATCAGATTAGGAGCAGTTTATATGACCATTGTAAGTATCATAAAGTGCCTGGACATGGGAAACATCAATATATAAACAAGATACCCCCTGATTTTTTTATTACTTTGGCCTGCAACAGCAAAAAGCATTTGAAAGGCCAGATCGTTTGTAGTGCCTGAATATCCTCAACTCCAGCTGCACTCCTTGAAAGCTCAGTAACTCCCCAGGAGGCCCATCTGGTAACAGCCCCACACTGCTCTCCCTGCCAGGGAGCAGCCACTACCACCCCAAGAATGGAAATTAAAAGAGCAACCTGGCTCCTTTGAGAACTGCAAGACATTCCTTATATGTGAAATTACTTCATATTCAAGATTTCTTCATAGCTGTGCTGCCACTTACAGAAACATGTTTTCACAATTTAAATACATTCACCCCCACTGAACCTCAGAACTCTATTTAGAATTTGACATGTCTTCAGGAGATCTTCAGGACCCACACAGGATCCTGAATATATGTGAACTAAGTAGTGACAGGAAGAAAAAGCCACTCCTGGAAATTAAAAAATAACTGAATTTAGATCAAACACATGGAAAGTCTGGCTTTTGCCCTAGAAGGTTAATCACTATTTGGGATTTTTTGCTGTGGGAGATTCCTTGTGTAATTGTTGAAAGGTGTGATCAAAACCCAATATCATCTTTTGAGTGCCAGTGTCACACCTGGATAAAAACAAGCTGTATCAGCCCTAATTATTTTTGCTCCCAGACATGCTGCTGAAGCTCTGACTGTGTTTGGGATAGGAAGGAATTTCCTCATGTGATGAATTGGCAAACTTTGGGATTTGTCTTGTTCTTGTGCATTGCTCAAGGACCATTTTTTGGAGTCTTGTTTCAAATTCTTTGACTTTCTGCAGCCTTGTGATCAGAGCTAAATATTCAGCTTTTCCCACCACTGGGCCCTGCTTTGTTTCTAAAGGTTTTTTCTGCTTTATCAAACATGTATGGATGGATCTCAGTTTGCTGCATTATAAAGATACTCTAGCAATGGCAAAAATAATCTACATTATTACTTATCTAAAAATAAGATACAGGGAGAGGAAAAGGGCAAAGGGAATAATAAACTGCAGAGTAGGTTACAACCTTCAACTTCATTCTGTGGAAAACAAATGAATTGCAGGATGCTCTAGTGTACAGAGGTATGGTCAAAGTACCCATTGTGTTGGGGCAGCACTACATATAAGGAGCAACCTCTCTTCTTTCATGTGTGACTAAATCATTGTTATTGTTCAGTATGAAGCAATGGAAATATTTACTAAACCTCACAGTTTAAAGACAAAATTCCTTTATTATTCTCTTGGTGTTACAGATATGAAAATGGTCTGCAGGTCTGACAGATGCTTACAGCACACTTGATTACTCTTTAGGCATATTTTAATACTCTTTAGGTTATTTTAGGCATATTAGTTCCAGACCTTTATGAGCAACCCCTGTCCTTTCTTTTGGTGTTCTCAGCAACCCTTGTGTACTTGAGCCTAGCATGATGCCAGTGTGAGGCTTTGTACTGGACTGGCTGAGAGCGACTTTTACTTGGGTCGAGTAGGGCCAACAGCCCAATGCAGCAACAGATACTTGAGCTCATGCTTCTGCAGCTTTTTTTTTTTTTTCTGTTCTGCAAAAGTACTTGTTTTAAACAGCAGTTTCTGGCTTGTTACATCTTTCTTACAAAAACCCTTGGTTTGAAACCTACCAAAACCAGACAGCTATGTAAAACTTGTCTTGTGACCACGTGAGCATGTGAGAAAAGTGAAAATTTGAGCACAAAGAGAAGAAAAATTGAATCTTTCCCCCCAAAGCAATATTAACTTCAGTGTGTTGTAATAGTAAGCAATGTTTATGTTAGTTTAATGCCTAATTCCATTACCTACAGTTACACTGGTCCATTCTGTGGAGTGGTGAGGCACTTTCCCAGATAGAGCACTGCTGTCAGCCCTTCCCCCTGTTGCCTTGGCAGCTCATGTTTGAGTTTAGTATCAGCTGTGTTGTTCATGGGCTGCCGCGTGGATCAGAGGCTGGTAAGGATGCTGAGGACAGCAGCCCCCGCACAAATCCAACAGGCATGACCACAACTATGTGACCAACAAAGTGCTCATTGCTGCTGTGACTCCAGCATCACCCAGCATGCAAAGCTTAAAGGGCTCTTTGATAGACCCCAGATCATACTGAAATCCTTTCACTTAGTTCTGCTTTGCTCCTGTCCTGCTGCTGCTGAAGTCCATAGCACAAGTGCTCTGCCCTCAGTTGTGCTGGAGTATTTGTCCTGCTTGGTCAAAAAAAGGAGTAAGCTGTGATGGTGCATAAAAGACAAATGGAGAGGCAGGAACTACTGCTCCTTTCATTGTTTTATTATTTTTCAACATTTATCACAATTGTTGTTTCACTGTTAATTGCTGTTCATCTGAGGAATGCACACGGAGCATGTTTCCTACTTGGAACTGACAGAGAGGGAGCATCTTAAAAAACCCCTGAGGATTTTTGAGATCACAAACCTTAGAAAGATAACAAAATTAGCACACATAATTCCCCTTGATTTTCTTTATGCCTGCAGACAAGGTTAGCAGCAACCCTTGTTTCTAAGAGTTTGTTTTGTCTCCTCAACCAAAAAATCTGGAATGGTAAGTGTTAGGTCTGATTTATTATTATATATTTTGTTTTTCTTATAGAAAAGATGGCAAAATTAGAAACATGAAAACATCATAAATTACAAAAGCTGAATGCTGAGAGAAATTAATAAAAAACATTTTTTTTTGTTTCCTTCATAATTATCTAAAAGTGAGACCTGACTGTCTCTTTTTAATACACCTTCACTCTAACTTGAACTGGGGAAGGGTTTAAGCAGCACCCTTGTGAGGTAAATGATGAAGCCAAGCTAAGTGTGGTCTCTCAGTGTAGTCTGCAGTAGAGTTGTCTATCCTCAGACGAGTTCTTCTTGTGTTACAGTAACTCAACTAATTCTGGCTGTCTCCTAGATGTCTCTCATCTATTCCTGGAATTGAATTCTAGACCAGTAGCATACATTTTAATAGCAAAACATCTATTTTATCTCCAATTTTTTTCATTCTCATATAGAAATGTTAATTTCTCTAATTTCTGTTGATTTTTTCCCATGCACCCCCTGCTTCCCCCACATGTTCCAACTTGTGACAGAGGTGCTTCTGTGATAAAAGAAAGTAGGACCTGGGAAGAGGCAGGTATGGTGCTTCAGAGGATCATCCTGTAAGTACCTTGTCTTTATTGTCTCATGGTATGAACATGAGTCTCTGTTCCTTGTTAATCTGGTTGATTCAAGAGGTAGAAATGGGGTGCACTGGTATCAATGGGTTATCCCTAGGACTGATGAATGAGACTATCCATTATGTATATTTGAAAATCTCAGTTAGTTATGTTCTCAGCAGAAGCTCCTAATTTTCTCAGCTCTTTCTGTGAACTCAGCATAAAAGGATTGCATAATGGACACAGCAACTCCCACAACTATTGTTTACATCTGTCAGCTAATCCTTTCTGTGAGTCAGGCAGTGCCTACTGGGTTGGGTACTTGATTGGGATTAGAAACTCATTATTATGATGATGCATATTGCAGTGCTGCCTGGAGGCCTCAGCAGGATTATAGCCACATTGTGCTAGACAGCACACAGACCTAGAGCTTGTAGCCTATTGTTAGAGCACCCTCACTCAAATTCTGGATTAGACCCCATTTCTTCTCATGGCCCTGGGGGTAAAACATCTAATCCTGTTCTGTTTCCATATCTTTTCAGGGGAAATGATAACTCATTTCCTACCATCAGCCAATGTCTATAACCACTTGCTTTTGGAGAAGAATGCCAGGATGATGTCACCCAAAGGCTGCAGGTAAATGCAGCAGCACAAGTGGGAACCAGCATTTTCCCTGTTTGAGTGCCTCTGCTATTTGATGGACTGGTTTTGCAATGGGAATTTGAGGCTTTTCCAGCAGTGCTGCTGCAGCCAGAGAATATGCAAGTCTTGAGTTGCACCAAGGCTGTTTGCAGCCGTGAGTTGCTCACTGAGCCCTCAGCTTCGTAAGTGATGTTAGGATCTCCCTTCTTCCCTCTCAGGGCTGCACATGTGTCCATGCTAATGAGTGGCTCTTGTTGGGTAGCAGGCAGACTGTCCTTCTCCCCTCCCTGTCCTTTCAGGCTCTAGGTGTTCCTGCTGCTGTTCCAGGTGCCAGCACACCTTGTTTGTACTCCATCTGTGTGCTGCCACAGCCATGCACCTGTGACTGCAGCTAAGCCTGAGCCTGGTCTGTGCTTGCCCTTCACTCACTGGCACCTACTGCTCTACAATGTTGCTCAAGTGTGAGGCTTGACGGGGATAAGCTGTACTTACAGTTTCTGACTGACCTTATAGTTTCAGGTCAGGGTGAACTTGACTGGATTTTATCACCCCATAGAAGCTGCTTCTTGTCCGTCGTGGTTTGCTAAGGTGGCCGTACAAATAGCTTGGAAAATGGCACTGAGTTGTGTACAGGTGAACCCTTTGAGTGTTGTCCACTACCTCATTTCCCTTGCTAGGAATACTGCTGGTCAGTGGGACCGCTCTGCAAGATGCTCCTAAGGAAGAAAAAAAGTTGTCTGAGACATCTTTCAAAGATAGGAGCAAGGCTGATGCTTGCTGAGGAATTCTTGAACAGCTTCAGCTTCATCTCTTTCCTTTTTATGCCCAGTCCTTCTCTACAAGCTATTACAATGTGCTGGCATTGTTACAACCATCGCAGGCTGGAGCTGGTACACACAGAGTTATCCTGTTGTAAACTTGTTTGTCTCATGGGAAATTTGAGACTTTAGCACTCGGTCTGCACCTCTTTATTTGAGACTGACCAGTCGGAATCACTTTTGATAAAATATCCATAGGAGTCTCAACCAGAGTTAAGTTCCTATCAGTTTAATTAAAGAAGATCATTGGAGAGACAACCCCTGGGAAATGCTCCCATAGTGTAGAAAGCTACACTGTGAGTGCTCCCCTGAGTAATCACCAGAGGCTGCTATCAGCAGTGCAATCAGAAATGACTGAAGAGCTTAAATTGAAACTTAGACATCAACATATGGCAAAGAAAAGATGAGACAACAGTGACTGAGGACTAATCACATCCAATGAATCATGAGAGTAACAGAAAAGTGAATAGAGAAGGCACTGTAAGGTGGTCTGAGACACAGATCTGTAGGAAACTGGGCTTTGTTAGGATTTTTTATACAATATAGTCGAGGTTTTTACATACTAGTCCTATGCCATTATAGGCACAAGGTCAGTCAGTAAAAACCTTGATAACCAAAGCAAAGTTATATTTAAAGACTTTCTTTACCTATTGCATTCCAGCCCTTTCCTTCAGTAGCTTTTGTGGATGTGGTACCACATGAATGAGGCTGGATATGAGAAGCTGAAAAAGATTGCAGGGAGAAGAAAGCATGTAGGGTCAGCATGGAGTTTGTTTCTTGCTGCTTCTTCACTGGTGAGTTAATGGTACTGGCCATAGTGGTATGGACTATACCAGGTCACCTTTGGGACCAAAAGACATTTGAGTGATACATCTTTCATAGTTTTTGTTTTGTCTTCACAAATTAGTGTTTATAGAAACTAACCAGAGATTAGATTAGCGCACTGCTCCTGTGGGATGCAGACTTCAGGGTTTCGGCAATGTTCTATGGCTAACAAGAGCCAACAAGTTTTACCTGAGTCACTCCCCTGGGTGTAACATGCCCTGGACTGACAATGACAGGAGCCAGCCGAGCATCCTCTCAGGAGATGACAAGTGTCAACACAGGGGCAGTCACCTCCCATTTGTCTAACCAAGCAGAAATGGCAGTGGAAGAGCCACTGAGGTGACTGATCTTAATGTTTATCCTAGTGGTGATATTAGGATATATGAAATTAGAAGGATGACACTTAATATAGTCTTTGGTAGTGGGGCAAGACTTATATTCTTAGCATAAGCTGCTTAGGAAAAGCTTCTTTTACTTAGCATTTCTCACTTGTTACTGATGTTTTATTACATTGATAGCCATCCCCCAAAAATATTTTAATGTTCTTACCTGTTTCATATATAGACATACTCTCTTCAACATCAAACATATTTTGAGAGAATGAGACTGTAGACAAACTGAGTTAGACCTGCTTAGTTATGCTGACATAAACTTAGTGAAACTTCTTTTTTGACCAACAAAATAGTGCCTAATGTGCTTTCTGAGTCACTGTGTTTCTTTCTTTTGGAAGCTGTATCCAGCACATGGTGACCACAGATCTGTGGGCCTCACTCAGGAGAAGCTTACACTGAGCCTAGCAGGATCTCTAGCTTGAGCACAATATGCCAAATTTGATCATGTAGGGTAAAACACTGCATTTCCTCAAACATTTCTTTGGTCCACTCCCTTCCAGATGAGCCAAGCCAGACACATGCCTTACAGCTGAAATAGTAATTTTTTTCCCTTTTTCTTCCCCTCCCACAAGCTTCTCAGGTATACAAAAGGATAATGCAGTGTATAGCACTGTCACCTAACGGTGGCTGTAATGTGCACCACGCAGAAGAGTCTTGGGGAGTTGTACAATGAAATTCTACAATAATCTTAGTAATGAAGGGCAATTAAGAGCAGTAGTTAACCTATATTTTTCTACCCTACTTTAGGAGTCAACTTACACCCAGGATTTCAAATACTAGTTGGAAGTGCATTGCATTGTCCAGAGGCATAATTACAGAGAACTGTAGTTGTCTTTATCACAAAGTTTTAATTAGTAGAACACATTAAATAACCAGCTGATAAAGATCTTAATGAATCATTTATAGGCCTACATCTAAGACAATTATATATGTAGCTAGTCATACATAATCATTTGTGTACTTCTGGGCTTATGTGAAATGGAATATGCATCGTCCTCATGTGAAGTAAAGGTGAAAGGAACAGGACAAAACCGGGACAGCAGCCTACTTTACCCAAACAGCTTCTGCCTGGACCATGTTGACAAGACTGGGGAGTAAAAATGAATAGTTGGCTTCAAAAGAAATCTACCTTGAGGAAAAGCAACAGCTCTGGTTTCCTGAATTGTTGACTGGTTTGGGTTTTGTATTTTTAAATTGAGGTGGTTGTCCCACATGGACACTTTATGTGGTGCTGCTCAGGAATGAGGGCAGATGCACACCAGGCTGAGAACAGGGTTTCTGGGGCAAGCTGGGACTCTGGTGTCTGCAAGCCATGTCATGCCACTCCTGCTGTGGCTCCCTGACAGCCTAGCCTGCCTTAGATGTGTCTCTTTTTTCTCCAGCACTGCCTGCCCAGAAGCATGAAGAAGGTCCTCCAGAGAAACCACTACAGACCCCTAGCAGCCAGATCTTTGCTCCACCAGGGAAGTTCCCAGCTCTCTGGTTCTACCAGCTTTCTTGCTGCTTAGTGTGTATAGATGAAAAAGTGGGAAACATGCCTAAACATCCAATTGCTCTGGGGCTAACTTTTGCTCTGAGCACTGTTTCAGGGCCAGATTTTCATAGCATTTCTTTGTGAGTGCTCCTTGATAATTAGAAAGACATATATGTTGTCTCTTTGGCCAAGTGAAGGGGCCATGGGAGCAGCTGGCTGTGAAAGTGCATTTAATGTCACTGCTGATTTCTGCAGAGCTCAGTCAGAGTATGTACACGGCATGGTGGAAGACATGGAAACAAATCAATTGTGGTGCAAAAGGTGTAACACATGGCTCTTCCTCCTCTTTGCCTAGAAATGCAGTTGGTCACAGGCAGGAGGAGGAGGCTGGTCACAGCTGCTCTCCTTCATTAGCCCCAGTGGCAGGACGGTCCAACTGAGGTAGTGTTGCTTGGGAAACTTGTTTTTAGGAGAAGCCTGCCAGGCTCCGGGATGTTTATACTGGGCATGGTGCCAGTCCTGGATATTTCAGAAGGTTTATCCCTCCCATGCACCGTGCTGACCTCTGTCATGTCCTTGCTTCTGTCTCCCTGCCCCATGGGTCGTTTTGGTATCCACCTCAGGTCCTTCTACAGTTTTGAGCTACTTGTTTTGTCTCCTGTTTCTTTAACAAAGTAGTACTTTAATGACAGATTGTAGGTAATACAATATGCCCAAAACCACTGCCAACCCCCCCCCCCAAACTTGTTGCATCAAGTAGATGTATTTGTCCATGGCCTTTCTTGCCATGTCTGACTTGGCTTGCTCTGCTTAGTTGGAGCTCCAGTTGGAGCAAAACTTGTGTTTATCTGATTGCAAGGCAATCAGCCTAGCAATAAACAAACCATTGCAAATGTATACTTGAAAAGATTAAGAGAAAAGTACTACTAACCCATGTAATATTGTAATCCAAAGTACTTTATAAGTAGCATTGAATAATTTTCTCAATTATCCATAGAGCCTGCTGTTAACAGGTTTCCCTGGTTCCCTACCATCAGAGGGACTCTGCTGATCTCTGCAAAACTTCTTTCAGCTTAAGTACAGAGTTCTCCTTAAAATTAGAGGGCTTTTAAGAGTTAATATGTTAATCTCCTAATGTACCACAGCAGGCATCTGGAATAGATCTTACTAGACTGTTTACACTGTGCTTCCTTTCAGGGTGGTTAGAAGTGAGGGAGTACTTGTGGCAAGAACTGATGTGGTGTAGGGTTTGACAGCGTCTTTCCACACCTAGTTGCTTTTGTGGAGGAGGGAGGGGCAGAAGCTGCCAGTATGGCTCTCAGTGTGGCTTTTCAGCTTCTCCCATCAGGGGAGGAGGCTGTCACAGGGCAGGGGGTGATCCCATGCTTAGTTTTCCCCAGCATGTCCAGGGTGGCAGAGGTTTCCTTTGCTGTCTTCTCCTGAAAGAAAATAAGAAACCAAATGAAAGAGGTTTACCTTCTCTGAGGCAGAATATAGTTAGTAAGAGGTTCAACCCTCTGAGCCTAGGGGCACCTATACCAGAGAAGCATGACACGTGCTCCATCCAATGGAGCAGCTGCTGGGAATGCTCTCAGCACCGGCTCTGAGGGCAGCCTATGTGCTGAAGCTGACAGTCGCTCTGGACGGATGGCTGTAATAACTTTGTGCTTTGTGGCTGTCACTGTTTTTATCCTTCCAATTCCCCTGGGAGGTAGGGAAGTGCTGTTAGTCATTTTATAGAGATAAATTGAGCCGTGGTGTGATGAGGCCACACAGGGAGTCAGCAGCAGAGACACTCTGTTATCAGACCCTCCTCTCCTTCCTTATCAGCTCTGCCTTATCTATGTGCACAAGTAGGATTTGTGGAAATAGCTCCTGAGTGACTGTGAAGAGTGGGAACTGGGAAGAGTAGTGCCTGCTCCCAACACCAAAACTAGGCTGCCTGAAAGCCTTCAGTACACTGAAAGATGACAGCTTTGCTCCAGTGCCATGTTTTCAAGCAGAGCAGATTTTTTGCCAGTTCTTGTTAGACTTTCAGTATTGGTTTTCCAGCCACCGCCAACTCTGTCTGGGCACAGGTCCATGTTTACTCAAGCTCCGCAGCCAGAAATATGGTGAGCTCTGGTTCATGCTAGTGTGTGGTTGTGCTGAGTGCATCAAAATGCGTCATCAGGAGTCACCAGCTACATAAAGTATGAGCTGTGGCAGGGAAATCAGAGAATATATAACAAAACTTTGAGGAGAGTAACAGCTCTGGAAGCCAGAAACCCATTTAAAACACTCTGAATTTTAAAACACTTTATCAGAAGGCCAGTTCCTAAAGTAAAACACTTTGTTTTCTCTTTTTTTTTTTTATGTCATATTTTGATTTCTGAGCTGGATCAGAAGCACAGTTTATTTTACAAGGGCCAATGGTACCAATTAAAGCCTGAGACTTTCAAAGCAGCACACGGGACTCAACTACACATCTTCCATTAATTATCTCTTGGCCAAGTTAACTCTGCACAAGTAATGTCACAAGCTCATTTTCTGTCATTAAATTCAGCAGATATGACCTTGATCCTTTCTGGGAGCACACCTTCTCAGTAATAATATGCTGGTTTATTGCAGATACTTTTTGAAGAATGCCATTTTAATGTCAGGTTATGCTGAAGAAGAGTCCAACTCCTGGTTTTTCAGACTTTCTGAAGCAGGAAAGAACACCCTGCACTAGACCTCTTATCAGTGCAGAGCCTGGACTAAATGTGTCTTTGTTGACCTTCTGCTTCTTGTGGTACAGAAAAGAAATTACCTTTGTTTCAAAAAAGCTTACATGTAGGTACAGCTGATATGTATTAGCACTTCAGTTGTATATTACTGGAACACAAATAATTTGTCAGCTGTGATTTTATTTGCTTGACTCCTCAATGTATGTGCTTAAAAATACTCTGGATTCCAAATCCAACATTTTGGCCTCCATGGTGAGGCAGTTTTGCCCTGGGAAAAGTGACCTCTGCCCCTTACAGCTACGGTCTGCAATCAGACTATTGAACTAGGGCTTGCCACTGTTTTACACCTTCAGAAATTGTTTCAGGTTTTTGTGCTCCTGTTCCCTCTCCCATCCTTCCATATAAAATTCGAGAACCGAAAGGAACCTATTTCCAGTGCCCACCTCTATGCATTAAAACCCAGTAAACTGGCAGAATGACAATTTATGCATCAGCTTGCTCTGCCACAGGTTTTTTCTGAGAAGAAAAAATAAAAAATGCTCAGTTTGAAATAAACCCATAACATGTGTGGGGTTGCCATTTTATAAAGAAAAAGTGGAAAAAAACAGGCACTGGTGTTTGCCAAATCCTTGTCTTACCCTTCACCAAAAGCAGTGCTGACAGAGCAGTGTCAAACAGGTGAGTACATCGCTCAGTCCATCTGGCTGTCCAGTGCCTCTGAAGACAACAGCTGGCCTCAAAATGGGAAGGAGGTAACCTGCTGAGGGAAGGTGTCCAGATAATAAATTAGCCCCCCAAAAACTGAGAACAACAAGAAAGAAATTACTGTCCAAAAATTTAAGATAGAGGGCTGGGAATTATGCTGTGTTAAGCAGCCTCTTCTGTGGGCAATTATCACTAGGCATCAGCAGCAATTCAGCAGGTTTTCTACCAGCTCCTAGGAGGTCCTGCAGCAGGATGGACATAGAGATTGTGAGACAGTGAGAAGCACCTGAGCCTCAGCATTTTAGAGGTGATTGTACCTGTGTGGGTTTGTCCTGACAGACACCAGCTGGAGAATGTGTCACGTGGCTCAGTTAGGGTCTGCAATCCTGTTGGGATGCTATGCTAATTCAGGCAGTATTAATGGAAGGCTGCAGTTGGAATTTCTTTATGTGAATACCAGTGGGTTTATTGTGGGTTTTTATTATTATTATAATAATTGCCACTGCTTGAGAAAAATCTGCTTTTTCTTTAACAGCAGCTATTTTGAGACTAGGAAAAAGTTCACTTGGAAGACTTGCCCCTCTTGCTGTGCAGGCACTGACCCAAGAGGAGCTGGATGCAGACAGAGCCCAGCTGAAGCCAGGGCAGTGGTGTGTCAATGTGGTTTTTTCCTCTCCCGGAGTCAGTAAGATCAGAGGTGGGATTGTGTGCCAGTGGTTGCAACCTAATTTCAGCTGCTTGGTTATATGCACTGGACTGTTGTGTGTCATCTGTGGCACAGGGGCTCTGAAGCACCCCTCTGAATTGCTGTCACAGTGTGGAGGATCTCTACCCTCATCTTCATCCACAGCTACAGGCACAGAAAAACAATCTCTGGACTGACTAAGCTGCAGAGCCTAAAAGCTTCTGTTTCAAGGCTGTCAAGGATGCATATTACACTTTACTTCCTCCACATCCTAGAGAGCCTTTCCTAGAAAGGCTCTGTGATGTGCTGCAGCAGGGCTCTGGGCCTGGTTTCCCACAGGCATAAATATGAGTGCAGGTGAGCAAAGGCTGATAATGTCTTAACCAAACCCACGAGTGAAGAAATAGCTACTTGACAGGAATGTCTTAAAGTGAAATACACTCAATATTCTAATGAGCTGAAACATTACGGCACTGGGAACTATATACATCTACAATAGAGGGTATCCAGTGAGCACTAAAAGAAAGTAAAGATTTTGGGAATAAGGAAATTTGTTTTAAGATTATTTCTAATAAATAAGGCTTACACAGTCATACTATCTCTCTCTCTGCTGGCTTATACCCTCCCCATTCTCCATGGTAACTTTTGCCTCTATTAGGGTCACTGTTCACTATCAAAGACAGCAATGATTCTACCAGGTCTGTAAATGCCAGCAGTGCACGTGGGGAGAGATTTGGGGAGATTCTGCCTGTGGACAGTCAGCATTCACACAGTTCCAAGTTCTGCTAGGACCAGTGGCCATAGCCAAGCTTTTTTCAGCTACCCCAGCTGCTGGCTGATGTAAACTTCCAGTTTTCAATCTTTTCCCAGGGGAATAACCTCTGTTTTTCTCTGCTTACTTGTGAATAAGAGAATAATCTTCAAAGTCTAAGACATAGGTGGGCTTCACAGATGACTTGCAGGTTTATCTGAGTGTCTGTTTTAAGCCAGGAGAAATATTGGTAGAACCTGAGGCTGGCATGGTCTTGCCTGGCTGTTATGCTCTCAGGAAACCAGTTATCAGACAGAATTTTAATGGCTCTTATGGGTCATATGAAAGACCAGAGACATCAGAGGGAATTTTTAAACAGACTTGTTTTGAGCTTTACACAATTTTTTTTGCCTGCAGTAAAAATATAAGCCCTAGCATGCTGCAGAACAGTTTGGCTGATGGATGCTCTGAGAAGAAGGTGCTGGGAAAAGTTGTCTCTGTTGCTGGTTCTTTCCAAGGGTGGGTTAGCATTTGCTGCTTGTGAAGACAACCTGACACAAGGGTTGTGCTCCTGCCCTGTGAAAGAAAGGGCTGCACATCACACTACCCCTTGTCCTTCTGGATGGAGCTATCTCTGGATTTGTGGCTTAAAAGCTGAGTGCAAGGGGACAGAGGAAGGTCAATGATCATTGGAGGGATAAGTAAGACAGTAGCTTAAGGTAAAGCTTCAGAGAGCTCACAGTTACCGTTAGGAGGAACAAGCAGTGATGTCTTATTGGCATATCTAATTAGAAATTGCTGGGAGCTACTGGACTGGACAGTCTCCTCAAATGCCAGCAACACTGCAGGAGCTGGATGTAAATGTTGTAATTGGTATAAAGATGGAAGCTGCTCCACTACAAAGTGACATTTCAGATATTGTGGGAATGGATGATCTGAAACATCCTCAATGAGATCTGTTTCCCTCAACTCTTTTGACTCCTGTCAGAGGTGCATGTTCAAGCTCTTCTCTGGGCAGATGGCTTCTGCAAATAGAACTGCCTTTGAAATAGAAAGTTTTGCTGAATTCATTATATGCCTACTGACTTCAAAGCTTTCTACTTTCCTCTTTAGTTTTAAATAGAGTCACTTGGCTGCTTTCAGGCCTGTTACATTGGAGGCAGGTGCTGCAGTGGATGTCACTGGTGAGGCACAGCAGTGGTGCTCATTTAAGGTACACTGAGCAGCTGTGTTCCTGCCTCACCTCTGCCCACATCCAGACAGGAGGTACACGATTCCTACAGTTAGATGGATCTCAGAAGCTCTCCCTGTCAGGGACTTTCCTGTTTTTTGCCCATTCCTCAAGGAGAGAGGTGGCTGCACTAGCCTGGCCCTGCATCTCTTGCTCTCCCAGGGTGCAGAGAGCTGTGCAAGAAGGAGGATGGGATGGAGTGGGGATGGTGTTTGTAGCAGGAATTGTTCTGCTCATCTAGGCATAAGTTCTCTTCATTGAAGACTTCACAAGAAGCTTCTTTCATGAAAGGGAGGATTTTTATGAATTAATCTTTATAGAACTTTATATTGAACTGACCTTCTGGAGCATGAGGGTTTTCCACATCAGCTCAGCAAGTGGATACCAGTAGTCAGAAATTACCGTCAGAATAAAGCAGTCATTGTGACTTTGCTTTCACTGTCTGTACTTTAACTGAAATGATGGGGTTTAAGTGTCATATCTCACACTTTTAAGGAGTATTGAAGCAACTTAAGGGGACACAAGTGGGAGACCTTTCTCTTTGTATCTGCTTGCTACACAGAGGGATGACATTTTGATAGCCAGAGGTTCTCTGGAGAAAAAAAAAAGTTACTTTGGAGTCATTTGGAGTAATTATCAGCTTAGTCTAATTGTTCGTATGCACAAAATGGGGGGAGAAATAAGCACCCAAACTTCAAAGAAGCTGGAGCATTCTTTTCAACATCTTCTAACTTGCCTCAACTTTATATCAAAATTCTTCAGGTTCAGTTTGAAAGTTTTAAATGCTCAATGCCAAAATGTTTGAACAATACGAAATGTTTGCTTCATCCACAAACTACTTTTTTCATATTTTTTAGCACTAGCATCAAGCCAAAAATCTATTCTTCACCCTGCTCTGGTTCCCTACAGCATCTGGGTAAGTTGGAGACAGAACTTTCTGAACTGAAAATTGTTTAAGCAGAAAAATTAGGTTCTTCACCAGAACTTCCTCTCTCAGCAGCTGGATCCTTTATGGATTATCTAAACTAGCAGCTTTCAGTATTGCTCCATATATTTTTGAACTGAGAAGTTTTTGTTGCATTTTTGTCTTATCGGCAGTACATTATTAAAAATGTCAACCCTTTCCAAACTTTTTTTGTTTCATTGGAAGGATTATTCTTAATTTCAGCCCTGGAGTCAGTTTATGTGTGGTTTGATCTTCTGTTCTTCCTTTCATAGAGATGCTATCAGCATGGACAGCAGAGCAGCCCTGTCACACAGGATTAATGGCAGAGTGTGGTGTTGCTTCTGGAACAGTAATGTTGTACCATATGAATAAACACTGAAATTGGGATAATTTTTCTAAATGTTTCAGCATTCTAAGTACAAAGTAATAACCCTGTCAGGAACAATATTCACTGCTGTCTCATCCGGCTGTGCTGGAATTAGTGGCATTCTTCCAGGAAGAACACAGGTATGTCAGTGCTGGAAACAGAGCACGTGGTTGTATTAGAGCAAAAAGCAAACAAATCCCTTCGTCACAGTACAGAGAGAGAAACTTAATACTGTTTGAAAAATCAGCACTACTTTGAATATGCATTTGTCTTGGTTTCCTCATGAGAAGGATAATGCGAAAAGGGGGAATGGATGGATGGATGGATGGATGGATGGATGGATAGATAGATAGATAGATAGATAGATAGATAGATAGATAGATAGATAGATAGATAGATAGAGAGATAGAGAGATGTATATGTATTAGTATATCAGGTAAAATGTGTTGTAGAATTCAACAGAAGATGAAAACCAGAGTCTGTGAAATCAAGAACAAGGGGAGGAACAAACAGCAGACAGTAAGGAGAATGTTACTGAGTACTTTCTGCTTTAATACAAAATCAAGGAGATCAAGGAGGAGCAAAGCCTTGATGAAGGATGAGACTTAAAAATATTCCAGTTCAGCTCAAAAAAACCAGAAAAAATTCTGAGGTGTTGTAGAGGTGACAAGAGGTTCCTCAGCCATTTTTCTGAGTTGTTAAACAATTTGCCTCTAGGTTTTCATGTGCATTCATTTGTAGAGGTGCCTGCCAAAAGATGTTTGATGCTGAGAAAATTGCAAAAATCTAGCTCTTCCTAGCTGCCCCAAGGTCACTGCTTAGATTGTTTAAATTTTGGAAGTGTCAGTTTGAGACACGTAGAAAAAATAAATGCACAATTACACCGTTTATCCTATCTACTCAAAACCATGTTGAGCTCTAGTCATCTTTGAAATAAAATCTTCCTCCACAACATATTGCTGCCCAGTACCATGTGTTACAGAGCATATTTAAGACTTTGTAAGAAGACAAGATCAGACACTGCAAGAAATCAGATATTCAATTAAATGGTCTCGTGCTTCAAGCCAATATAATAGGGATACCTCTTAATGAAAAAAAAAATTGCTGGTGTGGCAACATCTGGGAATAAATGGTTATGGAGAGAGAATTTTTACATTAGCAATGTGGCTACTTATTGTAGCAGCAAGCCCCTGAACGGGGAATAACAAGCATTGACTCCATGATTGCAGAAGGCTGATCAATCACTTCATTGTTACTACACTATACTATATCATTAAGAAAAAACCCATTGCCCTTTTCAGACAGTCATGACACAAGTGGATCCAATTGGTCAATGAATCCAAAACACCATCACCAGAGTCCAATTAAGAAATCACCCTTTGGTAAACAAATCTCCATAACACATTCCACATGTGCACAACAACAGGTGCAGCAAGTGGAGATAAGAATTGTTTCTCATTCTTTTCTCTGAGCTTTCTCACAACTTCCCAGGAAAATCCTGGGAGAGAGCTATGTCTCTCTGCTCAGAGGACATGTGATTACCACAGCCGCTTGCATGGAGGTAACAGTAGGATCTGAAAAATACAGCCATGAATGTGAGCAATGTTTCCCTTGAGCACATGGTCTAGCCTGACCTGGGAAAATCAGAGGAGAGACAAAATTGCTTGTATTGAGATGACAGCTTTGCAAAAAGAGGTTGTGCTCCAGCTATGGCTGTTCAAGAAGCATCTGTGCTGGGGCTTTGAACATTTGTTTTAACAACAAAGCAGGTTTGTGCCTTCACTCCTGCTCCCTCCTTCTCCTCATCTGGCTATATCCACCTAGAAGGCTGACCCAGCTCTGAACTCTATCAGAGAGTGGAGCTCATGCGCTCCCCTTCCCCTTTTGCTTTCTCCACACTATTTTTCCCACCAGTTCAGTTCTCTGCTGCCATTTGTGGTGCAACCAGTGTCCCCAGTGTGGCTGAGGATTACAGTGCTGGGGCAGGGACACACTCCAGGGAGCAGAAGATTTTCTGTGCCTGCGGGTGGATGTGTGAAACACTGGTTATTTTATTTGCCTTTGGATCTAACTTCCTTGGTTTAGCTATTGTCAAACAACTGAAAGGACTGACATTAGCTGCCTGGTTCCCATTAGCAAAGGCACTTTTAAATCCTGTTGCAATCACTTTGTTTTCTAACATGTAACTAAAGGCCTTTTTACCACTTCTTTACATGACTTTCTGCAGTTGAAGCCATGCAGACAGAAATCAGGCATATGCATCTTGCTGATACTAGTATTTTGAAACCCTTTCCAAATATTTTTGCCAGTGACTGCAGAAAAGCTTTTATACAAGTAAGAATGTGTATATTAGGCTTTCTTCCAGAAGCTGTGAGAGGGGCACAATATGTGCTGCTGGATTATTTTACCAACTGAATAAATGTCATCTTTCTCTATATAAGAAACCTGGACTATGGCAGGAAAATTATTTCAGTGTTTAAATTCATTCTACACATCCTGAGCAGGAATTTGGTGCCTTCATGGGGCAGGGATGGTCAGATATGTGCAGACAAAACACCATTGTATTTCTTAATGTGGCACGTTTTAACTCTCCAATACTGTGCATGCTTTTTCCTGGGATGAATTGTCTTTTTAAAACTACAGCTGAGACCAAGAGGAATATGTGATGCTTTTACAAACCCTCAGGCTGGGCCTCTGATTTTAGGTCACATGATTGAAAATCTGAATCCTGGGCTGATGCCCCCACATCCTCTGTTGTTCTGGTGGATGATTGGGCTATATGCTTAAACATTTGGTTTAAGGTGATGGGTTATTGCAACCTAAAGCCTCATTGAGACACATGGTCCTTCTGTCTGCTGGTGTGCCACTGGGGTGTTTTTCATTCACAAAATGAGAATGTACCAGGAGCAACAAGTCTCCTTGAGAAATGCATCATGAGGCTTAAAGCATAGAGTATATGGAAGGAAGGAATCACATTAAAATAAAGGCTTCTGCTTGTAATTAGATTAGTTAAGTGCTGTGCTCTGCAGCTCTGGAAAAGCCATAGGTAGCAGCTGAAATGCCCTGGGAAGGACTAATAACCACCCTGGCACTTAGGAACCAGCCTGTGTCAAGCTGTGAGTGTTCCCTGAAGTGCAATGTTGTGTGGACCCTGATGAGCTTGTCCTTCAAGACAGCCACCATGCCAGCCTCGCTGTGCTTGGTGAGGGTACCACAGATGTGCTGTACAGATGGTGACCCCAGGGAGTCCAGCTCCTACATGCTGATCTGGATGCCTGAGCCAACGGGGCTGTGCAGTGTGTGCAGCATCCTGTGACTGCAGAGCTTTTCCACCAGTTCTTTTTAGAAAAAAATATCCATATAAACCTATTCCTCTTCTTCCTCACTGCAGGACTTCGGAAAAGGCCGAGTAGTGTCTACCATCTCTGCAGCTCCATTCCTGGGCAGTACAGGGTCATGGCAGATGCTGGTACTCACAGCAGACACTGCACCCACCACCTGGGGCAAGCCTGTGGCACACGGCTGCTCTCTGCTTACCAGAGGGTGAAGCACATCTGTCCCACACCCTGGTTAAACAAGCAATTTGGGGCATTATAAGAATGAAAGCAATGCACTTGTCTTTGAGTACACTAGGTGTCTTTTACTTTTGGAGGTAGCTCCTCTAAAGCTTTAATGAGCACTGGCTGGTGATGACTGTGTAGAGGGAGGATCGGAAGCAGACAGTTTCTCAACAGTGAAGTAACAAGTGGATTTGGATGGGCTGTTAGCACAGCATAGAATTAAGCTGTTTTCTTCTGAAGCTTTCCTAGAAAAACCTTGAATTCATTCTCCTCTTTGCCCAGTGGAGTACAGAAGATGTTCTTTTGAGCTTGCATGGAGTTTGGGATTTTTCTTTCACATTGTCAGCAAACAGGACAGTGCTATTGTTCCCAGACAATTTTTAATTTTTAAAGCTGAGGAGTGCCTCACTTTGACAGTGTGTTAAACATTTAAATGTGCTTTCTTCATATCAAACTCAGATGGCTCATCTGCAAAAGTAATCCCCAAAACAAACTGAAAACAATTCTCTTCATATGCAGAAAACTTAGCCAAAATGACTTTATTCCTTCTGTGATCAAAGAAGAAACTATGTAGTTTGGGTAATACAATGGGGTTAGATATTTTTTTCCTCCCTGTAACATAGCTTCAGTCAGTTGTCAGCCAAAAGATATGTTTGGATTTTTCATCCCCATGTGGATTTGTGGGAACACACACTAGGAGACCGAATCAACGCTGTAATAGCGCCTGCATTGATCTCACACAGTGTTTGTGTGGACTTCAGCCATCATTCATTTCTTCTCTGGCATCCAGAGGCCATAATGGATTATTCTGTATAATAATCATGATAGTATTTAGCTGTTTTCTAGCATTTGCAAGGCATTTTATGAAAAAAGTTCATATAATTATCTCAATTTTACTGTTGGAAAGTATAGGCTCAGAGACACAAAGTGATTTGTCCAGGTCCATGAGCACCACGACGTGTGAGGATTCAGGGACTTCCTAAGACTAAACTGAAATTTAGATTTGAGTCCAGATGTGGGCAGCGGGCTATCACCATCACCACGGAGGTTCTGTGCTTGGGGGTAATAAAATTCAGGGATTTTGAGGCTATGGAGAGCTTATCTCACTGCCTTAAAGTCAGCTGAAGAAAATCACAGGATTAGTCTTTAACACCATCTGTGCCTACAAACCGGGCCCCACCTAGCTGGTGCAGGGTACGCTCAGCAGCGCTTACAGGCACTGCCCGCCCGCACGTCCTGCCCGGGAGGCAGGAGCGGGGCCAAGGTGTGTCCTCAGCCCTTCCCATCCGCAGTGCTTCCGACTACGGCACAAAACTGCGTGTGTGCTTAGCCCGCACCTCCTCCCAGCCTCGGGCTAAACTCCTGTCCTTTTTTCACAGTCTCCTTCAAGCACCTAGCAGCTGTCAAGTGCGAGCCCTTGCCAGCCCCTTTTTCAGGTACTGGAAATGTTATTTTACCTTTGCAACTGACATCAGCCTTGAGGTATTTCATGATGTACAACTTTTTTCTCCTATGAAAGGAGAAAAAAGTTGCTTGTTTGGAGAGGTGTTTTTACAGGTTTCTAAATGAGATGCAGGTCATTTGAGAGCTTGTGATGTGAGGTAGAAACACATCCAGCCCTTCTCACTGTTTCTGTAATGTTTGTTTCCCAGCCTTTAGGCATCTGCAAATGCAAAACATATTTGAAATGACAACAATTGGAATAGGCAGTTTAGTAGCTCATATTTCTTAAAGTACATGAAACTCCAGTAGGTAGCTGGTTGGATAAAGTGGATAAAGCATAATCTCTGTGTGCACCATAAACAGTTTGTCTACTCACAGTAATGGGAGAGAAAGAGGGGGAGAGGACAGAGAAAAGTGAGGATTATGGGTTGATTAGAGGGAATGATTTCCCACAAACATTTTATTTGCTCCTACCTTCAGCCTGTGTGAAAGCAGGAGTCTATAATAACTTTCCAGTTCCTGTAAACAGCTACTCAGAAGCTGTAGTGGGTTCACAGGAGATGTTTGCTCCCCTGTGGAGGCTGCTGGCCTTGTGGGGTGAGTCCTCAGTTATCCTAAACCAACCATAACCTCATGGAAGTGCATTCCCCAGAGCAGAGAGCTGGCCTTCCACTTCCCATCCCTTAATTACTGACTCACCAGGGGACCTGTGCTGGATCTCACTGCACCATGTCAGGGCCCTGTGTGATGATGACACACAGCTCATGAAAGAGTTCAGAAATGTCAGTTCTCATTGCCTAGTGCTGTCTACTGTTAATCTTTAAAAATTACTATTAATCTTAGAAAAAGATATTTGCATTATATGTTGCTACATGTACCATTGTTGTTGAACCTGGTAGACTGCAGTGATGTGATACCTCTGCAAGGAAAAGTATTCTCTGCAATATGAGTTTTCATGGAGCTGGCTCTTACTCGATTTGATGCCAGCTGGGTGGAGAGTTTGTTTTCTTTCTTCCTAATTTATTTATGAGCATTTCAGCAATTCTTTTGGTCAGTCAAAGAATGAACAGGATGCTGTAATCTTTTTAAAAAATGGAGCTTGGATCAACTTTTGAAAGGAAATCAAGCAAAAGAAGTTGTAAGTGCTAGGGCAAAGGAAAGGGATTGACACTACATTATACTGCTCAGTTTTTTAAATGTTATCTTATGCCAAAATCCCTATGTTTTGCTTTCTTATTTTAGGGGAAAAAAAACCAAAACAAAAAGCTTCATCTTAAAATGACTTCTTTTTTGATTTGCCTTCAAATGGAAAGCACTTTATATCCCTCACTTTATATCAGGGAATTACTAGTCTCTTACCTTAATCATGCTTTGCAATAGGGTAGGCCTGCAGCTCACTAATGCCTTCCCCAATTATTGCAGGGGGAAGGGGGAAAAAATCTTTGCCTACTTATATAAGAGCGATGTAGGGAGCCTGTTTGCAAAAGCCCCTTTCCCTGGAACTGGCCTGGAGGGTGATGGTGTAAGAGCTGTTCCCTGCTGAGATGGCTGGGGCTGCTTGTTTTACTGCCCAGCCACACAGGAGTGGATGTGGTCCTGAGGCCACATGCAGAGAGGTGCTGGGAGCAGAACCTCAGCTGTGGCAGTGCGCACAGTGAAGATGGGAGCTTGTGGTGCAGAGGAGAGCTAGTGAATGACAAGGTTTTTGTCTACCTGCAAAGGAACCCTTAAAAAATAGAAGCATTAAATGGGAAAACTGAGAAAGTTTAACCTGGGATTTTTCATCATCAAATAATGCTGTCTGGGAATAAGACATCATACCTTTTTAATAGCAGAAATGTAAGTAAGCCTGAAGTGCTGGCAAGAAACAGAGGTGTGAATAGATTTAAAGACAACCTTCTCTGGTCTTTTTCCCACCACTCTGTTTTAAAAGAAGCCCCCATGAGTGGGGAGATGAGAGAATGGAGAGCATGGCTTATGTCTTTCCTTTCCTTTTGCACATGTGCCAGAGGGAAATGTTATATTGTAGAACCTGTTCCTCATAAAATTGCATGGACAACAGTACCACAAAGAATAGTATTAAAAACCTACAAAATACTTATTTTCTTCTAAAATCAGAACTGACTTTTAAATTGCAAACAAATGACTACAACTCCTTAGGGACTGTATTCAGATGCACTGCATGACACACTACAGGCCTAGTGAGCACCAGAACCACTTGTCACCTCCTCACAGCATCAGGATGCAGCAAGCATGGTTACAGTGTGAGGTTGAACCCCTGCAAACAGGCAGCAAGTCTGAGCACTCTGCACCTTGAGGAGATAACCTGTCATTCCTGAACTATCAAGTAGGAAGAGGATTTCACTGGTGACAGACAGAGAGAGGCAATTACTTAAAACGTTAGAATAACTTGAAACAGTTTTATGCTGGACATTCCCCCAAGGGAAGACTAAAGGGCTGGCTTACTCAACAGCCACTGCTGATCTCAAGCACATTTGTCACTTCAGATTTTGCCTTTAAATTGTTTTCCCATATACTCATACTTATATCCCTTATGCAGGTTTGTCATGTTTTGGGTGGGAATGAAAATTATCACTGGCTGAACAGTCTTTCCTTGTGTCTGTCCTCTGGGAAGCCTGCTATTCCTCTTTCTTTCAGTTCTGATCAAAACATAGTATGTATGTATAATCTTACTGCACATAAAGCATGCAAACACTGTTATGCTTTTTGGAGTGGTGTAGTGCAATGTGAGAAGAACCTATACCTGCTGGCTGGGGGCTATCTTGTATTCTGCTTGGCTCTATATGCTTTTAACACTGCCTAAGAGTAAATAAGACAGAGATGCTAGTCCAGACCACTACAAAGGTTTGGTAGCATCCTTTTATTTTTTCCATTTGTAGCAAGGTAAGGGTTAGGTCAGTGTTGGGAAGGCTGTTTCAGGCAGTAAGACTATTTGGACTTGGAAACAGAGCATCCAGGGAAGTTCTAGAGACTTGTCATGGATGGTTTGAAGAAAAGTTTTAAAACCTGTCAGGATTCATGTAGAGATTGCAGTTGATCCTGTCTTAGAACAAAGGACAAGATCCAATATCTTGTAAAGACAGCAAATACTTCTGTGTTGGCCGTGCAGAACCAAGGTGCGCTTGTGAACTGGTGGTAACACCCTTGGCTTGTGTGGAAGTAAGTGTTTAAACCAAACTGCCTTGGGGGCTCTGGCCCTGTCTCTGCAGTGAAGTATCTCATCTTGCACAGCCATCAACGACAGACCCATTGAGTAACAGAGCAATTACAGAGTCCTCTGTCCCCTGGCATAACCTCCCCATTTCTGGCAAACAGCTGTTGAGAAACTTTCTGAGATGAAGATTGCACATGCAGTATTGTGTTTAATAGTTACCAGTGTCCTCAGCCTCCAGGAATTGGTCAGATCTCTTTCTGAAATAATTTGTGCTCTGCACTTCCAAACTGTACCATGGCCTTGGGCTCCACAGCTTTGTTATACGAGGTGAGATTTGGTTGAGGCTGGCAGTTTCCCAGAGCATCCTTGGCTTGTGTATTTTGAGAAATCCCAAGTAATCTCTCCCTTCTATGTCAGGCACAAGTCTACACATCTGTTACAAAACTCCATTCTCAGCACATGGGAGCACAGGGGCTGCAGGAAGAAGGTCAGGAAGGGTTATGAGCTCAGTGGGAAGTCGGCTGCTTTTGCACAGCAGAGGAATACGGGTGGGTGGCTGCCCCTGGCTAAGCAATAGTCAACTGAAATATTGGGGCAGCCGTGTTCCTTAGTGTCTGCAAGAGGGAAAGCTGATCAGCTGAATCTTGCTTCTCCATGGGGCAATGGTTCCTGCTGAATCCTAGCCAGGGGTCTTAATTCAGCTTGTTGCTGAAATCAGCAGGATGGATCTGATGGGGAAAAAATGGGTGGTGTGGCATCCGCCTGCCACGTGTTCTTCCCTCCCACTCATGCTGGAGACATCACCAGTGCTTCCCTTCCAGCTGGCAAGCCGGTGGCCTCATTGCATCACTCATTCCCACTGCTTTTGGAGTTGTATGTGTTTGAGGAGCAACACTGGAGTCATCTCCCTGAGCCTGCTTGTCAAAGCAGTCGGCAGCACTCTCCCAGTTGTCCTGCAGGGACCGTGATACCTGATGCCAGCGCTCGGCTCCTTTGAGGGTGTGTTCTTTGCAGCCCTGTACACATGCTGCAGCCCAAAGGCTCCTCTGCCAGGGATGTGCATTTCACACCTGCTTTACTGCTACAGGATTACAGCCTTGCTTTGTAAATGAACTCCTGTTTCCGTGATTAGAAACACTAGCGCTCTGACTTCCCCAGCAATATAAGCAAGGACCTGTTAAGATTTACTGCTTGTTCCTAGCAGCTGGAGATAACACTGGGAGATCCTGCAAATTCTGCTTTTCATCTGAGCTATTACTGCAGTGCAGCACATTGAATTTTGAATACAGAAATTACATGGAGTGGCCTTATCCTAGGTGAATTCCTGCTCTTCTGGCAGCCTGTTTGCTGTCATGTTTTTCCCTACTGCTGTCAAAAAGATGCCTTTTGCAGGCAGTTGACTGGGTGGGGAAGGAAAGAATTGCAGCACTTGGTGCTCTCCCCATAAAAATGCCAACTTCCCATTTACTTATATTTGCCCTAAGCACCTTTTTAAAATGTGGTTCAATTTCCCTTTTTCAGAGTTTTAGCTGGCACTCGTCATCCTGGTATGTTACTTAATCAGTCCCTGTCTGAATTGTCTGCGAGGATAATTGATGTTCCTGTCTCCAACAAGCTGAAAATTGTTTCCACCCAGCCTTTGACATATAAAGGGACTTTGTTTTCTGCAGTGGGTGTTCTTGTCTCATAGGCAAATGACCCTGGCTGTAAGGCTTGCAGAATGGAGTGCAGCTGCAGACACCTGCCTTTCCTCCCAGGCTAGGAGAGGTGTGGTGCCCTTTCTGGATTAAAGCTAAGCACTGTCTCCAGAGCTCATCCCATGCAGACAGTGTCCATGTTGCAGGAGTGTGTTTTGCTCCAAACTGTTTGATCCTGTCTTTTCTGAGGGCGGTTTAAAGAATCCCGTCTGAGGAGCACTTTCCAAATAATGCTGAATCTCACTTCAGGACGCAGCAGCCAGCATATCCACACCTGAGCAAGTGAAATTCTTTGGATACCAAAAGATCACCAGAGATCCAGCCTGGTCACACTGAACTTATTTGAACTTCAGCCCTTTCAATAGAAAGGTAATTAGTCTTCTGAACAAATGAGTCAGAAGTTCTTACTACCACTTTTGAAAGTTTAAACCAGTCTAGTGCTGCTGACATGCCTTTGGTGTGTTCAGTATTGCAACACCTTTCAAGATGGCAGTGTGACTGGGAATTGAACTGCCATGAGCAAGGTTGCAGCTACAAAATCTCTAGTAAGACCTAATATTTTGCTTTCTGAATTAAAAAATAAAACCCCAAACTCTTTAGAAGTCCAAACTGTTTCTGAGTCAACAATAGAAATGCCTGAGTCTGCATGGTGCCCAAGACAACTGTCCACTCCTCATTTATCCTATTCATCTCAATGCGATGTTGTAGCCTAAAAGTTATGCAGTGCCCAAGGGGAATGTTGACCTCTGCAGCACCGTTTTTCACAAAGGCCGGTGAACAAAACACCCACTTCTCTTGTTCCAGCCTCCCTGGATGCCTGCCTTGTGTCTCTATGAAGCCCTGCAAACCAATTACTAGAAAACCTCCCCATCTTGAACCTTCCCTGAGTTTGACCTGCTCTCATATGCTCAGCATGCACAGTTGTGGCATTCTGTGAGAGCATAAGACAGAGTCAGGTGAATGGAGTAAGAAAAATAACTATCCTGAGGGGTTTAGTCCTAGTGGTGCCTTCCTTCTCCTGCCAAATGAAAAGGGGAATTTTGAGCAACCACTGCACTGAGGTGGTGAAGACACCAGAGGGCTCTACTGCCAGACGTACGGCTGGATTGCTGCAAAGTCCACAGGATGTTGCTCTCGAGGTATGCTCTCATTTTTGGTGAGCCAGCCTCGAGACGGGCTGTTGCCAGCAGCATGGGCCTCGGCATCTTACTTCACTTGTGACGGGGGCTTAAGTTCTGATTGCTCCTCTTCTCAGCTCTTCTACCTTTTACCAGGATATGGTGGTGTTTGGGAAATCTGTGGAAACCCACACTGCATCTTGTGGAAGGGCCAAGAGTATGCTGAGAAAGCAGTTTTTGCCAGCACTTGACTTCGTTTGGAAAGCAACCCCCTCTTGGTGTTTTTGGTGGTGTTATAGTTCTCCCCAGCCTGACTGACAAATGACCCTACCTGTAGTTGTGCTCCTGCCTTTCCTCTATGTTGATGTTGAAGGAGTGCCAGGCTTGCTTGGATGGGGAAATCTCTTACATGACTTGCCTTGTCTGTCCAAGAATTTTGGCTGCCTCTGTTGGCATGATAGAGAAATGTGTTTGCTAGGCTTTTATCCTTAAAGGGATAGAAATTTGCTAGTATTTTATGCTTAAAAGGGTGAAAGATTTCTTCAAAACCAGAGCACAAAAACATATACATTCTCACTCTGTTGCCTGGGACATTAGTCAGGCAACTGCTAAAAAAGCTAAAGCCTACAATGTGAGATTAAAATACATTAGTCGAGGATAAATTGTCTTGCACAAAACCCATCTAACTATGCATAGAAAATGTGCCCTAAGCCCAGTATAATTCTTACTTGTCAAAGCCTTCACGATACTTAATGGGTTAACGTCAAGAATGTCAAAGGGTTTTATTGTACTTGTTTTAATTATTTGGAAATTGCTCTTCCTGACTCGAGTGAAGGCTGGAATTCTTACGTGGCAGTTTCTGCTTGATTTCAAAACATCTTGTCTGTCTGATGAGATGTGTGAGTGCTTGCGTTCCCTGTCATTTGTTTATAGCAACATCAGGGAACTGCTGGTGTGAAAACCCAGTGCGGGCCGGAGCGGGGCTCTAGCTCGTACGCCTGGGGAACGGCGTAGATGCATGCAGCAGAGCCGTGCTGTTGCCAGCCGCGGGGACAGAAGACACGGATGGCCGCACTCCCCCGGCTGCCAGCGGGCCCAGACCCGCATTAACATATCTGTGCTTTGCAGCGCGCAGTCCCAGCCCTAGAGGTGCTGCCTTGCGCGGAGCTGGCAGCCCCCGCGGGCGCGGCACACGGCGGCTCCGCACGGGCCGCGCCCCCTCCCGGCCCGGCCCGGCTCGGCCCGCGCCGCGCCGCGCGGAGCGGCCCCGCGGGGCCAGCCAAGGGAGGCGCGGCCGCCGCAGGGCGCCGTCCCATTGGCCGCCGGGCGCGCTGCTTTGCATGTCTCCGCCCTCTGGCCGCCTCATTGGCTGCGAGACGGCGGCGCTTTGCATGGCCCCGCCCCCCGCGCCCGCTGGCCGGTGCTGCGCTGCGGTGCGGTGTCGGGCCGGCGGCGCGGCGCAGTGCAGGAGCCGGAGCCGGGCCGACAGCGGGGCTCGGCCGGCGGCAGCAGGAGCAGGGCGCAGGCAGCTCCGGCGCTTCGCTGTCTGGCGGAGCGGGCGAAGCGAATCGGCCGGCGGGTCGCGCCGCGCCCGCTCGCTGCTCTCTCCCCCCGCGTTCCCGTGAGCCGCTCCCCGCCCGGGTCCGTCGGGTGCAGCATGAAGTGCGGCGATGGCCCGGAGAGGTAAGACGGCGGTGAGGACGCTGGAAGACCTGACGCTGGACTCCGGGTATGGTGGTGCGGCGGACTCTGTGCGCTCCTCCAACTTGTCGCTGTGCTGCTCGGATTCGCACCCCGCGTACCCCTATGGAGGAAGCTGCTGGCCGCACCTAACTGACTCCATGCACAGTCGGCATAACAGCTTCGACACCGTCAACACCGTCCTAGCGGAAGACTCCGAGGTGCTGGACTGCGCGGGGCAGCAGTGCTCCCGGCTCCTGCCCGACCTTGAGGAGGTCCCCTGGAGCCTGGAGGAGGTGGAGGCACTGCTGCTGCCGCCGCCGCCGCGCCGGGAGCCGCGGGCGCCGGGCGCCGCCAGCCCCGGGAGCCGGGATGCGGCGGCGCGGCTCTCGACGCTGGTGAGCCGGGCGCTGGTGCGCATCGCTCGGGAGGCACAGCGACTGAGCCTCCGCTTCGCCAAGTGCACTAAGCACGAGGTGCGGAGCGCCATGGAGATCGTCCTGGGCTGGACGCTGGCGGCCCGCTGCACGGCAGCTGCCCTCGGCGCCCTCTCCCTCTACAACATGAGCAGCAGCGGCGGCGACCGCTTCAGCCGCGGTAAGTCGGCCCGGTGCGGACTGGCCTTCTCCGTGGGCAAGTTCTACCGCTGGATGGTGGACAGCCGCGTGGCCCTGCGCATCCACGAGCACGCCGCCATCTACCTCACCGCCGGCACCGAGAGCCTCTTCCGCGACATCCACGCGCGGGTGCTGGCCGGTCCCGCCGCCCCGCTCCCGCCGCCCGGCCGCCCCCCGGCCGCCGCCGCCGCCCCGGCCGAGAAGGAGAAGGAGGGCGCCGAGGCACCCCGCTTCACCCTGGAGGCGCTGGAGCAGACGGTCAACAACGACCCCGAGCTCTGGGGCTTGCTGCAGCCCTACCAGCACCTCATCTGCGGAAAGAATGCCAGCGGTAAGTGCGGCCGCCGGGCGGGACCGGGCGCCACCGACCACCTGTTGCGGCGGGCGGGCCCCGTCCGCCCCCCCGGGCGCTGGGCGGGCCGCCGCCGCACCTGCCGCCGGGGCCGGGGGCTGCGGAGGGAGCAGCGGCGCGGCTGCCCCTGCACGGCGGTGCCGGGCCCGGGGAGGGCTGGAGGGGAGCTGCCGAGCATCCCCCGCACGGCTTTGCCGCGGCGTGATGGGCGTGAATTCAGGGGCAGCTGGCTGGGTGTCGGCGAGGGCTGGCTGAGAGACAGTGGTTCAGAGCTTCAGTTTTCCACAGGAAATGGCAGAAGCGCAGCTGAGCGCTTGCAGGCGAGATCAAACTTTTGTTACATATGCAGTGGTTTGGCCAGCGATTGCGTGGTTGGCGCTGAAATGCAGTCTTTCTGGACAGATTTCATTCATGTTGCTGCATGTTTACTCAGAGCTTGACACAAATGCAACACCGTGATGCATCAACTTCCTGAGCATTTTTTCCCTTCGTTTTTTAAACGATGAATCTAATGTTTTTAATAAGTTGTCCTTCGGTAGAGTGGCATTCTAAAGTTCATGTTCCTTATTTCAGCTCCCTCTGTTTGTCAGGGAAGTGAAATGGAACGAGACGTGTTTCAGGGAGGCAGAGTTAAAATAGGGTGGTTTTTTTCATAGCTTCTCCTAAGCGTGCACAGACACATGCAAACACTTTTATTAAGCTTAAAGTCAAAATACCTGTCACGCTGAGATGCAAATATTTTGGGGGGGGGGGGGTGTGGAAGAGGAAGGGAACTGGGAGAACAAGGGTAACTGGAAGCCTAGATCACGTCTCCAGATAAGCCTTGTTAAGTTGTTAAAGCCACAGAGGATGCATTACAGCTAATTATCTATTGTCTTAAGGCACCTTCTCTCCCATAAGAGACCCAAAGGAGAATGCCGAGGGAGCGAAAGAAAGGAGCAGATATTCCTCTCTGCTGTAAATAGATGTTGCTTAGTTCTATTCCTCTGGTGGTTTTACTCCAGCAGTGGATGTTCTCCCCAGAGGCTTTGCTGAACCACCCCTCAAAATGCGTCTGACCCCGGGGGCTTGTGTTGCAGGACCCAGGTGTGTTATTCCAGCGCTGGTGCAGGCAGGCATGGCTTCCCCAGGAGCGCCACCGTTGTTTTTTTTCCTTGAGTCCTGCTATGGTGCTTGTAGGTTTCAGATGGCACTGTGTTGTGTTTCTGACATTGCAGCACTGGCTGTGCAGGCTCCTACTGAGCCTTTCATTTTGTTTTGCGGCTCTCTCTAACTCCCTCTGTATCAGCTCAGTGGATTTAAATGAACTTCATTCTGACCCTCATTTATCTCCCTTCTAGGGACACAAAACCTAATTTTCATCTCCATTTTTTTGTAGTTTTAGCTGCCACAAATCTCCTTGGTAGCTCAGTCCTGAGTTGAGAAAATAGCAGTTTTCTAAGATGTTTGAATCAGACCCTAGCAAGTTATCCATTTTGTTTTGTCTCTCTCCCTATGCCTACCTGCTTTCTCTGCAAATATCTATAATGTTGTTTTGCTTTTTAGCCTCTTATAATACATAGTTTGGCATCCTGTTAAATATATTTAGAATTACAGGTGCAAGAGCCAGGCCTCCCTACAGTAAAAGCCATTTTTTACTGCTGTAAATGTTTATTTAGTTTTAATCCAAGGGTGTGTTGCCTGCTCCTAAGTACTTTCAAGGTAACTAAACCAGGCATTATAAACCATTAAACACAGTCTGTTTCTTCACGAGTGAGGTATGTATCTGTTTATATAGTCCTCACCATTTTGATGTCTTGAGTGCTCCATGTTTGGCTGCAAATGTTTCCTTTTCAGGCACTTAAAACAGGTGGGGAAGTCTGGTGTGAGAGATTATTTGACCGGCCATCTGTAGCAGAAGGCTTGGATTGCTGGAAGCTGCATCTCTGTTTAGTGGCCTAACCACAAGTTCATCCTTCCTCCATCCTCAGTACTTGAAACATCATGATAGCACAACTGAACAGGTAGCAGACTTCTCACATCTCTTTGCACCTGTCCAGGAGAAGAGACAGGTCTTGTACTCTTGAGGTTCTGTAAGTTGGAGTGTCATTTCCCAGCTGGGTTGCACATGACCACACAAGCACTGGAATCCGTGGATTTGGTCCAGCAGGTGTGGACAAGAAGCAGTGGTGGGGTCCTTTCTGGAGGTACCATGGCCAGTGTGATTTGAGTGAAGGCTGGGGATGGAAAGCAGTGCAGAAGCAGACTCTGTAGCAGTACCTTATCTGCAGACAAGTTTTTGTGGGGAGAGGTGCCTCTGTCTGGGAGGCAAATGTCAAACCTTTGAGAAATTTCCAGGCGAAATTCAACACCCTTAAGTTCATCCAGACTGTGAAACAGGCAACCCCTGAAGATCATGGGATGCAAGTATGTAAAGTGCATGAGTTTGTGTGTGATGCAGTCCAAGATGACTCTAACAGAGTTTGTGAACACGAGTGTTGGGGAAGGTGGTCTGAGGATCTGCAAGACGCAAACCAGCCTTTCAGGGCTTCCCTATAAGTTGTGCAGAGTGTTTAGTGGTTTCAGCTGAGGTTTTATAGCCTGATATCATACTTGGTCATCTTGAAAGCTGCTGAATAAGAGCAGTATTGCAAGATAACCTTCTCCTTCCTATAAATGATGGTCATGTGCCTTCAGACAAAGATGTTTGAGCTGGTTCTTTGTACGGGCCCTTGAGCCTGCTGGGCTCCTTTTGGGAGTGTTTGGCCTGAGCTTGCACAGCTGCCTCAACTGGAGCCCCACTCTCCAACAGGAGCCTGCTCATTGCTCTTACAGGCTCAAAAGCCTGTGGATGAAGGTAGTTGCACTCCTTCATGTGTTGCAGGCAGCAGACCATGCATCCTTGATAAGCCCCTTGATAACTTCATGTGTGGGACAGGGCAGGGATAGCATTGGCAAGGCAGGTGATGCCGTCAGCAGCAAGCTGCTGGAGTATGGCAGCAACTGCTGGTATATTGACTGAGCTTTTTAGTAATCTTTCTGATTACTATATCAGAAAAAAATAGACTTTAAAAGCACTCTGAGATAGTAGTTTCCACTCCTCCCCCCCAGAATTTTAACTTCATGGCTGAACGAAAATGAAAAACTTTACATTTGGGATTTCATTGATGCTTAAATGTTTCAATTATGAGCTCCATCTGAACAGCACAGTGCACGTTTTACATCCTATAACAGTTGCATGGAGTGTTATTTCCCTTGGAACAGGGGGAGAAAAATACTGTGTGCTCAATGAAAGGCAGTAAAAGCTGGCACCTCTGTGGTTTAAGCCATATTATTGTAGTTTCTTTATTGCTCATCAAACCCTTACTTTTATGCCAGGTCTGAGAAATGCTTTGAGGTGAATGAGAAGTTTCCCCAGGTCTTGGATCCAGTGCAGATCATTGGAGTAAATCCATATAGGTTGTTTTAACGGGGGAGCTTGCATGGTAGGTCCAAGTAGCTCAAAGTCACCTGCTGGGTATTATGGAGGTCCTCTTTCACTGGGAGGAGGGATGGCGTTAGAAAACACTTGAATTAATACAGAGTTAAGAAAATTGGTTTTTCCTGTTTCAGTCTTTGGGGATCTCCATGTCTTTGCGACAGAACTTTTGGTGGGAGGTACTCAGCTGGGGAGCTGGGGGATCACAGGATGGAGTTTTCTGTGGAGGAGTCAGCATGCACAACTCTGCCTTGTCTGTTTGTGTACAGCTTCTAAAAATAGTGATTTGGAACCCAGCTACATCCCTGTGGTTCCTTCCTCTTCTTAATATTATTTAGAGAAGAAGATCAAACTAGTTAGAAACCCAGGATTAGGTCAGGCTTGGCTGACACGTGTCAGCTAACCTCAGTGTAACCTCAGCCTCTTCTCCTAATTCAGGCGAACTAGGGGGACTCTGAGCAGATGAGCAGTACCAATATATTAGCAAAGCTTAACCAAATCAATAAATTCTTTTCAATTTTGATTCATATGTATACATACATGTGCACACAGAGACCATACCCTCCTTTTACTGGTAAGCATACTGTTATCTGTTACTTCTCTGCTTTTTGCTGTAATTGAACCATTCAGGATGCCATTATGGCCTTAGGGACAGTGCAAAAATCAATCTGAAACTTATTTCAGCTAAGATGATAGGGAATATTTGGACACAAAATGGAATTTTATGCTATTTTTTTGGCCTTATTTTAAACTATAATTCCAAGAATATCCTTCCCCCTCCACCCCCATTATGTTTCCGTTGTATTTTTTTGCTACTTAAAAAAAAAGGAATATAGTTGAAGTTTCTTATATGTGCCAGTATATTATACTTAGAGGTCTTTGCTGTTTGTTTTTCCATCTATTCCAGGGCACTTGAGGTTGACATGAGTGGTGGTGCAACAAATGATCTGTAGTTTTGCTTGTTTCTCTTACCTGACAGTCTCCCAAGCAAACTTCCACACCATCTTTGAACAAGTTGTGAATTTGTCTCCTCTCCATTCCAGGTGTGGTGGGAGGGGGAGAGGGGGAGAAATCCCCAAGAAGGTTTTGCCTGTTTGTGGTTTGTGGCTAGTGATGCTGGTGGGAACTGGGATGGTAGTGCAGAAACCATGCTCCTTCTCTGTAGTGAAGGGTGGGTTGCTTTGACCAGAGTGGAACAGAAGGATCATCAGTGTGTGTGTGCTTCTTGAAAGCCTCTGTTGCCTTGAGAGGACACCTTGAAAAGGGAGCAATGGTAGGACTGGGAAGTAGAGACCCATTGGGAGGTGAGGGTTTGACTCACTGGATGATGAAGGTTTGTTTCCCCTCTGGATGTTTTGATTCATGTAATTTGTTTCAGTTATGAGTCTAACATAAAAAAAAAAATTAAAAAATCCCAGAATTGGTTATACTGGAGGCACCCAGGATAATCATAAAGCTTATGTTTGCCAATATGATTATTCTTTTTGTCATGTTGGAAAGTACCTTAATAGCATTTATAGCCTTGGCCACGCTAGGGAGTTTTCAGGCTGCATCTACATTACTTAGTTTCTGATGTAAATGAGGCTTTGGAATGATGATTGGAAATGTGATTGTGTATACAAGGAGCATGTTAGGGGAATAACAGTATTGTTTTAGCAGTATATTGGGTTCCTGGCTTTTTTGCTGAGTGCTGACAAGCTTCATGTAGTTTTTCAGCCATCCTGTGAGCTGGTGACATAAGGTGCAGGTGAACATTAGGGACAACTTTGTGCCTTTTCCTAGTGCTCCTGCTAATGCTCTCTCTTCCACTGCTCAAAGTTAATAAAAATGAAAAAGACACCACTCTTAGTGTGTTGGTGTTTCTGCAGTGTGTGTCATACCAAGCAGTTGTCAGTCACAAACCTTCCACATTGTCCAGAGTAAATACCTGGTAGTGCAGTGGCTGGGAACATTTACAGCCTGAAACCTTTCTCCCCTGCCTGGTTAGGGGTTGAGTTCTCCTATCTCAGAAGTTAGGCAAAAAACTTCATGGTCTTTTCCTCACCTTTCCTCTAATGCAGATGTGAAAGAAGAAAGCCCCACTCTATGAGATGACACCAGAGGTGGAGAGAACTGTTTCCTGTAGCATGTGGGTGTTGGGAATGAAGTCCTCTGCCGGGAATAACATCTTCTGGCCAATGTGTAGTGCAGAAAGAGGGGGGAGGGGCTCCTTTCAGGTAGTTTGCTGAAATTAGGAGCTTTCATGCAAAATACTTCTGTTGCTGGCCCAGCAAAGGATGTACAGGAAAAGCAAGGAGGGGATGGATGAGGGAGTTTATCACCAGGCTGTGTTTTCTTGCAGTGAGTGTGATGCGCAGCAGCACTGCCACTGTTCATGTCCCTGAGTAGGGTAGAATTCTATGTATTCGTGGGGCTGAAGTGGATGCTTGGTGGATGATAAATCACATCAGTGCCTCTTCACTTTCCCTGTCTCCTCCCACTTTCAAGATTCCTGCTGCCTCAGTTTCCCAGGCTGGGTCATCATGCCCAGCTCTGGCAGCGATGCCTTCCTGCCAGTCCCTTTGTGCCAGCAGTCCTGCCCATGGCTCTGTCTGCAGGCTGTTTTCCTTTGCCCAGCATATAGGAGGCTTTAGCAAGGCATAAAAATTAAGTAGGGACTATTTTCTTTCTTTGCTCTTGTCCTTGTTTACTTGTTGACCAAAAGCAACATACTGCACCATCTCTGCAGAAATCTGTAATTGCAGTTGTTATGTACCTGATAAGTATTTTAAAGATTTCAAAAGACATGAAGTGAAAATTACCCCAGAGCTTGTATGGCCAGCTTAATACCCTCTGGTTACTTTGCCAGAAGTGTTCAGTTAGGCAGCCTGAAAAAACCACAGGCATTGTGAAGGACTGTGCCAGCTAAATGGTCACATGTGGTTGGTTCTTGGTCTGCCCTTGCTTTCAGTAGTTTCCTACAACAAAGAGTTTCAATCAGTGGCCACATTTGTTTGGCAGTGCATGGGCTTCCCATTTTCCCAGAAGGTAACATAGTTATCCTAAGGATGTGAAGAAATAAAACCTGATGTCAAGTCACTCCTTTTGCTTTCCATAGGGCTGCATTTCTGTCTTGTAAAAACAGAAGAGAGGAGGGCACTGATCAGGTGAAATGAGTCACTGAGAAGGCAGCTCTTGGCTTGTTCTGACAGCAGGAGTGAAAGGCATGTTCCTGGGAGCAGCCAAAGAAGGAGTCACTGTTGGTGTGGATCAGTTCAGCAGCATGGATGGGGCACAGGCACGCTGACACCTTGCTGAGGCTTGTCTCATTTACTTAAATTTAACCTGATGTGCTGATGATCTTGCATCATCACACTTCCTTACTCTGGCAGTTTGTGGGTAAAGAGAAAGTTCTACAGCATGGTTTGTGGGACATGACCATTTTCTTGAGCTCTACTGAAGAGGTCCCTGTCATCTTGATGGTATTTTATCCTCTTCCTTGATTCCTAGGCTGAGTTCATAGGAAGCACAGTACCCTTTTTTGGTGTAATTGTTCCTAAAAACAACCCAAGAGATTTTATAGTATGGTGAGAGGGTATCCAGTGGTAAATATGTGGACCAGCTTGGAGGCTGAAAAGGCGCTCAAGAGACTCAAAGATTCCCACAGAGATTCTCTTGGCTCATTACTGATAAGGAAAAGAAATTGGTTTTGATTTGGTTTAAACAATACTGGATTAATAAGGAACAGGACAAAAATTAGACACCCTGTACCAAGAGACCTCAGGACAGGTGATTGTGTGCCTGATGAATTTAGCTGACAGAGGTGGATAAGGGAAGAAGGACTTGTTCATCCCAGTTGGTTCCAGGCCACTTAAAAGCATGGTGTTAGACCTGGTGTAAACCCCTGTGGGCAGTGTAAATCCCTGTGTGGCTGCCTGATGTTGGTGCTTGGTGGGAACTTGGCTGGCCCTTGGGGACTGGGCTCTTCCTGCCATGGTGCTTCAGATGTTGGTACTGCGATCTTGTGAATGATACATGGAAGCACAGGAGACAAGTAAAGCTTTCTGTGGGGGTTTAAGGCAGCTGAAAGTGAAAGTGCAGGGAGGGATCAGTGCTGCAGGATGTGTGGGAGGCGGTGGGATGCTCGCCAGGAGATAGGAGCACACGAAGGCGTTGCAGCTGAGCCGTGAGGGACTGGTAATACTTCTGGGTCAGCAAATTCACAGCCTTACGTGGCTTTTCCAGAGATCTTATGTGCATAGACCTTGCTCATGTGAACAGCACATGGACTTCGCACAGCCATAAAGGTCTTAGGACACGCTGGTGAATGAGCCGGAGGACAGGAACCCCTGAAAAGATTAGAGAAGAGGCCTCTTCAGGGACCAGATTTCTGTCCTCAAGTGCTGTGGAGTAGCACCTGGACCTGCAAGAGTCTGAGGCTTTAAAATTCATAAAAGCACCCTGTTTTTAAATTGCACTGCTATGAAATATTGCTCCCAGGTGGGGGAAGTGAGCAGGGCTGGGGTTGCAGCAGAAGTATGTTGAATGTATTTGCATTTTTGAGGCAATTAAATAATTGAAGGAAACTTTGCATCCTGCAGTGTTTTGCAGTTTCTCTGGCCCTGTGGTAGTTTTGGATAAACACTGTTGGGCTGTAGTGCCTTCTCTTGTGTTGTGTTTGGCCGTGATTAAGTCGCTAGTCAGGGAAGGCTGGCTTTTTCTTGCAAAGAGCTAAGCAAGTCTTGCAAGGCTCTCTCTGGAATGTTACCCAGCCGGGATTTGGAAAAACAGAGGTTGTGATGCTGTGGGCCATATGTACTCCCCAGACTGCAGGTTCTTTACGCCAGATGAAGCACCTTGAGTTCTCTGTCACCTCTAAGAAGTGAATGTGGCCGGCAGCAAGGCAAGCTGCCACTGGGGAGATGGGCCGGATGCCTGGGGATGGATGCTGGACTCCCAGACCTTTGGTGGGAAGTGCTGCCAGCAGAAATAAGAGAGATTTCAGAGGTCATAGTCATTTTGGTTACCCACTGAGATGCTTTCTTTGTGGAGAATACTAAGAAGATTTTTTTAAAATTATTTTTGGTGTACTACATAGGCATGTCTTTGCATGCCAGTGTATCACAGAAATTGATTTCACTAAATCATTCACTGTAAATCTGAGTAGGTATATCATTTTGCTCTGGGTTTTTATATAGCAGAGACAGCTGCTAGGGGCTAGATGCAGGTACCTCTGATGCTGTTATTTCTCTAGGGGCTTATAAAATAAGGGTCACAGAACTCAGTACTTCAGAAGAAGTATCCCTGTGCTACTTGTGTTATTTAACTTCTCTAGTGCATGTCTTGTGTGGGGTGCTGTGTAAGTCAAGCTGTTCCAAAGGTAGTGCTAAACCCAGTCCTGTAGTCCTTGTTTGGGCAACATTCCCACTGATTTTGGTGGTAAGGACAGCTTGTCAAACACCAATATCAGCTCTTGCATTTGGTAACAAATTACAGAATTAAGAATTAAACTCCTGAGTCAAAGCTGTAGGCCCAGGCTTAGTTTTGCTTAAGATAAGCTTTTCCAAAACTGAAGATGAGTATCAGTACCTCACTGCAGATAGTTATTCCTAATTTGAAAGGATTTTTTCTTGCATTGTTTCACTGATTAATGGTGTTCAGCTTGAAGATTGCACAGCCTGTGAGGCCTTGTGCTACCTGGCTCTAGCCTATTTCTGCTGGCCCATATAAGAAAAATGCTAAAAATAGTCCAGCAGTGTAGGTTTTCAAAAGTAAATTAGATTTTAAAAATAAGAGGTTCAGTTTAATTATCTGGTATGCTCTCAGTAAGGGGGAGCAGGAGTTTCAAAATACACAATTTTTCTAACCTGGAAAAAACCCCCACCCCAAGCATAGCTGTGCCTCAGTAGTTAGGACCTGCTGTTACTTTGCTGTTGCGCTTTACCTATTAACTAGTTCTTCATTATACCAGTACGCTCAGAAAAGAATTGCCTTGTGCATCAACTGTTTCTGGAGAATGAAAGCAGTTTTGCAAGCTGTCTGAGTGCAGAGACAGACAGCAGGAAGGTGCAGAGTCTTTTTAATGGAAAATACCTGCCTGTGGGAATGCATATGATGCCTTGCTTCCATCTTACAGAGCATGTTTGGTAGAGGATGGGTAAGACAAGGAGGCGTAGTTTGAAATATTCCACAGGTTGAAATGTAGGAATGGCATAAACACCAGTGTAATGCAAAGGATGAGCTTAGGCAGCAATGTTCTTGCAGCAGAATGCTGGGAGCCAAGATAAGTAAGTTGGTGATGCTGTCTGACATGCATCAGTGGTTAGACTGTGGTGGCTGAATGCTTCTAAAGCAAAATTAAATACAAGAGAAAAACACCCTAGCCAAAATTCATTCCTTCTTAAGTGTACAGATAGTCTAAATGATCTTCAGGAAGGATATATCGGCTGTCACCTCTTCTCAGCACACAGAAACTGCCTATGCATGGGATAATTGGCAGGTTTTATAAGGAGACCTGTGGTGATGAGAGCCCTCAAACCACCAGAGCAGATGGGGATGCTGATGTCTGCTGCCTCTGCCTCCTCTGACCAGGGATGTCATGGGGAAAGAAAGGCACGAGATGGACCTTGAGGTTGTGGAGGAACTGGAGTTATCAGATGGGTGGGAGAACACTGCTTTATCAGGGCTGGCGATGTTCTGATTACAGGCTGTGTCAGGCAGGAGCTGGTGAGTCACAAAGTGTTTTCTGATATTTAGGGCTGGATGCTCAGGTGTCAGCCACTATTGCAGGTGACTTCTTTCACTGACTGAGGAGGCAAGGCAAGGTTTTCCTCTGGATGGGACCCTGTCCACCACCTTTGTCAGCCTGAGATCAGATGGCTCCACTTTGCCCAACCTAGGGCTATGTTTTGAGACTTCCTGGAAGTTTACCTGGAGCCAGGCTGCTGCTGCCTGCTTAGTAGGTCCTTCTCATGCAAACAGTGCAGACACATCCCAACTGCAAAACTGGCTACAAACTGGCTGCTGAGCAGATTTAAACCTGTAGCATTGACTGCTTGTGCAATCTGTGTTGCATACTTCTGACAGTGCTGGTAAGACATTCCTGTCTGGAGTGAGAGGGTGGAGTGCAGACACTGGGGTCTTTAGCATTGGGATTTACACATTTTCTGGTCTGGTAAGGTCTGAGTTGGGTGAGTCCCTGGGAAACCTCCTCTTTGGGGCAAGGACAGCACTTAGAGGGAAAACATGTTAAGGAAATGAGGACTTGTTAGTTTACTTCTCCCCTTGACTGTGACTTGAGAAGCATCATTGGGGTGAGTTCTGTTCCTTCTTCCTTTAGAGGTTTGCAGTGCTGTTGGCATTGCACTGATATGCACAAAAAGTTGTTGATATTTAAACACAAATGTTGGCCATGGCAAAAGCAAAAATTAAAACAATTCAGCACACCACATAAAACATCCTCTGAGCCTGAAGTAATTAGTTCAGTTTCATAGCCTGATTTCTAAAAAGAGAAAGAACAGAACAAACAGCAGAAAAGATAATGAAATTGGGGGGGGGGGAGGCCCACAGGGACTGTTTCTGTACAGTGATAGTCAACCACAGTGGTGTTATTTGGTCCAGAAAGAAGGCACCTGGGGATTCTGTGATTGCACCATGCAAGGGACCGAGTTGCAAAGTGGGAACTTGAGCAACTGCTGAATTTTTTGCGGGGAGCCAAGATGCAAGACTGAAAGAGTGAATTTAAAGTTACTCTAAAGAGCCCTCTCCTTTTCCCAGCATAGCAGGGATTTGTGGAACTGTATAATTGCAAAGGAGTGGCTGGGAAACAACGTGCTGGGGTTATGCACATGGAGACTATTTCTAAAGATTATATTAATCCTATATTAATAATTGCAGAGGAAGTACTGGTTTGTGTTTTAGCCAAAGCTTTGCTTGGACAGCCTTTGTAGGCATTGCACAAGATGTGCAATGTGGGTGTTGCTGCCCTTTGTGCTGCAGAGCCATGCTCTCCTGATGGGCACTGCAAACTGAGGCTGCTTCCTGCAGTATGACAGGAATAACCTTTATTGCTTTTAGTAACCCTGTGAATGAGTAAGAGCTCCAGGACTGAGTGTTCTACTGTTCTGAGCTCCTTTCATGATCACTTCTCTAAGTTTTCTTTTGCCATTTTGGCATGGGCAACTTTTCCTTCCCTGTGTTTCATATGTGCTCCCTTCATTAGGAGTGCTGACCTTCTGGATACTGCCCCTTTTCTTTCCCCTTAAGTTCAAAGAAGTTCAGTATTTACATAAGCAGCTTGCTTGCTATTTTACTGCTTTCTGGCATAATCTCTCTTGAATGCCTTTCTGAAAATAGTCTGTCCAAGTAAAAATATGAGGTAAAAATATTCACTGTTGAAGCAGAGTATTTAGAAAAATAGCTGTAATTTTGAGTTGTATCAAATAGAAACCCAAGCCTTTGCAGTTGATTAGGGACAGGTGTTTTAACTTCTTCTGCAGCTGTTTTTAGGTTGTTGACTGGAATTTTTGACCTACTGGAAAAAAAAAGGCAACCAAAAGAGCCCTTACTAAATTTGGTATTGGGGCTATAGCTCTGTGAACTTAGTGTAAAGCAGAAAAAAGGATGCAAAGCACCACTTCATTACACTGGATTGTTGCATCAATAATGTAGTAATGTAATTTCTTGGAGGGAAAAATAATGGGCTCTAATGATGTGACCAGTGTGTTTACTGATACTGTAGCACAATTAATTGTGGCTTTCTTGCAATTAAGTGCTGCAAACAATTTCTGTTAAAATTGGATGTAGGGCATTTGAGCTCAACTTTCTCTATCCAAGGAGTTTGTCCCTACTCTTTTGTGATTATCCACAGAAAAATAAAAATACGTGTCTCATGGTGGGAGTGGGTTTCCATGTTCATCATGTAGTGGTGTGCCAGAGGCTGCTGCTCTGCTTTCTTCCACCCATATTTTGTGACAGCTGTGGGGACTGACTTGGGGGAAAAGTGCCATGGAGGGGCTGTTGACTTCAAGGTTTTGCCTGCATGTGTTTCCCCACGGGATTGTGGAAAACAGGAGTGAAGTCTAGGTGGAGGTCTGTCATCTTTCTGACATTACTGATGGATTTATCTGAGAGGCTGGTGGTGCTTGGCTGAGTGCTGTACCCTCAGGAAAGGTTTGATCTCACTGAGAAAAGCAGCTGGTGGCCCCTTTGGTGATATCCAGGCATGGTGTGGGGAGGAAACCCTGGGGAAAGGCAGAGCAAGCTGTGAGGCAGGGTGGGCTGCTCAGACCCCGTATCAGGATGGGCTGCTCAGATGGTGAGTGGTCTCCATATTCTATTCAATTGTGGCCACAACCCAGAGGTGATTGGCTACATGTTTGGGTTGATGAATGCTGTTTCTATCTTTGTGTCATTCAACACAGTCCTGTATTGCTTCTCCAATGCCTGACAAAAGTTCAGCTTGCTGCCAGCCTTCCCTTCCATGGGGGAAAATGATGTAATCTCTCCTAAATCTCTAGTTTCCATAACACTTGGAGTTGTCAGTGGCCATCCACAGCACTGTAGTTGTTGTCCAGAGGGAGTGGAAATCTGCCTCTGAGCTGGAAGGTTGTTGGGGGATGGTGGAGGAACAGGTAGGCATGTGCCACCGCGTAAAACTCATTTTCTTAGAAATGAGGTAAGAAATGCAACTTCCCATTTTCCAAGGATTTTGATAAATGGGTCTGCTTGTGCTCATTCATATTTCTTGTAAACTCCCTGAAGAGTCATGCTTGTGTCATGTACAGAAGACAGAGGCTTACAGGAACTACAGCTCTGGCTCTTGACAGGGTGGGTTATAGGCACCGCCAAGGATCCTGGTATCTTTGGCAGGCAAAGCTCTGGCTGGTTTTGTACTGGTGGATTCCAAGGTGTTTTCCCCCTTTCTTTGCTATGTAGTATGGGTGGGAGTGGGGACAGACAATAGAAGCAATAAATTTCTCGAAGTACTTTATAATGCACTTTTGTCCCCCCACTTTGAAACTGAATAGGGTGTTTATGAAGAGAATTTATGTGACAATTTTCTGTTGGAAGATTTATTTAATGATATGAAATGAAAGAATTTGTCAGTCTCATCTTTTAATTTGTTACAAAAGAGCCAAAATGATACATTTAATCATTTTCTAACCACACACTTTCAAAACTGTGTTTATCTGATCCTTTTACCACAGAGGATAATTGGCTTTTACAAAACTTAAGTATTTTTCTGGTAGCGGGTTACTTGCTTTTAAATATGTACATAGCAGCTTTTCTTTAAAAAAGGCTGTGCCAGGGAGAGGTCATACTTTGGGTCATACAAGTGACAGTGAGTGTTTAAAAAGTGGGACACTGCAAGTAGCAGAGAGAAACAGTTGTAGGTATCTGTGGGCTGTGAGCTTGGGACTGGCACTAACTGGGAAGATTCCCCATTTATTTACCTGAAAAGAGGAGTTCAGCCTTCCACAGGGATTTGCAGGAGTTTTGCTGGTAGCACTTTCTGTTAATAAGCACTTGGCTCTACCTGCAGGTGCTATGTTCAGACAGACATTTAGTGTACTGTAGACTACCTGTAGCTGTAAGTCCTCTGGGGAATGGCAAACTAATGGTGATGGTGAAGCTTCCTCCCTCAGAATAAGGGGGAGCCTCTTATGTGCTTGGGCCGTGGGCCTGGCTTATTTTTTCTTGGATTTGCTGCATGAATTTGGTGTCAGCTTTCTTCCAAAGAGTACAAAATTGTAATTTATTTTATTTATAGAGTTGTGTGATTTATACCCTGAGATATGTCTCAGTGGTTTCAAATTACAGAGAAGGATGGAAATACTGGCTGATTTTTCCCTTACCCTCTCTGTGGACTTTGAGCAGCAGGTCCAAGCCTAAAACTCCACAGCTGGTAATGAAAGCACAGTTTCGTTTCATGGCCTCAAGTATAACTGTAAACCTTCCTAAAATTTCTGCTTTTAATATCTGGTGGTGTGCTACAATGATCTTTCTTAGTCTTATCATTAGTGTGAGAGAAAGTGTCTTCAGTTTCATTTAGATAAATACGTCATCAGGCTGATCTAGTGGTTGAAGAGTAGGAAAAATTCATTGAAGTCAATATAACTGTGTTTAAAAAAATAAAAGAGAAAAGAAAGGACTCATCCACCAAATGAGTCTGTGACCTGGTATCTGCTCAGGTTATTGAGAGCTGACCTAGATGTACGTACTTGTGTTAATCACTGTGGTTTCTGTTCCTGAAGTGTGCTTGTTGGAGAAAAGCATCTTATATTTGAACTTTTGTACAGTACTTCCCTCCTTAGACAATTTTCAGTGATACCACCCCTTGTGTCTGAAGCACTGCTGTTAATGGAAGCTGTTGATAGAAGCTGTCGATGGAGGCGCTCAATAACACTTGAAGTCAGTGGCTGGTGGGGACATTAAGACATAGTTTTCACTGCTTTGGTGTGCCACCCATTTTTAAGGGCAGCCTAAGGATGGTATCCAGATACAGCAAATACTCCACAGTCTGTTTCCATCAGGTTGCCCAATGCCTTCTCCCAGTGAATGCTAGTGATTTTCTGACAGGGAGTCCTGCTGCCTCAGGGTGCTGGATAAGCTGTCAGCTAGTGCCAATTTACCTCTGTTTTACATGTGTAAATGTAATGTTGGGAAACACCACCTCCCTGGAGCGTGTACCAACCAACCTTGTACTTGTGCAGCTATTTCAGTCCGGGGATGTTGAGGCTTGCTGTCTCCTCACTGCTCACGCAGAAGAGTACCAGTGGCAAGTGCAGCTGTAACCATCTAGAGAGGGAGTTTGATGCCTCTCGTTTTGGTGCAGCAAGAGCTGCCTAACTGTGGGAGCTTTCTCCCTGACTCTTGGGAAGCTGGAAGGGATGTAAAGTAGGGGTAGGCACTGCCTTTGCATATGGAAATGGTACATCTCCTGACATGCTCAACCTGGCTCACTGCCCTGCACCAGCCCTGGGCTCTGCCAGGTGGCAACTATGCAGAGATTCTGGGGAGTTGGGGTCTCTGTGCTCCCCTTTTTCTTAGCTGTGAGTCTGGGATGTCAATGGGCTGGTAAGGAGATGCTCTGTTGCTGTCTAACTCTCTGTCTCTGTGAGCAGGATGCCTGGCTTTGATCTTTTCAAAGATGGTATCATGGAAGTCTAGTAGAAACTGAAAGCTTAAGTGTTTTGACTTCTTGATCTCTATGGCAGAGCCAGACCACTCTTTTTAGCCCTATGCACTGTGTAGACAGTCAGTTCTGAAGCCTGTTTCCAAAGACCTGGGGCCAAGAAGAGGGTCTTTGGAAGCCTCTCTGCTCAGAGAGGCTCACAGCACCACGTCCCCCAGCTCAGCGGTGCAGGGAGGCTGGCAGCATCCCATGGGAGGTTCTCAGGAGGTCTGTGAACTCTGGATGTTTTCCAAGACTGTAGCAGGGCCTCTGTGCAGCAGCTGGTCACATTTGGAAACTCTGCACCTTTTTACAGCAGCAGAGGGAACCAGAAGGCTTAACAAGTCCTGTTAGCTCCTCCAGAGAAGGAAGGAGGGATTTATGGTCTTTAAATAAAAGTAAGAAAAGGCCAAATATGTTTTCTGACTTGTGTGAAGTGAATGCCTAAACTTGGAGGAAACTGAGGGGAGATGGATGCATCATGTGTTGTCCTGCACCTGAGTGATTGCTGGAGAGAAAGTAAGAGTTAAGGGAAGTGGTGAAGAAGGGTGGATCCCTGCAAGAGTAGCAATACCATACTGTGGGAACACGGGACACTGCCCCTTCTGTTCTTACCCATGTGCACTGAACCTCAAAAGATATCTGGAATCTGAACAACAATTCAGGCCAAGACATCTGTCCAGAAAAAAATACATGGAGAAGGGAAATAACCTTGCTTTCCTGAGAGGATACCATTTAGGTGTCAGGATCAATACCTGAAGCAGCTCAGGCAGACTCTCCCCTTGCAATATGTCATTATTCCTTTCTGGAAAGTGCCTGTGCCGGGATAAAGGGTATGTACCCTTTGTATGTTTGCATTGCAAGGATCCAAATTTGACTGAAATTAAAATGTCCACATTTGTATGTGATTGCTTGCCATCTGCTAGCCAGCAGCACTGTGGAAATTAAGAGATCTGTTTGACCAACTTGAATTTCAGTTTTGGTTGCTCAGGAACACTGCTGTGAGTGGCTTTCATACTGACTCAGCAGCCCCCCCCCCAAAATGTGGGTAGCAGATGTTTTAGATCACTTCTTCAGTGGGGCCAGCTGTTGATGTACCTCAAAGGAAAATACGCAGTTGTTCATTGCATGGGTTTGGCAAACGATACTGTGCTGCCCACATTTGAAAACCTGGCTCAGCATCTGCCTCCATCATTGGTTTGCAAGGTGTTGATGGTACCTGAGGCAGTGCTGCTCCACCCCCTTGCAGGGTGTGAGCTGGTACAGAGTCAGGCCTGTAGCAGGTACAATTGTCAGCAGGCAGTGAGGGTGCACTGTGAATTTGGAATAGTTCTGTCCTTGCAGTATTTCAGTGACGTGCCCATAATTGCTTCTTTAGTTGTTGTAGATGTTGGGTTTGAGTTCTGTAACAAAAGACAAGGGAAGCAGGAAAGAATGAGTAATGTTCCTGTGACAAAAGCACTGGCTGAATTCCTGTGTGTGGAGTGAGTTCTGAAGGCTCCTTACAGTCCTTCCCTTCTGTCACCTTGCACCAACTGAACTCCATGGAAATTATGTTCCCTCTCTGCCTTGCTCTTCCTCAAGTAGTGGCTGAATCTTGAGTCAGATAATCCCATGTTTCTTGACAGGATGGTGCTGGGCTGGCTACAAGTCTCTGCAGGTGCAGCTACGGCAGGTGATACAACATTAGGTGCAGCTCTCTGCCATGTTCACTCCTCCCTTTCCTTGTCCATAAGTCAGGGCTAGGTTGAGTTTGAGATTGAAACACAGAACAAGGGGATAAACCCCTTCCACCCATATGTAATGTAATGTATCTGGGGAGCAGTCTAGTCAAACCCCACAGTGTATCTGCTGCATGGCTCTCCTCCCACTCCTTTAAGGGTGCCTGGAGGGAAGGATCAGCTTTGCACGGTGCCCAGGAAGGTTGCAGCAGATCCATTCAGTGTTCGAGGGCTTCAACAGTTTTCGAGGCTGATTGCTTATTTTTATCCACGTATGTGATGCAAGAAAGCAAAAAGGTTGGCTTCTGAAAGGCAGACGTTTATTTCTACAGGCTAATTGTCTTCCCAGCACCTCTCTCTTGCTTCAAAGTGTAAACAGTGGAGGCAAGAGCAGTGTCAAAAAGCTTTCAGTGGGTGCAGAAAACACATCAGAGTGCCTCCCGCTGTACTCGGCGGTAACGGGAGCTGCTGCGCGTTTGAGTGGAAGCGATGGCGGCAGCTGCCTCTCCCAGTGCTCCCGTGGCCCTGTCTCTTCTGCAGTCATTCCCCCAAGGCACTCTGTGACATGGCCTTTTGCCTGCATCACTGCTGTGCACCTTCCTAGTGAAGTCCAAGGCAGCACTCCCAGGCTCTCCCAGGGAGTGGCCTCTTCACAGGGTTTCAGCTTCACTTCTGATTTTGGATTGTGTGGTTTCATTTAAAATCCCCAGGCTTTTTCCATAGGCGTGGAAAGCAGTGGGGCTGATTTGGGATTTTTGCCTGAGGCATAACATCCAGCCAGAATGTTCCTTGACTGTCACTGTGATGCATCCTTCGAATAAATTTTTTAAACTGAAACATTTTGTTGTGTCAGGAAGTGTAACCTTGTGCCTGCTTCACCAAACAGGAGGTTGCTGGAGTTGACAGTAGAACTCATGTACCATGCGTGGTGCAGTGTGTTACTAATTATTGTACATTGCACATTTCATATATTCCGACTTGCATCTGTTGCTGATTAGGAGTTACTGTACTGCTGGTGGTCTCTGGTGTTCCCTATGTATCAACCATAGGGTAAACATCTGTCAGAAGGTGATGTTTTTCCCAAAGAAGATCCAACCATCCATCTCCCCCAACCTCCCTGCAATTCCCCCAAAGTTTCAGACTTTCCTGGCTTCAGTGTGAAATGCCTACAGGCAGAGCTGTGAAGAGTTACAGGCAGCCAGTGTTGCTGTAGATCATGACCTATTGCAAAGGAAAGTTGGGAATGCTAGGCGGTGCAGTCCACTCTTATCAAGAATTAAAAGAGGTTTTGAAAATAGAAAGCAGGTGTGGGTTTCAATGGTGAATTCTTCAATGTGACCTGTAAAGTGCTGTTAAAATGGAGTTGTCCTTTTAACAATGTGCAAACAGCAATAGGAAAGGGAACATTTAGCCATGTACTTAATTTCTTTCTTTAAACTTCTGAAGCTGCTGGAAGCAAGAGCAGTAGGCTGTCCCCACTGTGCTGTGGTGTCCTGGGATGCCCTGATGTCCCTGGTACCCTACTGGGTGATTGATCTATCCCATACAGATCCTGTGTGATGGTGATAGTGTATTATGAGGTGGCACAGCTTAACATGGTCTATGATAATGCTATTTCATATCCTTTTAAGATAATATATATATATAGAAATGTTTTTAGAAATTGTGTTGCTCTTTTAGAAAAAGTGTTGCTCTTTCTAAGTAGTATGTTTCCATCCTTTTCAAATCCATTATTTTTCCAGTGTGTGGAGAGGTAAACTGAGTGGAGATATTTGCTGTAGCCATATGGGCCTGCAAACCAAGCGGATGCACTCCATAGTCTGGTTTTCCGATTTTTGGATTTGTATCAGTGCTGCTGAAAATAGTTTTTTCTTTAGATGCTCTTGCTTCTGCTTCTTTGAGATGACACAAAATGTGTCCATAGCATTTAATAGCTTTTAACATTTGCAGTTTGGCTTCTGATGGTTGAGTTGCCTTAATTTTCTTTTGATATCCTTTCTATCTCGTCCTTCACTTAGGATGAAACTTGACATTTGGAGGGATGGGAGGGAGTTGCAAAAGTTTATTCCTAACTGTGGCCACCAAGCTTCTGATTACTTAGATCTGCTAAGAATGGTTTTAGAGGTTAGATATAAACTTTTAACATGTCTAGCATCTGTCTGGGCTTGGGATGGGAAGGGAAAAAGCAGATCACCACTAAAGCACCAGTGGAGGGGATGAAAATAGGATAACTGGGTTTTGGCTCTTTTACTTACTTTTGTGCTTCATAAATGATTGCTGAATATGTGTTGTTCATGACATTAACTCAAAACCTCATGGCAGCAAGCAGCTGGTTAAAAGAGCACAGTGACCATCCTGAGAGTCCGTGTGCTGTCACTGGAAGATACATGCTGATACCGGCTCAATGTTATTAAAACCATATTTCCAAACACTTTTTCTTCCTCTTAGTGCTCTGCTTTCCTAGCCCTGCAAGAGCCCCTGGTGTTAACCAGAGCCTTGGAAATTTGCAAAGATACAGGACTATAGGATATAGGTCAAGACTGATGGGGTGGGGTACCTTCCTCCTGCAGCTCCATTGGTGCTGTGACTGGTAGGACAGCCAGTGCTGAGGCTCCCTGGCACCAAAGGACCTGGATTTTGGCATCACAGTGCAGGAATTTCTTCCTAGCAGGTGGCCAGTGTCTCGTACATCACCTGGCATTGTTTCTAGGCCTGCATCATCCGGTGACCTGGGAAAAACCCTTGATGGTCGCTCTTGGAGAAGCAGGGGTTCCAGGGACTTCACTGACAATGGAGAAAGGCAGCTAAAAAGAGATGTGGGGACAGCCCAGCTTTTGATAATCCCTAATTAAGCCACTTGGCACCAGGGTGATCCCTGGAGCTGCTGATACAGCAGTTGGGAATAGCCTCTCAGGAAGGCCCGGGACTTGCGGAGGAGTCACATTAAGGGTAGACGTGCTGTCAATGCCTGTCACCTCCGAGCACCAGGGTGAGGGATGGAGGTATTTTCATGAGGGCTGTGAACTCCATAAAGAATGGGTGAGCCTGAATAAACTTGTTTTCCTGATCTTGCCTTGACAAGGTAATCTACCTTTTAAAAACACAAAGTACACAACTGGCGCTTGTAGTTACTTCTCCGAGGAACAGAAATGACTGTGTTGTGGGCTCTTTATCAGACCTGCTGTGGCAGCCCTGGCCAGGCTTTGAAATCCCCTGGAAGTTGCCAGAGCTATTGAGCAGGTCACGCATTAGCTCTGGGAAATGCCAGATGTTGGTATTGCTTGTCAGTGTGTCACTTCAAAGCCAAGGGCAGGGTGGTGTGCAGGACCAGTCCCCTCCTGTGTGTGTTAAATCCCACTTGTGAGGCAAGAGGATGTGCTGGGTGTGATGGGGAGTTTTCTGAAGTGGACAGTTCTTAATTATAGAATTATAGGATGGTATGGGTTGGAAGGGACCTTAAAGAGCATTTTATTTTGACTGCCTTGCCATGGGCAGGGATAATAATAATAATAATCATGTTGCAGGGAGCTCTTGTTTGCTGGTGTGTTATTAGGGACTGTTTATTTACAAAGTACCTCTGCAGGCAGTGCAGACAATGTCAAATAAAAAGCAATTTTGAGGTAGGGTGCCAACAGGGGAGCTGTTTGGTTAAGTACCGGGAAGTCTGCACCCTGGCAGCTTGGTCTGATACTAATTTACCATAACCTGTAGAAATCTTTCTTTGAAGCTGCTTAGGACTTTTCATCTATTGTGTTTTATACCCTCCCTCCCTGCCTTGTTGCTAAATATTGCTATTTTTCAATTATGCGTGACTTGTCTTCACTTGCTCTTCTCTCCCTGAACTATAAACAGATTTCCCCATAGCCCCTGTGCTTCCTGAACTTGCTGATCCTCTTGGTGGCATCTCCTCAGTCGTGCCTGTCTTCCTACTCTCATCCCCCCTATCCCCCTAAACCTGCAACCTTTGACACAAAATTTTGCTTTTGGGAGGTGTACATGTCAGCCTTGGCTTCCAGCTCCACTGAGCTAAACCCAGGGCAGCAGGGGAATGTTATCCAGGTTTACACTGGCGTAGTTGAGCAGAGACTTCCCCATTCCCTTTGTATTTGTGGGGCTTTTGTTGAAATCTATCTATTCTTCTATGTATGTTTCTAATCCCATAAGAATAAGAAGTAAAGATTGCTTAATTAAGCTGGGATTCATTCCCTCCAATGCATCTTCATATTTGGAAGACATTCAGGTTTTTCTGGGCAAAATCATTCTTTATTGAACTTTGCTTTTACTCATTGTGCTGTTTTATGTTGTGAATTTTATTTCTTCTAATAAAGCAGTTGATTGGAATTTCCTAACTGTGTCTTAGCCCATCTCTGTGTTGTACCTCTTTTCTACAAAGTGTTTATCTCCAGACTGCTTGTAGCTTGCTGGTTCCATATGAGCTCCAAGACTGCTCAACAGCAGTTTTATGGCCTTGGTGTATATTTGCTTTCTTTAGATCCCTTCTGTGCATGTGATTTGGTCTTACTGAGTTGTAAAGTAGTAGGCTAAATTTATCCCTGAAGTCCATTGACTTCAGTAGATGTTTGCTATAGAAGGAATTTGGCACATTGATTAAATGGATATACTTTCAAATTTCTTCTTTTTTAATTTTTAAATTTTTTAAAAAATTTTCCAGGCTTCTCTAAATCATATATTTTATCTCTTGTTAAATACATTTGTGTCCTTCATAGAGAACATATAGGGAAATAACTACTGAGGGCTTCATCCATCTGGATTCTTGTTATGTGATCCCCCTGCCTTGTTGAACAATAGACCCATTCTCTCCCCTATATTTTCTTTGGTTATATTTATAAAACATATACCTGTTTCCCATTACTCTTTCAAGCTAAAAGCAAAACAAAACCCCTACTGTTTGTTCCCTTAACATTATACCATATAATGTTTTACCTCGAGCATATATTCAGACTTTTAACTTCTTTCCTCTCTCATTTCTTTTCTCATTTGAGAAATGAGCTTGCTTCATGCCAAGAGCCAGGGAAGCCATTTATTTTGACCCACTTGTTTCTCTCCAGGAATGGAATTGCTTTCCCATTTATTTCTTCAGGTTAGCCTTCAGGATATCCCATCCTCTTCATTTTGAAATGCAGATCACTGTTTTCACAGTTTTTTAGCTGAAGATAAATCTGTTTTCCTGAAGAGCGATTGCAAGTCCTTTCCTTAGTACTCAGTTCACCTAGAAGGGTCACCAAGATTTTTCCTCTAGATTTTTAGTAAACACTTTCCTTCTAGAACCAAATTTAGCATTATCTCATGTCTCATTGCATTTCTCATTGAAATGTGTTATCATTACCTTCACAGTTCACAACGCCCTCTGACCTATATATTACAGAATGGCTGGTCTTTCCCAAGAGCTAGCTCAGCAATTAAAATTTCCTACTGGCACAGATAGTTAAGATAATAGGGCATCATATGTTTATATATAGAGAAAGTGAGAGAGGAGAGAGAATACTCCTGTGTTTTTCAAAGCAGTGTACAAACATTAGCTAATTAACCCTAATAACAGTTCTGCAAGGAAATTAGAAGTGCCCATTCCCACTTTATAGATTGATAAACTCAAAGAAAGTAAACTAAGTGCCATGCCAGAGACCAGTACAAAATGTCATTAGTGGCGGGTGGGATGAGATTTGAGGATCAAGAACTATGCTGGGAAGGCTGGTGTTCAGTAAAGCAGATTGCTGAATTCCAGGTGAGATCTTTCCTGAAATCCAGCTGCTTGATACCTTTTGTATGGTTTCAAATAGTTCCTGGTGTGCTCATTTATTTATGAGCTAAAATTATTATTTTCAAAGCTTGTCCTTCACATGGCTTGCATTTGTCATCACCCTGAAGCCAGAAGACCCGCTTGGCGCTGGAGGTTTATTTTCTATCTTTTTTTTTTTGTGATGAAAACAAGCACATTTGTGTTGTGGCTGCACTGAGGATGTCCAGCTGGTTTCAGTGCAGGGAGCTCTACCATTTTCTACATGTGGCCACTGTTGGAGTTGGAATGCAATGTTGTTGGAGGCTTCAACCTCCTGGGAAAAAAAAGTAGTTGAGTACTCAGGGCTGTTTTTGTAATCTTGTCCACTTCACCCATGTGGAAGGGTGTGTATCCCAGTCTCATGGATTTTGTCTATATAATGAAATAAAACATGTCATCCAGTATAATTTTTTAAATCTTTCTTTAACTTGCCTGTGAGTTTTGCTTTGTGAGAACTGGACAGAAATGTTGCATTGTGTTGTCAGCTGCTCTTTTTAACCTCTGCAAGCAGCCCTGTAGATGACTTGTCACTTGCAACCATTCCTGGAATGTCTGTCTTTGAAATAACCTTCATCTCAAGAAGCATATGCAAAATCAGATGCAGAGATCAGAAGCATTTTGGAAAAAGGTGGTGGAGTTTTGAATGTTGGTTGCTTTTTAATTTTAGGTAAACATCTGGCTGAACACCTAAAAATGGGATAATACAGTGTTTACCCTCTTGTTATCAATCTCCAGCAGCAGCAATAGTGAAACTTCTCCGTGGGGAGTTGTCCTGGTGAGGGCACAGCAGGATCATTTGAATTAGAAATGGTTGTGCTAGCTGAATTTTTTTGTGCATAATGGAAACTACAGCAGGGAGCTGGAGGAATAAAAAACAACCCACTTTTCTTTCTCTGCAATGCCACTGTCATAACTTATAATGTCATGCAGCCCAGTTTATCCCTTTTTGGCCTTCCACCCAGAAAACAGGGAAGTAGTGCGAAGCTGTGCTGGGTGATGAAGTGCTCTTACTCACCGTCCCACCCTCTGCACAACAGAAATGTGTTCTCAGCAGCAGGCATCTGCAAAGCCCCAAATCCCTCCTATAAAATGATTGCTGCTCCTGTGCCCGGGAGCTGGACCTGTGTGTGGCCACCTATGCCTGGGACATGTCCCAGGGCTTCCCCTTCGCCCCTGCTGCTGGGGAAAACCTGTCTTGCCTTCTTGCCATTGCTCTGAGTGAGCAGGTGAAGCTTTACAAGGAGGAGAATGTTTCTGGGAGTCTGGGGGAGTAGAACATCAGTGAATGCCCTGGGAGACTGTGCTCACTGTGAGCTTGGGAGAGGGTGAGGGGCTGAAACTGCTGCCTGGGAGAACTGCCTGGAGCCCAGAACTGCCTGCCCAGGTCCTGGGGGGCTGCAGCCAACAAGGGAGGAGGCAGAAAGCAGAGAGCTGGTGAACTTCAGGACTTTGTGCCACAGACCCAAGCAAGTAGATGTGAGGAGGCACTGCTGTCTCCCCTGAGCAACCATAGCCTCATCACCCTGTGGGTGCTGGCAGGGAGGAGGACCCTGCTGGGGGTGCTTCCATCCTGCAACAGTGGCCTCTGCCTCCATCCATCCTGGGTTTACTGCCTTCGAGAGGAAACTCCAGGTTGTGTTAATTATCCTTGGTTTGTGTTTAGCTCTGTTGTTTGAATGGAGTATTTGGCGTAGGTGTAGAATTGAACTTCATAAGGCTGAATGTGGATTCGATTCGTGAAGGAGCGTAAATCCAACAGTGCTGCTTTTGGAGGAGCCTCTTTTTGGAAAGAGGCTTCATTATATCTGACTGGTTTAGTTTGTTTGATTTATTATTTCCCAAAACTCAGCATCTGTGGTTACTTGCGTGCTTAGGGACTATATGTTTGCTGGTTGGTGTCAAGGTCCTAGGGTGATGTTACCCCTCTAGGTGGGCTGGACCTGTGACATGGGTACATCACCTGAGCCAAGGTTTTCCATTGTTTTCTAAGAGCAGTGTCGTGTGCTGCTGCCCCAAATTCCTGCTTTACCCATGGTTTTGTTATATGCCCTAAAGCTTCCTATGTGCCTGATCCTTAGGGAGATGAACATCTGGCTGGGATTGTTTGAGCATGCTGCAGCAAATGGATGAGCAAAGGCTGTGAAAAAGCAACATGCTATGGAGTGGCATCACAAGAACATGTGGGATTTGAAATGGTCTCTGGAGTTGCTGCTTATATGCAGAGTTAAATTAAGGTTTCTGAAATTTGGAGTCAGGAGAGAAAGAAAGGGATTTACTGGAAGGTGTAGCTCACAAGAGCTCATTACAGAAGCCTGGGTAAAAAGGCTCTTAGGAATCTGGTGGAGTGGTTATATGAAATATTGAGGAAAACCAGACTCTACTCCAAATTTTGCCCTTAAATATGCTCCTGTCTCCATTAAAGCCAGCAGCAACCTTGGATATACATCTGAGGTCAGGGTTTTGCATATTAAAAGAAGCAAGCTTAGGGTGTTTATTGTTGGTGTGGAGAATTGACTCTACAGGGGATAAATGCAGTTTACTTTCCTCTGGTCTAACATAAGAATGCTTCAAGTAATTGCATACACTAGCAGGGGCTTAAAACAAAATCTGAAAAAATACTCACATGCTTAAAAAAATTAAAGTACAAATAATAATTTTATTTCAAGATTAGTGTTATATTTTTCATTCTGCAGAAAATGAAGATTAAAAAATTGCTTTTTGTATGGGACTAATGGATTGGTTACATAATTTGAGCAGATCTATGCTCAAGCTGTGAAAAATCTTGAGACGTGGCTGTACTGTGTGAAAGAATATTGACAGTGTCTCTTTGGAGTTTTCTATGCATTAACAAGCAGCCTGGGTGAAGCAAGAGTAAGGTGTGTAATACTCAGTTATCTGAAGATGGAAAACTGGGCATCCTTTTTACATGGCAGCAGCAACTGTGAGATGGAAAGTGTAGGAAGACCAGGACAGTGGAGAAGAATGGGCGGCTCCTTGCGGTGCTGGAATTAGCATAGGTGTGTGGAGATACTAATACACTTGGGGTGAAAATAACTATCAGACAGAAATTAAAAAGAGATTATTAAAATGCAGAGGAGCAGAGAAAGCCTGAGGATACCTCCCATAACTAGCTAATCAAATGTGGGTATTCAGTTTGATGTGCTGCAGAAAGCAAATGTTATTTGCCTTCCAGGACTACAAGAGAATATGTCCAAGAGCAAATAATGCATTCTTAAGTGGACCTGCTTAGCATTCCTGTGCACTGGGGTAAAATAAGATGGTTTGTACTTGAGGCAGCATGAGAAAGGACCTGGATTTCTTTCTTGATGTTGGTTATGCCAGTGGGAGCAAGCTTTGGCTGGAAGTCAAACTTAAACTTATTGTAGGTTCTTCTGTCATGAAAGAAGCTTAAAACTAAAATCACTTTGGCAGTGGTATTTTTCTTAATTATCTGCCATGTTTTGAAGCACCAGGAAAAGCAGAAGAGGAGGTGATGTTCAGTATCTACCTGTAACACTGTTGCTTTGTTGGTTTGCAGTTACGGAATTATTCCAGCAAACCCAATGACTATAAGGAGGTTTTTGACTCAAAGAGCAATTTGATGAATGTATAAATAAGGGAGTGAGATGTCATCAGCTAGTTGACTTGTATCCTTCTCTATTATCAGCCCATTTTGCCAGAATTGCCCTCTGTGAGCATTAGTCAGCCTTTTGGCAGTGACACCAGGGAATTTGCTGGTGCACAGGAACATGAGGGACCATTGCTTTCTCCCTGGTGGTACCTTGAGGTAACCCGCAATTGTGTGAGGCAACCAGCTACTGTGAGTGTCTTTTTGCTTAGTTTCTTTTAACAGTCCAAACCACCCCAGAAAACAAATAAAAGCCATCATCAGCAGCACCCAAAGTTCTTCAAATCTGTGGGTTTTTCTTCTGCTGCAAGATGGGCTTTTATAACAAAAGCTGGGCAGCTTTTGTTCTGCACCTTGAGACTCTTTTAGGTTGACCTGGTGCTTGGGACTGGCTCCTTCAGCCAGTCTCCACACTATGTTGCTTTCCAACATTTTCTACAATTGCCATGAGTATTTCTGTTACGGTCTTTCTAAGCTCCTTGATCTTATCTTCAAGCGAAGCATAGGTCTGTGTCTGAATATCCATTGGCCAAAACGCAGCATCCCAAAAAACACATTTCTTTCAAACCACCACAGTCTGCCATCCCAGTTCGACTGAAGGGTCTTGTAGGACAACTTGAAGATTTTCCTGGGATACCGAGGCCTGATGCAGTCAGGCCATAGAGGGCATTTGAGCCATAGAGGGCAGGCTTGGGGACTACATCTCACAGGACATTGTGGTGATGGAGCACCCACCTTGAGTTCCTCAGGGCTCAAACAGTGTCCACTGGAAATTACATTTTATTTTCCTTGTGGTGAGGTGCTCTCCTCCCTCATCCTGAGTTTAAATCCTGCCCTTGGAGCCTACTGCAGTGGCAACAGCTGAAACAGAATGAAAGAATATTTATTCATTCAGGGAGACTTTCAGGGACATAGAAAAACATTTGAGGTGACTCCCTTCCTTTTCAATAATTATGTGTGATTGTTTTCACATATATTGAGGAATGCACTCTGCAAGAGGCTGAAACCACTGCTGACAGCTCTATCCTCTGCATTCTGATGCAGTGTTCAGATAACTCCCTCTACTTCGAACCAGATTGCATCCCAAGAGAAAATCTCTCTGGGAATGAAATTGGGCAGCTTGACTGTATCATTTTATATTGTCATTTAAAAGAATCATTTTTCTGCAGCTGGGACTGTTCCTCTGAAAGTAGTGAAGGTTATAATTTACTTAGCTCCAGCAGGGCAGGGGATGCTGCTCAGCAACATGCACAGTCTTATTGTTTCCACAGCACTGAGCAGCACCATCTTCTCAGACTTGGAGCCTAGGGTTTAATACAGCTTATGAGAAATGGCAGCTGTGGCAAGAAAATAGAATAAAAGTGTTAATATGCAATGCCTTTTTAATTCCCACATGAAGTGAAAATTAGCCTCCTTCCACTTCACAGGAAAAAATTTATCAAGTGCAGATCTGAAGAAAAGATTGTTTCATTTTTACTTAATATGCTGTATTGCATTTACCTCCTTGTTATCAGTAACTGAAACTGAACCTCAGTTGTCAAAACAAGCAAGGCATGTTTTGGATACATATGGAAGGGGGTCTCTGTGATCCTGGCTGGTCATCACTGACCTATCAAATGTCCACCTACTCTTCCAGCCTCTAGGGTCAGCATTTGTGGTCACCTGTGGTCCGAGCCAGCTCCCAGGTATGTCAGTGGAAAAGCTCTTGTTGACTTATTTTGGAGCTGGCTGGGGTCCCACTTCAGGATGCTGCAGGGCTACTTGCGTGTGGGGAGGGATGGGACCTAATACTCCACCCTGAAATGAGCTATTTTAGCTTGACATCCAACACCGTGCTGCACGCTTCGTTCTTGAGGGTGATGGGAAGTATTCTCTCACCGGCAGTGCTGGGGCCAGGGAAACATTCCTGCCCTTCCTGCAACAACTGGCAGGGGAGAGCACCTGCTGGGGGATCCCATTGCCTGGTGTGCTGTTACTTGTGCTTTAGCCTGTCAGCTGTTGTGACAGAAGTTACAATTACTGGCTCTTGATGCTGTGGGATAGGATCAGATTGCTTCTTATGGGTTGGAAGACTTGAATGCATTAGTAGATGGTCCCATATATAGAGTGCTCTCTGCTTGATACCTAAGTGTCCCAACAAGCTTACCAAAATAGTGCAGGAATGGAAGGTACACTACCAACTGCTCCCTCAGTCCCAGTGTGAATGCGATGGTTGTGGAGATGAACGCAGCCATGCCCAGCTGGAAAAGTCAGAGGTCAAGAGAGAAGGACCCAGGTATGGAGAGCTGAGAATGTATGCTGTGTTGCAGCTCTGCAGAAAAGGCCTCTGGGCCTGAAGTGGTTTTTGATGGACCTGTGGAGAGGATGTGGCTTGGCAGAAGTCAGGCAATGAATCAGATGAACCCCAGAGGTCTAATCTCCGAAGAGTGTTCTGTGGCCATTGGCAAACTCCTCCTTGCAGAACCAAGGACAACCGATAGATCAAGAACTACTGCAGGAGCCAGATAATACTTTGAGTTCCAAAAAATGGATTTTATACAGACTTGCATTCAACAGGTTGACACACTTGGAATGTGATTGCAAACAAATTTTTTTGCACTGAAAGATGAAGTTGTTGTGATGTGATTTTCTTTTTTTTTTTCTTCCTATTTGGAAAAAGATGGTTTTTGTAGGAAATAACTGGGGGCATTGCAAGGGTTCTGAAGATATAGGTATGGGTGGTCATAAGCATCCCTAATGTTCTTACAATAAAAACACAGTAAATACACGTGCATGCATTAAAATGTGTATAGCAACACATGTATTTATGCCAATTTAGCAAATTGTGACAGTAAATTTTTTGCATTATTAAATAGGGAAAAAAAAAAGCACATGTTGTTTCCACTTCCAGCTGGCTAAATGTGGGTTTATTTTTTCTGGCTAGACTGCTCTGGAAACTTAAGTCCAATATTTACACACATCGCTCATGCTAGAAGTGATATAATCCTATTTCAGAGCAGTTTATTCATTTATACCAGTGTAGGTTCACAGAGGTTAGATGATGCGAACATAAATCAGCAGAAGCTGGATTCCAGTGAGAGTTTAAGTTTTCAGAGTCCTGGAAGGCACTGGCAGTCATCTTAATGTGGAAAACTAACACACAGACCATAAATATGCTGAGTGCAGTGCTTTTTGTGGCCATGAGCAAAGCATGTATTTCTTTCATTTTAGAAAAGAGCTGTTTGTATATGTTTATGCAGCATTTTATGTTGTCACTGCCAATCTAACTTCCCTCTGTCCCCTTTCTAAGCTGTTATAAATACATCCACCTCTCTGCTCCCCCATCCCCCCACTTACTCCTTTTGAGGGATGCAAATATCATCATACTGTGCTTAGTGGAGGTAAATACCTATTTCAAAACAAAGCTGCAGCTCAGGAGACATGTCATGTCATTCTGCTGCAGCTTCTATGCTGTGCTTGCATGTTCTTGTGGGCGTGGTTTTGTGCCACCTCTCCAGCTTGCTTTCTGTGCAGCCTTCCTGTCCTCCAGCAGATCAGCACTCTTGCGCAACTCAGGGTGTCTGTAAACGTAACCTTAGTGGTAGGTCTGTGCTGCCTGAGCCATTGTCTTTGTTTGGTTCCACTTGCAGAGCCTCACATCTCTTGTGTCAGGACATCAGCTTGGAAATTAGGGTAGTCACAGAGGAGATGTGCCTGTTGTGCTGGGCAGATAACTGTAGTTGCATCCTATCCCTTAAGCCCCTGTATCCATGTGTTTGTACTTGCCTTCTAGTGTTTTCTTTTTCCTGTTTCAAAGACTTGTTTGGATGGATCCTGACTGCTGCTCCTGTATGGGACCATGAGGGTCTGTCTGTCTTGGTGCTCACCATGGTACTTTATGTCCTGTTTATCTGGTATCTTTAATTCAGGACTAAAATCATTGCATTCATCAGGCTTAGCCTTTGGATATTGAAGCAGCAGATCCCTATGTTAAAAAACTGAAAGGAGAAGTACAGGTATAAAACTGTATATGGAGTGACCCCATTTCACTCCAAGGAAATCAGTGTAAGAGCACAGGAACTGGGGTCTATGTCATAGATAGGTGTTTTGGAGACAAGGTGATAAAATGGGCAATATGATCCTTTTGTCTCCCTGGTTTGTTTTGTGGGGTTTTTTTTGGTTTGTTTTTTTTTTTTTTTTTTTTTTTTTTTTTTTTTTGTTTTTTGTTTTTTTTTTTTTGCTAAGAAGTTGTTAAAGTAGCAGTATGTTTGTAGGGCTTTTAAAATGCCAGTACTTGTGAGCCAAGAGGAAACATGATGTGGTGTACTTCAGTAATAAGTAGCTCCAACAGAAGGATGTAATTGTGCTGCTGCTTCTGGTGACCTCTTGAACCACATGAGTGGGCTTGGGCTGGCTTCTCACTACATGCCTCAGATGGGAGGTGCTTCAATTGCACAGTTGTATTTGAAAATTACACCAAGAGTACTTCGATCGCTTCAGCTCAGTTTCTGTGCTTCTTGCTTGCAGCTGTCCCAACCCTCCCCTTCTTCCATCCAAGGGTGATTTTGAAAGTGTGCTGTATTTCAGTATCAGTATGCTGTAGGTCTTTACCTACTGTCTTTTCTGTCATGATGGCTCCTCTTGGCTTCCTCACCAAGCCCCCTGTCAGGTGTCCCTATGCTTCCACTTAATCGCCTTTCCACTGCTCACCCTCTCACAGCTCCTGCCTGTGCTTTGGTCTTCAGCCTTCCTTTACTGAAAATGCTGATTTTTGTTCTGATTGGGTGTTTGTGAACATACTCGTGCAAAATATGGTACTACCCCGTGGTGCAAATTGCCCGGTGTTCAGTGATGACTTTGCAAAATCCAGCCTCTGGTGCAGCAGTACTTGTGCATTCCTGATCTTGCGTCCCAGCACACAGACACTGGGGCCGTGAGCCGCGGCTGCCCGTAAGGACGCAGGGCTGTCACTGGGTCCTGTCACACGGAGATCTGTTTGTTTCAGAGCGCCTGTTGAGGTGCCATTGCAACTCCAAACAGGGTGACATCTCAGATGCAGGAAACAGCTGGGGAAGCACTGCTGCTGAAACTGGAGGTCTTAATCTGTACAAGTTCCAGGACAACAGTGGTGTTGGTTGGTGACACCCTGCAGCAGTTTGCAACTTCATGTCCCTTCCTTCAGTAGCTTTTCTTCCCACCCACGCATCCTCTGTCTTCAACCCCAAGGCCTCATTTCCATCCCACATTGCTGCAGAGAGGGCCAGAAGGGAAAGAGCCCTCTTCCCATGCTCAGAGCACTTGGCTCTCAGGCTGCTGCTGCTGGGAGCATTTCCACCACTCTACACCCTCTGCCAGCATCCTTTGACACTTTGATCTTGTGAGTGACAAATAAGATTAGGTTTCTTCTTTGACTCTTGGGGGAGAGCCAATGAATGGCTGCCATTGAGAGAAAAACAGATCATGGCACCAGCCTGCACAACAGCTCTAATCAATAGGATCCCTTTTTTTGGCTACTAGGTGCCAGATGTGAGTTTATGCTCTTCTTGCGTAGCAAGCCTCTACTGTTACCTGCAGATGGAGTGGGTTGGGATAGCAGTAGCTTGGCTGGAAGTGGTCCCATATATGGCACTTACCCAGGGCCAGGGTTGTGCTGGTGGGCTCCTGTGTGAGATTTCCACCAAGGTCAGTGGGATTGTTTGGGTGCCCAGGTGGGAGCTGGTTCCTACCCCAGGTTATATCTGGTTAACCTAAAGCGTGACTTCAAACCAGTTACATTTTCATGTGAGTATTGCTGGGATGCCTGGGCCAGGAGATTTGCATCAGCTGAGCTAGGGTGGTTCCTTTTGCTGGTTTCCTTGAATTGGGACACAAATGATCTATAAATCTAGTGATGGGAATGCACATGGGGGATTGTGGTCCAGGGTGCCAATTTCCACAGGACTTCCACCAAGATCAGTTCAACAGTAGGTTGGGCACAGCTTTTGTGTGGTACTTAACAGGGCTGATAGCACTGATTGCCTTCACTTTTTGGGAAAGAATGCCTATTTAGAGGGAGGTATAGCAACTGTGAGCTGGTACATATCGCTTGATGAATAGCAAACACTGGTCCGCATACAATCTGTGCTTTGTTCCTTGGTTCAAAATCTTCATTTTTTCCTTGGGAGTTAACTGATTTGTAATGTGAGGTGTGGTCTTTACTGTAAGCTGCCCCCCAGCAGGAAAAAGCCCTGATAAACAGATGCCTGCCTCTCTCAGCTCCACCAGCTGTTGTGCAGACTGACAGCTAAGGCTGTGTTTCGCATATTCCATGGGGAGCACTGCATGTTAGGGAGTAATTAGCATTAATAATAATTAAGGTTGGATAAAGATAGTTTATATGTCTATAATGCATTTCTTTTGAGAGTCTTGAAATGCATGTAGTTGTGGGCTAGCAACCTGGAATAAATCTTGATTCAGCTGGAGTTGATGGCTTTAACCCCACTACTGCCTAATAAAAGGTGTGTGAAAGCTGGAAATGAGAGTTTGGCAGTTTTGCTTCTCAGCAACAGCAAGTTGTGGGTAGCACCCCTTCTACCCACACAAGGCTGCTTGTTGTGGATCTTGCTTGATATCTATTATAGTAGCTCTTGCACGGGTCAGCAGAGATCCATTGCTATTCCCACAGAGTACAGCTCGGGCGGGATGTGCTTGCTGCCCCAGGCAGCCCCAGTCCCCAGCAGCAGCATGAGGCTGCCCTGGGGTGCACCCCTGGCAGCAGCCAGGGCTGGCTGCCCAGAGAACATGGGTGCTCTTTGGTGGGGTACCAGTGGGAGGGGTGGAGGCAAGTGGGGGGCCATGGTGGGGCTGCTCAGGAAGGGGACAGTGGAGGTGCTGCCAAAGTATGGACAAAGCTGGTGTGCTCGGCCTCATCCTGCCACAAGCTGTGGATTATGAGCTTGTGGACAGTACCCAGAGCAGAGCTCTCAACAGCCTCATTTTATTTAATGAGCAAAGCCTTGGGAAGGCAGAGATTCTTTTATTGGATCTGTTCCCTGTGTTTTTTTCCTAGTGCTTAGCTGTGCTTTACGTGTTACTTGGAAGGCTGAAAAGCAGGATCATGTCTATTTATTAATCTTTGCCTAATAAAGATGACTACCAGATATGTTCTTTGGCCTGAACAAAGAGGTATAATTAGTGATGAGATTAGACATGACCCGAGAGGAGGTGCTTTGCCTAGGAAAATATTCAGTGATGGCATATAATACAGTCTGTCTGAGGCACCACATCCTCCCTAGGGGCCTTGTCTCGAGCTGAGCAGTGACCCTTCCCAGCACTTTGGTGCCGTAGGAAACACGGGAAGAATATTAATGATAAGGGGATACACAAAGCAAGCTTTGCCTCAGTCAAACAACGCATCGCCAACCTAAAATTATTCAGCAGAAGTTTAGTTGGCAAAGTTAATAATTTATGGCTCTGGCTGATAGCACCCCATGCAATAGCAGTGTGTTCAGCAGCCCCAGACCTGATTAAATATGCATGGACTCATTGGATGCAATTTCAGTGCAATTACTGTATGAAGGAAGAAAGAGCTCTATCACTTCTGGAATTGTACTAAAAGGCCCTGGTAGTTCTTCCATTATAACATTTTACAGGTTAGTAGTTGTTCCACATCAGCTGTATTTAGGTACAGTGGTTTAAGGAGTGGCTGCCTGCTGTGTTATGTGCCATATGAGAAGACAAGTGTGTCTGTGTGTCACTAGGCACAGAGACTGGGAATCCTAAACTAGTTCAGGACTAGAGAAAGCTTGTTGCAGTAGATCTTGGAGCTTTGGATGCAGTGATTTGTGTATGCTGGCAGTGAGGAGCACAGCCCAAGGAAAGGTTGGATCAGAAAAGATCTTCCATGCCATTTCTTTTCCCTTTCTTTGCTGTAAAAACTTATGTATTGTGCTCATCACAGGCTTCTGAATGAAGGCACTTAAATACTTGCAGAAACTGTTAAATACGGAAGGGGAGAAAATGGCATTGGATGTTCCACAGTCAGCATTGTCAGCATCTGGGTGTGTGTGCTGACAAAATAGCAGATGCCTCAACAGCTTTCCTTCCTAGAGCCACATCACCAATAGTTGAGTTTCACCCATCCCCATCACAGCCAGCTCTGCAGATGGAGACACGTCTGACCAGTTTGCACCAGTTGCCAATCTGGCTTATTCTGTTGAGTGACCAGGGAAAATCCTCACTCTTCTCCACTGCTTCCTTCATTCCCTTCCCTTCTCTCTCCTTCTGTCTTGTTGTTTCCCCTTCTCAGCACTCTGTTTGCCTTCCTTCTACCTGAATGCTCTTCAGTTTGCTGCCTGCTTGTGAGCCATGTTGCCTGAAGCTATCCAGCTTCCTGTGTCTGTGGCCCATGTTCTATTGCTCTCCAAAATACATCATTTTACTAGCTTTTCACCTGGTGGTGGTTTAAGACAATCCTCAGAAGGGCTGGCTTGCCTTCAGATGTGGTTCCCCCCCATGCAGAGTCACCTGCATGAATAGTTCCCTGTAGAGGGTTAAAGGGGGTCAAAGACCAGAAAGGAGCCAGAAGGGAGGTGTGGGCCATGGACATTTGCATGGTTTGTACCACTGCACTCTGAGCATTGCAAATCACCAGTGCCAAAAGTGCTCCAGTCCCATGGTGGAGAAAGCCAGAGAAGGACTGGGGCTTGAACAGACTGCTGGAGAGCATCTAGTCCAACACCTGGCTCGAGGCAATACCAACTTCAAATTTAGGTCACTTTGCTCAAGGGCGGTCCAGTCAAGTGTGTTAAATTGAAAGAGCAAGAAAAAGAACCTGTGTTCCTGCTCTGCAAATAAATATGTAATTCAACTGTTTTGGCCAGCGTAGGTGAATTGTTCAGCTGGGAAGAGCTTTCACATTTTTGCTTTGGTTAAAATTCTGAAGATGTGCAACCTGTATTTACTGGTATGAGTTCAGACAGGTGTGTGCTCACCTGGTTGTTTGATCTTGGTGCCTTGTTGTGTCTGTCCAGCAGAGGCCTGGGTTTGTGGGTTTTTTTTGTGGCTTGATGGTGTGGAGAGGGGACAGCTGTTTGGTCCTGAGTACAAGGCTGAGGCTGGGGGCTGCTCATTCCAAAATGTGATCCTTGGATCCCCCTGTCTGCTAACACATACTTGGGAATTTGGGGTAGCTGAATACTGCCCTTAGTGCCTTTCAGTCTCCTTGAATATTCCAGCCTCCAGCTCCATCCCTTGGCATCCCAGTCAGTAATTTGGGGATAACAGAGGTGTCTGCTTCTCAGAAGTGCTGGCAGGATTTATGGATGAGTGTTTGGGCAGTGCTTTAAAGAGGAATGCATGTGTGTGCTGGTGGTGTTGCAGGGTGACAGCTGATATTTGCTCTGCATGTGCAGAGAGGAGGATGTCTTGAGACAGCCATAGCAAAACTGCAGTTTCACTAATGTTTGTAGCATGTACAGAATAGTTTGTGCCACCTCAAAACAAGGATATGCCCTGTTTTCCACACATGTTAGTGGCCTTGCAGATGCAAACAGAGCTCTGCTCCCACAAGTTGCTTCTCTGCTTGTGATGGCTTCCTAATGGGTGGCAGGCACCAAGAACGGGTTCAGGAAGGGCATGTTGGCCAAACTGGGGCTCATTCTAGTTTTTGGAGCCCAGGAAAGGCAGTGCCTGTGTGGTAGTGCTGGAGTTTAACGTACAGTGTCTAAGTTGGCGTAACACCTGCAAGACCCCAAGAAGTCACTGTGTTTCTGGTACTTTGGAGAAAGGTCATGCAAATAGCTTGCTCACTATGGGCACAGTGACTTTGACCTTCATCAAGGATTTAGTACTTTTCATCATAGAAGGTGTTATTCTCAGCTGCAAAACAGCCCTTTGAAGGAGGGAGGTGGTGTTAGGAAGATGCAGAGCTGAGGCACCAGCGAGTCCATCAGGAATTGCATGAAAAAACCTGCAGGTGGGCAGGGCTTGAAGCTAATCCAGTGTCTGCCTGCTGGGCTCATCTTCATTTCTCCCTTTATCCCTGGACTTTGTTCAGAGACAGAAAACTGAGCGATAACTTGAGTCTGTCCCATCTGGGTGTCAACTTTCGAGGTACAATGATGGATTTATAGGTGGCTGGTGGTACAGAGAGGACTTACCAAAGGAGAAGTCTGGAGCACAGAAAAGGGGGGATGAGGAGGCAGGCAAGGGAAGGCAAAAAGGACCAGGGAATGATGGTGCAGGCCTGAACGGCTTTTTGCTCATTTATGTCAGAGTCACCCTTATAAATCTATGTGGCAGGATGTTGGCTGCCACTTGCACATTAGCTCTGTGAGGGGAGTCTTAAGCAAGAAAGTAGAAAGAAAAGCATGGCCTGATGAGGAGAAAGACTTAAGAATTTGTTAGCGCAAAAAATGTCAAAAAGGACATCTTAAAAGTTTGGGCTAGAACATTTGTAGCTCACAGAAATTTTCATTTATGCATCTAAGTTTTTAAAAAATAATCTAATAATGGGCTTTTGCTATCTTTAAAAATGTCATTTTTATTCAATCTACATTTTCTACTATGTGTGTATTTTGTTTACAATCTGAAAAACAATTAAAACCCATACATTACAAAAAAACAACTAATTCAGCTTTGCTTCTGTCAATTATTTATTTTTTCTCTCCCACTATGAAAGGATTTCCCATACTTAATTTTTTCATTCTGCTACTTCTAGGGGATCTGATCTTTTCAGAGAATTAGGTTTTGCACATCTGGCTGTCAGTAGTACTTGTATGGTTGTTGGGTTCTTCCCCAACACAGGAATCTCCTTACATTGCAATAGAATGAAAACAATGTGAGTTTTGTGATCCTGAGTAGTCTTTTGGTTGTTTTTCCTCTAAAACAGTACTTTAGATATTATATTTCCAGAGATGTCCTTCCTTGTGGGAAAAATCATAAATAATAAGGTTTTCATGGATGTTGAATGGACAGAGCCCCTAAAGTATGGGGAACCCCTTAGAGAATTCTCTCCTTTTCCTCCTGTAGGAATAGGTTGCTTTCTTTTGCATGAAGGATGTAGAAGGTACAGAAATAGATTGCCCAAAAGGGTGGGCAGGGAGTTAGCTGTTCCATTACTTTACAGGGCATTTATTAGCAATTTGGAAAGCTGAACAGTTCTCTTTGCAGCATTTTTATGTGATAAAATCGTCTAGTTTAAAAATAGCCTGAGAGTTTTCCTGAACATTTTTATAAAAATTAATTATTGCAATTATTCATTAAGCAAGGCATTCAATAACAGAATGAAGTGTGTATGCAAGGAACAGATTATTGCCTTTAAGGTAAAGATACATTCACATTAAGTTTTGCATAAACATAAATTGATATATAATCAAATAGACCAGTTCTGTTGAGGTTCTGCATATTCAACAGCTCTGAAAGAGACGCTGGTTCATATCTCCCATCAATTTTCAACAATGGAAGCATGTAAATCATTTTCCCATGAAAATTAAAATTAGAGTTGCAACATTATTAATCTGGTTACTTAAAACAACTTTTCTCAAAAGCAAGGATAAACCAAGGAGCTATTAGTTAAATACTAGCCTGAAAATCAAACCAAAACAAAAAGCCAAATTTTTTAGGGGAAAGCACTGGTTAGCTGGGACCATGGGAACTGTTTATTTAATGATGTAACTTTTAATACAGTGGCGACTTAAAAGCATCGTGTAGGAAGGATTTAAATTTTTTTTTTATTTCTAGAATATCAGCTCGTAAGGTGAGTATAAACAAGAAAATCCAAGTTCTTCAGCCACCCAAAGCAGGGATACCATCATGTAACTAAAGTTGAGGTTAGTGTGAATTGCAAGCAGGAATGCTAGACTCCAAAAAAAAAATCAGTTAGTGTTTTTTTATCCCAAACCACAGGGTGTTTTTGATTAACCAGTTATTCCTGGCCTCTCAAGGGAGAACTTGGAAATTCAGAGTAAGAAGAAATAGCTAAACAGATGGAAGAGATTGACATTGTTCTGTTTCATGTCAGCTTGAATGATGTTGGGGACAGAACTGGTGTGATTGAAAATGTGACCACAAGTCTGTCTTTGACTGTGGCTTTTAAACCTGCTTCCTTTTCTGGCAGAAGAAGCACTGAAAACATGCTGCTGTTGGTATATAGCCTGCAGGGTTTTTTCTTTTTCGGTGGAGTTTGGTGATGATGATTCTAGACCAACAGTTCACTGAGGTGGTGCCTGTACCATGTTGAATAGTGAGTGACACTGTTGCCAGCTTCTGTGATTTTATTGTGTTCGGGGTTGTTTTCTTGCTCCCTCTAAAGTCCCAGCTACTGCTTGGAGATTTCAGAAGAATTCCTGTGCTTATTTAATTTTCTTCCTTTTCTAAAAATCCACCCCCACCACACACACCAGTTTTTAACATGCTGAGGCTGTGCAAAAGCTTTTAAAAATATGGAGCATGTGTGCTCCAGAGGCTCAGAAAGCTAACAGCAAATAAAAAGAATTACGGTTTGAAAATATATACACTGGGCTTTTTCAGCCATTTGCACATTATGGGGGAAGAGGGTGGCTGGCAGAGGAAATAAAAAACTTTGTGGTTGGCTGATCTGAGCCCCTGACCCCATGTACTGGTTATGCATGTCAAAGAAGCCTTAGCCATGGAGGCACAGCACATTGGGAAAAGTGTTGGAGAACATGTTAAATGTGAATGAATTTCTCATTTTGTTATAAATGAAGTTTAAACTGTCTTTTATTTAAATAATTAACCTTAGCTTCCTAATGCTGTTGCCACAGTTTCCTCTAAAACATAAACTTTGCCCAAAAGAGTAACTGATCCAAGATGTACTGGAGTGTCACCATTTATTCGATTTATTTGAGTGAGTCCTTCAGGTCATAGAGAAAATACATGGGGGATATGGCAGGACTTTTCTGCCCATGCTGTAACTGCTGAGTGGATTTTACATTGGTCTCAGCCTGGAGAGGCTGTCAAGACCTGGCTGTCTTGGACCAGACCTGTGCAGAAGCTTCCTTTTGCCACATCACCCAAAGATGTGGGTTTCCATGGACACATTTTTCCCCCATATGTCAGTGCTAAATTCATGCAGGTGGAGACAGCTGACAGAAGGATTCATATGCTGTTGAAACAATTTGGTATTTCAAATAAGAAATTTATTTGTTTCTTATTTGAAATACCAAAACACAGCTTGATCTTTTTGATATATATGGCTGCATTTGTAACTGACTCCCTTTTTCTCCCAAATTCTTATTAAGTGAGAAACAGCAGTAGCTGGTAATCAAAGACATGAAATACATTTATTCTAAGACTAGCAACCTGCTGTACAAACCCATGTCTTGGTCCTCAGAGAGGGGACTGAGGCTTGAACCTCTGTCTCCAGCTGTGAGAAGTCTGCTTAAAATAACCAGATGGTTTTTTTGTTGTTTTTATTTCAGAAGTGATCCTTGATACTGGGTACTTTTTTTTGAGTAAAAAACACCCTGCACTTCTGGGAGATGACAAACTGTGCTTTTTGAAAGCCACTCCTCTCCCAGTTCCCTTGGAATTGGCATCCAAAGTCACTGGTCTCTAGTGAGTAGCAGGCATGTCTGATGCAAAGCAGGGTAATTTATTATGCTTTGCTTCCAGTGCTGCTTCCTGTACTGTATTAACTTTTAACTTTTGGGTCCCATTGTTAATCTAAATGGATATTCTAGAAAATAGTCGGAGGGGATCAACAAAAGAAACCGTAAAAATATTTGGAAGCAGAAAACTTGTAATAAAAAAGTCTGAGGATGAGCGGTGTGAAAAATTCAACTGAGAAGACACAATATCTACAAGTACCTAAAGGACAGTTTCAGCACAGGCAGGGATCAATTATTTCCAGTCAGTTGGGATATAAATAGTGATGAATGAAGCAGCAGGGGGAAAAATAGGTGGAATGAATGGGAAAAAGATGAAGATTGCTTCAGGAGGGGCCACAGAACCTCCACTGTAGATGCTGCAGGCTTCTGGAGGCAGGGATTGCCTGTTGTGGGGCACGGCCAGTGGGTTACCACCATGGATGGCCCAAGGGCTAGAAATTATTTTAAACCCAGATCCTAAACACCTGAGCACCTGCTGGATTTGAGGTGCATGCTGGAGTCCTGCCATTGGCAGCTGGAGCTCAGTACCTGCTTTCCTGAGTCATGGCCCAGGTGACATTTGTCCAGAAATGTAACTCTTCAGTTTTCATAGGTTGAGATAATTTCAAAGTAAGTTTTTAAATGGTAAAATGAACCCAGAGCACTGAAGGAGATGTTTCCAGTGGTAGCTGGGGCTTGCAGCATTAGTTCCAGGTCAGGCAGAAGCTGTGTATTTAAAGTCCCTCAAGCTGGAATCACCTGGTAGTCAGCAGAGGAGTGGGAGTGGTTTGCAAGAGGTGGAAGTTATTTCTGATGTCTCTGGACTGAATCCTTGGGTGCCATGGATATAAATAGATACTGAGATGTTAACTTGGTCGATGGTGAGGAAAATGCTAGTGATAGAGAGAAATAATTGGTTCCATTCTTGAGCATTTCTTTTTTCCTGTAAGTGTAGCTCCACACACATGCCGTCATCTGAATGAGCTAAAGAAGTCTCATATGGGCCTGGGACCAGATGTTGACCTCACTTGAAGCTAGGTGTACTAAGCTGTGGTAAGACCAGGCCTTTGGTAAGGATACTTTTTGAGTAGACATCTGACTTAAGGTGTTCGCTATTATCCTAAATATGCCTTTGCTTATTGGGGTAGACTTCATTTTGTTGGTACCATGCTAAAAGCCCAGTTTGGTTGTGGAAGAGTTGTGAACTTGTCCAGTGCTATGGGGTCAGTTTGGGTTTTCCTGAGGAATGTGTCTTTAGGGCTGTGTAGCTATGCATGTTTGAACAAACCAGGCCTGTTTAGACAAAGGTGTCCCTTTGCACGCTGCTCCTTCTGGGAAGAGAACGAATGGGTGAGAGATGGCAGTAATTCAGCTTCAGCAAACAGAGAAGGAGAGCACCTCATGTCAGAAACCATATCGATTGGTGTGTTTATCACTATTGACCCAGTGTGCTCACAGCTGCACCCCGACTTCATACCTGTGGCAATTGCCATCCATCTTGCCTTTCTCTTCAGTTTCATTGCAACCGCAAAGAAAGAACCAAGACTCAATTACCTGATCACTGCTGTAGAAGGCAAGCTCTTAATCTTTAGCATTTCTCATCCAAATGCAGTTATTCTGATTGCTACATTTCAAGCCTTTCTACAGATGTTAAACCTCTCCTACCATCTTTTTTATTCCTCCTCTGCAGAGCTTTTAAATCCCCATCTGCTGATGTGGCTCATGGTCCTATGGTAGTTCTTCGGTTTTGAATTTTTCCCATCAAAAGGAAGCTTTGGACTGAGTGACGGTCTTTCTGAGGCTGTTCAAACTTATGTGCCTTTGTCCCATTGAGTTCAGTATAGCATAAAATCGTGTTTGTACACCCAGGAAGACCCAGTCCTTCCTTTTGTGAAGCATAGTCTGGAGATTATGGAGCTCAGGAAAATGGAAATTACAGCACCCATGCTGTTTTTAATTCCTTTTCTTCTGTATCTATTTTCCTTGGCACTTAAAATATACAATACTTCATTGTCTTGGAAACAAAAACAAAACAACCTTTCTTTATTCATGAACTGATGTCTGTTTTCAAATCTCATCAGGATGGGAGGGGAAGGAAAAAAAACCAGACCCATCAGTTTCTTTATTTTCTTACTGGGTTGTTTTTCACTACCGGGTGCTGCTGGTAGAAATCGTGCAATAGGCATTGTAAGGGAAAACACATTTCGGGAGACTTCCCAATTTAGCACTGTGATTCAGCAGGATCCTAGAGAAGAAGCCTTGGTGCGTAGTGGAATTATGAGCTAAAATCAGACAGAGGGGGGAAAAAAACCCAGCAGAGCCTCAGATGGAAAATGAGTAATTTTTGATTAGTTCTTAAAAGCAGCTTTCTCAATGAATTTGTGCATGCCTGTGTTACCCAAGCACAGAAATCCTAAATCTTTCCTTGACAAGCCGCTTCCCCCATGTCCCCTATTTGTCCATGTGTTCCCAGACTCCATCCAGCCCTCTCCTGTCCCCCGTGCTGCAGGCAGACAAGAGGCAGTGAGCCTGCTGGCTCCTTCTGACCCTGTGTCTCATTGTCAATTTTCATTCATTTCGGACAGCCTCGACATTTTGGAAACCTTGTTTTCTCCCTCAGATAGGAGTGAAGGGTGGTCATGGGTTCAGAAGGGATCCCAGGGGAGCCAGGAGGCATGAGACTCCCTGCCCTGCTCCTGAGGGGCACAGTGGGGAAGAACATTGAGGGAAATTTCTGTGTGGATGGAGAGGCAATGGTTGAGCTAATGCAGTCAGCTAACTATATTATATTTATGAGAAAAAAGTGGAAAATTAAAAACATGAGCTTTTCTGGAGGAAATAATGTATGTTGAAATGTGGTACAGATTTATAAACAATTATGTTTCACATTAGGTGGGAGATTTGGCTTATCAATGCTGTTAATTTTTTTATCTTCTATTCTCCTGAAACTCTGTCTAATAACATTTTAATTACCTTTTCAGTATTGTTCTTTATCATAATGGTTTTACTTTTTGAGACCATTCTGTATTTTCCAGTTAAAAATTAATCTTTTCCTTAAGTTTCCTCTCTCCTTTCATGTTTACTAGGTGCTGTCGAGCCAAGCATCAAAACTACTTATTTATTTATTTATGCGTGTATTTATAGAGCTTATGTAATTTTATGTCAGATACTCTGTTATTCGTATGAAAATAGAACTAAACAAGTTTTATCCTTCGGGACACAGCTGCTTGTCTGGGGATGAGGAGGGACGGTTTGTTGCATTGCACAGTGGCCTGGGTGCCTTGGTCCTGCAAATGGCCACGGAAGCTTGAACATCTTTGGGTGCCCTGTGAAGGCTGGCAGCACTTGTACAGGATTGCCCAGGACCTGGCAACACAAGAGCCTGAGACTGTCCCCTTTTGCTGTAAACATCAAGTATTGCTCACTGCTGGAGGCTGAAATATCAACCCAGTGACCTGCTGTGTTAAAGTGAAGCACAAACCACTCTTTATCCACTAGAAACTTCTTACATATTCCATAGTGGGGATCCTGTCTCTGCCTCTGTAATTTTAAAATGGAGTATGCAATGCAGGTAGCAAACTCTGCAAAGTCTTTTGACCGACTTATTGTACTTTGGGACTTAATAATATGTTTGTGAGTTGCCAAATTGTAAATCTCTGCACTGAAATTCCCCAAGAAGGTCAGCCAAAGCAATGCTTTTGCATATTTTATTTATTTTGGAATGGGAGGGAATTACATCCAAAATAGCCTAGATATTTCCAAGAGTAAGATTAAGAGAAATAAGTTGCCTGGCCCAGGTGAGATATTTGTGAGAGTAAGGATTTGGAGTCTGGCAGAGAAGCTGAGGCACACCTCCTCCACGTCCTCCCAAGCATCTGTACAAAGGAGGTGAAGTTACAAATCCTTGGGAAAATGCCATGCTGGCATTAGACCGGATTTGGCTGCTAGTGTCTCCCTTTCCTCCATCCTGCTGGGCAGTGGCCATGCCTGCTGGGGCAGCCCTTGCTGCTGGACTCATGGGGCAGGCAGGTGCCCTCACCGTGCTCCCTCAGCTCTGGATGTCCCTGTTACAGCATTGCCTGAGTGTTGTCACAGCTGTGGTGGAGCTGCCCCTGATGGCATTACCTGGCTGCTACATGGTGCTCCCATTCTCCCTGAACTCTCCTGGTTTTAACAGATGTATGACGTAACACAGAGATGTTGCATGCCTCTTTGAGACAAATGAGTCCTTGCTTGGAGAATCTGGGAAAGCCATAATTTATATCCCCAACCCCTTCATGCATTTCCTGGCCTAAGTGTATTTCTCAGTTCAGAGCTTTTATTGGGTTCAGGTGCCTGGGGTTCCTTGCTGGCTGTTGCAGTCTGTGAGCTTCTCATCCCATTCCTGAGCAGCTTGCTTTGCCTGTGGCTGGGCTCACAATCAAACAGCAGTTCTGCCTGCTAAGAAGGGATGTTTTCTATTTGCAGCCTCCTTGTGCAGCCTGCTCTCATTGCTGCCCTATAGTCTCTGAGCAGAGTGTGATCAGCAAATTGCTCAGCCCCTTGCCAGGGCTGTGCTGTTCCCAGTTACCACAGATCCCAACACAGCAGTGGCTCTGCTGGATTAGCTTTCTTCCTTCATGAGATATTTTTGATAGGCGTCTGTTGCTATTTCATGGTCCTGTTCTCTTATGCTTCAGTTCAGAAGTGCAGTTGTTTCGCTTCTGCACTTTTCCAATAACTGAGCAATAGTTTATGTTTGCTCTGCAATAAATTTAATTTTCAGTGTATTGGCCTAGTTACATAAGTGATCCAAATCCCTCTGGATCTCTCTTGTACTTGCTTTGTATTTACTACTCCCTTCAGTTTCATGTCATCAGCAATTTAGCAATTTTACAGTTGGTTTCTCCAAGTAATTTATAGACTCTATCAAGGGTGGAATAGATAGTGAAAATTTGCTGCATAGGTCCCACTCTAGGTGTACTACTTTTGCAGGAGCAAGAGTTGTTGACTGGGAAGTGATGGCAAATACTCCCATCTCAGGCAATGTGTACATGCTGATAATCGGGAGGAAGTCCAGCCATAAATTTTAGTGCCAGCACTGGGGAGTTTGGTATTGATGCCTCTTGACTGTTTCCAGCTGGGTACCTATGCTGATAGCTATAAGCTCTTGCAGCTGTGTTAACTGCAGACACCATTGTCAGCATCACCTTGTAGGATGCTTGCAGTGAGACGCTCAGTTAAGTCCTTCCCTTGGGAGATAGAGGCATTTTTTCTGCTTCTTCTTTGAAAGGAGTGCTTAAGGCAAGGATGCTATATCTCTGTGTTCTCCACAAAATAAGAAAAGGAGCAGAGATTGTAAGAACCACCACATAGCTGAAAGTCTTCACTTTGGCAGCATGAGGAGTTAAAAAAGAAGTAGGGGAACGCTTGTACGGAATTACTTGGACATGTCTCCTGTAACCACAGATGTGGGGAGCAGAAACTACTGAGGCTGGGGTGTTCTTCCCTTACAGAGGATGCCAAAGCTGCTGCCCCCTTAGTGTATATGTCAGGAGGAACAGGCTCAGTCCCCCAGGAAACTCCAACCCTGAGGTGTTTGGCATCATTGTGTGTAAAATCCACGACATTGTTGACCTCAGGGCTGCAATGGCGGATGTGAAACTGGGAAGATGACTCACTCCAGCTGGTAATTCAGGCTGAAAGATGGGGTTTCCCAACCCTTCTTTGGTATTTAAGAGGTTTCCCCTTCCTCCCTGAAGAAAAGTGAAACCCAGAATGCCCCAGCCAGTCTCACTTTTGCTATGTTGTGTCAAGAACGTTCTTTATAACCGCAGGCACTGAGGGATGAATTAAAACAGTAAAATTAAAGCTGATGCCTGAAAACAGTGGGGAGGGCAGGTCCCTGCCCAGCTGGCTCACTCTTCCTCTTCATGGGGGGGAACCTGTGCTTAGAGAGATTTTACTGCAAACGTTTATTCTGCAGGGCAGCGAAATAGAGCCGTTCTTGTGCAGAATATTAAACGTTGACATTAAGTAATAATTTAATGGATGTTTAAAGTTTTTAGTGAATAATGCATGGGCTTCCCCAGTGAGCCTCAGATTATGTAGGGAAAAACCTCTCTTAGCTCTTCTCTAGGTGAGAGCAGGATGCATCATGTGTCCTACATGTGTCAGTAGAAACCATTGAGTACATGCTGGTGGAGTGCAACCTGCCCTCTGTTTCCAGTGGGAAAGCATTACAAGCATCAGAAAAACATGTTTTGAATGTTGGCAAAATTTGCCCCCATTTCAGAAGAAGAAAAAAAAATCAAACAAACTAGCCCTTTGAAAGTTGTTGGGATATTAGATAGTTCTAACTGCTTTTCACTGCAGTTTGAGAACAGTGCCCTCCCTGCCAAACACACCTGTTATCACTGGTATTTTCTTTTTGCTTATCTGTGCATAACTGTGCCATGTTTTCCTGGTGACATTTCATACTTAGTTTTGAGACTCTTTGTTTTGCTGCTTATGCTTTGCTTCTCAAAAGGGATGAGAAAATTCAACCTTTCAAGGTACAAATAAGCCTCTTAGCATCACAGTATCAAAAGAATGATTAAAGGAGAATTTCAGGTCCTTTTTGTGGTTGATTTTCAGGTCATATTCCAGTTTTCCATTCGCTGAAGTAATTCCTTGATCCCAGAGTTAACTTTCTTGATTTCTCAACTGATCGGAGCATTGCTTAAACAAAGAGCAAGACTGGCAAAATGGGTCTGTGAAAAAGCACCTCGGTAATTGAATAGACAGTACAAACTAGGCATTATTTAAAACCCAGCACATATTCAGTTCCTTATAGGCTTCCTACAGCTGTATCAGTGGTGGTTTCTGCCATTTAGTCAGGGAAATTCAGGCAGGTGTAATTCAGGTCAATGGTAGCAGTGAGGAAAATGTCTATAAATGTATGAAAATACATTTTTATACTGGTCCCAGTACTATTAAGCCAACAATTATCTAATTTCTGAGGTTTCCCTTCGAAGTGCAGGCTCAGTACCCTGCCTTGTCAAGCGTGTGTGGTTTCCTTTGTCCTATATTCATTACTGTATGCTGCCAGTCGTTAATGGGTCACCTTGGAGGTGCTGGAATGTCCTACCTGAAGACCATTAGTGAGGAGCACAGATGCCTTTCAGCCTCACACACCTGCTTCTGCCCAAAGCCTGCCCTGCAGCAGTGCTGCCCACACCCATCAGACATCAAGCATTAATGTGGGACTTTAATGTGTATAGAAATTCTGCACCTCTTGTAGGGTTCTCCCCCCCTCCCCCCACCTCGCTGCTCCCCCCTTCGTTTTACATGACCTGGGGGAGGCCGAATGCAGACAGGACCAGACCTGCCAAGGGTCAAAGAAACGAGGCAATCAAGAAGGCAGACTTTTCCCACGGGGGGTCGGACTTGCTGGCTGACAGCCGGGATAATGAAACTACTGGGGAGAAATGTCAGCATAAATGAGAATGTGTAAAAAGCCAGTTATTGCAGCAGGACTAGTGGTCCATGGCCCTTTGCAGGACAGCACGCTGGTTCGGTCTCGCCAGTGGTTAGTTTGTAATGATTACAAGGATGATTGCTTGCCAATTTAAATAGTTGGATAAACAAACGTATAGGAGTGTGACTTGTGGATGTGAAAACCCCACTCTTTATTTAGAGGATGTGAGAAAAATGCGTAGCTTTAATCACATTTGTTGGGGAAATGACTGCGGGGGAGATTCGGGTGTGATGAGGAAATGGAAGCGTTTGCCTGGAGAAGAGCAGCTGAGCACCGTGGCATGGGAGCCGGAGATTCTGCTGAGGGTAATGCCTTGATCCGTGGGACCGAACGGCTTTGGGGCAGTTGTAACCGTGTCACTTCCAGGGCTGAGGCTGTGGGGGCAGAGCAGTGATTTTTGTAGCTGCAGGCAGCCCTGGGGACCCAGCTGGTGAATGAGGGAGGGGGTGTTTTTTGCCTTTCCTTCCCGCAGCAGCCTGGCCAGCCTTTGTGCTGAGCCGCGGGCTTGTGTGGAGCCTCCTCCTATTGCCTTTCCCTCTGCTCACCCACAAGGGTGGTGTGGGGTGAAGCATCCTTTCCCCTTCGGATTGGGATGCTTCTCTGCAAGACTGGTTGAAAATCAAGGGCAGCTGAAGCTCAGCCAAAAACTTCGCAGTTGTGTGCTAAATTTGTAACCACCAGGAGTAAGGGTGCTTTAATTCAATGAGTCATTGCTTGTTCTTATTAAAGAGTCTGTGGGGACAGCTTTTCTGGCACACATGGCAGGGTTGAGGTGCAAAGGGGAGCTGCTGTGGTCTGTAGCCAAAGAACTGGTCCTAAAGGCATAAAATTGGCTGGCTGGAGGAGCTTGTAAAGGCATTTTCTCTCAAGAGGACATTGATAGCCTGGGATCAAACAGGGGAGAGCTGGTCAGGAATGATGCTGTCACCTCAGGAAGGTCCTATCTGCAGGCTGGAATAGAGCCATCTGCCTGGCACCCTGTGGGGCAGAAGCTGGGGTGCCCCAGCTATGGAATGTGGGAACAAGGGCAGGATGGATGTGCTGATGACCGTGTGTTTTTCTCTTTCAATTTCCTGTGTTAAAACAGGAAAATACAGGTTTTTAAATCAGAACATGCTTTCAGTCATCTTTGTTTTTGCCCCCCACTGTGGCAAGCAGAAGCTGGTAATTTACTTTCTAGAGTCAATCCCCACATGTGTATAAATAGATGATGTCTGAAGGGAAGAGCTTTAGAGAATGGTGATGTTAGGCTGTGTTTTTTAAGAATTTAGCCACTGTTGAAGTACCTGGCGTTACCTTACTACAGTTGAAGGTTTTGAGGATGGGTAGTGTTCTCCAGACTGCAGAATTAGCATTAAGATATGCCATGGGTCCTGTTGCCAGTCTCTTGCTGGTAGTGGTTTAGTGTATGACATTGCAGAGAAACCCTGTTAAAGTTGAGGTGCAATCTCATAATGTTCAGTGCAATTGCAGTACTCAACAGACCTTCTCCAAGTAGCTTCTGCTGTTGATTTAACAAATTAATGGTTCTCTTCTGGCCTGTTCTTAGCTTTGCAGCTTCTTAATATAAGACAAGTTGCATTGTTTTGTTTTGTTAGGATCTGGGATCTTGTTGTCTTTGTTGATGGTATTTTCTGTTTTAAGAGGGTAGCCAAGAAAATCACTGAGAAAAGCCCATGAAAAATTGGTGTTATCTGATTCTACCCTGTACATTGATTGACCTGCTTCAGGTCTATAGGTTTGGTAGGAGACATCTTCAAATGAACATTTAACATAAAGAGTTGCATTCAAAATAAGCAAAGGCGTGCCTGAACGCTCAGTAAATCCATGTTAGATGAGTGAAAAGCAAGGTGTAGCGCCTTGCAAAACAATAAAAAGGAGGCATTCATAAAGCTATCTATTTATGCAGCAACATTTTGCATGAAAATTAATTATATTTAATACATAAAAAGCTAAACTGATACTCACCTAATCTTCATTGCTAATTGGTACTCTAAGTAGCTGTATTATGTCTGATAACAGATTGATTGACCTGAGCAAAGCTTGTGTATCTCTAGGATAGAGACAATTGAACTGTCATTCAGAAAAATGCCATGATGATTATATAATATCCTGTAGCTCAGAGGTGCAGTATATTGCCTTTAGTTTTCAACATGTAGCAGTGGGCTTAGTATTAATATTGCCATAGTTAAAATACAGCCTTTATGTGGCTGTAGGAATAGTTCTGGGAGTCACCACATTTTGTACTGCAAGTCAGACTTGAAGACCTGATCCACTCCGTCAGAGTGGATGATGACAACTTTAATCACGTTAGCTGTCAGCATATTTTCTCTTTGTTGTGTTGGATGGATATCTAAAACCAGCAAATTAATAACAGCAGCATCCTTAAGAAGATGAGCAAGAAAGATGGAAAACACAAACTTGTACATCAATTTCTTGGATTTGGTGTATGAGTGCAACTGAGAGGAAGCGAAAAGCCACAGAGCACAAAGTGCCACATCTTTGTAGGTGGTCCAGAGCTTCAGTATTCAGACAGGCACATAGGTGTTTTTTTGTTACTTATTTTCTTGTAGAAAACTTTTAAGATTTCAGGTCCTTGGAGTACAGAGCTCTGGAAAATCCTCAGCAAAGGCAGCAGCAAGAGGATAATAGAACTGAGTCTAATTGGAATATTTTTGGCACTTCTCTAAATAATTAATGTTGCTTAAGCTGAGCCATTTTCCTGAGATGTTTTTGTCTCCAGAGCATTATTTTAAATTCTGAGACTCAGGATGCTTCCCTCATCATCTATCACCCCTTTACTTCCAAGGAGGTTCTAAGAGGTGTATTGAGGTGAGGAGGGATGGGAAAGGGGAGAGAAATAGAAAATATTTTGTGTCCCAAGTTGTTTCCCTGCTGCTAATTGTGCCTGTAAAGCTTCCAACTTACCAGGCACAGCGACGTCCCAAATAGGTAAACTAAATCTAATTCTCAGCTCGAGAAAGTATTTTTCCTGGGGAAAAAAAAAATTCTAATGAGCAGCTGCTCTTTCTTAGGCAGCTTGGAAGCTTTGGAACCTGCCCTGAGGGTAGTATTGGCGTATCCCTATTCAGTGGTTTGACAGGAAAATGTCTTTTACCATGTGGGCAGGAGTGATCTCTTGGGTGAGAAGAAGAAACCTAAGAGAAATCCTTATTTTGTGGCTTTATCATACTAAATGCAGCACATAGTAAAATCTTACTAGATCAGAGGTTTTACATAAATATGTTGTCAAATAACTCCAGCAGCTAAAATAGATAGGAAAATAACATCTCTGTGAGCCATCTAGCAATTGAAATATATCGAAGATGTCCTCAGATGGCTAATTTGAAGATCTAATGGGCATGCTTATAAATAAAGACATCAGAGGCTATCTAAGCCTTCAGGGATTAAAAACATGGCAGAAATCTGTCCTCATTTGAGAGCCTACTGCTGAAAGGTGGTGCTAAGGAGTGAAATGCCAACCTGAAAGCTGGTTGCCTAGAAGGATGGTGGTCAGGTTGCATGCAGAGACTTGGATGGATTGGCTGAATGAGAGAGTTTGTTGGTGGGTGGTAGGACCCCAAGAACCGAGATCCTGCCAAAATCTGTGTTCATCACCATGTAGGAAAGTGGTAGCCAGTGTAAGTGATGTCTCCCAGAAAAAGCTCTGAGCTGAACATCATTGCACAAGGCATGTATTGCATGCTGCCAAGCCCATCTCCCTTTGACAAACCTAATGTACTGGTTCTGTGTTTCTTCAGCACAGTGTACATAAAGCTTCTCCTGACAAGGCTCCTACCCTGGATCGTCTGAAAAGTCCTCATTAAGCAGGGAGCCACATAGTGAGTGTCCTTGGCTGCTTATGATGGTGGGCTTTTTTTAGGTGTTGGTAGTATGCAAGGAGTGATTGTTTTTTTAGTCCAACATATTTCATAAACTTGGGAATGAGACCCCAAGAACAAATTTATTTTTGACCGCTGTCAAGGAGTTTCAGTAGTTTGTTTATCACATCTGTACCAGCTCTTCAGAGAGCCTGAGAAGTGATGGTTTAGGACGTTATCTCTTTTCCCAAGCCTCTGTTTGCACTGAAGCAGTATTGTCTTGTTCCCCGGGGACAGCAAACAATGCAAGCAAGTGCTTAGAGCAGATGCTACTGCAAAGGCAACTGTGCTGTCATTCCTTTCACCTGGAAGTGTACTTGTGATTTTAGGATTATTTTTGGGTGAAATGTTACTTGATGTTTGTAAATACACCTACATACCAAATTCTTTTTCATTTTTTTTAATGTCCTCTAATACAAAACAGAGGGCAGACAGAGGTAGCTGAAAATTGCTCATGTTATCGCGTGGTAAAAAAGAAATATCCCCAGATTCCATGTTCATCAATGATGGCTTTCTAGTCTTCTAAACAACCATTTTTAGTGGAAAAAACAAAAGAGACAGACATATGATCTGGAAGCTAATGCAGTTTGAGGGCCTGCTGAGCTCCTGGCAGCTACCTCTGTCAGATAATTTCAGACCCACGCTTTCCACCAACTTTCGACCCCTCTCAATCCTCTGGAGTCCCTGCCATTCTTCAGTTTTGGTAAAATGCTCTGTGACCTCAGGTAGTCATTAAGAAGTTAGTGGGTTTATATCAGCTGGAAATCTCATGGCAATTAAAATAGTGCTGGGAGGATGGGAAAATCATGAGCGTTTTGTCTGGGGTGTCTGTACCTCCTATCACCATGACCTGACTGGAGATGGAAAACCAAGCTCTGTCTGCCTCACCTCTCTGTGTAAAGTGGGGATGTCACTGCCCTGAGTGGGAGCCTGGTTGATGTGCTTTGAGTCCTGACACATGAGGATTTTTGAGTTGTTTTATGTGTGTTTGATAAAACCTTGTTTGTATTCTTTAACCAATGATGTGTCTGTGTTTAGCACTAAACAAGCAGTGCATATATATTATGGGTTAACCATTTATGTGGCAACAGAGCCATTAGTTCGCCATTTTGAGCTTAAGCAATAACAGGAGGAACCTTTGTGTACTTGATAGTGACATTTACCATTTCCCAGCCCAGGAATGTGTCATATGCTCATAAGAATAGCTTGAGGAATTATTTCAGGAGTCTACCTCCTTGCACCCACTAGACTATCTTTGCTGTGCTTGGCAGAATTTGCATGTTTAGTTTGTTAAAGTTTAACATAGGAAGTTTCCCAGGCTCCCTCAGCAAACCTGCCCAGGGTTATCGTTACCATTGGAAAAAAGCCTTCCCTAAAGCCTAAATTAGATCTTCCTTGATGCAGTTTGAGTCCATAAGTTCCTGTTCTGTACACTATCATTGTGGAGAACAGATTGTTTTTTTTCTATTTGTGCCAACCTTTGTTGTGTTTGCTGACCTCAGAGCAAATCTGATCACTTCACTCATTTCTCACAGGTCTAGATCTTCGACTATTCTTCTCCTCATCCAAATGTTTCCTTTAGTTAGCTGATCTTTTGTCCCAAGTGCAGGTGGCACAGATTTGGGGTTTTTTTGGTAACACTGATTTTTAGATATGTATGAGTTCTGTTTGGTTGACTGAAGTAGCTCTTGAGTCTTGAAAACTGTCTTTTATAGACTTGGTGCTATCAGTCAAGTTGCCCTTCTATTAATTTCTCATGTTCTTATTTCACAGTCTTGCTGCCCTAAGAAATCAAGCTCTTACTTTTGAAGGTCAAGGCTTCTAGGAATATTCTGATCACTTGTTTCCTTTTGAGATAAATGCTGTGTTTTCTTCCCAGTTACAGATGACAGCAGTTTATTAGCAAGTGCATCACGGTATTCGTGCTTAAAAATCATGGGCAAGTCAAGGGGAAACAGTTGAAACAATAAAACATCACATGGTCCACTAAACTCTGGATTCTCCTTCCAAGTCTATGGTAGTCAGATGTTACCTGACCTGTTCCCTGTAGTATTTACTTGAATGGTTGCTTTGCTTCCCAGCCCATTTGCACAGTAATTTCTGACCTCTCTTTTGCACTTTATAGTGTATTACCTGTGAGGTCTCTGCAAATTCTCGTTGTTGTCAACTGAGCTGTGTATCTGTGGTGTAGCTAGAAAGTTTTTAGGAAGTGAAGTGTTTAAAACCACCCTTCTCATTGCTCCAGAAATCCTTCCCTTTTCTAAAGTAAGTAAATGCTGTTCATATTCTGTAGCTCTAAGCCCCTTTCCTGGAGAAGCACTTCTCTTCAACCTCAGTTTCATCAGAAAAAAACAGTTTTAGATATTTTGATTGTGATATGCCATTCGGGGTGACTACTATTATTTAAATTCTTTGATGTTCGAAACAAACAACATCTGATAACTTTGTTGTTAGCTTTTCATTAAATGGGGTAGTAAGCCCAGAGTACTTTGTGGGATAAGAATTTTTTTCTAAAGTCAATATAGCCATAATTACAAATTTTTTCCCTATATTTTTTCTCTTTTGAGTGGAGGATATTTTCACACTAAGCATACATTCAAGAATAATACCATGTGAAGAACACATATGTGTGTCGAGTTGCACTTAAATCATTTACCAGACTATGCAGGTTATAAATGACTCCCTGTCACTCTGAAAAGCTACTTTTCTACATTCTGCAATAAAATTATTCACAAGGCCACAGAACACTTGCAAATACTCACAGGGTACCATTCATACAGAATGGCAGGTGAAGAAGGAGTAATAAATAATTGCAGGGTCTTTTCTTTGCCTTGGTGAGTTTGGGATTGGGACACAGCAGCTACCAGGAAAATATAAACTGAGCTAAAAATATTTGCATAAACAATTTGTTTCATGGCCATGAATGCTGAACATGCAGGAACGTGGACAGCCTCTTTGAAGATCATCTGAAGCATATAAGGGTAAATATTTAGGTAAATAATGTGCAGCCAGCAACTGGACAAGATTTAGATTTGCTGCTCTAAGAGGCAAGTGTTTAAGTGTCCTTGAAATGTGCAGATGAAAAATCTTGACTTATTTATTGTACAGATTTTAAAAGAAGTGAGGAGGTTTGCTGAGCCTTTAGAATGTCTTGTAAATCTCCTGTAATAGGGGGCTTGCCTTGACACTTACAAAAGACAGTAGAATGTCCAGGTGCATTTATAGAGTGCCTTTATAAGGAATGAATTCTCCCTTGGCAGAAATGAGGGAAAATTTACCTGGGCAGAGGAGGCATAGTGGTCTTCTTGTCTCCCTGTCAAGACAGAAAGAGAGACAGAACTGATGTCAGAAGTGACAACACAGTAAGCTTGGGGGGTGTTCAAAACCCATTTGCATTCTCTGAATTTGCTTGGCTAATTTGGCTACAGGTAGTGGTATTTTGGTGCTAACACAGGAGAGATGGGGCCTCCCAGACAAGTGTAGGTTCCCACTCCATCCTTGAGGGTACAGCTGAATTTTAAGTGTGATGTAAGTCCCAGGGCCTGGCTTTCCTTGCGTATGGAGTGGGGGGTAAGTTGGATGGAGTGTCACACATAGTGACACTCAAAACCAGAAGTTGCTGATTGGCAGGCAGCATTTATTGCAAACCTTGAAAAATTCTGTTATTTATCCTGATTTGGTTTTTGTAAAATTTAAAATTCAGCTCTGGGAAACTGGTGGCTTTAAAGAGCAGTCAATAATAGATGCATTGGTTAGAGGGGTGTTTGATGTTTTTTAGGTGTCATTGGGATAAATAGATAGATATGAAGAAAGTTGTCTGTGGAGAAACTTCAAAGTTTTCTTTTGTCGGAAGGAAATCTAAAAGTTGGCACTGAAATTAATCAGTGATTTTTTTTAAATTTTTTTTTTTACAGTTCTCATAAGCCAACTGTCTCTGGCATGCACGAATGGCTTGAGTATTCTTTTGGGATACTATTTTTGTTGTTGTTTAGGAATTAAAGTTTCTGTACCTGTAACTCACTTCTAAATGTGTAATTGCAAAGAATACCATAAATTTCATTGCCTGTTGGTATTGCAGGATTGAAGAAGGATTGAATGTGAAGTTTTATTAACTGGAGCCCTAGCAATTTCAAAGATACCAGTTGTCCCAGAAGCTTTTCTGACAGGTCTTATTCATAATGGCCTGAATGTGTCCAAGACAGTGTGATCTATAGCTTTTAATCAGCTAATGGATTGAACATCACAGTGAAACTTGGCTATAGTCAGGCAGTTTAGAACAGAAAGGATTTTGCAATTTCACAATTTTCAGTCAGGGACAAGTTTCTGAGGGAAGCAGCAGCATCATTTCTGGCCACTGGTGAATGACAAAGCAATGCTATAATGCAGAATAAAAGGTTGTATTTAGCTCAGCTTCACCGAAGCAATTGTAGTGGCCTTTGCCCTTGTCCTGGTTTAGGATTTTGGATCTTTATATGATTGTGTTTTGGTCTGGCTATGGGTAAGAGCAAGTAAGGCAGAGCAGGGGGAGATTACCACAATTAAGGGATAAATTTCCACTGTAAAGCTTTATAATCTGTGCTTTTCTCCTGGACTGAAAGTTCAGACAGGTGAAAAAAAAAAGGCCATATGGAGAAATAGGCATTGATTGGGATTGCCACATTTTGTCCTGGTGCTGTAGCACCAGGGAAAACGTGCTGTCAGGGAAGTCCAGCTGTGGGAGATGAGGGAATGCAGGAGACATGGCCAGGAATGGCACCTCAGTGTTCATGTGGAGTATGGGCCCCCTGAGACCACTCAGGCAGATACACAAATACACAGGATGTCTGAAGCAATACAGCGGAGTCTGTACAGGTCCCCTCATCAGAACTTCTTCATGTCTTAGAGCTCTTCATGTTGATTAGCGAGGTTGCATGTTTCCATATTTAGTCTTTCTGTCAACTCTCTCCTTTTGTCTTTTCATTCAAACTTCCAAGACCAGGGAAAAGAAAAAGTTTAAAAAAGCAAAGGAGAAGAAAAATCAGACAGGTTGATTTAGGTCTTGAAGAGTAGGAGTTGCTAAGGGGTAGAGAGGAGGAGTCATTCTGCTTTGAGCAGAGTCAGACGATGAAAATTGTCCTGTAAATATGAATTCACTGACTTTAATATGTGTGTGATGAAGGTCCCAAGCTCTGTGCCAGTAGTCACAAGGTAAGATGAACCTTTCTCTTTTTCCCCTTGCTGCTCTCCCCTTCTTTCAAAAAAATAAGTAGGGTATTGACTTTAGTATTGGCCAGCACTAGTACAGGTGATGCCCTGGGTACAGGTGATGCTATTTGCAGCAACACCTGGGTGTAGATTGAAGCTGCTTTCCTACCTTCCCAATTCTGTGCCTGTAGGGTAAAACCTTCCCTTTAAACAGTCTCAGATTTCTTAAATGTTATGTGTGGTACTTTAACCTGACATTGCACAATATTTTGGGGGTTGGATTATTTGTTTGTTAAAAAAAGCAAGAGAGAAGAAGTTGTATTCCTTGATAATACCTTTTTTTAGACTGGATATTTTGTGTTTGGGGTGCTGAGGTGACTGTCATAAACACAGGCCTGTCAGGCACCTGGGTATCCTGGGTCATGGGAGTGGTGTGGTGTTGCTGGTGATCCTGGGAGCATCTCAACTGCCTCCCCTTTCTGCCAGGAGCAAGGTGGCTTGTGCAGGAGTCTTTTGTGGGAATGTCGCTCTCCCAGCCGATCACCACATGTAAAGCAGGACTGAAGGTGCAGGAGAGCTATGGCAAAGGTGAAGGAAGAGGAGTGGGTTCCCAGGGTCTCCCCTCTACTCAGTTGGGCTGAGGCAGCACAGGACAGTCCCTAGGATGAAACAGCTTTGGGTACAGGGCTGACCCACTCTGAGCTCTGCCCCTCACACCCCTCCATTTTGTCAGGGTAATGCAAGAGAGCTTGGTGAGGAGCTGCGGTGGTGCAGAACCTCCTTGTCCCTGTCCCACTGTTGCACTGGGATGGGTACGTGAGCGGGTGTCATACAGGATTATTTTACAAGCTGTTCCTGTACAAGCTGGAACATGCTTGAGCCCTTAATTAAAATGCCCTGGTAGGGGCTGTCTGCATAGAAACAGCTCCGTTTTCCCACATAAGAAAGGCTCATACTTGATCTTTCAGGGAGCCACCCAGTAAAAGACGGCTTTTAAAGTGTTGTGGAGGAACCTGTCTTCACGGAGCATCATCTGTGGGCCAAGGTAATCTATGCTTCAGGACTGGCCCTGCCAGCAGCAGGGCTGTACTGAGCCTCCTGTACTATATGAAGAGGCTTTTTGAAATGATGGGTGGAGAAGAAAAAAGAGCAGGAATGAAGTCTTGTTCCTCATGGGGCAGGAGTGAGTCACAGCCCACCTTTGCTGCTGTGACTGAGCGTTTGCCTGGCCCAGGAGATACATGACAGTGAAGTCACTGCATCTGAGCTACAGATAAAATGGGAAGGGAAAGGGGGTGGTGGGTGGTGGGGAGATGGTTTGCAAATGGGACACCCATGATCAGTGAGAGTGCCAGTATCACACTCAAAGTCTGCAGCAGATCTGACATGAACCCCCTCTACTTTCTGCAAAATCTGTAGAGAAGAAGCAACATTTGATGAAGTGGCTCTTAGATTTTAAATGAGAGTGAGCAAGAGTCTTTTATGGAGAAATTAAAACATGTCCGATATCAAATTCTCTTGAGCAGAAAGGATGTCACTCATTTTGATGCGTTTCCAAGGGAATAAGGTCTCTTGCTGTGGAATTAGTGATCAGTACTGATCTACAACTTGATACAGCACAGGGTGAAGTGATCTTCTTCTGGGAGACACATCCCTTCTTCTGGGACAACTACTATACCTGGGCTGTCTAGCCACTGTTTTCATAGTAGGCTGTATGAGGAAAACATGAATATGTTTTGATTGTAGTTTATTATTGCTTGTCTCAGGAAACTGTGCATCAGAAGCTCTGCAGAGTTTAGTCGTGGTGGAATTAGGTTGTGCTTGGGGAACCTCTGCTGACGGGGAGGTAGCTGAGGACCAGCTCACACTTTGGGTACAAGGAAGCCTGGTGTCCCCACGGTGAGGGGATGCCAGGGGTGGGGCCAAGCACAGCCACAGGCTGAGCCCTGTGTCCTGTGCGTTAGAGTGCAGCAGGTTTGAGTGGAGTGAGCCTGCTAAAATCCCATGGTGTGAGCTGCTGGAGCTGCTGCACTCACACTGCCTCAGAGTGAAGGCCTGTCTGGGCACACAGCTGCTCCCATCATGCGGGCTCCAGCTCCTTGTTTGTAATTAGGTTGTCCAACATCCTCTTGCTAGATTCTTCCCAGCTCTATGTGCTTCTTGGGGAGGAAGTAACTTCCCAGAGAACTGAGGAACAACCTTGTACTGGAGCAGAGTGGGATGGAGGGCTGCAAAAAGCTGCATGGGTGCAGGCTGAGCCCAGCAAATGTGCTCCTGGCCCTTTGGCAGTGTGTTAAAAGCCTGATCATTCATCAGGAGTAGGAGACTGGGTGTCATCTGCAGGCACTGAGGCTGTTGCATATAAGGGTGTCTGTGCTGCCTGTCTGTCTGTCATCTCTATGCTGCAGGCAGATAGATGGATAGTGAACCCTCATATCTCAGGTGTAGCACTTCTCTCTGTGCATGCCACCTATGGGAGATCACACTGGCAGGCAGATAAATCTTGAATATTTGTACTTTGTGGGAGAGACTGGTCTGGAAAGTTTGTGTATGTGGCCCAAGGTTGTATCAAAGGGATTGTGCTTTCATAGGATGTTTCCACAAATGGGAATTTCAGCATGCCCCTCTCATGGATGCTCTCTGTTGGCTCCAGCTGTCCCCTCACTGTGGTCTTCAAGGGATGGTGTGTTGGCGAGGTGACAGAAAACCCAGTACTGTGGGAAGTTAGCAGGGGTGGGGTTTGTGCCAGTGTTAAGGGATAGCTGGACTTTTCTTTACCACTCATTTAACTGAAACTCATTTAACACTAAGTGCTTTCCCTCATCAAGATAAATGAGCTCTAGACGTACCTTTCCTAGCTCTATTTTTTGCATATGGAGACCTTGTTATTATCCTTGAGCAGCTGTGGGTCTGTCTTTGGATTGCTGACCACTTTGGTCTGTTTGGTTTGTCTGCATGTGGTTTGCTGACCATCTGCCAGCATAGCTGGGTTTGGGGGCACCAGGGAGGGGTTTTAGGTGGATTTTTCTGATCTATTCAGGTCACAGGTGTGTAACTCCCCAGCATTTTTAATGGGAAGATGGTGCCTAAAATATATGCATGGAAATGGAGTGGCAGGATCACGGGGTGCTGGGGAAATCTCCAGGGAGTCCCAGGAAAGCACCATGGGTGGTGAGCAGAGTTGTATGGCCTGTCCTTTTGGGTAAGGGTAGGGTTGGGCTTCAGTAGATTGTTGTGGGGTGATCCAAGACTGCTTGTTCAATGTTCAGCACAAGCACCAAGATTTGTCCCATTTAAGTTCAGGCACTTGATCACAGCTTTGGAAGGAGGAAGTGAATTTTCTATCACCAGCTCTGTGAGAAGCAGCAGGGTTCAGGTCTGTATCTGGAAATGGTTTTAGCTAGCCTTTGTCCTGCCACAGAGAGTCTCTTTCTCAGAAGAAGATGCTCTCCAGGGAAACCACGGCTCTGGTGGAGCAGGTGCCTTGGGCTCTACCCTAGAGATGGCAGAGGGACTCTGCTGGATGTGTTGTCAGGTTGCTCCCCTCCCTCAGAGCTTGGGAGGAAGACAGAAGCTTGAGCCTGGCAGAGGTAGGAGGAGCAATTATTGGAAGTACAGTTAATCTTTCTTTAATTAGATGACATGCTAAATTAAAAGGCCCAGGAGTGATCTCACAGATGTTGGCTCACTGAGAGATAATAATTGGTGTGAGAATCAAATGTTTTGATAAGCTTTGGATCTGCATTTGATAGCATTGTTATGCTTTTATGTACTTAGTTTAAACTGAGAGAAACTTGACCCAAATAGAGAGCTCAAGCTTTGTTTTCTGTCTTCTTCAGGACTTATTGGATAGGTTTAGTTAAACATTAATGATAAAGTGATCATAACAAGAAGAAGTGTCGTGATCCTCTATTGTCTGTATGCTTGGAGAAAATAACAACTAGCTTTAGAAATCTCTGAAGAATGAATCTCTCTCATGGCAACTGTGGGCTTAAACTTTTGACAGCAGCATTTCTGTGTAAATTTCCAGCAGGATAAATCCAGGCTGTGAGAGGCAGGATGTTGTTTGCCCAGAACAGACAGCCCCTTGCTTTGGGCATCAAGTAGCAGAGACGCCCCAGCTCCGCTCAGCAGCAGTCAGGAAAATCTGCCATCTCCTTTTAAAAGTACACCAAGAAGTTTTTCTCCTTTTATTCTGGGGTGGTTTAGAAAATTCCTCTGCTGCTTTGGAGGTGAGGACTGGCTGTTAAACCCAGGCTTTGTCAGTCCTGCAGGACAAGTTGCTGTTGGAGTCCTTTTCCACACTCCTTGCTGCAGGACCCCAGGGTATCTCTGAGTTTATCAGAATGTGGTGTGGGCATCACCCTTCATGAGCATACAGCAAAAGGCAAACACTGGATCCTGGTTGGAGACTTTCTTTTCATAAATAAAATTTTACGCCGCCAATTTTTCGGGGATGTGGCATAGGACCTGTACTTCCCTTATAGTTAGTAGGGAACATCCACTCTTGCTTTATGGGATGTCAGTGTTGGTGAGGCCGTACCTTAGTCAGAAAAAAATCCTCTTTCATGCATAGAAGAGATTCTGTGGCTATCCTTAGATAAAATAGGAGAAGCACTTCAATTTCTGTTGAGGGAGAAGCACAAAGGTGGAGAGGATGATGGTGTTCATGTATGAAGATCACTCAGCATGCTGGATGTGCCTTCAGCCTGGGTGTTCTACAGAAGTAGAACTTGTGGCACATGAGAAGGAAGCTTGTGGATTTTTATGGGCCTTTGAATTTTGACTTGAGAGTGCTTTCTATGACAGTCTGAATCTGAGCAATGGCGTTAGTATGAGCAAAGATAATGATGGAAATTTTATTGATGGTAGACATAGTTATAAGGAAGTAACTAAAAGTTGATTTCTTTTGAAATCAACTTTTCAGTATAGTAATTTATTTAACCCAGTGCTTTTCTGACTTAAACCTGGTTTATACTAATGTTTACATCAACTGTGACGGAATTATTCCCAGTTTACTTTGGTAAGTGAAAGGAAAATCGATTGCAGTGTATTGACCTTGAAATGCACTAATAACTTGCTGTCTTGAGCTGGATGTAAGTGAAGGGCTGCTCCCAGTGTCCCACAGAACTTGCTTCTTTACCCCTCCTTTTTGCAGCAGCTGTGGATATTGGTGGTCTAACTGCTAAACCAAAGTGCTCCTGCCCCTTCAGATGAAAGTTCTTGACCCAGAGCTTTTCTTTTGGTAGTTGGCATTGTGACAAAGGGCAGTGGCTGTTTTCACAGGCATTGACATGGCCAGGTCCCACATCCCAGGGAAAAGAAAAGTCTGGGAGATGCTGTTGGCATCTTGCACTTGCTGTGCAGCCCCCAAGAGAAGAGTCCTGGCAGAGCCTAGAGCCAGGGCAGGAGATGGGTGAGTGGGGCCTGACTGGTCCCACAGCTGCCACAATGTGGAACTGGGAAGCTGTGAGGTTCCCAGAGCCTTGTCCTGGCCTCAGAAACACGAGCCAATTGTTCAGCTCTGGCCAGCACATGCACATCCCTTGCCTTCCCCCCCACTCCACCTTTTTAGTTTTTCCCAGGGAGAGGGGAAATATCTGACAGTTTAGGTTTTCTTTATTTTGGAGTTGCTCTTAATCTCACACAAGTGTGAAGTGAAACTTGAAGTTGTATTCAGTGTTACATAAATAGTTAACCCTTCTCTCACATGCCTGTTCTTCTGTGTATTATAGCTTCAGGTCACAAAAGGGTGTTTTTTCTCCATGTTTAGAGTCTTATGGACTGGCTCAGACATGAGATTAGATACAAGTACAAAGAGATCAAAACATCAATCCAGTAAAGCACTTACATTTAATCCTGGGCCTCCCCTTGACAATAACAACAATTCTTGTGTTGTGGCTAGTATCCACGTTTACTATCTGAAATGTAAGTGCATACTTCTGTGCTTGGCTGAGTCAGTGCCCAATTTTATATGTATGTAGTGGAAGGGAGGAGCACTTCTGGCCAAAGAGCAAATATTGCAGATTCCATTTTATCTCATCTGTGTGCTCACACAGCTTTACCTCTGTGTGGTCAGGTGGTTCCTTCAGCAGCACAGGACCCTGCTCTGGGTGGTTTGGAGATGCTCTGCTGGCTGGTGGGAACCATGCATTTGTTTTTGCATTGGCTCCTGCTGTGGTGACAGATCTAAGGTGCCTCGTAAAACTATTGCAATGAATAAATGGCAGGTTCTTCTAAAAGCCTTCAAGAATAGCTGTGACCAGTAACAGCACAGCCTTTAGAACAAGAGCCACATTCACCTTGTGTTTACAGCAAAGGCTGCTTGGCTATCTGGAACGTGTGTCTTCCCTTTTCATCTCAAACACAAGGAAGTCCTTTTTGTGCGTCAGTTGAGAAAGAAAACCACAGAAGTTTCCTCTTCTTTCAGTGTACTGTGCCCAAAACACGCTTTCAGGAAGTGCTTGTTCCTGCCTGAGAAGTGCTGGAAGCTCTGCAGTTTGTAGCACAAAACACATAAGGCTAGATCATTTTGCAAGCTGTCTTAATGCAACCCTCAGTAGTCCTAAAATGAGGCTAAATAGTGCCAAGTAGCTGACAATAGTAATTTAAAGAAGACATGCCAATAAGCAAGTTTTTCATCAAAACTCATTAAGCTCATTAAATATTGTTACTTCTGCTACTTTTAGATATAACAGCTTGCAACTTCTGGCTATTTGTGTAATTTGTACAGCTTGTTGTAGCCATTTAAAACATTTGTTACCTACATTTGTGTTTACAGCTTTTTCCTTGCATTTCCTTGGGAGGACAGTGCAGGCTTTGAAGAAAAGAATTAACTGGTGAATCAATCTATTTTCTCTAGTGGTCAGAAAACATTTATCTGACTTTTGACTAAAGCTCTGACTCTCCATTAGTTTTATTTTAAAGTCTTTCAGCATTTTTCATTCAGTGAGAAGTCTTGTATTAAGTAACATAAACCAGACATCTCCTTTTGCAGTCAGCCATGCGCTCCGATTGATTGTTTGTATAAAGTTTTGTGCAAATGTCAACATAACTTTGCTTGTCCATGACTGATGATGATTGATGTGTTTTGACACACTGTATTTGTTCATAATTCATGAACTTGCTTTTCTGCCTGGGTCCATAAGTGGCCAACGTTTACAGCTGTGTAAATCAAGGTGGCACTTGAACAGTCACAGTCCCTGTTGACCTGAGACTCCTTTTGATAAAGACAAGTTAAGATTGTCTCATCTCATTTACAGATGTGGTGTTTGCATTGCTGTGGGGCAGGAAAAGGTGCTTGTGGTAGAGATGTGGTTTGTGATTGCTCATCTCCTTGGGTTTGAATTTGTACCCAGTTCAAGTGGCAGAGCAGTTGAAGCTGGGGTTGAGTGTGGATGCTAACAGGCAGTGTTCTGCCAGCCTCTGCTTTCCAGCAGATCTGCAGCATGTTTTATACACAGGCTATACACAGGGAGGCTCAGCAGTGAAAGAAAGAAATGTTTTGCATTACACAGCCTATTTCTGCTCTTGTTTTCATTGCTAATTAAAATGCTGATGGTAAGCTCTGTTTTTTTGCAGAGTTTTCTTGCTTTTAACCCAGCTAGTGACCTTCAGAGTGCCCTAATCCACACAGTATGGTCTCTGGACAATATTCTGGCCAAATTACTCATCATGGCAGTACAGTCCCCAAAAGGCTTTAAATGATGCATTAAGCAATGCAGTAGCATCTGCCACATGTGGTTCCTCCTCTCGGGGATGTTTGTGTACGGACAGCTCTGTGTTTTGCTTTGTGCTTTGGAGGGATGGGGATGAGTTTGTGCCTGTGAGTGAGTGAGTGAGAGAGAAGTGCACATCATCTGTTTGCACGTGGCTGGTCATAAAGAGGTGTACCGGGTGTCAGAGCTGCAGCCTTGGCCTGGCAAAGACTTCAAACTCACATGGTGCAAACAGCAACGGGTGGTTCAAGGAGCACCTTAAGTGTCTCCCTGGATGACAGCCTGATGACTCAGCACCTACTGGGTCTGAGCCCCAGGAGCACAGGTGAGGAGACTGTGGGTGCTGAAAGTGGTGGAGGTAAAGAAGTTTCTTGTGCAGCACATGTCAAGCAGTATACATGACAAAGAGTCAGCGGACATTTGGAGCAAGGGCTCCATTCTGTAGAAGTGTAATGCTGTGGGCAGCCCTGCAGGAGCCTGTTGGGCTGCTCACTGGATGGTACCAGAGCAAGAGGAATCATCTGCAGTGGAGAGGGGAGCACAGCCCAACTTGCCTATGCAGCTGGCCATGCAGCATGAGTCCCATGTTTAGTGTGTGACAGAGCTGGGAAGAGAAAAGCTGCTGAAACCGTCCCAGCTTTTGCTCTCATCACATGTAGGAAAGTTGATGTGACAGTGACAGCATGCATTACCCTCCTGGGTGCATGCATTCACCTCTAGGGTGACCTCTCTGTGACATTGTGAAGGCTGCATTGCCACTGCTGTGACCATGTGAAGGGCTGCACAGCGCCCGGGGAGATGTGAGTGCTTGTGCTGTGCATAGAACAGCTACACCTCTGTGTAGACAGCTTGCTATAAATATATAGTCTTGTCTGCAAACACCTCTGGAAACACTGTTATCTTAATCAGCAAGGAGGTTAATAGCACTGAAAATACTTGGCCTGAAAGAAAAGGAAGTTGCAATCTTCTGTACATCAGTAAAATCATGCCAAAATTACTGCAGAATTTAAATATGTCTGTAGTGACAGATATTTGTGAAGATTAACACTTGCCTTAGCAAATTCAGAGCTGGAGTACGAGTGGCTTTTACTTGAACTGTACGTGTTTGTGATGCTGGGTTAAATAACTGGGGTTTTGACCTGGGGAGGTCAAAACTGGGGAGTCACAGAATGGTTTGGATTGGAAGGGACCTTAAAGATCATCTAGTTCTGACACACCTGCCAGGGCAGGGACACCTTCCACTAGACCAGGTTGCCCAGAACCCCATCCAGCCTGGCCTTGAACACATTCTGGGATGGGGCATCCACATTTCCTCTGCGCAACCTGTTCCAGTGTCTCACCAATAACACTGAAAATAGTCTGTATACAACTGGGCCTTGGGGGTAGTGTGACTATCACTGATTTTATTGTATTATCCAGAAGGTTTTGCTGCTGCTGGTTGCATTATGGTAGGAACATTTCTTGCATTCAGAAAGACTGTCTCCCTTCTTTGCAAGCCCAGTATCTTGTGGGCAGATGTGGGGTGGGAGAAGACTGGAGGTTGGACATTGTCACAGCTGCTTTGTCTCAGGCCCCTTGAGGAGTTGGTAGAAGTGGACCCCAGGCTTTTCCATTTCAGGCTACTGCCTGAATACTGAAAACATATAGATAGATAGATACAAATAGATGAAAACATCTATATGTATGAATAACAGTTCAATTAAGCAAAGATATACATGAGGTGACATTTATTAATGACAAAGCAAAATGTAATAGTTCAGGCAAAAGCGTGACATCTCTAACACTGACAGGTGCATTGTAGTAGTTTTTGGGATCCAGGGCTTGGTACTTCCTTCAGTATAAAAAACCTGAGTGGATTCCTTGCTGAGATTAACACCTCTAAATCAAACATGTGGACATCAGGAAAAAAATACAGATTGCCAGTTATTTTTGCTAATATTAACACCTCCAAATCAACTTGGTGTAGAGCAGGAAAAAGATACAGATATCCAATTATTCTAGAATGGAAACGATATTTCAAATCCTATTGGATTTGGAACAGCATCCAAATAATAATCAGTGGGGTGTTTCTGTTTTTCTGCAACCCTCCTGAAGAGCAAGGAACAGCAAAACAACCCTGTGTCAAGGTTTAAGGTAGTACAAACCTCTGGGTCAGTAGGTTTGACTGACAGAAACTGGAGTTCAGCCCCAGCTGCAGTAGCTGCAGTCCCAGCAGCAGTGGATATTGAGAAAGGCCTGTAAGGGGCTGCAATGCGGAAATGTCTAGCAGGAAGGGGCAAAAAAAGATATTTCTTGGTTTTTTTAGCCAAGAGAGATGGAAATACTTTTATAAGGTTATAATATGCTCCCCAGGATTCAAGCTTCAGAAAATCATTAACCTCTTGAAAGAAAACTCAAGGTAGCTCCATGAAGAGGTGGAAGAGAAAAGACCAAAGAAAATATTTAACTCTATCTAGAAGTGCAATTTTTTCTGCAAGGGCCATCAGGTTGAGCTGTCTCCCTCCTTTTTCTTGGTGAGGCGGCTTTTTTGAGTGCAGGTGGCATAACTGCTGAACTGCCTTCTCAATATGTGTTCCTTTGTATTATCATAATCTTGAAAAAGGTGAAGAAGATAAGGCAAAACATGCTGACAAACCCAGACACAGTTAATGCAGCACCATGGAATTTGTGTCAACAAGCTGAGTGATTCTGAGGTTATGTTGTAGTCTGTTGTGGAGATATTTAAAACCCCATTGGTGGCAGTGCTAGGAGAAATAAAGGGTTTAGAAAAGAGAATATAGCTTCATTTGGCAAAGAGTAGGTGTGAGCCATATGGAGCCCAGATGTTTTCGATGCCTTCTGAAAAAGTAAACTCAGAGTTGCTGAAGGAGGAATTTCAGACTAAACATTTGAGAAAAATGAGGCCGAACACAACAGAGCTTTTGAGCACAGCAGTCTCTCTTGCCTCTCTCACCTCTTTGCTATTGCCCCATTTCCGTGCCTTCTGTGGGAATTTTTTAATATCATGTAGAGAAAAGCACATCTTGATAGGCAGAATAGTGTCTCAGCATCTGTCTGCAGTCTAAAGTTGGCAAACAAGGCAAGGTGTTCCATTTGAAGGATAACAAAGAGAAAAATTTTGAAGAGGTGGAAATAAATAGAAAATAGAAAGGATTTTTAAAATTCTCTAATTTTCAAACTCCTTTCTTTCAGTATAGGCATCAGTATTCTCTCTTTATATCCTGGTGCTGAATGGTGACTTTTTATCAATAATACATGATTTGCATTTTCAGCACATTACCTCATTTACATTTTACTTGTCAAGCAACTTGAATACAAAGAGGTAGAGGCCTCAGCTCTGCAAACATCTATATGTATGAATAACAGTTCAATTAAGCAAAGATATACATATGCATGTGTTTTCAAGGTGCAAGACTCTGTGCTCCTTGTGAGGTTGATTTTGAAAGTTTAGGGTTTATTCAAGTTGAGAATAGAGTCCATGTCTCTCGATAGGCAGAATACTCCGAAAGCCATTCTTTGTTGGATATGGGAACCTGCCTTGTGTTTGCATGGAAAACAGGTTTCCTGATGATTTAAGTTACTTTTCTGTACATGAAGAAAAAAGAAAGGATGATGGAAATGTGTGTGACAGGTAGTGTTTGGGAATTCAGGACCATATTCCTTTAAAGCCTGCACCACGATTTCTCAGTCTTGCATCAGCTGCATTTTCCTGCTAAACTTACCAGATCCTTAAACTTTGAGGTACCTTTGGCTGAGATACCAGATACCTGTGCCAGTAGAAGCCCCATGCCCAACTGCAGACATAAAGGCAAATTATGTCTGTTGTCAGATTAATTATTTTGGTTTGGGTGTGCAAGAGGAAAAAAAGAGAGGTTGAAATGTAAAATAGTTCTCTAGTTGATTGAAATTTTGTAAATGTAGGAAAAGCCCATTTCTGTAAGCTGTGTACTAGGAAGATGCATCACTCCTCTAGGAGCATGTCAGGTGTGGGATTGTGCTTTGTATTATATCTTGCCTTTCCCTGACCTCCTGAGGGATGAGTAAACCTAATCTGCTGGAAAGTGAGTGATATCTACTGGAGTAGACTCCTTGTAAAAGTAGCAGCCCCAGGTTTGAAGCCAGCAGTCTCCACCTGCCCTAAGCTTATATGTACAACAGACTAAGTATAACTGCAATATCTTGTCAGGTTCACCTTGTCCAAATTAAGCTAGGAAATTGGTTTTCTTGAGGTATACTCCCAGTATTTACTCTCATTAAGACTTCCTGCTAATGTGAGTGCTCAGCAGTATTTTGCCTTTGCAGATTACAAAGCTTATGGGTGAAGGCTGCAGCTAATGAATGGCCTCTTCAGTATTCTGTGGGCTGAGAACAGCTCTCAACTTGGAGGATTTGGCCTGACTTGTAACATTTCTCATTTCAGGATAGTTCATGAAGCACAGGCACCATGGGCCAGCTGTTCCCCTGGGATCGTGCCCGGTCCAGTCAGGAGAAAATGATCTTGGACCCCTGAATGCAGGTGGTCACAGCCAACATGGTGGCTATCTGCTGAGAGGTTCAAGCCATGGGCAGAAGTCCCTTCCCTGTGCCAGCTGCCCTGGTGCTTTCACAGCACCTTCCCAAAAATGCCCGCCCCCTGCATAGCTGTTGATGGCCTGGCTGGCCTACCCACTCCCCAGCCCATGATGGTTTCACAGCCTGGCTGTTTGTGTGGATGGGAGACTGTCTCCATCCCTATCCAGGAGCCACCATGAGCAGATGGAGAAATGCTGGTTGGATTACTGAGGACGCATCTGGAGCTAGGAGAGGACATGGTCTCTGAGGGTGGAGAACATCTGGGATATTCACTCTTGTGCACCGTTGAGGTGCAAAAAGACCATCGATGTGGGCAGTTCTCTCTAAGTCTGAGCCACTCATGTTCCTCTCTGAATGAAATAGGAAACAGCAAAACAAAGTAGGGTGGCACAAGACATGAGGGTCAAGTACATGTTCTAGAAAACAAAACAAAGGCTTTTGAAAGGGGCGTTTTCTAAGGTTTAGAGCATCTTGCTTTTACATGTATGCATGCTGCTTTATTAAGATGCTGCTTTATTCAAAGCATGCTGCTTTGAATCTCAGGCTGGAGTTTTTAAGTTGTGCTTCCTTGTCTGCTTAAGCAATGTGTTGTTTTGTTCCTGCTTTCAAAGCTGTTGGTATCAGGTTTGGTTTTTTTTGATGTCCTGAAGCACGTGTGCCAGCTGCTGTTTCATGCGGCAACTGTGAACTCCAGGATCTCCTCTTTATTTCAGAACTTATATCAACAGTTTGTCTGACACTTGGGGCTGTTTGTTTACTATGTGCATGCTCTAAATACATCCATAAATGTCTATTGTGGTGTAAGCAGTCTTGAAACCCCCTTTTGGTCTGGAAGCATATACCTTCTGAAGGTTATGATGCCCTAAATGTTCACTTGGTTTGTTGTCAGTATTAGCTGAGAGTTCCTGAGCTTGGGAGTTCACATGGAAATGTGTGGAAGGTGATCAGAAGGGCACTTTAATGTCTGTTGCCTTTGGAACTACAAGTAGGGTCCTGTTTTCTGTGTTAGTGGCGCTCAGGGAGAGAAATGCCATTAGGACATTTTGTTTTCTTGTCTCGCACCTTCTCAGATTTTCTTGATTTATTCAGTAGCTGTTCTAGCAGAGTGAAGTTCATGTGAGTGATCATGTGGGAAGATCAGAGAGGATCATTAAATGACCGAAGAATCACCATCAAGAGCAGAAATGTCAGTCTAGATTCAGTCACCCCTGCTTCTGACCTCAAATAAACGTGAGATGTGTATGTGTCCATACATTTGGGATGTATGGACACACAGTGGTCCTTCAGGTGTTAAAAAAAAATGATGGCTGCACTGCTGTAATGCTCATCATCCTGTTCTGTTGGTGAACCTCACCCTTGAAACACGTGCTCTCTGTGCTATGTAAAGTTCCTCTTAAATAACTTAGTGATACAAACATTTTTACCATGAATTAGAAGAAGTCAGCCAGCTCCTTCAGAGGATTTTAGCAGTAGAGCTGTGAGAGATGATTCAAGGAACTGAATTCACAGTCACCAGGAAGTGCTAATGATGCTGATAGTGAAAGACAGAGCTTCCCCTTGGCAATTTAATGATGGAGAGAACAAACTGAAGGCTCCCAACCTCTTGGCATCAGGGTCCTTAGAGACAGCAGACAAATCTTTGCTCAGTGCAGCAAAGAAAAAGCTCTTGGACATCAGCCATCCCTAAATTCTCTGGGGTTTTGTGCTGCCTGTTAGAGCAGAGAACCTGCACAATGACCCAGATGGGCTGTTTAATGAGATGGTTCTCTAATGAGGGGATATCGTTTTAAAGCTGAGCAAATAAAGTGTGAGATGTAGTTTCAGATGCTTCCTTTTTTTGAGTTTTACTGTGTGTTTGACTGTCCTACAGCCGGACAGGAAAAAAATAAGGTGTACAAAAACTCTGGCATTACAAAGCAGTATTTCACAAAAGCAAATTTGTCCTGTGTTTCCAGATTGCCTGAATATTACCTGTTACAGATGGAAAATCTGTTACGGATTTTTATTTTTTGTCCCAGGAAAAGGTACCATTGTAGCTGTTCAGCCAGAGAAAGGGTGGCTAAGTGTACATTGCAAACACATCGATGTGAAGCCATCTATCTCGGTGACAGGAGGGCAAAGAAACACAGCGGGTGTTTTGGTTACTTTTTCTTTCTTTGCTATTGTTTTTCTCTAGAATGAGGGACTTATCACTGTAATCTCCTGTTATTTCTGCTTTTCTTCCAACTTTACAGTAGTTTTTCCAGGTCTCTCTCAGTTTTGTGGAAAAGCCCCAAAAACAACAAAACCAAAACCTGGCAGTGGAATAAAACCATGTGTGGCAGAGTGCATGCACAAGAGAAAAAAATTATGATTGCAGTAGTAAATTTAATCTGGCAGTTCTTAGTTCTGAAATAAATGACTTTGAGACTTTAATTTTCCTTTGGTGTGGTTTGGACATACAGTAACTAACTTGTTTCTATGTTATGGTTTCTGATTGAGCTGTGTGTGGAATTTCCCGTAAATTTGTGAATTATCAGCCCAGAAGTATTGATTTGTTTCTTTATTTTGTTACCTATATATTGATGAGTACAATCATTTTCCTGTGTGTGTGTGTGGCTTTTTCCAAGTTTTTAGGATTCTCTGGTTTGTATTTATTGCATATCTTAAAATATGTGCAATTTTTGTCAACCATGTAATATTGGGCTGTGAAGTTTAGTTTTAGTCCAGGTCATGCTCACACTGGTCACCTAAACACTAGTGGATTGTTAGTAGATGCAGTATGTTGTAAGCTATAGATCTCTTTTGGCATTTCGAGGGATGTACATTGCTGTAAAAAAATCAGTCGTTTTTTAAAATAAACCTTTATATTTTACAACCTCACAACAAAGACAGATAGTATGTGTGTGCACAGTATTTAGAGAAACATAAAAAATGTAAGAACAGAAAAGAAGGAATCCCTTCACATCACATCTCATTTCTAGTTGGTAAGTGCCTCATCTCTTCTGCAGCTCTATAAAACCTTTCTCTTTGAGTGAAGATCAGTTATATGGGGGACAGATTTATTGCCATTCTCCCATGTACTTTATTGTGGGCAGTTTTTGATGAGTATTTTTCCCAGGGTTGTATTTTCACACGTGTGACAGTGCAGTGGCCGCCCGTGGTTGCTGGGCAAGGGCGCAGGGCAGGCTGGATCTGTGCTGGTATTGCCAAGTCCTGCTGGTGTGGCTGTCAGCTGGCAAAGCCTGACCAGCATAAAGCCCCAAGGGTAGATTCCATTACATGAGTAAAATTGCAGCTTTTTGGTATTTCTGTATTGCTGTGGCCAGGATCTAATGATGCAGCTTTTTATCTGTTTGTGTAGCTGAAGATTAGAAGGAATTACTCCCAAAAGCCACCTGTGCTTGCAGAACTTCCAGTGTAATTTCTACTTTTTCCAGGTCGCCCCTGCCTCCTTCTGCTTAATCCCCACTGCACTTGCCAAATGTTTCCACCCTCTTTTCTGGGTAACCCTACAGATAAGAGGCAGCCTTTGGAGTAAATCCTTGTACCTCTTTATCAATTCATTTTATGCTATACCCAGGTTTTTGTGATGCATTTGCTTCTAACAGCATTGATCTGTCTGTACCATTCACGGATTTGCAGCTTCCTTGTCTGTATATCAAAGCAGGAATAACATTTTGAATTGAAGACTTGTAGTCTTCAAGAGCTTGAGGTGTAGATAATTTTTTTTTTTTTTAATTAGTGAATCCCATTTAAGATGCTAAGTAGAAATGCCCTCTTCTCAGTTGGTGAAATTATCCCAGTTGACTGTGAATCACACACAGTTACTGTATAAACTGGATCACTTTGAAGGTGGAAGTTGTGTTCTAATGACACTTTTCCCTCTGCAGCAGCCTGCTCACTTCACCATCCTCCAGTGCTAGACCCAGCTGTTGGCCTTTATCAGCATTGTGTGTTGGGTAGGGTACACTTGGAGGACTTGAGGACAGCTGCAATGGCCAGATTTTAAAGAGGACTGTTGTTAAACCTTCTATTGTTACACTTATGATTGTTTTCCTAATACAGTCCGTTGCAGTGCCCAGCTATACAAGTGTGTGATTTCTTGCTGATCTGACACCAGCCTTTGTGTTGAACCCTGTACTTAAATCTCCAAGTTTTCAAGCTGCAGCTTGGTATAAAGGCTTGATGATGTAATTATTTTTGTTGGCAAGCCTAACACTTCAAGATGTTTCAGAGTGAATAGTGATGGAGTCTGTCAAATGATTTCTTGAAATCTCTGAAGTTTATGATAAGTGAATTTTGCCATTCGGTGCTTTCCTCAGTGATTAGCCTTACAGTGCAAATCTGGTCAACACATGAGCTCTCAGGTCAAACTGTTCACTCCCTTCCTCTTTCAGATTTTCATGGATATTTTTCTTTCATGTTTTTTTCTTAAAATCAGTTCTTTGAGTTCAGTAAATAAAAGCTTATGGAACTTGATGCAAAGTTTACATAAAATGACAGAGAAAAACATTTTTAAAATATTACCAGCAAACTACGTTAAATCTTGCCAGGCTTTTGTGAATACCCATCACTGAGGCTGGGTATGGCTGCCAAATGTTCTTTCCAGCAAAGACTGACAAACCCCAGATGAATTTTAGGTTAAATTGCTTGTAAATACTTGTCTTTTGCATGTGTTTTCAGCTGAGGTGGTTAAACAAAGGCTTTGCAGAGGTGTGTTCTGCCTCTTGTTTGGATGGGTTGCACACCTTCTGGATGGCTCCACAGGCATCCACTACTTCCCATTGGGATTTTGGAAGGAAGTGATTAGCAAGCTGCTGATGAGATCTAGCTATACGCAAAAAAGAAAAAGGGGATCAGATTTTCCCAAGTGTTTTGCTCAGTGGTCATCTCAGTGACTCTGTTGCTTCTCATTTACCACTGTAGTGATGGGGAATTTGAACTGGTATATTATTTTTATGATAGGATTTTAAAAAGCCAGAAAGCAGGTGAGTTGACAAATAAAAATGTCCCACCATCACTAATCTTTATTGTGCTGATGATAAAATCAGTATTTGTTTTGCCTTGTCTGAAATCTGTTTCCTGCAGGCTTCATCTGGTGTAGAATATTCTACTGAATCCGTGGTCTTGTTAAAGTCATTTATCACTGTCTCTTGGGGTTTTTATTAAACTTCTCTTAAGAACAAAAGGGTGATGCATTTATGTTTATAGGAATAGCTGAAACCAAGGAACTGCTGTGACATCTAAGCCAAAATTTTCAAATTGTATTATACTTAAAATCACCATGGTTTATACAATTAGTAATTTCTATTAAGTCCTTTGTGGCATGTTTGCTTTCAAAGCATGACATAGACAGGGGTTCTGCAAAGCACTTGGGCTCTCCAGTCCCACCAAGCAGCTCCAGCAGTGAGAGATGTTGGGACCCTGTTCTGGCATTTGGCCCCCAGGTTCTGCCTCTGTCCCCAAACCTGCAGGGTTCTCTTCTGTCTTCATATCTCTAAGGCTCAAAGTGTTGCAGTGATTTAAGAAATAATGGTAAGGTCATGAAACAACTTGTGAGAAATAATCTCTTGTTTTGGGACTTTTGCATGAATTATATATGTATTACTCCGTATTTTATAAACTGTCAATACAGATTCCTTTCTGTAGTGATGAATTATTTTCACTCTTCTCTTTCCCTAGCAGACAACACAGCTTTTCTTTGGCATTCTTCTTTATCTTTCCCTCCCCCACTCCCCAAAAAGATGAAAGAAAAGCAGAAGGCTTTGATAGATTTATTGCCTGTAAATCTATGAAAGGTGCTACTAAAAATCTCAGACTGAATTGCTGGGATACCAGAGAGGATCCAGTTAAGAACCATGTCTGATGTGGTCAGTGAAGTTCTCTGCTTGTTTGATAGTTTTCCTAAAGCTCCAGCTCTTGGATTCCTGGGTTTTCTTGAGAACTTTTGCTCTGACATGCAAGAGAATGTGTTTTCTCTTTTTCTTGTTAGAAGAAATAAGTTTGACAACATGACTAGAGCAGAGTGTGTGCTGAAACTGTGGATATAAAGCAGCAAACGAAAGAACTCCAGTTTTACTCATAAAAAAATTCTTTATTTTTAGGCCAATTTGGGGTCTTTTTGACATTTGGTTTTCCCAGTAATGAAATGTTTTAAAATATCTTTGAGACTGTTAAACAGTTCAACTAAGCTACTTCATAACATTTCACTGCCCTTGAATATTTGTTCTGTATGATTTGAAATGTCTGTACTTTGGTTTTGGGGTTTTCCCCCCTTTCACTTTCCCGGGTAGGCTGTACAGTTTGGTGAGTTCTTTAATGAATAGAGTGTGCTTTTGTCCTTGCAGTTTTCTTTTGTTTGTTGTTTTTTTGGTTTTTTTTACAAGGTGCAGTTTTAAGAATTGAAATATTATACATCTGGTTTTATTAAAGTCACAGTAATGGGTGAGGGGAGCATTTTATTTTAAGACCACTTCATTTTCACCTCTGGATAGCCAAGTAATCTTTTAAATGCCCCCAAGGAGCAGAGCCTGTGCCCTTCTGGTACTGAGGCCGTCATCTGCCCATATTTAAATGAGCCACCATGAAGCTCCCATTTTCAGAGTTTTCTTCTGAGAATTGGTTTGTTGATAAAACCTACTGAGGGAGCTGCTTATGTGTCATATAGCTTCTCAAGGTGCTTTCTAAATGTCACTGAAACAAGCTTCTGTGGCATCACTAGTTTTACACAGTGATAAACAGGAGTGTGCATTGGTATTTTTGGAAGCCAGGGAGGGTTGAGCTCATGGATTAAGTCCTCTGAGCTTAATGTGGTTTTGTTGCAGGTACTGATACATCTGCTCCCGTTCAAGGCAGCAAATTGGAAGTAGTACACCTTAATTGTGTAAACTGAGAGGTCTAACCATACCCACTGGAGTCATGGAGGCCTGAGGAAAATGAATGCTCTAATATTAGTTAATTGCTTTGAAGATATATATTGAAATAAGAGTTCTAAGTATCTTGGTAAATATTGTTTCCTTTATTACAGCAATGTATCTCATTTTATGGGAGTCATTTGCAGTAGCACTCAGTTTGTGGTGCTAAAGCAAACCCATCAATGTGCTTTACGAACTCGAGGGCTGCTTTGTGCTGGTGGCTCCCCTAAGCCAGAGGATGCTCACCCACACGTGCAGCTGCACCAGCTGAAAACCGAGCCCGTTTCCGAGCCTGCCTGCAGCCACAGCCCGCAAACCACACGGCACCTACGGACGTCACGTGCGTCCCTCAGGGGGACCAGTCGTTCTCACGGCCTGAGGTGGCTGCAAAGGGCTCCTGCAGCAATGAGGAGCCAGCCCAGCTCAGGGCAGCGCTGGTTTCCTTTCTCTTGGGCTGGCAGTGGTGTGTCTGTGTCATCAGCCTCCCTGCTGTTCCCTGGCCACCCTCACAGATTCCCGGCTGCAGGCTGTGGCGTGTGGAGATTTGGTCAGCAGCCAAAAAAAACTAATGGAGGGAATTGAATAAAGAGCGAGTGTTGGCACAGGCACAGCCGCACCGGTGGGGAGCTGTCGCTGGAACAGGATTTCCACAGGCAGCTAGTTCACTGGTGTTGTCCCCAGCTGAGTTCCAGCACAGCAGGCAGCTTGCAGGCCTGTGGGAGTCACCTTCCACATCTAAACTCTGGGGTCTGCCCAGCTTAGCAGCAGCTTTTGCAGTGTGTCCTGTGTGAAGCTGCATTCAATATCAAAACAGGGTATTAGCCAAACAATTTAGTTGTTACTAGTCAAGTATTTTGCACCTGGGCAGCAAGGTGGGACACCATGGGCTCCTAGTTCTGGGGGAAATATGGTGGCCTAGGTGCTTGCAGGGGTTTGTGTGGCTGAGATGATAGGCTGCACAAGCTGGGGCTTGGCAGGGCCTGAAGGCCTCATGGTCAGTAGATAAACTGCCATTATCCAGCTAAAAGTTGACAAAAACATGTTTCCACCCAGTCTAGATTCATAGAATCACAGAATGGTTTGGGCTGGAAGGGACTTTTAAAGGCCATCTATTCGTACCCTCTGCAATGAACAGAGACATCTTAAATTCAATCAGATTCCTTTGAGCCCCATCCAGTCTGAGCCCTGAATGTTTCCAGGGATGGGACATCTGCCATCTCTCTGGGAAATCTATGCCAGTGTTTTACCTCCCTCATTATAAAAAAATTTTGTCCTTATATCTAACCTAAATCAACTTTCCTTGGCTCACCAGAGCCTTCTCTTCTGCAGGTTGTAGAACACCAACACTCTTCCTGTTTTCTTAGAAGTGTTCCCCTCTTATGATCTGTGGCCTCCTCTGGACCCATTTCTACAGGTCTATGTGTTTCATGTGTTGAGGACCCCAGAGCTGGATGTAGTACATCTCTATTAACATATTTCTGGTCTTTAAATAAGACATTTGCTTAGTTGTTGTCCTTAATGATGCATGCCTTCATCCAAGTAATGTCTGCATGTTCTGGCTGTTTGCAGGATGCATAATCTGTCTCTGCAGTAGTATTACATATTTTGAATCTCTCTCCTTGCTTGCTTCAGACTGATTTCTTGGTCAGTCTGCTTTTGAAGTACCTGAATTAAGGTGTGCTGCACAGTTAAAATGAAATGCAAACTGGTGTTTGGTTCAACAGAGCTGTCCTTACATGTTGCTGCCACACACCTCAGTGAGTAGCTGTTAACTCATGAAAGGTATGAGGATGGTAGATCATGTGAATGTTATCGCACACTCAGCTGTCAGTTCGTACCCCAAAAGCATGCAGAGTGGGTTAGTGTAAGGATTATTTCCCATCATTTATGGTTTTATTGTTTTCCTTCTCTACTGCTGCTTGCATTAATCTTTTATGTCATATCAGTAAACCAGAGTTCACGAGCTCCTTATCTCTCTTTCCTACATTATATTGGTCTGTACTGACTCTTGAGTTATGTGCCTAAGGAGGTTTTAATCATACTTTAATGGCACATGAAAGCCATTCCTTCATCCTGCTATTTCCCATGATTCTGAAGTCATCACAAGAATATTTTCCTCATTTTCTTCTGAGATCTTCAAGCACTGTCTGTAGCAGTCATATTTTACTTCACCCCCTGTCATGATGTGCCAACCCCAGAATGTATCGTTTGTTGTATGAACAATTCAGATTGTGAAGATCATGAGAAATGAGTTCAGGGCAGTTGGTGTCTACGTCTGCATCTTGTTTCCCTATCTCAGAGTGTGCAGGGGAAAGCCATGCTGCTGGACTTGCCCTTTCTGAGTCAGATCTCCTCCGAAACATTTTTTAGCTTAAGAATTCCAGTGGTGGAATTTCCAGGTGGCAGCTTTAAAACCAATCCATAGCCCAACTCAAAGGAGTTGAGGAGGAGATCCTTAGTTCCTCTTTCCAACTGTCTCTGAAGAAGAAAACCTTGACTCAAAAGTTCCAGTTGTTCACATTATGATCAGGGCAAAGTCAAGGTTTCTTCGGGATTCATAAATGTGAGCTGGTAGAATTTTTGCTCTTTATGGGGTTCAATGGAGGTTAAAACCTGTATTCCCAGTGTGTATAATTTTGAGGACTGGTTTTGAAGGCTTTCAAACTATTACATTATCATTGCATTTGCCATGTTTGTTACACTCATTGCTTTAAATCACTTGAGTTGGAGGTTTTTTCCCTTTCTGTTGGCCATAAAGTTTGTTCTGAATTCAAAGTTTCAAGTAGTGGTTGCTTAAGCAGAATGGGGAGAGAGCCCATGGTCGTAAGTCAGTACGGGTGGTATGTTCACACAATTGATTTCAAAAACCAAATAGAAATGTGTCAAATTCCATAGCTAAGCTTAGTGGACAAAGTATACCAGCTGAGTATTAAACAAAGATGAAACTGCCCAAGGAAGGAGCTTTAGATATTTGAAGTGAATACGTTTCACTGCTTTCCTGTGCCATGGAAATACCAAGAACAATTTCTATGTGGAAGAAGAAAAGATGCTCACCTTTTTTGTCAAAATTCCTCTGAATTAAATGCAATCTTTCAGTTCTCATACTGGCAGAATTGGGGAGGAGGGAGGTTGCTTCCACATCTGCTAGGGTTAGAAGCAACTTTCTTACACAACAAACCATTTTGAGTGTCCACTAAATCCACTGTTAGTCATTTAGAGACATGATTAACGTGAAGAATTTTGACAAAAGAACCTTCTCATTATGCAAACCTTGCATCAGAAAAGATGACTCATGTGCAACATATCTTTCACATGTTACATCTGTGTAACATATCTATAACTGTGCAAGAGAAAATTACAGTTTCCCATTTAAAATGAACAGTTCAGCTTTGCCTGTGCATAGACTAGTTAGTAATTTTTGGTCTCTGAGTGCATTAAAACTTCATTTAAAAGACCACAGCAGTAAGAGAAATTGCATTGATTTACTTAATAAGGTATTTTCTTGCTGATGGGTTGGTGCTCTGCGCACCAGGTTCAGAAGCCATCAGGTGCCTTTGGGGCAGCGTCCTTAGCCCTGTACTGTGGCTTAGCCCTCGCTCAAAATGCTTTGAGGAGAAGAGTCAGACCCTATGGCCTGTTAACTTTTGAGGTGGAATAGAAGCACAAATAAACGGGATAGGGCTCGTTGTTTGCATGTTGGCCTTTGGCTCCAGCAAAGACCCACCAAGAGGTGGGGTGTATGTGGAGGCCCTCCAAGCACAGCCAAGTCTAGTCCTGTTCCAGCTCTTAGCAGCAAGAATTGCTTCCCTGGTTACATATTTCTGAGCAAATGAGCTCAAAATAAGTGACAATTTTTCAACAGTGGGTACTCTCTGGGAAGTTTGGATACATGGATACAAATGCCTGCTTCAATTTCCCATTGTATGTGTGTATATATATATATATGAACTCTGTTTAAATCTCTTAATGAAGCTCATAGATCACTCTTGGCCTTGTGTAGCAGTCCCTGTGGCTAGGGTCAGTGGTAGTGTGTTGTTCTCTCATGGCTGGAGACCACAAATCTGCAAATTATTTAAACTGCAAGGTTCTGCCTTTTCACTAGAACAGAAATAAAATAACTAATTACAAATTTATTGTATTTTATTGTATTTTCAGATTGGAAATTTAGTCTATTTTTGTTCCTTTTCCTTCTGATGTACAGCTGAGGCAATGAAAACTTGCTTGTAGTGTTGTGCATTGCAATTAAATTTCATGGTGTGTTTTTATGCTGCAAAACAGTAGTTCTCATTGAATCCATGTCTTTCCCAAATAAAATGAACTTCATAATTCTCATGTAATTCCCTGTGCTTCATATAATTGCTAGTATTAAGAAATCTAAACCAGAGAGCATTTTGTTGTGTCTATTCCATAGAGAATGTGATTGGAATAGGTACACCTTCCATTAGTTTAGGAGCTGTACCCACCTGCATGATGCTACAAAGACACATATGTTTGGGGACTATACCTGAGTGAATGAAATGGAGTTTATTGTTACTGGTTTAACAGTTAATTTTGGTGTCTTTCCTATCTAAGATTTTGACTTTAATCAATTTTGAAGCGTTTTATTCAGTTTCTGTGTCCTTCATTGCATATAGTGCTGCTTAAGTCAGCCAATCAGTTATGTAATGGTGACCCACTGAAGCCCTGCCTGGAAGTTTCCAAACACTGTTTTTTTTCAGTCTGCTTCAAAGTGAGAAGGCTAGATAAAATCAGCAGATGTGATGTAGCTGGCGAGGCAATTACAGATACCTGCTGTATTGTTGTATGTCCCTGATTTCAGTTGCTTCTGATATGGTCCAGCAGTATTTAACTTTTTCTAGGGCACTCAGTTCCCCCAGAATGATTTAAAAATACTTTTCTTTCTTCTTTTTTTTTTTTTTTTTTTTTTTTTTTTTGTAAAGGTGGGCTTTTTGTGTGTGGCGTGAGGGTTTTTTTTGTTTGGATTTTTCTTTTTAGTTTCAGCAGAGTTGTCTCATCTGTTTCTAAGACGAAGGCTGTGGGAGCAGAACTGCTCTGTGGTTTGTGCCTCAGCCTGGTTTTGGTGCTTTAATATTTGGTGGAGCTGTGCTTGGAGGTGAAGCAGCTCCACAGAGCAGCCAAGGCACTGCTGAGGATTTGTCTCAGTCCCTGCAAGGGCAGCAGTGGAAAGATGGGAATCCACAGAGAATGGCATTTATTCAAAGCAGAGGATGGATAAGATGCATCATGTCAAAGTCATGCTGGAGGCCACACTGAACCACAAAGATAAAATAGTGAACGTGTTTATTCATTAACTACTGTCTGTTCAGTGCTCTGCAGAAGGCTCTGTCATAGAAATGGTCATATATTCCTGTACTACAGGGTTTTTGGTGTTTGTTGGTCTGTGGTGATCTGTGAGTTCCTCGGTGAAGCAGAGGAAAAGATTAATAATGCAAAGGTTCAAATCTTCACATTATGCATAAATGAAAACTGCATTTGACCTTTAACCATTTTGAGAATAAATGTGCAGCCATTTCTCTCCGGGAAAAGTAATAGAGGGCATAATTTTAAAAAATGTGTTAGCTATTTTAGGAGTAAAACTCTGTATCTTCATGTAGAATCCAGAATGTAGGGATGCTTACGCTGCATGGATTAAAAGGAACTATTAGATGTCTGTAAAATAAACTTAAGGTTTTTTTTGGAAAAACCAGTAGCCATGTTATGAGCTCATGCACATGAACACAGTTAGTTTGTATTATAGCTGGGTAGGGAAGAGTGTGTCTATCGGCTCTATAAAACCTGAATTTGAAATGGGTTCAGCCAGGCAATCTGTAGAGCAAGTGATCATAAATGTGTGCTAGCAGCATAGTCTAACCTCTCTTCTTGTAATTTTTTTTCATAGTCTGTAATGATTTTGCCATATATATGTATGTATATAGGTTAACCTTTACTGGTCAGAACTGATTTATTGTTGTGGGTGTCTATATATCAAAGGACTGAATGGTAAAACACATGCTATTAACAGGCAATTTCTATTTAGTAAGCCAAGAGGAATTTTGGAAGAATGTAAAGGTTACTTTTAGAAAGGACTGTCATCTGGCTGGTATCCAGGGTTTCCAGTCAGTGAAAGTTTTAGGTGAGTATTTGGCTTTAAATCCATGGCAAAGCCCCACTGAAGCACATGCTGAAGTTTCTCCTTTCCTGAGGGAGGATGGGCACCTTGGTCCCATGCGGGTCACAGCTATCAGTCCCTGAGATCAGGTGTTTACAGGTGGGGGCATCTCACCTGCTGAGGACACCCCAGGTGATGTACCAAACCACACAGAGGCTGTGGGGCACATCCTGCTGAGGGCTTGTAGGCAGTTCAGGAGATTGCCGTAATCCTGCATCGTAAACTTTGTGGGTAGGTGGTTTTTATCCTGCTGTGATAATCTGTTTGCTTAGTGCATCCTTAGCAGGGTGGGAGGGAATATAGTCAATTCTTGGAGTGATGGGATACTGCCCTAAAGCCAGTAAATAGCAGCTTGTGTTTCTAAACCATTTTATCATTATTTACTTTCAATAAGCATGGGCTTTCATGGTGAGGGTGGAGTTGCTAATCTGATAGGATTTCCTTTCAACTGCTTGCACAGATGACTAATTAGTTACACTTTTCTGTGGGCTCCACACACTCCATCTTATCCAAAACTTATTCCCTGGGGGGCTAACATCCTGACCCCAAGTCAGTGAGAGTTCTGTCAGAACTGCCTGCATTTTCTTGGTGAGGCATGGCAACATGCAGCCATAGTACATTTTTGTTCACATATATTCATAGGTTATGGGGTTTCCTTGCAGCCCCTATGTGTCATGTGTTTTCAGGTTTGATGGCTTACCGACTGCAGACTTAACTAATTTTATTTATTTTATATTTATTTCATTAAAACACATACCTGCTGCTTTCCCAGAAACCTTTAGGACTGATGGTTTAGTTGTTCGAATTGAAGGATGGTGATGATTTTAGCAGCTTTGTGATGTTATGGTAGCATTGCCTGGGCCAGAGTCCAAGGTTTTGGCATTCGTGGAAGGTGACTTAAAAAGCAAAGAGCAAACACCCAGCTCTGCAGGAAGTGCTGTCATTCTCCCATCAACCAGTCACCTCACCCTTGAATAATGGTCAGGTGTTTTCACTAGTTGGAATTGCAAACCATCCTTATTCCTACTGTATATATCAGGTTTTCATCAGCTTTTGCATATGTAACTGGCTCCCAAGTGCAAGTGATTGCTCCATAGACCACAGGTGCTTTGTCACACTCACCTCAGTCCCATTTCCAGCTGCTTCCACCCAGCAAATGGGAAGGGTGAGGTTGCTACCTACAATGGGAATGCCCCATGCTCAGTCTCAGCACTGTCTGTTCTGCAGTGTATTATTTATAGAGTTTTGGGTAAGCTGATGGTGTTCTGAAGTGAAAGGAGGGCTTTATGGCAAGCAACTACTTCTCCTGTAAAAAGCATACTAATCTTTGAAAATATTGAAGCAAATGGAAGAGGAGTTTTTTAGGGTTTTCAAAGTATTCTTGCCAAGTATATGGTGGAGTATTAGTGCAACTGCCCAGAAACAGAAGCACGTGAGTGTTTTTGGAATGATGTGCCTGACCCTTGAAGTCATCTGATGGCAAAAGGATGGTGGCACACAGAGAAAGCAATGGAAAATATGCTCTTTTGGACCAGGCGTTTTGTGCTGCTTTACTATAGCTGCAGTACCTGGAACACGAGCCTGTTTGGATTGTAGGTCTCGCAAAACCAGAAATGACGTCCTTGTGTGGGATTACTCATTTGCAGTTTGATCCTCAGTCTGTCTTCTCCAGAAGCCCAAACCAGCATTGTTACAAGAAGCTCACTGCTCATACGTGATAGAGCTTTCTGGTGCCTTGTGTGTCAAACACTGGAGGAGACAGGGTTGGGTCAGGAGAGGTGCTATATCAGCACTGTGGGGCTCTCAGGCTGTGCTCATACCACAGTTCTGAAGGGGAAGGCTTCACTCCAGGCTGGGCATTTCAGGGGGCCAGGTAATGAATGAAGGAAATTACAGGTTCTGGGAAAGTGTATTATAGCTATGAATCACTGAATCCTCTCCCATTCTGCTGTTATCAGCTGACAGCTCTTTGTCCGTAAAATAAAACCCATTAATGCATTCTTAGTCATTTTTGGTGACTCAAAGGCTTAGACCTTCTTTGAACTCTCAGTCTAAGAGGAACTTGTGCTTGTTTTTAGCCAAACCCATTTTTGCATGAGTTAGTACTCCTGCACATTCCCACGGTCACATTTCTACCAGAGCACATCCCTTTCCTCCTGGAGTATGTGTCTTAGGTCTTGCTGCAAGAGCACTCTCATGACTCGACTGGGTGCCATCAAATCTGCATTTCTTCAAACTTTCTCACTTTCTGGTACTGCCAACACATTCATTGTGATCTTTTCTTCCATCAGGTTCCCTGTGACCTCTCAGCTTGTTCTTGGGTCACCACACTGAGGGCTGAATGTGTTATATTTATTTGCATGTAGCAAAGAAGGAAGATGGTACTGGCATTTTAAATTGTTTTCCCCCTTTTTTTTGTATCTGAATGCCTCCTATCAAAAAGACAAAACCTTTTTCCCAGACATCATGAGTTCTAGAGCAGCATAGTTTAGATCAGGGTAATCTCAAGCTGATGGGTGCTCAACATGAAATTAATGCACTATGTCAGCTCTAACATCTCCCTGCCAAAAAAATCACAACTCTCACTGGAACTTTTATGGTCACTGTGACAGTGGAACAGTGTGACTGAGCAGAGTGCCGGCGTGCAATTTTCCTGTTCCAAAGTTGATAAAATGCCCCTTTGTGGCCAGCAGGGAGAGAGCAGTAGTGAAAATCACAGGGAGGTGAAGGCACAGGGTGCCTATCAGTGCCTCACTGTGGCATTAGCTGCCCCTTACTGTGCTGTCATCCCACGTGTTGGCTGTCCAGCCTGTGGATGCACGCCGGAAAACAGCATCTTCAGCAGTACCACAAAGACCACTTTAGGAAACTGGGGCAAGACTTTGGGGATAAGCATGAGGAGATGGATCTCCATTACTTCTCTCATGGACTGGCTTGCTCCACGTTTACTGCTTTTGTAGTTGTTTCTGTGGTGGTTTTGAGAATTTTGAAGTTTAGGAATTCAGTTTGGCAAGATTTAAGATTTTATTTTCCCTATATCCTCATAAAAATAAATGAAGAGCTGTAGTTGGTGATTTGGGAGCTCAGTTTCTATGTTTAGGGGGATTTAATTTTCTGATTCTTCTTTGTTTTGTAATATATAGCCTGAACAATGAAATCCATCCCACATTCCACTTGGTTGTGCACCACTTAACTGCTTGGTGGTAGCGGAATATATCCTAATTTATTTGAATTGTTGTTACTTCTATGCCATTTTAAGCAGCAGTGATTGCCACTCATTATCATTAAGCAAAAACTATTGCCTTTAGAGGGATCCTAATAGGGAGGACATCCCAGTTAAGTAGAATGTGCTCTGCTAAGGAACTTTGTTACAAGAAAAGATGTCACCATTGCATTTTGTAATATAATTCTATTATCTTGTCTTCCTGTAGCATCTGCTCTGGTGTCTCACAGAGACGGGCTCTCTGCTTTGGATGATTTAGTTAGGCTCTCAGTTCTGTAATTTTTAAGCATTATTCATTTGCTCTTCTCCTGTTTTTTCCAGGGGAGAAAGGGTGATCTCCTGTGGTTAAAGTGCGTTAACTAGAGGCCTTATGGTCTTTTCCTGGTTTTCTCTGACACTCTTTATTTCACCTTGAATCAGTTACTAAACTCTCCTATGCTTCACTTTCTCTTCTTTCATTGCACTTTCTCTGTATATTAGATATGAATATTACCTTACCTGCATAATGCCAGCATCTTGAGGTGAAGTATAGAGCTTTGTAATGCCTTTTCATGTTGTTAGGTACCGGGTGTTAAAGACACACAAAGGCAGTGTCCCTTTAGTCTCCTGATTCCTGTTCCTGCTCCACTCTTCCTCGTTTGGGCTGCTCTGCCTACTGTGAGACTCCAATTCTGGAAACTTGATCTCACCACCTAGCTTTCCCAAGTGCTTTGCATTTTCTCCATGCAAAGCCACTCCTTGTTATTTCACTGGGTTGGAATGTATGGAAAGAAGACACTTTGCCCTTCTTGCCTTGAATGGTTTCCAGGACGTCTGTTAGCTTAAAGCAGTGGCTGATATGATTCACTTTAAAGTTTTCCCCATGCTGTCATTTCTGTAAGGAGAATGTTTTCCATCTGCCTTGCCCATCAGGTGGACAAGCTGAGCCTGGGAATGATGGCGCAGGTTGTTTAAAACAATGGAGACCGTGCAAAGTGACACAAACTACTACAGTCCAAGCTCACACCTGGAAAGAGACCATAGGGTTTCTTTCCAGGTGTGAGCTTGGACTGTAGTAGTTTGTGTCACTTTGCATTCACCAGCTCCTGTGCACTTGGTGTGAGGGAGCTGAGCTCAGGGTGCTGCTGATCCCATATCATCCCTCCGAAGCTGCTGACCACCTGGCAGGTAGCCTCCTCATGTACTCCTGGCCACCATGACTGCAGGGTGTGGGGTCGGGAGAGTTTTCTGCATGTTGGAATACCAGCCAAGAGGGGTTTGTACCTAGCCAATTATTTTGCTGTTGCAAAGGCAGCTGGCAATACCTTTGACCCTTTTATTTTTTCCCATTCACCTTTATATAGACGTCAGGAATGTTCTCTGGTGCTGGAAAGTATTTTAGTACATGAGCTTGTGAAAGAAAAGGGGTTGTTTTTTGTTGGTGATTGTGGTGTTTTCTTGTGGGTTTTTTTGTGGGGGGGGGGGGGTTGTGAGTTTTTTGTGGTTTTGTTTTGGTTTTGGGCTTTTTTGGTGTTTGGTTGGTTTTTTGGGCTTTTTTGGGGTTTTTGTTTGTTTTTTGTTTTTGTTTGTTTGGGGTTTTTTGTTTTTTTATTATTGATGTTTTGCAAGCTCTTGAACATCTCATGATTATGAGAGAAGACTGGTCTTAAAGACTTTTTGGTCCTGTGTTCCCATGTAATAAAATTTATGAATTGTGATGACTGAGGGGATTTTCTACTCCTGAAGGTAGTCCTCTTGGGTAAGGTTGGCATTTACTTGAGCAATGTAATATGCAACACCACGTATTGGGGACAGCTCAGGGTTAACTACCATTTTCAGGCTCATTTTGTATAGCAATTTGCCTTTTATCTATCCTGCACACTTAAATTCTTTAAACTCTTAGTAGGATCCAGCTATTCCTTGCAGTGGGAGTATTAACTCTTCTCCAGATATATACGTTTGCTTAAGATGTAATAGATAAAGAGGGAGGTAAAAGATTATTTGAATTACTTTCTCTTGAACGTAGTAGCACTTAAAGAAAAATAACAAGAGAGCAGCAAAGCATTCATGTTTCTATTCAGACTCTAAATTGGTACAAAGAAGTCTGGCAATCTTTCCAAAGGAATGAATGGTGTAATGTGAAAAAAGTACTTTTGGTGTTTACAGCACTTACATTTTTAGTGAAAGCAAACACATTTGTATTAGGTATCTGCTAATTACTCAGCCATAGGTCAATTTGAATCACATTTTTCAGTGGGCGTTTTTATTAATTTAATGCCTTTGAAAAATTGTTTTGTTTAGAGCATGGATTTGAATACTAAAGGAGAGGGAGGAGGTAAAGAATTTGAGATTTGGATGACATTAGATATTGCAGACCCATAAATATAGGCAGGGCACACTTCTTACTTGCCTTGTTCTATCCCTTTATGTACATATATATATATATATATATATATATATATATATAATATATATATAAATTCAGCAATAGTTGATGTCTGGGCACCATAGGTGCCATCACTTCAGGAATTATTTGGGCAAGAGCTGGTATACAAGTGCAGGTATCTGTCTAAATTAAGAAGTAGAGCTTAGATTTTAAAAAATGGTTTTTTAAATGACTCCTCTGTATTTAGGTGAAGTTTGGTCTACAATCCCTGTATTTCTCCTGCTCTGAAAAGCTGTAAGAGGTCACACAATGGCTGCTGTGTCTTGTGTTGGGGTTGCTCTTGGCTTTCAGGTCCTTCAGGCTGTTTTGCTGGGGAGACACTGAGGAGCTCTGTTGGGACTGCTGCTGGGCACTGAGTTTGGGATATTTGTGTGATGCACTCAAATATTTGACAGCATTGCTCAGCTCTGTGGCAAGCTCTGAAAGAAGTATGAAGGAAAGCATGTATTTTTGTGCCAAAATCTGCTTTGCAGTGCAGGGTGGCTCATCAGCTAAGCCCAAGAGGTGGGAATGTGCATGGGGAAGCTGGAAGAATTAACCAGTACCCCAGTCTCTGGATGAGTTTGCATGAAGGTTTAAAATAGCTGCTCCTTTTATATAAAAAGTCTGGGCACCTTTATTTTGTGCAATACTTGGTTTGGGATTTTTAAGTCCTTAGGGATTGAGCTCTGGCTTGTGCTTTAGCTGAGCCCAGAAGGCAGGGAAATGTGAAATGTATCAATTGTGCATCAGATTTTCTCTATGATGTTGCTTTTTCTCTAGAGATTTGGTGGGGGGGGGGGGGATTAGGAGCTTATCACTGTGATTCTTTTTGCATCCTACTGATTTTAAAATGTATGATTTCTCTTCAGTCTTTCACCTGTAGCTTGCAGGGTACTTTGAGGCCTGGGGCAAAGTGAATACAGCAGTGCCCATTCTGGATGTGTCCATGCAATCAAGTCCTGGGCAGATCCATGCCCCAGGGAGGGTACAGAGACAAGGGGAAGCACCAAAAGAGGTGACAAAATCCAAATACATGGAGTGCTTTGGCTGTCCTGCCTTGCTCCAGCACTTCACAGCAGCTGAGCTATGGCTGGTGCACGTTGCTGGGTGGCACAGAGCAGACAGGGATGCACGATGGAGTCTGGCCTGGGATTCATCGGGCAGCTGCTGCCTACTTCACTGCCATTCCAGGGAATCACGCGCAAGAAGAGGGCTAAAATTGTGGGCAAAGAAGAGCACAGGGTTGAGTAACCATGCAGAAAGGAAGGACATTGAATAGTGCCAGTTGAGAGAAAAGACAGGTACCACTGTTCATTTCTGAAGATACTGCACAGAAATCTTTGGTGTGGAATGACAGATAGACTTGGCAGTGACAGCCAGAAAAGGAACGGGGGAAAAACTCCTGGTTTTCAGGCCTTTGGAAACTTGAGGTCCTCACCTTCAACACAATAAGGCTGAAAAAGCAAGTGAATAATACCAAGTGGTAGAGAATGAAAATAAGGAAGTTGAACTGCAGCCAAACCAGTGAAAGATGATGATGGCTTTTTAGAATTTTCTATCTATAAAAAAAGATATTTATAATCACAAAGTGTTTATATTTTTCTCCTCCCCTTCAGTTTGGTGTGCTCTCTTCTTCCTTGCTATAGCCTTTCATCAGAAAATTTGGGCTTTACATCAAACACTGATAAAAAGAGAGGGAGTTTTTCTTCTAAAAAGCATTTTAGTTACTTTAATATTTTTGGGGGAAACAGTTGAAGCTAGAAGATTGGCTGAGTTGCATGCCCAAGCCACACAATTCATTTTCTCCATGCTTGTGAAAACCAGATTTGATCCAGCAAAATTATGAGTTACAAACAAATCTTCCATCACCCTACTGGTCACTCGCTCTGGTCAATTATAGTTTTGATATAAGAATCAGATGTTTGGCTATTGTGTGTCTCTGCTAATCTCCAGCCCAAGTGTAACCCTTTGGCATGACACATCCTATAATTCGTTAAGTTTTCTAACAATAGCTCATTTTGCATTTCATTGGTACTTTTCCTCCAAGAGCCTAAGAATATGCTCCCCTCACTAAAGACAAGAGTAATTAATCATTAGGGCTGTTTGTAAGGAAAAGGCCTAGTTGTGGGAACAGAGTCATAGGCAAAGTAGAGAATAAAATTTTTATATCCCACTGCATCAATCACTTGGAGAAATATCTTCTGCATATAATTATAGTTTTAAACCATTTGAATTTTATTTGTATAGTTATCTTAAAACAGTGGTTTTTTTCTATGCACTTAAGATGTGTTTTTGTAGAAAAATTATCCAATTCATTTTTTAAAGATGCCATAAAGCTGATTGTGCTCTATTTCTTGTTTTTAGAAATCTCTTAGAATATTAGATCATTTTTACATCTATTTTCTGCAGGGAAGACTCTTCCAATTTGGTCCTAATTTCTATCCATTAAAATTATAAAGAAGAACCTAAAAAAATGAGAGAGAATACTTACTAAAATATGCAAGCAAGCCTGCATTTTAAATGCAGGTGTTGTACTTCCCAAACTCTGTACATCCACGGAATATAAATGTTGATTAGTGCACCAAGTGTTTATGAGAGTCAGCCACTGAGTGATGGCAGGAAAATAGGAAGAGCTTGTTTGATAAACTGTTGTTGCTTGTATTTCCTTACCTCTTGGCTTTGAATTGTTCCCTCCCCAGTGCTGTGTCAGGTGTCCTGCTCTTTTCTCTCCAGGGCACTTTCTTACGAGCTGTGTTACTCTCTCATGACCTTCTACACATTCATGGCATTGTTACAAGCCTGGACCAGGGCCAGGGGCTGGGAAATACGTGTTCCTGCTCATCCATCTCCAAGATTCGAACAGGCTATTGGGGGTTTTATTCTGGTGCCACTGCTGCGTGCAGAGGATGATCCTAGTTTAGCTTGCTGTCTCAAGGCCATGGTGGACAAGACCTTTGGTCTTGGTTTTCCCAGGGTATACCCCTGCTTTTTTCTTTGGAATGGACTCATTGAACCTGTGTCACCTCTCTCCTCCCAGGATGGATGTTTTTAGGTGCATGCTGCAAATATAACTTGCAGACTCAGTTGGTTGCAGGGAGGAGATAGATGTGAGGAGAGGAATCCAAGGTGGTTTGGTGAAGCTAACAAGATGTCTGAGAAGCATTTCCTTCCAGGTGCATTTCCTGATCTTGCAGTGCTCCAACAGTTGACAGTTCTATCAATCTACTGACAGAATTATTGGTCATTAGAGTTGGGTGTCATATATTTACTGAGCTTGGAAATGAAGCAAATTCTTCCCTTGAAGAGAAACATTAAATATGTACCTCTTCCTTAATGGGTTTTGCAAAGTCTGCTTGGCCTATAAGGGCAGAACCTACACTGTATTTAAAGAAAGGAGTTGTAAGAGCTAATGGAAAAAATACATTTCCTACTCTAGCTTGTTTTCAAAGGTAATATTTGGAGATGAGATGATATTTAATCATCATAAAGAGGTACAATTCCACTGCCACCAGTGGCTCTCCACCTGTAAATGTCCCAGAGGGATTAGGAAGGTGATGCTGTGAAAAGCATAGCCAGAGCTGACTGTACACAGAGCCTGGGAAGGGAGGAGAGCCTGCTCTCCAAGCTGGACCAATGCAGCTGTTGCCCAAGGCTGGTAATGCAGTGTTCGCTCTTGTAAATACATTCTGATTTTTAGCATGACAATGATTTTGGTGAATAAATAGATGCCCTCCATCTATTCCTGAGGGTTTACATGTCATGACAGAAAGTGACTTTTGTGCCTGAATAAATGTGTATGTAAATCATTTTATGTCAGTAGCTTTACTTTTGCCCTGCACCATAAAAATTCACTGCTCTAAGGGCTTCTGCATAATGGGCTTTTGGAGCCCAAGCAGTTCAATTGCTGGAAGCTGTATTTACAAAAGAAATTCAATCAGCCATCAATGACACTTACAGCATCTTGATGCTGTCCCTTATTTTGGCAATTGACAGTGAAATCCCCTTGCAGGAAAAAGCTGTAAATGTGTTGTCTGTCTCCTATATAATTTGAAAGCCAATATTTAGGAATTCTGAGATACCATTAGGTACCATTTTCTAATAATTTTCTGTAGGTTTAGAGTAGTTTCTTGGAGGCTTCTTTGAAACTTTCTTGAACTCCGCCTTGAGCAATCCTCCTAGGTTTTTCTGTAAGAATTGTCCTGAGGTGACATGTAATCAGCTTGAAGACATTCAGAAGGGCTAACAAGGCCCACTTCTGCATGAGTCATCAGTGACATTGTGTTACAGATGTTGGTTGTCTTCCAGCTCTGCACATGCAGGCTGGATCTTGGAATGTCCCCAAAACAATGTGGTGGTGGCAGCAAAGTTACCATACTAGCTGAAATTATATTGGGCTTCTCCTTTCTTTTTATCCAACGTAGGTGTTCTCTGCCTGCCGGACAGCTTGAACCTTCACAAGGACCAGCAAAGGTCAAACAAGCCCGGGGAGGTGCAGATGTTCAGCCAGTCGGAGCTGAGGACCATCGAACAGTCTCTACTTGCCACACGTGTGGGGAGCATTGCTGAACTCAGTAAGTACCAGGCTGTTGAGAATGTTTGGATTTCTTTCCTTGAAGTAAAGCAAAGCTAAGTGCATTGCCCAGTTCTGCTGAGGAGAGATGAAGGGGCTGCATAATTTTGGAGATGTTGGGCAGATCTGTGTTCATGCTCCATTGTTAGTTCATGAAGCTGAAACTATAGTAGGAAAGAAGTATTGTGCAGACTCATAGCAATGCCTATGGCTTGTTTGCATACATTGCTCTCAGTTTTAAAGGTGAAAGATGCTTTATTCCATCTTCCCTGTGTTGT